>NC_090845.1:125376672-126022008 GCF_028021215.1 Eschrichtius robustus
CAACAATTAGCAAGTGGCAATTGTAAATCCCTACCTATCAAAAATTATTTAAATGTAAATGGATTAAATTCTCTAATAAAAAGATATATAGTAATCAAAACAATATGCTACCAGCATAATAACAGATACACAGACCAATAAAACAGAATGGAGAACCCAGAAATAAATCCACACATGTATGGTCAAGTAATATTTGACAGGGAGCCAATAATACTCGATGGGGAAAAGACAGTCTCTTCAGTACATGGTGCTGGGAAAATTGAATATCCACATGCAAAAAAATGAAACTGGACCTCTATTTTACACTGCTCACTCAAATTAACTAAAATGAATGAAAGACTTAAATGTTAAGACCTGAAACTGTAAAACTGCTAAAAGGAAACTTAGGGCAAAAAGCTCCATGACATTGGTCTCAGCAATCATTTTTTTTGGATATTACACCAAAAGCACAAGCAAAAGAAGCAAAAATAAATGAGACTAAAATAAAATACGTGTGTGTGTGTGAAAAAAAAATAATAATAAAAATAAATAAATAAATGAGACTACATCAAACTAAAAAGCTTCCACACAGCAGAAAAGAAAAATCAACAAATGAAAAGACAACCTAAGGAATGGGAGAAAATATTTACAAATCACATCTGTTAAGAAGCTAATATGTAAGGAACTCATACAACTCACGAGCAAAAAAAAAAAATGACATTAAAAAATGGGCTAAGGACCTATACAGACAGTTTTCTAAAGAAGATAAATTGATAACAGGTAGATGAAAAGGTGCTCAACATCACTAATCATTAGGGAAATTCAAATCAAAACCACAGTGAGATCTCACCTCACACCTGTTAGAACAGCTATCGACAAAAAGACAAGATATAACAAGCACTAGAAAGGATGTGGATCAAAGGGAATCCTTAGGGACTGTTGGTGGGAATGTAAATTAGTACAGCCACTATGGAAAACAGTACGGAGGTTCCACAAAAAATTCAAAATGAAATTACTATATGATACAGAAATTCCACTTCTGGGAAAGGAAGGAAATGAAATCATTATCTCAAAGAGATATCTGCACCCCCATGTTCACTGTAGTATTATTTATAACAGTCAAGATTGGAAACAACCTAAGTGACAGTCTATGGACGGACAGATGAAAAAACTGTGGTGGTGTGTGTATACACACACACACACACATATATACATACAGTTGACCCTTGAACAATGCAGGGTTTAATCCGTGTATAACACAGTTGGCCTTCCATATCCATGGATTCAACCAACAACAAACCATAGAGTACTGTAGTGTTTACCACTGAAAAATATCCATGTAAAGTGGACCCGAGCAGTTCAAACCTGCATTGTTCAAGGGTCAACTGTACAATGGAATATTACTCAGCCATAAAAAAGAAGGAAATCCTGCCATTTGCAACAACATGGATGAACCTTGAGGGCATTATGCTAAGTGAAATAAGTCAGACATTAAAAGAAAAATATTTTATGATCTCACTTTTATGTGGAATCTAAAACAGATGAGCTCATAGAAACAGTAGATTAGCAGTTGCCAGAGGCGGCGGTGTGGGAGAAACGGGTGAAGATAGTCAAAGGGTACAAACTTCCAGTAATAAGATGAGTTAAGTTCTGTGAGTCTACTGCACAGCATGGTGACTATAGTTAACAATACTGTATTGTATACTTGAAAGTCGCTGAGAGAGACAGTAAAATTTCTTAACACACACACACAAAAAGGCAACCATGTAAGGGAGTGGATGTGGTAACTAACCTTACTGTGGTAATCA
The DNA here is from genome assembly GCF_028021215.1 of Eschrichtius robustus. Classification (NCBI taxonomy): domain Eukaryota; kingdom Metazoa; phylum Chordata; class Mammalia; order Artiodactyla; family Eschrichtiidae; genus Eschrichtius; species Eschrichtius robustus. The sequence goes on from NC_090845.1 coordinate 125,378,460, forward strand.
TTTCACGATATATACGTATATCAAATTATCATGTTGTACACCTTAAACTTATACAATATTATTTATATCTCAGTAAAGCTGGAAAAATTATACTTCAGAGCAGGTGTTTATTTCCTCCTGACGCAATTAATCCTAAAACTTCTTTAGGAATTAGTTTCCTTTCTCTACACTCTAGGAAGAGTATGATCTATATGGGAAAAGAGACAAAATGGTATAAATACGTTGCAAGCTACTGCCTGGTCCTGGGCTCTACAGAAGTTTCTGAGCTCAACAAAGGATCTATTGTTTTGCTGCCAGCGTTGTCAGTGGAACTTTGTGCACAATGAAAATGAACGCTAGCCCATTTGATTCTTGCCCTAAAATCAATGTTGAGTTAGTTGATGGCCAGGGTTTGAAGAACATTCAGATCATTCTAATCTAACCTATTTCCCTTAATAGTGAAAATCCAGCCCACAGAAGTCTCTTATGCAAGAGCACAGAGTAGATCAGTAACTGACCTAAAAATTGAATATATTTGTTTCAATTCTAATTGAGCTCATTTCCCGCCCCCTCCCCCACCATGGTATCTGTATTTCTCACTAATTTTAATCACGCACCAACACGTACTCACCACAAGGGCACACGCCTGGTTTTAATAATTTTACGTAATAACATATTATAGCACAGGGTGGTCACAAAGCAGATGTTTGCTAAAACATTATCTAAATAAAAGAGCTACCCCCAGAGAGGTGGTAACTAAAAGAGGTGATAAAGGGACAGACAGAAAATCCGAGTTTGAGCCTTGGGTATGTTCCCAGTTGGAGAGTAGGCCGACAAGGAAGAGCTAATGAAGTGGCCAAAGGAGGAGAAAGAGTATACCATGTTCTCAAGGAATCCAAGTTAGGAACCTGAAGAACTCCTAGTTTATACAGCCCTGGACGGCAAGGACCCAACATCATCACATTTGACTCATATAACCCCTAAGCCTCCCAGACCTACATCACAGCCAATTTATGTTTTGAAGAGAAATTTCTTTTCACAGGCAAATATTTGAACTGTTTGATGACTATCCTAACAAAACTGTAAGTTATACCAAGATTTTTCCAACGTAAGCAACTCAAACACTTTCCACCATGCTGCCACCGCCAGGAGTGAGTGAGTGTTCAGTAAGCATTTCTTGACACTGATAAGAAAAGGTGTCTCGGAATACTGTGTGCTCACGCAGACATTACACGAACGAGCCTGAGGCATGTAATGATCAAGATACATTTGGCCAGAATAATAACTGAGGTAGCAGAATCTTCCCCAAAGCTCTCTAGGGTCACACCAAATGGATTCCTTCCAGGAGAAGTTTGGCCTTGGCCTCGATTACGGTGTAGCACACTATGGATTAAGTAGTAAGACTGCTATTGCTGCTGGTAATAAACCAACTAGGACTCATTTGCGAATGTAGTATTTCAAGATAGAGTAATTAGGTTCCAACTAAAAACGACATTTAAGGTTATTATTTCTGGGTTCTAGCCATTTCCCTCTATGTGGAAAACAGATGATTTGTTTCCCAAAAAGGCCGAGCTGAGAAAAATACATTGCTGACCTTCCTCAAAATTACAGGAGGAAATGCAGAATATCCTTACCTTCCGCTCCTCACTGCTGGTAGCCAGCTTTAAGAGTCAGCAGATCTCCTGATGCTAATAAACTGAAATTAGACACAAAGCCCATAAACTACCGTGTTTATGAATCTAATGTAAGCTACATGAAATTCAAGAATATCTCCTTCAGTGAGCTATCCAATGTAAACAATATGCATCTTTTTCACTATTTTCATTTAAAATCTTTTGACATCAACCATTTCATTAATACAAGAAACACACCAACTGAACAGACATGGTATAAATTTTTTGGATAGAGACATACCGTTACATAAATTAATTAAATTTCCAGTGACATGCAATCTGAAAGACTGGTGAAGTAGTGTTTACAGTGAACATATTCCACAAGGATTTGGCTCAATTGTATATCATCTGACACTTTGGAAATAAATTCCTTGTCAAGTTGAAAGTGATAAATTTGGTTTACGGTAATTATACATAGACCATATAACTAAAATGTAATAACATTTCAACTCTTAAAAATGGGTTCTATTTGAGATTTTACATTGTGGCAACTTGGAGATACCATGAAATATAAACTTATTTTTAATAATTTTCTAAAAATTCTAATTAAGGGGAGAACATGGCAACCTCAGACGACTGAATAGGGCATATAGAACAGAGAGATAAAAAACTTTTTAATACTATGAAAATACCTCACTGTGACCCCTATTACCTGTATATTACATAGAGGAGAAGAACTGCATAAAACATAGTTGTTTTGTTTTTAAATAACAGCTAATCCAAAAATAATTCACACTTATATTCTGGGAATTCACAACTTTCCAAGTAAAATATTGAACTAGAACTTAAAGAAAACCTTTAGGGACAAAATGTCAATTCGTTTTAACGGTTATTGAATACGTACCAGGAGCTCAGAAGGCTCTGGAGGTATAAAGAACAGTAAGATCAAGATTTCTGCCCCTGAAAACAGCAGTCATGAAGGAAGTCAGATGTGTAAACAAGTTTTTAAAGAAAATGTGATGACTGCTATACTCCTCAGAGGCACGTAGTGCCATGAGGGCACAGATGAGGAATTAATTAATTCAACATGGTTTGAGGGATCCAGCGGAAGCTACAGCGAGAAAAGACCCTAAATCAGACTTCAGAAATGAGCTCACCAGGTGGGGAAGCATGAAGAGGGCATTCTAGGAGTACGACATCATGATCAAAGACCTAGGAGGACTTCGTGTGCCTGCACAAGAGCATGGCAGGAGCTGAGGACATTTATTCTCAAACCAGAGTATGAAAATCAATCCCATCAGAATCTCCTATAGAGTTAAATGAAAACAAAAAGATTCTTCAGTCCCACTCATAAAGTTTGTTTCACGAAGACTGGGATAGGGCTTAAGAAACTCTTTAAAATCTTCTGAGCTGATTTAATGCCGAGTATTTTTGATTCGGTAGATCTAGATTGGTCTCTGGACCATATGGCAGAGACACTGGCTTAGAGTGTTGGGGGCAGAGAGGTGGAGAGACTAGCATTGAGGCTGTAAACCTAGATCAAGAGGAAAATGTGGGAGATTTCTTATTTCACAGTAAGTAGTCTGGTCTTTATTTTGTGACAATGGAAAGTTACCAAAAAGGAAGTGGCTTAAAAAGACAACTAGTTATTTAGCTCACAATTCTGCAGATTGGCTCAGCTGGCTGTTTTCTCCCTCAAGCATCTGGGTACAGATGTGGCTCAGGTAAGCAGCTTTGCTGATCTGTGCTAGCGCTCCAGCCTCTGGTGCTTCAGCTAGAACGAAGGGACCGACTCAGCTCTGCCCCAGGGGGACCCTCTCCTCTTCTAGGAGGCTAGCCCAGGCTTGCTCACGTCACAGGGACTGGATTCCAAACCAAAAAGTGGAAATGCTTGAGGACTCTTGAACCTAGGATTGTAACTGACACAGCAGTCAAATCTGCCATGTTCTATTGGTCAAAATAAGCCACAAATCCACACCGGATTTAAGGGCTGTGGAGGTAGATGACCTCTTGATGGGAGTGAAGGGGAGCAGAATTTGCAACTACAAAAACCAGCTTCTTTGGCATAAGGATTATCTTGAGCAGGTTATTTTTAAAGACAGCAGACAAAGGAAAAGCTCTGAAAACAGTAGAAGTTACCCTTTTGTAAGAGATCTTTACACTTACAAGGGAAATCTCCATTTGTAAGGGTGTAGGAGGGCTAAATGTCTGGAAACTATCAGTGGAGAAGGCAAAAACTTAGCCTTAGATCTGCCTTACTCTCATTTACTGTGCTTTTCCTGGTCACCTACCATAACTGCCTCCCATGTAACACCCCAACATCTTCAGTCTTTAGCTGGAAATAGTACTTAAGGTGACAGCTTGGGAATTACTCAGTTTCAAGGAGGTATTCAGTTATCCTGGGTGTCTCCCATGTATACAGGAGGTTTATATGTTATTAAACTTCTGTTTTTGTCCTGTCCATCTATTTTATTACAGAGGCTTCTCAGCCAAGAACCTAGAAGGGGAGAAGGAAACCTATTTTTCCTCCCCTACAGTTGGAACTGCAAAGTCATATTGTAAAGGGGCACGGGGTCAAGGCGAGTAACGGATCAGAGGCGCCACTGCCCATCAATTCACCACTGAAGTCACCACAGGTCTTTTTGTTCCGTTTCTCCTCACTCTCATACATAAATCGCCTAGTAGGGCCTCTGGCACAAGTTAGGAACTCAGTAGACGGCTGCCACTTTTTCCTCTCCCTTATTAAACAGGATAGAGATGTTAGCATAGCAATGTTTCCGGAAGATTCCACTGACAGTGCCGTCGAAAATCAATTACTAGTAGTGGAGACTAGAGACAGAAAATTATCTCATACTTTAGCAATAAGCCAAGAGAAAGGTAAGAATAATGCAGATTGAAGCCATGGCAATGGAAAAGGAGAGAACGGAGTTGAGAACTCTTTTGAAGGAATATCCAACTGGTCAGTATAGCAGAGTGACTGACAATATGAACTTCGGATTCAGACAGATCTATGTTCACATGCTAACCATGTCACCTTGATCAAATCATTTAATTTACCTAACCTCCAATTTCTTTATCTGTAAGATGTGAATAAGAGTAGTCCCACCTTATCTTGGTTACTGATTTCTGATAAGTGATCTATAACTGAACCTTGATAATTATCATGATTGAATTGCATCATGGAGGTAAGGATATGGACATAGGCTTTGGCACAAGGCTTGAAGACTGGAATTGGGAGGTGACCAAGGAAGCGATCAAGGATGACTCGGGTATCTTAGTTGCACAACTGGTTACAGGGCAGAGCCATTTCTGGATATTAGGGAAATAAAGAAAAGCAGTGATTGTGAAGAGGAATACACATCAGTAGTATGGACTTGTGAGATATCCAGGTGGAAATGTCTATAGCTCTGCAGACACTGGGAGGGACAAATAGCCCTCCTAACAGGTAACAGGGCTAGAGAAGTACATAATATACCACAGGGAAAGCATACAGAACAGTATTTCAACTTTTTCTTTTAAACCAATGATCCTTTCTAATAGACATAGTTATCTATTGCTTCCCACTTACTGCCTCTGTATCTGTTTCATCTTCTCACCAATATAGGTATACACTCTGCTCTCCTATGGTAGTTTGTTTTCTATTTATCTGCAACAGCCAAAAAGTCTGATACCTTATGACTAATGAGAAAATTTACACGAAATATGCTGAGATAATTTAAACACCAGACGGCACATGAGTTCATATACAAAGTGGAGTATTATTACAAATAAGATTGACAAGATCCTTTATATTTTAAAGGAAAAAACTGTGTGTCACTTCCTATTATAAATATGTTACATGGGTTTTGTGGTCACCACACATCTTGAGGTTAAAGGTTTCATTTCTGGAAGTTATTATTTTCCTGTTTCTAAATAACCTTTAGCAGTAAAAACAAAGAGAAGTTACACTTGAATTAGACCTTTGCCTCAAAACTGGTTAGTCTCCAATGGAGTTCTGTGTTCGGTGTGCTTCCCGGATCGTTGGATGGTAAATGTTCTGGGCTCCCCTTTTCCTTCCCTCACTTAGCTTGCCCGAGAAGGGCAGGCCACACAGGGCTTTGAATTCTCTAAGTATTTATATCAACAAGATTATTTCATCTTCAGGTTTCTCACCGTATATCACTGTGACTTATATTTTCTTTTGATTTTAGCCAAGGCTGAATCAAAGTGTTTTTTAAAGATTAATACCTTCTATTTCCCACTAGAAAATTTTAAGATATTAAGTTATAGATTTTCTTCCTATATTCCCCCTCTCACTAACCTCCATTCAAACAGATAATATACTCTGTGTTTCACGTTCTTACAAAACAGACGTGCCTCTGCTGAGAGCCGGTACAGCTTGCTGGGCTCCCTGCTTGAAGGAAATAAATAGCAATTGTGTAGAAGAAACTGTGACACAGGGGCTTCCCCCAAGACTAAAAGAGTGATTCCCTCCAGGGATGGAGGAAGGAGAAAACCCAATGGGTCAGTTAAAGCAGATCTGTGCTCGCTACTCTTAATGGCACCTCAGGAATATAGCAGGATCTCAGAACTAATGGTTACATGGTACAGGAAGCTGGATCTGGGCCTGGGGTTCCAAAAACACAGCAGCAATACAGCAGAGAGCCCTTACACACGTGGAACTTCCGTGGCCTTGAATGAAGGCCTATGTCGGGGCAGAGGTCAGAGCCTCTTCATCCTTTTTCCCATTATCATGGAAGTCTCTGGAACTCTGGTGCCAAGACAGGGTTGAAGACGGGACATCCAAAAATACCAGTGACAGAATATCTCACCAAATTAGTGGGATGAGGGTCCAGGATGCAAAGAAAGTTGATCAAAAGGGAAAAGACAGTGAAGTTTCTGTCAAGTTGGTGAACAGAGATTCACACGCACAAATGAACCTTAGGTAGTTTGTGTCACGAAAATAGCATTTAAATTTTTCAAAATGAAATATTATTTCATTCCTGAATGAACCTTTGCAAACTGTACATGCTACCAACCTGTGGCCCTGACATTCTGATACCGTCCCTTCCCAAATCCTTGCCACTTCGAAGACCCAAGAACAGAACTTAGGGCAACAGCAAATTCCAAGGTTACAAGCAGAGGGCACGTAGTTTGAAAAAGAAGAGCAGTCAGAGAAATTCAGCCAGAGGTTAAGTAATTAGCGCCTGCATCTGCTTAAATTTTGCTGATGGCAGGAGCCTTCCTGAAGTTCTCAGCAACTGCAGTGCATGAGGGAGTACCTGTGTGGAGAGGAAGGTGGGGAGACTCACATACACACAGTTTTCATGGCGTTTGCGGCAAGCAAAGGAGTCTGGAAGGTTCCCACGATTCTAAAGTAGAGGACACAGGGTTAGTTGAGGGCAAGATCTGTCATGCCAACCATTTAGGCCCTAAGCTGACTGATGGAGCATGCCCCCAGAGAGGGGTGCCACCCGTGTACGGCGAGGACCGGGGCTCCAGAGACACTGCCCCTCTAAAGATCCTCCATGCAAGGATCTGGAACAAAGATGAAAGCTGCTCCAAGTAACCACAAGAACAATCTATGCAGAAGCCACATTATTTGCAGAAATTACCAACATGTGGTTCAAGAATACGAGAGCATGCCCTCTGTCCTGCTGCCATCAGAGGACCATATAGCCAACTCTAGACATCAGCTGCCCCAGAATCCAGTCGAGGGCAAGACGTTAACATTAGCAATAGGAGGAAGACCAAATGGACTGAGTGAGAACAGCTGCCCTCCCCCACACACATTTTAAAAATGGAACCCCACTATACATACTGTTTTGTCAACTATTTCCCCCTGTGTACCATGAACACATGTCAATGCTGAAATATACACACTTGTAGCAAATCATTTTTGAGAACTCCATAAAATTCACTGACTAGAGGTAACAAATATTTTTTGCTTTATTATGTGTTTTTTTTTTCCCTTAACAATTGTATCCCATTATAGACAGCATTATACACGCTAGATTCTTTGTTTTTAATACAGCAGGTTATTAGTCATCCATTTTATACATATTACTGTACATATGTCAATCCCAATCTCCCAATTCATCACACCACCACCACAACCACCCCCCACTGCTTTGCCCCCTTGGTGTCCATACGTTTGTTCTCTACATCTGTGTCTCTACTTCTGCCCTGCAAACCAGTTCATCTGTACCATTTTTCTAGATTCCACATACATGCGTTAATATACGTTATTTCTTTTTCTCTTTCTGACTTACTTCACTTTGTATGACAGTCTCTAGGTCCATCCACGTCTCTACAAATGACCCAATTTCGTTCCTTTTTATGGTTGAGTAATATTCCATTGTATATATGTACCACCTCTTCTTTATCCATTCATCTGTCGATGGGCATTTAGGTTGCTTCCATGACCTGGCTATGGTAAATAGTGCTGCAATGAGCATTGGGGTGCATGTGTCTTTTTGAATTATGGTTTCCTCTGGGTATATGCCCAGTAGTGGGATTGCTGGGTCATATGGTAATTCTATTTTTTTTTAAATTTTATTTTATTTATTTATTTATGGCTGTGCTGGGTCTTCATTTCTGTGCGAGGGTTTTCTCTAGTTGCGGCAAGTGGGGACCACTCTACATCGCGGTGCGCGGGCCTCTCACTATCGTGGCCTCTCTTGTTGCGGAGCACAGGCTCCAGACGCGCAGGCTCAGTAAGTGTGGCTCACTGGCCTAGTTGCTCCACGGCATGTGGGATTCTCCCAGACCAGGGCTCGAACCCGTGTCCCCTGCATCGGCAGGCAAATTCTCAACCACTGCGCCACCAGGGAAGCCCTCTATTTTTAGTTTTTTAAGGAAACTCCACACTGTTCTCCATACTGACTGTATCAATTTACATTCCCACCAACAGTGCAAGAGGGTTCCCTTTTCTCCACACCCTCTCCAGCATTTGTTGTTTGTAGATTTTCTGATGATGCCCATTCTAACTGGTGTGAGGTGACACCTCATTGTAGTTTTGATTTGCATTTCTCTAATAATTAGTGACGTTGAGCAGCTTTTCATGTGCTTCTTGGCCATCTGTATGTCCTCTTTGGAGAAATGTCTATTTAGGTCTTCTGCCCATTTTTGGATTGGATTGTTTGTTTTTTTTAATACTGAGCTGCATGAGCTGTTTATACACTTTGGAGATTAATCCTTTGTCCGTTGATTCATTTGCAAATATTTTTAACCATTCTGAGGGTTGTCTTTCCGTCTTCTTTGTAGTTTCCTTTGCTTTGCAAAGGCTTTTAAGTTTCATTAGGTCCCATTTGTTTATTTTTCTTTTTATTTCCATTACTCTACGAGGTGGATCAAAACAGATCTTGCTGTGATTCATGTCAAAGAGTGTTCTTCCTATGTTTTCCTCTAGGAGTTTTATAGTATCCGGTCTTACATCTAGGTCTCTAATCCATTTTGAGTTTATTTTTGTGTATGGTATTAGGGAGTGTTCTAATTTCATTCTTTTACATGTAGCTGTCCAGTTTTCCCAGCACCACTTGTTGAAGAGACTGTCTTTTCTCCATAGTATATCCTTGCCTCCTTTGTCATAGATTAGTTGACCATAGGTGCGTGGGTTTATCTCTGGGCTTTCTATCCTGTTCCATTGATCTACATTTCTGTTTTTGTGCCAGTACCATATTGTCTTCATTACTGTGGCTTTGTACTATAGTCTGAAGTCAGGGAGTATGATTCCTCCAGCTTGGTTTTTTTCCCTCAAGACTGCTTTGGCTATTCGGGGTCTTTTGTGTCTCCATACAAATTTTAAGATTTTTTGTTCTAGTTCTGTAAAAAATGCCATTGGTAATTTGATAGGGATTGCATTGAATCTGTAGATGGCTTAGGTTAGTATAGTCATTTTCACAATATTGATTCTTCCAATCCAAGAGCGTGGTATATCTCTCCATCTGTTGGTATCATCTTTAATTTCTTTCATAAGTGTCTTATAGTTTTCTGCATGCAGGTCTTTTGATGCCTAGGTAGGTTTATTCCTAGGTATTTTATTCTTTTTGTTGCAATGGTAAATGGGAGTGTTTCCTTAATTTCTCTTTCAGATTTTTCATCATTAGTGTATAGGAATGCAAGAGATTTCTGTGCATTAATTTTGTGTCTCGCAACTTTACCAAATTCATTGATTCGCTCTAGTAGTTTTCTGGTGGCAACTTTAGGATTCTCTACATATAGTATTGTCATCTGCAAACAGTGACAGTTTTACTTCTTCTTTTCCAATTTGTATGCCTTTTATTTCTTTATCTTCTCTGATTGCCGTAGCTAGGACTTGCAAAACTATGTTGAATAACTGTGGCAAGGGTGGACATCCTTGTCTTGTTCCTGACCTTAGAGGAAATGCTTTCAGTTTTTCACCATTGAGAATGATGTTTGCTGTGGGTTTGTCATATATGGCCTTTATTATGTTGAGGTAGGTTCCCTCTATGCCCACTTTCTGGAGTGTTTTTATCATAAATGGGTGTTGAATTTTCTCAAAAGCTTTTTCTGCATCTATTGAGATGATCATATGGTTTTTATCCTTCAATTTGTTAATATGGTGTATCACATTGATTAACTTGTGTATACTGAAGAATTCTTGCATCCCTGGGATAAATCCCACTTGATCGTGGTGTATGATCCTTTTACTGTGCTGTTGGATTCTGTTTGCTAGTATTTTGTTGAGGATTTTTGCATCTATATTCATCAGGGATATTGGTCTGTAATTTCCCTTTTTTGTAGTATCTTTGTCTGGTTTTGGTATCACGGTGATGGCGGCCTCATAGAACGAGTTTGGGAGTGTTCCTTCCTCTGCAATTTTCTGGAAGAGTTTGAGAAGGATGGGTGTTAGCTCTTCTCTAAATGTTTGATAGAATTCACCTGTGAAGCCATCTGGTCCTGGACTTCTGTTTGTTGGAAGATTTTTAATCACAGTTTCAACTTCATTACTTGTGATTGTTCTGTTCATATTTTCTATTTCTTCCAGGTTCAGTCTTGGAAGGTTATACCTTTCTAAGAATTTGTCCATTTCTTCCAGGTTGTCCATTTTATTGGCATAGAGTTGCTGGTAGTAGTCTCAGAATGCTTTGTATTTCTGTGGTGTCTGTTGTAACTTCTCTTTCATTTCTAATTTTATTGATTTGAGTCCTCTCCCTCTTTTTCTTGATGAGTTTGGCTAATAGTTTATCAATTTTGTTTATCTTCTCAAAGAACCAGCTTTTAGTTTTATTGATCCTTGCTATTGTTTCTTGGTTTCTATTTCATTTATTTCTGCTCTGATCTTTAAGATTTCTTTCCTTCTGCTAACTTTGGGTTTTGTTTGTTCTTCTTTCTCTAGTTCCTTTAGGTGTAAGGTTAGAGTGTTTGAGATTTTTCTTGTTTCTTGAGGTAGGCTTGTATAGCTATAAACTTCCCTCTTAGAACTGCTTTTGCTGCATCCCATAGGTTTTGGATCATCATGTTTTCATTGCCATTTGTCTCTAGGTATTTTTCGATTTCCTCTTTGATTTCTTCAGTGATCTCTTGGTTATTTAGTAACGTATTGTTTAGCCTCCATGTGTTTGTGCTTTTTACGTTTTTTTCCCTGTAATTCATATCTAATCTCATAGCGTTGTGGTCAGAAAAGATGCTTGATATGATTTCAATTTTCTTAAATTTACTGAGGCTTGATTTGTGACCCAAGATGTGATCTATCCTGGAGAATGTTCTGTGGCACTTGAGAAGAAAGTGTAATCTGAGGTTTTTGGATGGAATGTCCTATAAATATCAATTAAATCTATCTGGTCTATTGTGTCATTTAAAGCTTAGGTTTCCTTATTAATTTTCTGTTTGGATGATCTGTCCATTGGTATAACTGAGATGTTAAAGTCCCCCACTATTATTGTGTTACTGTCAATTTCCTCTTTTACATCTGTTAGCAGTTGCCTTATGTATTGAGGTGCTCCTATGTTGGGTGCACATATATTTCTAATTGTTATATCTTCTTCTTGGATTGATCCCTTGGTCATTATGTAGCGTCCTTCCTTGTCTCTTGTAACATTCTTTATTTTAAAGTCTATTTTATGTGATGTGAGTATTGCTACTCCAGCCTTCTTTTGATTTCCATTTGCATGGAATATCTTTTTCCATCCCCTCACTTTCAGTCTGAATGTGTCCCTAGGTCTGAAGTGGGTCTCTTGCAGACAGCATATGTATGGGTCTTGTTCTTGTATCCATTCAGCAAGCCTGTGTCTTTTGGTTGGAGCATTTAATCCATTCACGTTTAAGGGAATTATTGATATGTATGTTTCTATGGCCATTTTCTTAATTGTTTTGGGTTTGTTTTTGTAGGTCCTTTTCTTCTCTTGTGTTTCCCACTTAGAAAACTTCCTTTTGCATTTGTTGTAGAGCTGGTTTGCTGGTGCTGAATTCTCTTAGCTTTTGCTTGTCTGTAAACCTTTTGATTTCTCTATCAAATCTGAATGAGATCCTTTCTGGGTAGAGTAATCTTGGTTGTAGGTTCTTCCCTTTCATCACTTTAAGTATATCATGCCACTCCCTTCTGGCTTGTAGAGTTTCTGCTGAGAAATCAGCTGTTAACCTTATGGGAGTTCCCTTGTATGTTATTTGTCGTTTTTCCCTTGTTGCTTTCAATAATTTTTCTTTGTATTTAATTTTTGCCAATTTGATTACTCTGTGTCTCAGCGTGTTTCTCCTTGGGTTTATCCTGTATGGGACTCTCTGCGCTTCCTGGACTTGGGTGGCTATTTCCTTTCCCATATTAGGGAAGTTTTCGACTATAATCTCTTCAAATATTTTCTCTGGTCCTTTCTCTCTCTCTTCTCCTTCTGGGACCCCTATAATACGAATGTTGTTGTGTTTAATGTTGTCCCAGAGGTCTCTTAGGTCGTCTTCATTTCTTTTCATTCTTTTTTCTTTATTCTGTTCTGCAGCAGTGAATACCACCATTCTGTCTTCCAGGTCACTTATCCGTTCTTTTGCCTCAGTTACTCTGCTATTGATTCCTTCTAGTGTATTTTTCATTTCAGTTATTGTGTTGTTCATCTCTGTTTGTTTGTTCTTTAATTCTTCTAGGTCTTTGTTAAACATTTCTTGCATCTTCTCCATCTTTGCCCCCATTCTTTTTCCGAGGTACTGGATCATCTTCACTATCATTATTCTGAATTCTTTTTCTGGAAGGTTTCCTATCTCCACTTCATTTAGTTGTTTTTCTGGGGTTTTATCTTGTTCCTTCATCTGGTACATAGCCCTCTGCCTTTTCATCTTATCTCTCTTTCTGTGAATGTGGTTTCTGTTCCACAGGCTGCAGGACTGTAGTTCTTCTTGTTTCTGCTGTCTGCCCTCTGGTGGATTAGACTATCTAAGAGGCTTGTGCAAGTTTCCTGATGGGAGGGACTGGTGGTGGGCAGAGCTGGCTGTTGCTTTGGTGGGCAGAGCTCAGTAAAACTTTAATCTGCTTGTCTGTTGATGGGTGGGTCTGGGTTCCCTCCCTGTTGGTTGTTTGGCCTGAGGCAACCCAACACTGGAGCCTACCCGGGCTCTTTGGTGGGGGCTAATGGCGGTCTCTGGGAGGGCTCACGCCAAGGAGTACTTCCCAGAACTTCTGCTGCCAGTGTCCTTGTCCTCACAGTGAGACACAGCCACCCCCCGCCTCTGCAGAGACCCTCCAACACTAGCAGGTAGGTCCTGTTCAGTCTCCTATGGGGTCACTGCTCCTTCCCCTGGGTCCCGACATGCACACTACTTTGTGTGTGCCCTCCAAGAGTGGAGTCTCTGTTTCCCCCAGTCCTGTCAAAGTCCTGCAATCAGATCCCACTAGCCCTCAAAGTCTGATTCTCTAGGAATTCCTCCTCCCACTGCCGGACCCCCAGGTTGGGAAGCCTGACATGGGGTCAGAACCTTCACTCCAGTGGGTGGACTTCTGTGGTATAATTGTTCTTCAGTTTGTGAGTCACCCACCCAGCAGTTATGGGATTTGATTTTACTGTGATTGCACCCTTCCTACCATCTCACTGTGGCTTCTCCTTTGTCTTTGGATGTGGGGTATCTTTTTTGGTGAGTTCCAGTGTCTTCCTTTCGATGACTGTTCCGCAGTTAGTTTCTATTCTGGTGTTCTTGTAAGAGGGAGTGAGAGCATGTCCTTCTACTCCGCCATCTTGAACCAATCTCCCACACTAGATTCTTGACAATAAATATTCAGAAGCAAATTTTGGGGTCAGAGGGTGTGGGCAATTGCAAGATACACTGCTAAACTGCTTTATGACTCACTCCTGTCAAAGGAGTTAGAGAGGGTCAACTTACCGGAACCTTCACCATCACTACATGTAGCAGGTACGCACTGCTGCGTAATACATTACCACAAATGTAATGGCTTAATACACACATTGATTACCTCACAGCTTGTGTTTGTCAGGCGTCTTAGCATGGTTCAGCTATTTTCTCTGCTTCAGAGTCTTACCAGCTATGATCAAGATGCCAGCTGGGCTGCATTCTTACCTGGAGAAGAATCCACTTGGGAACTGACTCAGACTGGTGGCAGGATTCATTTCTACCTGGCTGGAAGGCTAGAGACATCTGTTTTCTTCAGCAAGAACCCTCCCTCAGCTCTTAGAGGCCTCCCAACAGTTCCCGGCCACGGGGCCCTCTGCATAAACAGTTTACAGCATGGCATCTTACTTTGTCAAAGGCAACAGCCTAAGACAGAGCCAGCTAGCAAGAGAGTCTTACATAACATTATGTAATCGCGGGGGTAACAGCCCATCATTGTTACCATATTCTATTGGTTAAAAGCGAGTCACATGTCCCACTCCAACTCTAGTGGAGGGTTTTCTACAATGGCGTGGACACCAGAAGGTAGGAGTCACTGGAGGTCACCTTCAAGTTTGTTCACCACACTAGATACTATCATTTGTTTCACTTTTACAAAATTAACACAAACTAATCATTGTTTTAATCTGCACTCATTTTGCCTTGATTAGTAAAATAATTTTTAACAGAAAAAAACGGTCAATATTAAATGCTGTTGTCACACACACAAAAGTAATAAATAACATAGAAAGCTCACAGCTCTAGCAGAAACTAACCATAAATTGCCTAGAGCACTTTCTGTACTGAATTTAAGATGACCAGGCATCAAAATAATATCAAGGGCACAGGGAGATCAGCTCGTTGCTTTGTGACCATCTAGAGGGGTGGGATAGGGAGGGTGTGAGGGAGACGCAAGAGGGAGGGGATATGAGGATACAGGTATACATATAGCTGATTCACTTTGTTAGACAGCAGAAACTAACACACCATTGTAAAGCAATTATACACCAATAAAGACGTAAAAGAAATAATAATAATATCAAGGGAAGTAGGATTTCATGATGTTTAGGAAAACGTTCACTGGAGCTGGAATGCCTGAGTCTGAATATCGGTCCCACTGTTTACAGGCTATGACAATTTCGGCCACCGACTTAGCCTCTTTGAGTCTGTGTTTCAATCTGTAAAACTGTGATTACGTTAGTAAGTGCTTAGACTTACTGAGCACTTTCTATGCTCCACACTCTTTCTAAGCACTTTAACATGTGCTAACTCATTTAATTCTCACAGTTAGCTTGTGAAACAGATATTGTGAAATGCATCATCCTAGGGTATGGGGAGGATCAAATGAGTTAATTTAAGTAAAGGCCACAGAATAGTTCCTGGCACATAATAAGCACTCAATAAATGTTAGTGATCATTATGATGATATATGTACAGTTGTGCTCATGTCCAGTGCTCTGGGTGACACAAAGAGCATAATATAATGTTTAACCCCCAAGAAGACTGAAAGAATAAAGACATTTACAGGAAAATAGCCAAATCAGGATCACAGATATTTCATTAGGTAGCATTTGATTAAGTGGCATGTGTTATGGCTAAGTCCAGAGAATCGCAGAACTTCTTCTAGAAGACACAAGCCACAAACTCTGTTTCAAAGAATGGGCAGGGGATTTGGATCTAGAGAAAAGTAGGAGTGGGAAATTACAAAAGAATGGACCAGTTGGCTCAAAGGCCAAGAAAAAGGAATGGCCAAGGCTGGTCTCTGCCAAGGAATGAAACATTAGAAGTCTGGTAGAGGAGCCAGGTGTCCAGGAAGGGAACAAGGCAAGGCTGGACAGGAAAGCCGACACTAGGATATGGGAGGCCTTGATGTACTGCATGAACCTATCCATCCCTCTAGAGAGCGCTATTATTTATTCAGTGAACAAAATGCTTTGTCATGATGAAGACTACTTCAATGAGAACATCAAATTCAATGCTAAACTTCCCTTCCATCTGAGGGAGGAAACAACTGAATGCCCTCAAGCCTTCAAGGACTCTCATTTACCACGAATCCATCCCTGCAGACTCACCTCACAAGAAATGCCTCCCCAGACTTTCACAAACTCCTAGAATATCCACTATCATTTATCACGTGAAGACATAGTACCTTGCATCATTAGGCAACTACCAAGTGTACAAATTGTGGCTTTCAAGGAGAAAACAGGCTCCTGGCTGGGCCAGGACCATGATTTACAGCAGGAAATGACAGTCCTGTTTTTTGAGCACCTAGTGCGTTCCTGGCATTATGCTAAGTGCATTCCCACGCTTGTGCATTTAATCCTAATCGGCACCACCTGCCTGACCAACTCCAGGATCAAGTTCGACTCCTCTGTTGATTAGAACTGTTGGTGCTGAAGAAATACACGTCTTCTCATTTTGCTGATGTATCTACAATTATGGACACAAAAATCAGATCATACAACACGCAGCTCTTTGTACCACACCAACACAGATGACAGCACCCGACTCATTAAACCCCTGGGGTTTGGAATGAGAAGCGTGTTGGACGCGGCTGAGCTGTGAAGGTGAGAGCAGGAGACGCCAAGCTGCCATCCAGGTTGTAAGTCTTGTCCTGGTGGGTGGTCACACACGCCAGACAATGGCAATAATAAACAGTGCACCTAGTGAATATCTCCTACAGCCACACCCTGCCCTCCAGGCACATCTGTGACTTCATTTAATCCTCACAACAACTATGCCAGGTAAGTACTATTATAAACTTCATTTTATACATGAAAAAACACGTGCTCTCTTGAGCTAAAACGTTTCATTTGGGCTCAATCTTTTCCCTTGTGAGTTCTGACATGTTATTGGTTTCTCTCCACCCCCCATCCTAGCCCTTTTGGTACTGAGAGTCAAATTATAGAAAGAAGTCTTTTGTTGTATCAGTATTTTTACGTGTAATAAACACACTTATCTTCTGCTTAATCAAAGTTACTCTAATAACATGGATAGCAACTAGTTTCAAAACATTAGGACTATCGCCTAACTCTTTGCACCCCAGCCTATAAATCTGCAAAATATCAATACAATTCCGTCTTCTACCTACAGGGAGATTACTCGTTAGATTAATCTAACTTCAGATTGTGACTCTAAAAGTGTTTCGATAAATTTAAAGTTCCCGACAGGCATAAAGATTAACCCACTGAAAGACTCGCCAAAGGGGAAAACTTCTTTTTCCTGGGTGCCTTCAATTAGTTTTCCTTCAGATCTATGTTGACCTCAGAAAAACAATGCTACCTTCTCTGCTCTTTGTACTGCCACTGGATCAGAGGACACTTTCTCTACTCTCCTTTATCTGGCTCCTTCTGCTTCTCGGCTCCTTGATAATAATTAGTTCTAGTGAAGACGGATGGGTTTTGGTGCCGGGCGGATTCATTACAACAGGCAGCCACTGTGGGAGTGGGGAGAGTACAAATCAATGTGTGCAGTGCCGCAGGGCAGGGAGCAGAAAGTCAGCAGGCAAGCGAAGGGCTTGAAGAGGAAGTTTCCCAGGACAGACCCTCCTGCCACTCAGTGCCCCTGAGAATTCGCAGCAGCAGCCACGAAAAAGCCGGAGTGGGCTCAACAGGGTAAAACATTCAGGAATCTCAAGTTGAACAAGAAGCGGCATTCATTCCAGAGCTGCATGTACACTGGGGCTGCTGTCACTTTAGAAAGTTGTTGTTAACAAAAGACAACTTCATGGTGTATAGAAATATAATTGACTTTTGTATACTGATCTTATATCTTATGACAATACAAAACTCATAAATTAGCTTTAAAAAAAAAAAAGACAACTTCACTTCCCTTTCTAAATTCACAAGCTATAATTAGGTACATGTGGACAAAGTACTTGCATAGAATGTTAAAAAAAAATAATGATTCACCGTGTTTCTTCATCAAGAAATATTCCTTTGTATTTGGATGGATCTTCTGTATTAAAGCAGCAAGCTGTCAAGATGCCAGCTATCTTTCTTTGTAGCTTATCAATATGTTATAAGAGACATCATTAAAAATAGCAATGAAGTAAAAAGAAGCCTGGGTAGCAGAACTAACTTTGGGCCTTCCATCATTTGTTTTCCTTCCTCTGAGACAGCTCCACTGAGACTCAGATATTTCACTTAGAGACTTCTATGATTTGAAAGACTGGAACTCTCTGTACTGCTTGTAAAATAAACTCCAGGGGTTAAGTGGCTCCAAGTGGGTTGAAAAATGTTTAGGATTCAAAGTTCAGTAAGATGATGCCCTTTTTCAAGATATCAAAACTGAGGTTCAGGTTGTTTAAGAAACTTCCCCTAATGCAACACAGCTAACGTGAAGGTAGGAACTTTCATTGAAACCTGTCTTTTTCCAAATTCCAAAGCGCGTGTCCCTTTGGCCAAAGTACCCTGTTTTCTACAGGAATGTAGAATAGGAATGTGTCCCAAAGACAGCAATAAAAATAACTGAAGGGATGGAGAACGGGTTTCATGAGGAATCCTTAAAGAATCTGATTGTTTTCTTGACCATGAAAAGTTAATATAGAACAAACAATGTACACTTCTACATATTCCCAGTAACTAAAACAGAGTTTCTTGTACGGTACTGTTTTACAATACAAGAAAAAAAAAAAAAAGAAACACTTTAAGATATAATAAAAACATACCTACCTCTACCGTCCGAGGGCGGAACCTTGGAGAAAGGACCACGAGCGATGTCTATTACTGGAGCACTTCAAGCAAAATGTGGACACACTCCCCTCTAAGCTATGCCCAAAGAGACACTGGCAGAGCACACACTCTCTTATGGTCCTTTCTGCTTTATGATCCCATGATTCTGTCACCTAATATTTTGCAAACTAAAAAGTCCACAGTGGTTTATATCATCTCCATTTGTGCCTGACAGTAGGGTAGGGGGTATGAGCATAAAATCGCTTGCCTGTTACATGCAGTTAATATTAATACTGTATAATGAAGTAGGATATGTTGATCCTATTTTGATTTAGGAGCTCTAGAAGTGAAATAAGGTGCGCCCAAGCAGTGTTGGCGAAACTATTTTTCTCCTAAATGTCAGATAGTTAGGAAAGAGCCCACTGAGACACACTCATTTATATATAAACCTTCTTCTTCCATGCCTCACATCTAAGTCATGAAAGATGAATGGTGTAATGATTTAATGAACCAAGATTCCCCTCAAGTCATAGGTCACAAGGAGTAAAAGACATAAAAATATTTCCTATAAATATCTGCTTCTTCAATAACACCATTTTCATAGTATTTCCCCCAGTCACGTCTGTCAGATGGCATGAGTTTGTAGCTGCACTTACTTCACTCCTTATTCAGTTCCCTTCATCTGTTGAGAGGATGCCTTTTGCCTTTCGAAGTTCAGAGCTCACCTTCAAATGAGGCTGCTCACATGGACACTTTCACAGGCCATGGGAGGTGACTAAATTTATCATTTATACAAGAATGAAACAACAAATAAAAGGCACAACTATACTAAAATAGTGGCAAATCTTAAAGCTCATTTATGCTTCGTACTGTAAACGCATTTGGAAAGACTCTAAAGCATGTGATAAAAATATGATGTAAGGACTTTGAGGATATAAGGTGACTTGAGCTAATGTACATGAGGCTCCCTGCCCCTCCATTCCAGTACCTGCTGGACTGGTTGTGGAACCTAGAAGTTAGGGCAACCTGCCCCAGCACTGGAAGAAAAATCACCACCTACCTGCCATAAACTGAACAATTCTCACCAAGTGAAATTCAGAGAGGATCACTTTCAAAGTCAGACTGACAAAATTCAAATAATCACAGAACACAGAATTACAAATCCTATGGTAAAGCAGACAGGTGGACCACTGAGACCTCAGGGACAGCTGGGAGTGCTTGGGAAGATAGGAAGTGAGAAGAGGAGGGCCCTGAGAACAAACTTTGAAGAAATTCACTGTTAAAGAATTATAAAATATATTGGGGCTTCCCTGGTGGCGCAGTGGTTAAGAATCCACCTTGCAATGCAGGGGACATGGGTTCGGGCCCTGGTCCGGGAAGATCCCACATGCCGCGGAGCAACTAAGCCCGTGCACCACAACTACTGAGCCTGCGCTCTAGAGCCCACGAGCCACAACTACTGAGCCCGCGAGCCACAACTACTGAGCCTGTGCGCCTAGAGCCCGTGCTCTGCAACAAGAGAAGCCACCGCAATGAGAAGCCTGCACACCGCAACGAAGAGTAGCCCCTGCTCGCTGCAACTAGAGAAAGCCCGCGTGCAGCAATGAAGACCCAATGCAGCCAAAAAATAAATTAATTAATTAATTTAAAAAAAATAAAACAAAACAAAAAAAAGAATTCTAAAATATAAAAATAATGCTGCATAAAATAAGGAGATTGTTCTAGCACTGAAGAAGGGGGATAAGAGCATACTTGTGAAAAATATTTATTCCCGGAAGCGAGATCACATTTTAGTCACCATCTAACACCGTTCATCAAATAAAAGCAAACAAACTCTACAGGAAAATAAAGTATCAGCACATGATCTTAAATAGTATTAGAACTAATAAAGAGCAAAACAATTACTGCAGAAACTGAATCCCTGAAGCTTCTCAACTGCTATTCCCATAGAAGACACCAGAACACTCATAACAGAAGCAATAAGCAAAAATAAATGAGAAGACAGCCTTCTTGAATGAAGTAAGACTTCAGCTTTAAAAACTGAAAGGGCAAAATTAGAGAAAATAGATGAACACCTACACGTACCCTGATTAAACTTTTTAATTTTAAGTATAATCAATCTTCTAATCATCTAGTCAGAAAAATAAAAACAAATCAACAAAACAGGTTCCTTACAAAAGAAAGACAAATAATGCTGGCTCCAGGCTTATTAGAGTTTGATAATGTATGTATTTATACACATGCATATTTATTAACCACTCCCCCCATCAGTAGCAAAAATATATTAAACATATAATCTTAAAATACTAGCAACTTGAATGCATCACATATCATAGGTAGAACAATTATTCAGTTATTTCAGAAGTCAAAGCAACCACTTCAACTCTTAAACCTCCATTACCTCCTGCCTCACTGTACTTTTAAGAGAAAACACGGCCCTTCAGACAGGAATTCTCTCAACTTACCATCCCCTCTCACTTTGATCTACTCCCTTAACCAACTTTTGCTTGATCCTTCCAGACACAATGCAACAGTATTCATTTCTTATCTTACTTTGAGTACTTGAACTTTCAACTGCGTATCCCACTGCCTCTCCACTATTGCTTATCGTTGACTCTCCACTAGCTCTTTCCTAACATTTATAGATGCAAATTCTCTTTCATTCTAAAAACATACCAAACAAGTAAGAAAAGCTTCTTCCAACCTGGTTTCCTTCTCCCTTAGCCATTTCACTCCTTCACTTCTGAATTTCTTGAAATTGTTATCTGCATTGGCTGCCTCCATCTCCCCATTTTTCCCATCCCACCACTTGAAAGGGTTTTTACCAAGATTAGTGACTTTCTTATTAGTAAATCCAGTGAGCACTTCACAGCCTTGTCGTACTTGACCACTCAGCCACGGCCTGATTGACTGCAGCTTGCTTCTAGAAATACTTTCTTCCCTTGTTGCCCACGACGACACACACTCTTGATTTTCGTCCAACTTTTCCGGAAATTAATTCTCAATCTTTATTGCCAGATTCACTCCTCTGATCTATTTCTTAACTGTTAGTCTGTCTGGAGTTTCTCACCTAGGCCCTTTGTCTCACTCTACACCGTCCAAGTGTGATCTCATCCATTCCCCTGGTTTAAATGATAACATATATGTTAATGACTCCTAAATCTATCCAACTACGCAGACACATTTATATGCACATCCCATAGGTTTCTCAAATAGTATTAATATTTTACATCCACTAGCCCTTTGCATATTATCCTGTATGTGTAGCTTTCCTCTTCATTTACTATTTTTTCCAAATGTGAATCAGTGCACACATTTTATTAAACATATATGCATTATGGATGTGTGTGTATGTATACATATATAAACACGTGTGTGGACAGACAGATGCATAGACAGACTTAAAAAGCAGCAAATGAGTAACACAAGATTGGGAATGGATACTATCTCAGGTAGGCACAGGCATGGAGACAGGATGGAGTAACACACAGGTAGATGTTAGTTTTTGTCAACATTCTTCTAATTCTTGCATTGAGTGATGAGTTCACAGGTATTTACTATACAATTCAGAAAGAACTATCTGTGCCCATGCACAGGCCAATGAGATCTTTTCAAGATCCAGTTAACATGATTTATTCAACTCTGTGTACCTGAGATCCAAAAATAAATGACAATGAAAAATCCATGAAGACCTAGAGTATTACCAGGACTTTGAAGCCTCCTGTGTGCCTGACAAGATCACATTCACCTCCCTCCTTCATGGCCCTAAATTTTCTGTTAATCACTCCCTCACTTTTCTTCTGTTTTTTCTAAATATATATATATATATATTGCTAAAATTATTATTTACTTTTGGTTTTTTGACTTTTATAGAAATTAAATCATACTGAATATCTTCTGGTATGACTTAATTATCCTCAATATTTTCAGATACATTCATATTAATGCATGAAGCTGTAGTTCATTGTTTTCTATTGTTATGTAGCACCCCATCATACGCGTATATTTAACCATTCTACTCTTAATAGACGTCTGGCATGTTTCTAAGTTTAAGGCTTCTACCAATGATTGTTTTGAACTTTCTCTACATGTCTCTGGCAGCACATGCACAAGAGTTTCCGTGGGGAAATTTTATATCTATATGGAATCAATAGCACAAAGAATTCGCTCATCTTCATCTATAATAGATAATACCAAGGATTTTCCGAAGTTGTTTTACCAATTTATATTCTCAGCCATTTGAATTTATGATGTTCCACAACCTTTTTTTTTTTTTTTTTTCTCAGTTACTGATACATTGAAGGTCTTTATATATTCTGGATACTTATCCTTTATCAGTTATGTGTTACACATTATCTTAGCCAAGTCTGTAGTTTATCTTTTCATTTCCTTTATGGAGGCTTTTGATAAATAGAAATTCTTAATTTAACTGTAACCATATTTACCAAATATTTGAGCTTCTCATCTTAGGAAATCTTTCCATGAACCAAAAGCAAGAGCAATCAAACTAAAGCCCATTGGCCAAATATGGGATTTTGTATTTTTATGGCCTGCTATGATTGTTTTTTGTTTTTAAACAGTTGTAAAAAATAAACAAGGACTAATATGCAACAGAGATAGCAAATGATATGCAAAGCCTAAAGTATGTACTCTCTAGTCCTTTACATAAAAGTTTGCTGACCCCGGCCCTATGGCCATAAAGACAATCTTTTGATTCAGCACTGTCCAGTAGAACTTTATGATAGAAATGTTCCATAATCTATGCTATCCCATATGATAGCCACTGGCCACATGTGGCTATTGAGTACTTGAAATGTGCTTAATGAACTGAGGAACTGAATTTTTTTAATTTCTAATTTTCTTCATTGATAATTTCTAATTTAATTCATTTAAAATATCAAATACCTATAATTTCAATATAATCTATATCTGATATTTAAAAATAAAGAATAGAATACTGAAACCTGAATCATTTCAGTGAGATCAAAGATTCAAATCTCATAGTATCATCCAGAAACATGTACAACAGATTTTAAAACACACAATGGAAAACTAAGTGGCAAACTGAAAGCTAAAATACATATGAAGGTTAAACTCCTTTGAAAAGCAGCCATGCAATTCTCAAGAAAGGAATTTCCATGTCTCATTAATACATCTAAAATATTTTGACTTCCTACTACAAACCCTGATGATCCTCAGAAGCTAGTCTGAATCAAGAGCTGACTTTTTGATTTTATTTAATCAATTTAAATTGCAAGACGTGTCTTGTGGTTACTGTACTGAACAGTGTGGTCCTATGTTTTTAACTAAGTTTTAGCATTGTACCTTTCAGAATTGTCTTAAATCTAACTAGAATAGATTTTTGTGCATGATGTCAGATCAAATTTCATTTTCTCATAGGGATAAAAAATGTTTCCTAACCATTTTCCTATCATGATACAAACAGAATAACATATACACATAGCAGACTGGGGTAGATGCATGTGACTGCTAGAGGCCAGAGGCAACTTCAGAAAATCCTGTGACTTTTTTTTTTTTTAAAGATGTATCATTTTCATGATACTTAAGCACTAGGACTAGTTCTTACTTCTTAGCCCTTTACAAATATTAACTAATTTAATCTTCATACTATTACTATTATTAGCCATATTTTCCACATGGGGAGCTGTGGCACAAAGATTATGTGCAAGGGCATAGAGACAGTAGGTACCACAAGCATGACTTGGACCCATGCAATTCGGTGCCAAAGCTCATGCTGTTAAACCACTATCCTATATTTACTCAGCAAGTAAGACTACTTTCTTCCATTTTAAACTATATACATTTAACTTCTTTAAATTTCTTTTTACTATCTTATTGCACTGGCTCAGGCCTCCAATCACTGCACTGTTAAACTGGTAGTGGTTACACTTTTTGTCTTACTCCAGATTTTAAAGGGATAATGTTTTAGTATGATATCTGCTTCATTTTTGTCAATGTATTTTATCAAGTAAAGGAGTTCCCTTCTATTTCTTGTTTGCTAAAATTTTTCATCATGAATTATGCAATTTATGAAATTGAAATTTTAATCAAAAGCTTTTTATGTGTATACTGAAATCATCATATAGCTTTTTTACCTTTAATCTCTTAGTATGATGAATCATTTTTCTAATGTTGAAGCAACTTGGCATTCCTGGAATAAACACAATTTTGTCATGATGTTCTATATACATAAATGTATATAAATTATATGTCATATAATTATGTCACATATGCTATTTATATGGTGAGAGAGAATATGGAGCTGGTTTGCAATTTTTAAAAGTCAGGACCAAGGTTAGCATGTAATTTTCCTTTCTTCTATGATCTTTATCTGGTTTTTCTATCAAGGTACATGAGCCTAACTAAATCAGTTGGAGAACACCCTTTTCCATTCTCTTTGCAGTTGCTATCTCAGGTCTCTCAGTCTTTTGTAGGTGACCTATTATGTTCTCTTTGGCTGCTTTTAGTGTCATTTCCTTGTTTTAGCATTCCATAGTTTATCTATGAACGTGCTTAGGTGTGAATTTAATCTTATTTGTCCTTTTTGGGATTTGTTGGGGATCCTCAGTCTGAGGATTCGTTTCTTTCATGAATTTTGGAAAATAATCAGCTATTAAATCATTGAAAATTTCCTCTCTTCCAATCTTCTTATTGTAAACCTCTAGTATTTTGACTAGATATTGGGTTGGTCAAAAACTTCGTTCGGGTTTTCCCAACGGAAAACGGAAAAAAACACAAAAAAACACAAAAAACACAAAAAACGGCCAACCCAATACACGTTATTCCTTCTAAGTCTGTCATGCAGTATTCTCAACATATGTTTTGTATTTTCCATCTCAGTCTCTCTGTGCTGAATTCTGAGTAATTTCAGATACATAGTCAAGTTTACCAATTCTCTTCATCTATATTTAACATTCTTTTTAAACCATACACCAAGTTTTTATGTCTAGAAGATCTATTTTAACCTTTTTTCAAATTTCACTAGCCAAATTAGTCAAATGGATAGTTTATTTCTTAGCCATATTTTCAATACCCTCTTATTTCTCTAAACATGTTAAATATACTCATTTTATATTATTCTTCTGATAATTCCAGTGTTTACAGTCTTGGCAGTTTGGTTTAATTTCAGAGGTTTGTTGTTTCTGTTGATACTCAAGGATTTATTTGCTTTTTTATCTTTTAAGAGTTTTGATTATGAACTCAATATTGGGTATGTAAATATGCAGAAGAAACAATGATTCAATTTTAGGAATCAAGTTGAAGGAATTTACCTTTTGATAGGTCAAATGAGATAAAATATATGATCATCTTGATAGATGCTAAGAGGTATTTTATAACATCTGTCACCCATTCCAGATTTCTTTTAAGGGAATAGTAAACTAAGACTAGCATATATCCATAAATAATGTGTATCTTAAAATATGATATAGTGGTGCTGTCTGCGTTAAAAGCTTAAGAGTATTGTTTCAAAAGGTATGTGTTCCACAGATTTTGGGAAACGGGCCTGCCAGGATGGTGGGAAGCTAGAAGGAGGTACTTCTTAGGGACTTAGGGGCACAGACTCTACTTTTCTCCCTGGGGAAGGATGTGACCTCACTGACACCAAGTTTGGGCCGAGATCTAGGAAAGCCTAACGCAACCTCTCCTTAAATGGAAACACTAAGCAAAGAGATTGTACATTTTCCTTGGATAGTGATGTGAGTCCTGAATAGAGAAGAAATGTAAAATAATGTTAGGCTTTGCTCTTCTGGTAAATCTCTACCTTTTGCAGACAGGGTCATCAGCTGCGCGCTGCTCACTGGGAGACTGAGGGTTGCTGCAGTATTATAGGATTTTGTGCCCTTGGCTAAATGAACCTGGAAGTTACGGCAAGCTACGAATGTATATGTTGGTCTTTTCCAATCAATCAACAGTATTTCTGCAAGCACATGACAGGACACTAATGCCAGTGGCTGATGGATTGAGCCAAAAAAAAAAAAAAAAGGTACTATGACCAAAATGTTCAGGAAATGATATGTATTTAAGCACATTTTCCTGGAAATTTACAACACACAGTAGATAATTAAAGTCTCTGTGAATGCCAACAATAAAGACAATTGCTTGGTTCAGATAAGGGGTTAGCAAATTTTTTTTCTATAAGGGCCCGATAGTAAACATTTTAGGCTTAGCAGGCCATATGGTCTCTGTTGCATCTACTCAACTCTGCATTTAAAGGACAAAGCAGACACAGAAAATACCTGAATGAATACCGTGGCTGTATTTCAATAGAACTTTATAAAGAGAGGCAGAGGGCGGGATATGACCCATGTGTCATAGTTTAGGGCAAATGACCACATCCTACACTTATTTGATCATGGAAATTTTTTTCACCCAAATCTCAATTCAGAACCTATGTGCTGGGGGCTTCCCTGGTGGCACAGTGGTTGAGAATCTGCCTGCCAACGCAGGGTACACGGGTTCGAGCCCTGGTCTGGGAGGATCCCACATGCCGCGGAGCAACTGGGCCCGTGAGCCACAGCTGCTGAGCCTGCGCGTCTGGAGCCTGTGCCCCGCAACGGGAGGGGCCGCGACAGTGAGAGGCCCGCGCACCGCGATGAAGAGTGGCCCCCGCTCGCCGCAACTAGAGAAAGCCCTCGCACAGAAACGAAGACCCAACACAGCCAAAAATAAATTAATAAATTAATAAATTAATAAATTTAAAAAAAAAACCTATGTGCTTTAAAATAGGCAAATTTAAAAGATAAATAAATCTTACTAGAAAAGCAAAGATAATTTTTTTAACTGTTTTTTTTTTTTTTTAGCCTTCTGTAGGATTTATGGAGGATATACGTTATCCAAAAAATATCAAGGTAATAGAAGAGTGATCAGATTTTAAAATTTCTATTGTATCCAACTTCCTTATACATGGACTTTAATATTCATTTCTCATTCAACCTGTCTTTAATGATATATCTGTCTTGTGATCATGTTATAGAAAATCAATCTGAGGGTATGAGAGCCAGAGTTGGGCTAAAATATAACAGAATATTAGAACTGCAACTGCAAATTAACTAGATTTTAAATTGTACACATGTTATGATTTTCTTGTCTTAAACTCTTACTGAGGTGACATGTGTCCATGAACTGAAAAGCCAACTCTGGCTGACATAGGTTTGATATGCATCTGCAATCCTTACCTCATAACTGTCCTGACTTTTGATCATTTTATTTGGGACTTCAGTATTATTAAGCAACTCAATCAGTGGAACATAAAAGTTCTATAAATAAATTAGATTTTTCTCTTTCTTTCTCAATTTAATAAATATGTTTTTCCTCCTTCTGCTGGATTGATGTGACCTGAATGTATAATTTGCCCTTCATTTGTTAACATTAACAGTATCTTAAGGCAAAGCATTCCTAGAGATTTTAAGGAAAGCAGAGTATTTATATGGAATGTTCACCTTTAGCTTAACCCCTGTGTGAACCTTAACAAAAATCACTTTACTTCTTCGACCAGTTTCCTCATCTGTAAAATCGGATAATTAAACCCTTCTCATGAGGTTATTGTAATGACACCTCATCATATATGTGAACATCTGAGTAGAGCTCCCGATGCATAGCAGATACTTGAGAACAGATAGCTGCATTTGAAGGAGAAGTGACTGTTTCTTTAATTTTACTCGCCATGACTTTTTTGCAGTCTAAATGTGTTTAGAAGGCAGGTTTCATCCTTTAGAAGACTCAGTTAAGGGAATCAGCACGGGACTCAAAGTACATTTCATTCACATTTCAAAATAAGATATTGTGAGGATTCCCCACATGGTTTAGAAGGAGATGTCCCCAGAGAGTAGTGTGGTAATACAGTCCTAAATAGTATAGTGATTGCCAGACAGCATTATTCATCCTCATGACAATTCCAGAGCAACAGCCTGGGGAAGGCCACACTCACATTACTAACAGTTGTTAAGACTTGCTTATTTTAAAAGCATTCAATCAGCAAAACCTCCTTTTCCACTAATGATTTTCAATCACAAATCTCTCTTGGTTGACGGTGATGCATTTCTCACTACGACGCGCTATCCCACACAGCTTACAGCTCGGCCATCCCCAACCGCTTTACTTCAGATTAGAAATATATCACCTCTATTTCACTGACCTTCAGAGATCAGAAAACAAACCTAATTCCAAGTCTACACAAAACATCAAATCATTACATGATACAATTTATCAAAAGACTACGTGCTGTTAAAAAGTGAATTTGGCCCCAACTCACTTTTTAAATAGCTGTTATAATGCTTGCATGAGAGTATTCGAAGTCTTATTCAATTTTTTTAAAGAGCTAGAACCTCCGAACTACATCCCCAGATGGTTTTGGGCAATCACCACCTAGTATAAGCAAAGCTATTTGAACATCTCCATTATGGAATCTGGTTTGCTGCCTATAGGCCTCTATACATAGCACTTTCAATTAGGGCACCTGGCCTATTCTTTAAATGTCCCCACAGGACATGATCTAATTTTAAACTCCAATCTGCATTAGTGCACTACAGTCTCAACCCTTAATCTCCTGCCTGATTTAATTCCGTTCATCTCCTCTCTGACCTCTATGAAACTAACTTAACAAGGGTTTTCACACTCTTGCATGGAGGATTCCAGTCAGCAGCTAGAGGACAAGATGGCTGGGTTACTGGCTATTTCTCCAACAAGTCACAGACTTCCAAACCTCTGGCCTTTGGGTCAGGATTTCTCTACCTGGATCAGCCTTCTTTCCCTCTTCTACTGGGAAACTTCAGTTTATCCATCCACTTGAAGCCATCTCTGACTTTACCATAGCAATTGTCCTTGTAGGTTTCCTTTGATCCCTCACTAGACCAAAATCCCTTCAAGGGCAGAGACCTATCTTTTTTATTCTCTTTGCACATGAGGAATAGGGGGAGCTGCTGCGCTACAGAAGGATTTGCTTAAATTTGAAGAATACACCATGAATCATGATGTGAATATAAATATACAGCCTCATTGGGATCCTAATACCTAGTGCCTTTCACTTTCATCTGCTGGTTGCCTTCATCCGCCACTTTGGGGTACAGTAGAGCACTTCAGTGATGCTTCTACCATTTGTCCTTTAATCTTAGGTTCCATGCTCCCTAAGTCTTCTGTATTTAACTGTTCTCTCTCCTTTGCCCTTGGTAATTTTATTGACGGATGGTTTTTGAGTTAGATCTGAGTTCAAAGTCCAGTTACTAGCCCTGTCACCATAAAGAACCCACTTCCTTTTCTTTTCACTGACCATCAACATATGATTCTTTGCACACTTATCTAATACTGCAATTGTAACTTCCTCAAAAACATGGATATATTTAAGTCCCCCACACCTAGCATCATGTCTGGTACCGGCAGGCAATCGGGAAAGGCTTATTGAATAAGTGAATCCCCTCAAGGTGCCACTGATTCATTCATTCACTCACTCACTCTGTATTTGAGGACACTTTTGTTTTACTTCTGTTATAGCATTTTGAAGTGAGGCAGTCCTGGGTTCAGATTCTGCCTTTGTCATCTGTTCCCTGTGCTATTTCATACTGTGTATTTTTTACACGTCCAACTTTCCACTCGACTACAAACTCCGTAAGGGCAGAGAGTATATATTGTTCATCTTTAAGTTATTCCCCAAGGTTAACAAGGGGACTCACAAACCTGAGTCCCATAAAATATGGGTGCTTAACGAAAAGCAAGTGCAAAAGCAGAGTAATAAGTGCCAAGTGCTTTGTATAGACGAGGCATTTTCATGATTACTCTGCTGGTCCCTCTCATTAGAACCCTTTCTGTGGCAGCACTTCCATGGGCTACAGCACAACCTTGATAACGAGAAAGATCTGGCTTTGAGTTTCTCCTCTGCTACTTTCTACATGTGCTACCTTCAACAAATCCCTGACAGCCATCAGCCTCGACATTACTGCTATAAGGTAACAATTACGTTAGGTAATGGACTTAGGGCCTGGCACACGGGAGATGCTCAGTTAACGTTTCTTACCTTTCTTCTCTGTTTTGGTTCAAAGGGTGTAGTAATGTGCCCCATGTGAGTTAGACTGATCATTCATATGCCTTTAATCAATTGCAAATGACTTGATTCCACATTATGACCCCTTTTGATTGTGGAAGGGAGAATTTTTAAGTGGAAGAAAAGTTCTGTTATTAAGATGACTTCATTTCAGTAATCCATTTTATCTGACATGTCAAATATCGCATTTATTATTCTAAGAGACAAACTTACTATACCCAATTATTTTCTTTTAAAATGTTGGGACTGTAATTAAGAAGAATGAAATAATGCCATTTGCAGAAACATGGATGGACGTAGTATGATAATCTCTAAGTTAAGTAAGTCAGAAAGAGAAAGACAAATACCATACAATATCAATCACTTATATGTAGAATCTGAAAAATAACACAAATGAACTTATCTATGAAGCAGAAACAGATCACAGACATAGAACAGACTTGTGGTTGCCAAGGGGGAGGGGGGAGGGATGGACCGGGGGTTTGGGGTTAGCAGATGCAAACTATTATATATAGAATGGATAAATGACAAGGTCCTACTGTATAGCGCAGGGAACTATATTCAATATCCTGTGATAAACCACAATGGAAAAGAACATGAAAAAGAATGTATATATATGTATAACTGAATCACTTTGCTGTACGGCAGAAATTAACACAACATTGCAAATCAACTATACTTCAATAAAATAAAATAAATTTTAAAAAATAAAATAAAATAAAATATTGGGACTGTAGAATTTTAAGCTCGGAATCCGACTCTGAAAACTTGAAACAAAGAGTAACAGCTTTCGCTAGAATTAAATATATCATTACCCCTCAAGTAGAAAAGCATTTATTTTTCACACAAAACCAGTGGCAGTGGATGATAAAGATGATTCTGTTTGATGTGAGATTATACTCAAGACCTATGGGTCAGGAAATCGGTAAAGAATGCCACAAGTCATGGAATATTAGTATAAATTGCAAGGGATGCAAAACTTCTATTAAAATCAAACACTCTAGGGCCCTTTTTAAAAGCTGGGGTGTACTCATCAGTCTTAAATTCGCAGTGGGGAGAACCTGACAGTTTGAGACATTCTAAAATCTACAATAGTCACATGTGTATCTAGGGGAACAAAATTTATCTTAAAAAACACCTCCTAAATTCTTACTAGTATTCTTATATACCTCAAGTTCCAGCTGAAATTAAATATAGACAAGCTCAAAATTAGCTTATGTAAAAAAATCAGAAAAAGTATTATAACTCACACTGTTTTACAAAAATCAGTATCATCCAAAATTTAACCAAGAATGTTAATTATATTTATATACAAATATGTTCGTTGGGGTTTTTTTTTCCAGTTTCTGAAGTGATTTTTAACCATTTCCTTACAGAGCTGAATTATTCTTATTAAATGGAGATGGTTTGCAGTAATTTGCAAACTGTAAACAATATTAATACGTGTTAGAGGAATTTGTTCTGAATGATGACGACGCAAAGCTAAACGTGGTTGATTTTAACAGAAAGAAAACCAATCTGAAAATAGAACTTAAGCAATTCACAGAATAGCAGAAGACATTTGACTATTCCCCAAAGCTGTAAGGAACAATCAGAGGGCGTTATATATCCTTTACCAGCTCAAAATCCTTACTTGCAGGCTTCCCTGGTGGCGCAGTGGTTGAGAATCTGCCTGCCAATGCAGGGGACACGGGTTCGAGCCCTGGTCTGGGAAGATCCCACATGCCGCGGAGCAACTAGGCCCGTGAGCCACAACTACTGAGCCTGCGCGTCTGGAGCCTGTGCTCCGCAAGAAGAGAGGCCGCGATAATGAGAGGCCCCCGCACCACGATGAAGAGTGGCCCCCACTTGCCGCAACTAGAGAAAGCCCTCGCACAGAAACGAAGACCCAACACAGCCATAAATAAATAAATAAATAATTTTTTAAAAAAAAATCCTTACTTGCTACAGCTCCTGGCAAACAAGAGGCTATTTGCTTAGCACCTCTGAGCAACTGGTGCTTTCAATCAGATAATTAGAGGGAGCAGGGGAACTGGCACATTTGCAGAATCAATCACACCTATGGGGAGTCAGAAGCCTTTTAAACCCTTGCTCCTGTAATTAGCCAAATCTGCCTGGAGTCAAGGGAAGCAGATATGAAACCACCAGAAATTCAGGCCTCTGCAGTGTTTCCTTCACTTACAATTTTCATCTCCCATTTTGTAAGCACCGCGAGTGAATATGATATCATTCAACAAATGAATTGCTGAAAACGTGTGTGAAATGTATGGATTTTCACCTGCTAAACCCATTCAATCATTCATTCATTCATTTATTGGCTGCGTTGGGTCTTCCGTTGCTGCAGGGGGCACGGGCTTTCTCTAGTTGCGGCAAGCGGGGGCTACTCTTTTGTTGCGGTGCACGGGCTTCTCCTTGCGGTGGCTTCTCTTGTTGTGGAGCACGGGCTCTAGGCGCGCGGGCTTCAGTAGTTGTGTCACGTGGGCCTCAGTAGTTGTGGCTCACGGGCTCTAGAGCACAGGCTCAGTAGTTGTGGTGCACGGGCTTAGTTGCTCCGCGGCATGTGGGATCTTCCCGGACCAGGGCTCGAACCCGTGTCCCCTGCATTGGCAGGCGGATTCTTAACCACTGCACCACCAGGGAAGCCCTAAACCCTATTTTAAATGTGCAAGGCAACTTGATGTTTTAAAGGAACCCTAGGGAAACCTCTCAGAAGAAAGGGTCTGGCAATGAAAGAACTATATACATCCTCTGACTTAGTAATTCTTAAACTTTCTGGGTCATTGCACCACTTTGAGACTATATGGAAAGTTATGGAACTTCTTACATGGGAAAAAGAGCAGACGAGCAAAGCTTTGCATACAATTTTAGGAAGTTCAAAGACCTCTCCTCAGAGTGTTAGACTTTAGAAAGTTCTGCTCTAATTCACCACTCATGAGGTGTATTAAAGCTCAAGGCAGTAAATGTGAAGCAAAAGTAACATCCCATTATATCTACTACAAAGTTGACAATATTTTGGAATCTGTGGCTTTGGCTATACCAATTGATTGAATGATTCGTTCATTCATTTATTATTCGACAAATGTTATCTCGCACCTACCATCTACCAGGGCCTATTTTTAGGTGCTGGAAAGCAATGAACAAGACAGAGAGAAACCCAGCTCTCATGAAGTTTATATACAAATGTGATTCAAGCTGCCTACACATTGTATGTACCAAGGTGAAAAGAAATATGTTAAGAAGCAATACCAGAATTACTTTTAAGCTGTTGATTGTCAATCTTGGCTGTACATTACAATCACCTGGGGCACTTAAAAAATCTGACTCAGCCACACTGCTGCAATGTCACCGCGCTTCTCTTACACATTCTGTAGAACTGTACACTCAGAAATATATATACTGTTTGCATTTTATACGCGCGTGTGTGAGAGCACGCGTGTATGGGGGTTAAGCACTGAAAAGAAAGGGTCTGAGGTGCACACAGGTGTAGATCGACTGCAGAGGTCCCACCATCTCTTCCAGCATGTAAATCATTTGGGGTTGTATTCTTGAAGTCTGTGAGTAATTCTTCAAACTAAACTTGGAAGCATAGAAAACTAACTAGTTTCTATTCAGGAAGGTTCATGAATGAGTTGTTTCCTTTTTGAGTCAGCTTTGTAACCAGGTGAAAATGTCACTTCCCAGCTCAGATTTTATTCAGAGCCAGGAAGCTGCTGTAGAATTCCGTTTCCTTTATAACATACTTCTAGAATTGTAACATGCTTGCCTAGTTGCAAGGTTTATTGTTGACCACACTGGATTGGATAAAGGGACCTATTACTTATCTCCTTAAGTCCAATTAATATAGCCAATTAAAAGGAAGGAAAAATGAAAGGAGAGAGGGAGAGAAAGGAAAGAAAGGAAAAGAAAAATCAATATGGCATAACTTCTTCCTTCAAATGAGGCCCTACACTTCATCATCAAGTGTTCCTAAATTTTATAATTTATATTTGTCAATTAAATTATTTATATTCAACATGAGGGTTTCTCAACTTCAGCACTATTGACCTTTTGCACCAGAAAACTCCTGGTTGTGAGGGTGCTGTCCTGCCCACCAACTAGGACAACCACAACTGTCTCCAGACATTTCCAATTGTCCCTGGGCGTGGGGGTGGGGGGTGGGGGGTGGAGTGGAGAACTGCCCCACGTTGAAAACCACAGATGTTTACTATTTCATGAAGAATTCAAAACAGCTTACAAACATATATACAATCAAATAGAAATAAAATATAAGCAAGCATCACTACCAAGGAAATGGACAAATAAAAATCCAAAACCAGTGGGAGAGGAGAGGAACAGAGGTAAGAAGAGAATAAGGACTAAAAGGGCTGATATTGTTGAGTCTCAAATATTTTTTTCTGAGCTCTCTGGCTGCCAAAGGAGAGGGGAGGGCAGCGGAAAGAGACCAGCCGACTGAACACGCGTAAACTGAACTCTTGCAAACCTGTCTCCTCATAAACATACAAACCACACATGCAAGCATACACACCTGCTACATCTCAGTAAAAACACCATCATCTATGTCTATCCAACTGTTTAACTGTCAGCTATAAAACAAAAATATATCTGAAATCCATCTATTTGGATCCATCTCCTTTGTCATCTCCCTTAGTCCACGATTTCATCATTTCCTGCCTGGTCTACAAGAACCTCCTAATTTGTCTCTTCATTTCCATTTTGTACCCCTTCAATCACTTCTCAGTGGAAACGTCTTGAACGGAAATCAAATCATATCACTGTCCTGCTGAAACATCCCAAGAGCCTGCCAATGCACGGAGAATGAAATCTAAGCTCCAAATTCCAGCTCCTGTTTTTCCAAAGTTTTCAACGTCTCCCCCATCGCCATGAGCCAACCACACTCAGTTTCCTTCAGTTCCTGCCACACCGTATGCTCTTCCCCAACATCGGGTACTGCAATGATTATTTCCAACTTATTAATAAGGGCATAGTTTTGATTTTTCAGCTGCAATAACAATATACATACACACACGTACACCGAAGCATTCATATGACTTGTTACAGGGATTTCACGTTAGGCAAACGCGGGAGCGAAGTGAGCTCTTCGTGTCTGATTTAGGAACGTGATGTTTACGGGAAAGGCAGGAAGGGAAGATGGATGTAAAGCGGGGAAGGCAAGAAAAAGACGAAACTTACAAAGGTGAGCAGCAGTCCACGAGCTCGGGCAGGAACCCACGAGGATGGACGGGAGTTGCGCTAGCTCTCCTTGCCTCCAACCTCAATGCACTGGCTGTTTGGCAGGAAGAGCCAGTCCTCTTCGTCGCGAAGATTAACGCTCACCCGGATCTAGGAGTGAAAGGCGCAGAACCCAGCGGAAGATGGAGCAGTGGAGGCCCCGCCTCTGCCGCTGCCCCGTATCAACGAGCTGAGTCAGCAGATGAGTGAAAAGGCCTGTGAACTAATACAAATCACGTGCCTCCACCTCTCCCAGGTGAAAAGCCTCAATCGCTGCTGCTTGTCTTCTAGCCGACAAAACTCACGCACAATGTCTCTTATGGCCCCAACTAAGCAAAAACGTCCAGGGAAGGGAATCCTGTGACAAGGAGTGCAGCCTAGCCCGGTGGACACGTTACAGAGCCAACACACCTTCTCCACTGATGACGTTCTGGTAAAGAATATAAATGCATCTATTGATTTTGAACAAAAAGTGGCCAAAATTTAGAAGACTTCCACGGAGGAAAAGAATTAAATAACAGAGGTCACGTGGGTTGATTTACCAGTGCTTCAAAGGCGCAATCACTTCGAACATGAGATTGATCATGGGCAGGCAGCAAGCATGTCTAAACGATCATGCTGACGTTTTCGGTTTGTGATTACACAGTACCATTCACAAAAACATTCTAACCGAAATACTTTGTGTGTATGTAATGCTGTTTTTAAATTTTGGAAACCATAGCTTCTATTTGAATTGGTAGAATATAGCTGCTTTTATAGATGTAACTATAAATTACCTATGCGCTACCACCAATTCCAAGCACATTTTTGCTCTATATCTTTCTTATTTTAGAAGGAACATTGTTTTTACCACAATGCTGGGCTCTACCAAGATTTTTTATTATCATCGTATTTGTATTTCACCACGAAATAAATTGCATTTGTATTTTAAATTTATTTAGATGTAAATAGATTTACATGTAAATGTAAATTACAAAAGAAAATGTTTTCTCTTCAGTTTTGAACTTTTAAAGTGAATTTACAGTAGCATTCACAATAATGTCAGATAATTCATCTTTGACACAGTGATCTTCCCAAAGCCTTGCCTTGATTCCATAAATTTGGTTTCTTAAAAGTGGTACTATTCTTGGAATAAACTCATTTTTTATCTGAAGTATCTGATAATACTGATATGAAATTCAACTCTTTTAACTGCAAAGATCCTCTTCTGCTAGCGGACCCAACACACTATGAGCTATCCTATTATTTTTCCTGCATGCACAAACATTTTGAAGTTGAAAATGAGCAAAATTAAATTAGAATAGCAATTTCACCCTATATAGGCAAGTCATGTTTCACAGAGTAACATGGAAACAACTTTTGCAGCTACATGTGTTAGTAGTAAACCATCATCGTCTGTAACGCTCTTAAATGACGACTAACATTTCAAGCAGTTGCTGATACTTCTTCAGCAGATTTGTGATTTCTGATTTTCACCTGATCAAGGGTACCACTACAACCCCAATGAGGGTGTGGGAAATATCAAGGAATATTTTGTTTTTATCATCAATTTTCTTGAGAGATAAAAATTGAGTACTGTACTTACTTTTTTCATTTAATATGCACTTTCATTTTTTGGAGCTCACGGCTACAGAAAAGGTAAATTTCAAAAAATTTTAAAATAACAAATAGTACTTGGTAAAAATGAGAAACCACAATAGGAAACACAAGTGGATTACTCTCTCTAGACTATGGCAAGGCTGTTCAG
Organism: Eschrichtius robustus; assembly: GCF_028021215.1. Classification (NCBI taxonomy): domain Eukaryota; kingdom Metazoa; phylum Chordata; class Mammalia; order Artiodactyla; family Eschrichtiidae; genus Eschrichtius; species Eschrichtius robustus. The sequence goes on from NC_090845.1 coordinate 125,416,065, forward strand.
CCCCAATTTCTGTCTTACATTTCTTGGACACACCTATAATGTCCCATGTTCCCCAATGACCCTGACAAGTGGTGACCTGGTAGCTTCATGCACTTAGTAGTTCTCGGCGTAAATCATGGCACAACTGGCTCCTGTAGGGCAGCGGAGTCAATGACTTCTCCCATCACCATGTGAGATTAGAAGGAAGTACTCACTCCCAGCACTAGTCATCACACACTTCATTATATCTACAAACATCTTCTATGTTGTCTTTAAAAATAAAGGTCATAGGGCTTCCCTGGTGGCGCAGTGGTTGGGAATCCGCCTGCCAGTGCAGGGGGCATGGGTTCGAGCCCAGGTCCAGGAGGATCCCGCGTGCCGCGGAGCGGCTGGGCCGGCGTGCTGCAGCTACTGAGCCTGCATGCCTGGAGCCCATGCTCCGCGGCAGGAGAGGCCACCTCAATGAGAAGCCCGCGCACCGCAACGAAGACCCAATGCAGCCAAAAGTAAATAAATAAATAAATAAAAATACACATTGGATTTTTAAAAAATAAAAATAAGAACAAAAATAAAGGTCAGAGAAAGAGAAATGGGCTTGCACTGTCCGCTATACAACTGTCTCACACACCGCACGATGAGACCAAGTCAGAAAGAGGAAATATACATCGCAGATCTGCCAAAGCTACCCTGACGTGTTCTAATGCAACTATTAATACTTTATTGAAAATGAAATATCCAGGAAAAATGCAAAATCTGACTGGATGCTAGGAGTACAGGAGTAAACAGGGCCTCTCCCAAGCAAATGGAGCTTACAAGTGCCCGACATTTAGTAACTAGGATTCATGTTCAGCCTTAAGTCTGATTCAGAGCCTCTGCCCCTCTCCTGAGTTAGGCTCTGGGATCTGCCATGAGGAAGAGGGTTGAGCAGGCAGTGCTTGGTCTCTTCTTTCACTCTCCCCTCAACTCTACCATCTCCTGCTGGCCAGAGGGGACCAGCCTCAACGACCTCCAATAATTCTCACCCACCCACCCCCACCGGTAGTCACACTGTTTTGTAGTCCCCTCTCACACTCAGTAGGCCTGACCTGTGTAAACCACATCTGGACACGGCAACCTCATGGAAGATCTTGAGTCAGAACTACCTACCAAGCCACTTCAGAATTTCTGACCCCCAAAAACTGTGAGAAAAATACATTTTTATTGTGTTGAAGACACTAACTCAGGGGATGATTTCTCACATAGCAATCAATAACTAACAGACCCCTCCGGAGCTGGGAAGGACTAGGAGAATTAGAGGAAAAGGGGCAAGTCTTGCATTAGCTGCTGTTGTATTCATAACCCTCGCCTTTAGGGCTCCATTTCCTAATATGTGTCCACATGCTGGGTTTTTTGTGGGGTCATTAGTCATTCTTCCGAGCACTGGCCACTGTCCTCAATAAGAAATTCTTCCACTTGGGCAATACTTTCTCTGGATGACTTCTCGCAACACCCTCGAAACTTCTGCCCCTGGCAGTAGACCCATAGCTTCTCCCTCTGTGGGTCCTTTCTTTCGGGTAAGCAGCTTTCTTCGGCATCAAGACATCAAGATGACTCAAGCTGACTACCTTCTGAGCTATCCATTGGTCCAAAGGAAAATCACTCATTTTTGACACACCAAAGATCAAAGTGCAGTTGCCCACTACTGAGTCTCTCTCCTTACACTACCTTTTGGAACTACTTGATCCACTCTTAATTTCTATGTTCATTTATGCCCCCTCCCCTTAAAGATACTGTCTAATTCTTCCAAGAACTCTTTCACTGACCTCCATCTGAGTGGGATCACGAATTGGTCATATGAGTTTCTGTAGTTCTGGAAGTTTCCATCCTGAGAATGTACTGCTACTCTCCCCTTACAGGCATACTGAATCAGTGCAAGTGGTTCTTATGGAACCCTCTTCCAACTCAAGTTTAGTGGAAAAACTTTAAAAAGCCATTCTACTTTCTAGCCCTAAAAATTTCCTTCAACAATCCCCTTTAAAATGTTTCATATTCACTTATACAGGAAAGAAGGAGAACAGGTCACTGGACCAATTTTCTAGCTTTTAGTTATGTCCTGCATGATATATGTCCAGCACTGTTGTCCTTAGCTTTAGGATTTTAGCCAAAATTCCTATAAAACTGAAAAAGCACAATTTATTATCCTGCTACATTCTAGCTGGAATGCCTTTTTCCCCCCACCTGAGATATGGCTGGTAGGTTCATAAGATATATTGTTTAATAAATTGATGAAATTACCAAGATCTTATTACCAAAGAGGTAGATAACTATATTTTAAAATAAAGTACTCATATAAGGCATCCTACAGCAGTTATTTTGTAACCTAATGACTAATTTCTTCAACATTTTAAAAATTCAGTAATGACTTTACAAAGCTTTTTAAAAATACTGTTCCTTGTTCAAAGCACGGGACATAGCAAAATTATTGTTTCCTAAAATAATTCATATTCTTCACGAGACTCAGGAGGAAAATATCTCTAGTGAACCAGATCAAACATTTGGAATAAGGGATAATTTTATTTTTTAATTTTTATTTATTTATTTATTTATTTATTTATGGCTGTGTTGGGTCTTCGTTTCTGTGCGCGGGCTCTCTCTAGTTGTGGCGAGCGGGGGCCACTCTTCATCGCAGTGCGCGGGCCTCTCACTGTCGCGGCCTCTCCTGTTGCGGAGCACAGGCTCCAGACGCGCAGGCTCAGTAGTTGTGGCGCACGGGCTTAGTTGCTCCGCGGCATGTGGGATCTTCCCAGACCAGGGCCCGAACCCATGTCCCCTGCATTGGCAGGCGTATTCTTAACCACTGCGCCACCAGGGAAGCCCAGGGATAATTTGAAAAAAGGAAAAGATGGGAATCGCAGCTGCAAAATGAAAAACTATAATGGAGAAAATGAATACCTGACTCACTCTGGAGAAACTGTATGATGAAGTGCTTAGGAACATGGACTCTGGGGTTGAAATTTACCACCTGTATGAACTTATACAAATTACTTCAACTCTCTGAGCCTTAGTTATCATATTTGTGAAAATAGAGATAACTGAACTTCACTCACAGGCTGGTTGGGAGAATTAAATGAGATTGTGCACACAGAACACTTAACACATAGTCAATATGTAATAAATCTGAGCTATCACTGAAGAATAACCAAAAGTATGAGAAACTTAAACAAGTTCTTCCAGGTCATAAGGGAAAGGGATAAAAAGATTAGACTTCTATGATAAAGACGAGATCAATATGGAACACATATTGATCAACCTACAGATAATCGGTGATCTTGAAAAAAGAGTATAAAACGAAGAGAACAGAGGTGATAAGCAAAGACAGCTTTCCATCTATAGACAAAGACCTTTTACCTGAAGATTGAAAGTGCTCAAAATGTATTAAGGAAATGAATAAAATTAATTCCACGAGTATACTTACATTTTTCCTTGGTGAAATTTCTAGATTTCAATTATAAAGAAAGAATCTCATAAATATCTACTAAAATACTACAAAGGAAGAAGGAGAAAAAAAGCTAGCTCTCAAAAGAATTAGGTTGAACCCCAGGCTCGTCTGCAACGCTAAACTCCTGAAGGATATGGAAGTTTCTGTGACAGTTTTACTCAGAAAAATTGTTGTTCATGTGTGAATACATTTGTAAAGCGTGCTATCACTCAGGAATTATGCCAACCTGGTACTCTTCATGAATAAAATATCTGAAGGTCCTTCCAAATTAAACTACTTGAAAAGGTTTGCTCGAAAAAAAAGAAAGAAAATACCAAGAGATAATCAATTAAAAGTCAAGGCAACTTTGGAAAAATTTGAAGGAACAGGCTGTCATATAAATATATACTCTAAATTACTGTAAATATATACTCTAAATAATTGTTTTTAGTGTGATTACTAATTTAATTTTGTAGTTAATTAGAAATAAGAAAATGACATTGTAAAAAAAACAAATAAAAATAAAAGTAAATTATAAAAATGGATTCCACAACCCCAGGTTGTAATTGCAAAGATGTAGAAGAAAGGAAGAAGAGGAAAACAAATGCAATGAGTTCCACATCTCAAAAAGGAAGTGAAAATTAAAGGAGTTATTCCAAACAAAAAGTAACATCATTCTTAGAGACATAGTAGAGTTCACTCATTAAAATGAGGAAGAAAGCAAAAGTACTCTCACCATGACTACCTAACATTAACTTTACTTTGGAAGTTCTAGTCAATCTATTAAAACAGAAATAAAAAGTACCAGTGAAAAATACGAAAATTACATCATCGTTGCAAATTATAATTATAGACTTAGAAAAAAAATTGACTGAAAAGCTACCAGAAATAAGAGTTTTCAACTAGAAAACTAAAATTAAAATTAAAAGCTCAAAAATTAATAGTGCTTCTGTGCATATCAATAGTCAAGTTACATAAAATAGGGGGAAACATTCCGTTCATAGCATCAATTAAAAAATAAAGCACCTAAGAATGATCTTAAAAACAAGTGTGGGATCTACATGAAAAAAATATAAACTTTAATGAGCAAAATTTTTTTTTATTTTTTTTTAAAATATTTATTTACTTATTTGGCTGCACCGGGGCTTAGTTGCAGCAGGTGGGATCTTTTTTTTTTTAATTGCAGCATGTGGGATCTAGTTCCCTCACCAGGGATATCACCCGGGCCCCCTGCTTTGGAAGCACCAGAGCCTTAGCCACTGGACCACCAGGTAAGTCCCTTAGCAATATTTCTGACAGGCCTCTGGGTAAGTTATCTTACAATCCCCTGCAGGGTTTCTTAAAAATGAGGAGTCCTTCAGCTATAAAAAGAAACGAAACTGAGCCATCTGCAGTGAGGTGGATGGACCCAGAGACCGCCACAGAGAGTGAAGCAAGCCAGAAAGAGAAAAACAAACACCTCACGCCAATACATACACACGGAATCCAAAAAAAAAAAAAAAAAAAAAAAAAAAAAAAAGGTTCTGAGGAACCTAGGGGCAGGACAGGAACAAAGACGCAGATGTAGAGAATGGACCTGAGGACACAGGCAGGGGGAAGGGCAAGCTGGGACAAAGTGAGAGAGTGCCGTGGACATATATACACTACTAGATGTAAAACAGATAGCTAGGGGGAAGCAGCCGCACAGCACAGGGAGATCAGCAATGAGCAAATTTTTTAAAATCTACGTAAATGAAGTCATACCATGATTTTGGACAAGAGTATAAATATCAAAACTCAATTCCTCTCAAATAGATTTATGTATTTGATATAAACTTGATCAAAATATCTGTACAATTTATCCAGAGAAATTTAAAAATAATTCTGAAGATAAACTGGAAAGATAACTTGACAGAAATTGCTAATATTTTTTATAGTTTTATGTATTTCCAGATATTAAACACATTATAAAAAATCATTAAACCAGTATAGAAATGGCACAAGAATCAACAGTTTTATGGAATGGAATATATAGCCAAAGAACACACTCTAATATATGTCACTTTACTACATGATAAAAGAAGTATCAAAAGTTAACATAAAAAAAAATTATTTTCAAACGGTAATGAGACTCTTTTTTTAAATAAACTTATTTATTTATATTTTATTTTTGGGCTGCGTTGGGTCTTCGTTGCTGCGCAGGCTTTCTCTGGTTGCGGCGAGCGGGAGCTACTCTTCATTGCGGTGCACAGGCTTCTCATTGCGGTGGCTTCTCTTGTTGCGGAGCACGGGCTCTAGGCGTGTGGGCTTCGGTAGTTGTGGCTCGTGGGCTCTTGAGTGCAGGCTCAGTAGTTGTGGCGCACGAGCTTAGTTGCTCTGCGGCCTGTGGGATCTTCCCCGACCAGGGTTTGAACCCGTGTCCCCTGCATTGGCAGGTGGGTTCTTAACCACTGCGCCACCAGGGAAGTCCAGTAGTGCGACTCTTTAGTTATTGGAATGGAGTTGAGAGAACAGGAATACATTAAAAATTCCACATCACAATATACGCAAATGTAAATTCCAGAAGAATTTAAGTGTGAAATATTTTAAAATCACCTATTTTCAGAAAAAGTAATGAATATTTATCTTACATTTGGGGAAACTTAGATGCAATGCAGGAAACTACAAAGTGGTAAAACAGGAACCTTAAAAATAGATGAATTTAAAACATCTAGCTGAAATCCAAAGGGAAAACTGAAAAATGGTGAAAAATTTGCCTCATATATGGAAAGTAGTTAATATTTCAATTTATAACACATCCCCATGATCGAGTATTATGCAACTGGCATATTTATGAATAAATTTTCCCATAGGAAAATATTGTTATAATTTTATTTGCAAAATGCTAATTTCCCTATATAGTGTTACATCAACTGTGCGAAAATGTATAGCTATAAAGACTGCATGTACTTGTACCAAATAGCCCAAGGGAATGGGATCATCAGTAAATTTTCATTTTTGAACACAGGTTTCCCCCACTATCCGAAAGTACAGCGTCCCTATGAAACCTGTGAACTGAAATGGTGTAAAGCGAAGCAGCAATTACCTTAGGACACATCTTGCTATGGGAGGCAGAGAATGAATGGAGACAAAGCACAGCTGCTCACAGACACAGCTCAGAGCTATGGCGGCTGGATGCTGAGATGCTGAGTGTGGTTCCCGGGAAGGAGCTTGGCCGTGACACTCTCACCGCTTGGGGTGCACTGCACGCTGCCTCTATAACTGCTTGCTGCAAAACAAACGCTAAATGCTATTATCGCTTTTCGCCTTTTTTTCACAAAAGGCAAAAATCCTCTTTGGATTTCTTTCGGGTAGTGAAAACAGGTACTAATTTAGATCTTTCATAAAAGCCAAGTGGCATAAAGCAAACTCTCAGAAAGTGGGGGATACCTGAATTTCTCTGTATTTGTAAAATCTTTATAATGACTTTTTTTCACAAACCATACACTGTTAAAGGTGAATATGTTCATCAGCTTATACAGATCTATGAAAATAATACTCAAAATCCAATCAATAAATGGACAAAGAAAATGAACAGACAGTTCACAAATGAGGGTACGCAAATATCTATCAAATATATGGAAAAGTATTCCCCCTACCCCAGTAGCTGAATAAACAAATGAAAGCAAAGATTCAAGATTTTCCCACCATCAAATTAGTAGTGGTTAAAAAATGATGATAGTGGATGCCGGTAAGCATGCGGTGAAACATGTCATCCCAGATACTGCCAGGAGGAATATGCACTAGTACAACTCGTTTCCTAACGGGTATCAAGAAGCCTCTAACTGTTTATGCCCTTCAGCTCTGCAACTCCATTTCTGGTAATGTCTCCTGTGGTAAACAGAATGACTCCCCAAAGACGTCCATGCCCTAATCCCTGTGACTTGTGAATATATTGTGTTTTAGGGTAAAAGGATTTGCTGATTTAATTAAGATTATGGATCATACAATAAGGATATTATCCTAGGTTATCCACGTGGATCCAGTTTAATCACATATACCCTTAAAAGCAGAGGACTTTCCCCCACTGGTGGCAGAAGAGATGGGGCAGAAGGAAAAATCAGGGAGGTTCTAAGTATGAGGGCTTGACTCACTTTGAAGATGTTAGAAGGGGGACCACAAACCAAGGAATCAAAATTGAAATATATGTGCATAGCTATGATTTATATGTGAAAGTCAACCAAATATCAAAAACAACTGGTCTACTATTGTATTTATCTAGGTGTTCTGTTGATGTTTTGACAATTTTGAAAATGAAAAATAAATTGAATATTCATAATAATTTATTTTATAACATTTATTTTGTCTTTATTTCTGAAAAAAATTGTGCTGTAATATATTACATAATTTGTGTTCTTTTGACAGTACTGTCAGGTTGGACAACCTTCTTGAACAATTTTGGTTCTTATATCATTTTTTTATTACAGTTGACCCTTGAACAACACGCAGGCCCACTTATATGGGGATTTTTTCAATAAATACATACTACAGTACTACACGATCTGTGGTTGGTTGAATCCATGGATGCAGAACTGTGGATACAGAGGGCCGACTATAAAGTTATACATGAAGTGGATTTATAAAGTTAAATATAAAGTGGATGTTTTTTGTTTTGTTTTGGCTGCACTGGGTCTTCGTTGCTGCGTGTGGGCTTTCTCTAGTTGCGGTGAGCGGGGCTACTCTTTGTTGCAGTGCACGGGCTTGTCATTGTGGTGGCTTCTCTTGTTGCGGAGCATGGGTCTAAGCATGCGGGCTTCAGTAGTTGCGACACGAGGGCTCAGTAGTTGTGACTCGCGGGCTCTAGAGCGCAGGCTCAGTAGTTGTGGTGCACAGGCTTAGTTGCTCCGTGGCATGTGGGATCTTCCCGGACCAGGGCTCGAACCCGTGTCTCCTGCATCAGCAGGTGGATTCTTAACCACTGCGCCGCCAGGGAAGCCCTAAAGTGGATTTTTGACTGCACGGGGTCAGTGCCCCTAACCCTCACATTGTTTAAGGGGCAACTGTAATTTCGTTTTGGAGACACTTAACACCGCTAAGGCAGTAGCATCTGAAATTATCAACAGTATTATTATGTGAGCCATACTTAGGTTTGCAAATGAACCATGATTTTTACCTACGGTGTCTGAATATTTTAACAGTGTTGCACATGATAAATCATTGTTATTACAGAAAAACTTATATTTTAATTTCATTATATAAACTACTATTGCATACAATGTGATTTTCAAGCAATATCTATATCCAATTACTATTTCTTTCTTCTTTCAAATTCTACAATGCTCGTTTATTTTATAGGAAACCAAAAAGCAAAGCTATATTTTTCAATTTATTCAGTTCTCTCATAATGTGAAATTATTCTTTGTTCTATAATGGACAGAAAGTAGTATTTTTAGAAATTAGTCTGGGGATTACTTTTACCTGAAGCTTCTTCACAGAATTGTATACATTTTCATTCCCTTGTTCTAATTCCTTTGTGTTATATTGGAATGCCACTTTTGTTGTACATTTCCCATGCAGTTTCTTTCAATTAATTTTTTTTCTAAAAATTTTATAATACTTTCCATTCTTCAAAAATATGTTTATAAGCTTTCGTTAACATTATTAGTAGTAAACAACTGTTCATACCAAATATCTGAATAGCATAAATTCAAAATAACCATTTGCTACCAAAGAGATGTAAGGGAGAAGAATTTGCACCCCAAAATATGTCTCTTTGGCATATTATTTTTTTTAAACATCTTTATTAGAGTATAATTGCTTTACAATGGTGTGTTAGTTTCTGCTGTATAACAAAGTGAATCAGCTATACGTATATGTACATCCCCATATCTCCTCCCTCTTGCGTCTCCCTCCCACCCTCCCTATCCCACCCCTCTAGGTGGTCACAAAGCATGGAGCTGATCTCCCTGTGCTATGAGGCTGCTTCCCACTAGCTATTTATTTTACATTTGGTAGTGTATATGGCATATTATTTTAACCTGGTTATTTTCTAAGAAATAGCAGAAAGGGAAAAATTCTGAAAACCAAGTATGAGTTATACTTTTGTAAGAAACATTTACATGTGTAAGGAAAATGTCCATTTGTAACAGTGTCTCCTTCCATTTACCAGAAGAGAAGGATGACCAAATCCCTAGAAACTCTTATCAGTGGAGAAGGCAACAGATAGAATTTGTTCCTTACTGGAAGATCTCTTCTCCAGATGTATCTTGGACTATGTTCTAATGTATCTTGGACCATGCCTAAATTTAATTTTAATTGTTTTGATGACATCATTCCCATGGTGTGTTTGAATAGTTTTAAGAGCAAATCTGACATGGACTTCAACAAGATATCCCATTTGGGGACAGATCCATAAATATGATATATAATTTTTGAATTGTTCCAAAGAATGTCATCACTATCAACAGAGTTTAAGCCATCTTTCCAAAGAACAAGATTAAAATATATGTTGTACATGGCACAAATAATGCTTCTAGATTTTGACCAAAATTCTGGTTTTCACACCTTTTCCTATGTCAGATTTATTAGAACTCTTCACATAGGACTGCCATCAACAATATCCTAAATTATTTAAATAATGCTGATACATGTTTTTTTATAAATTTATTTCTCATTAAATATTCTTGTAAAACTCTTAACAGTCAATACTTATCTATCTTGTTGCCAACGTAAAAAATTAATATCATGTTTTACACACTTTATATCTAGACATACATAAATACAAATCTAAGAAATATGGATTTCTGCATATTGGAAAAAATGTTCCTCAGCTGTCATATGCAAATGTTGCAAAGACCGTCTATTTCGTAACACCTTGGGATGCAAGGAGAAGCCAGAGAATGCGGGCTTGCCACCACTGAAAAACAATACTTCATCATGAAAGAATTATTGCAATTATGCCTTTTGAGAGGAAGGATTTGAGAAGTTAATTAATTTGCCTTTTTTCTCACCTAAGCACTTTTACAGCTCAAATCCTCCCTGCATTATGAAGCAGGGTCTGTCTCCAATGTTCTCAGTAACATAACCAGAAACAGTCCTGGCACTGAAACCGTCACCTTTTGTTTAAGGATAAGACACATGAAGAAACATCTCCCTAGAATGTGAGCAGTGTTGGTGATATTCGCAGAGGCCATGTGCCTGTGTCTTGGGTCCCGGGTCCACTAATGGCTCCCAACCAAGAAGCTACTGCAATACTCCAGGGAATGTTGATAATACACTAAGTAGTAGTGTGTTTAAGCTGTCTTTGAAGAATGCTTTAGGGAATCAATTTTTATTACTATAAGATACAAAAAACAATTCTGAGAAAAATAAAGCTTTCCCTTACAATTGAATTAAATTCAAATAGGATGTAAAGCCTGAATAGAATATTAGAAATCACCTACTTAATCCTCTTCATTCTTCCTCTTAGAAAACTATAGCCCAGAGAAGGGAAGTGACTCACCCAAAGCCTCAGACTTCAAAAGAAACAAAACAGGACCATAGTCTTAGTCGCCTGACTTCCAGGCTCATTATCAATGTCTGCTGATCACAGATATATTAGGTTAGTGAAAGCAAGTGGAACATTTAGGAAAATACAGGGATTTTTAGCAAGTGATAAGAATTAGTACTTGAAGCAAAGAAGTTTTCTACAACCTAAATGTCCTATTTAATCACTTTCTGTTAGTCTAAATGTATTCTTAATTTAATCTGAGGAAACAGTATACCACAGGGATGGCTTCAGTAAAATTTTTAATGAATGACACTAGACTCCAATAAAACACAAAATAAAGTAAAATCATATAACTTCAAATGTTGAAAAGTGCTTGGATGAAAAAAGGAAATTTAGAGCTGAAATTTTTAACAGAATTTCAATTAAGTTTGACAGCTGTTTCATTACCAGATTTGATTCATTGTAATAATATACTGTAAAATGATAATTCTTTTATCAGTAAAAAAAAAAAGGGGGCTCCTATAATTTAGGTAATAAGATCCTCATATAAAATCTAAAAATTTTTAATATCATTATTTCCTCATTTTTTCAGTGACTTTCATGGAAAATGGTAAGAAAAAAATAGAATTAAAATATGGGAAGAATAAGACAATTTAACTGTGATGAATAACCAAATTATATAATAACTGTGGTGGGAGAAATCTAACTTCTCTGTACTCATTCTAACTTGAGCTCATTTATTGGATCACAAGGGTTTTCCAAGGTAAAAGGCAATTAATCTGAAGAGTTATAAAAATCAAATTTAACCTTAGGTTCAAGTGAATGCATAAAGGAACAGTATTGGCAACATAGCCCTATGACTGAACGGAAATTATTAGAATAAAGGCACAAACTTCTACAATTGAAATAACAAATCATTACACCAAAATCACAGCAATTTAATATACGAAGAGTCTTAGAAAGCGTGACTTTATAGAACGAGAATGGGAATGATAAATTACCAAAGACAAAACATCAAAACAGTGACAAAACTAGGGATGACAAACACTCATTAAATGAAAAGAATAGCACGAATCTTAATCAATCCATATATAGTAACACAACTGTCAAGTGCACCACAATCAAATCCCTCCTTATGGCATTATCTGGAAGGCAGCTACGCTAACCACTATACCATCAATGCCTCTGCTGGTATTATGTAAATTACCAACCTAAAATAAGAAAAGAAATGGATCACAGGCTATCTGGAGATGGCTTTTAAGAACCAGCTAGCAATGTTTTGAGATTCATTTTTGAACAATGAGATATTTTATATTAAAGCCATCTTAATTATTTGTTAAAACTACTCCTTATTCAAGTCATATATTCTAAGTCTCACACAAGTTTACACATTTTCAGTTTGCTCAGGGATGTGGTCAACTTCACAATAACCCATGATGGTTCTAGTTCTTTCCCCCATGCTACTCTGCATTCCAAGAAAGCCCAGAGAAGGCCTTTTCCCATATTTCACAATTGAGGCCAGGAGAATGACCACCATGACTGTAGTGATCAACACTGAAAAGCCCTACTTCAGACATTATGCAATGAAATCACCAAATAATGTCTCCAATCTTAGTTCAGATTTTCATATTTCAGCTAATGAATTAATATCCCAAGACACAGAATAGCAGTGTCAGCAACCAGTCAACAATTCTTGGTCAGTGTCACCATCGTTCTGCAGTGTTTGTGAAATTATGTTTTTAATGCTTATGTTTTGTCATTTTGTTTTAAAAAAAGTGGAAATAAAAAAAACCACCTGTTGATTAGTAATAAGAAGCCTAGAGCTCATTACTTACTAAAAATGATAAAACAAAATCATCATACCTGCCCAAAGCTATGATTCTCCAGTTTTAGGTGCTCACTATACTAATTTGAAAAAAAGAAACAAATATATAACATGAAAAAATGTAGTGCCTTACTCAAAAATTAACACAGAATAGATCATAGACAGAAATTTGAAACTATAAAATTTCTAGAAAAAACATGGGAGAAAATCTAGATGTCCTTCAATCGGGTGATGAGTTTTTAGATGCAACACCAAAATCATGATTCATGAAATAAAAATTATATGTTTGACTTTATTAAAATTTTAAAAAAAAGTTCTGTGTGAAAGACACTGTTAAAAGAATGGAAAAAGAAGTCATAGCCTGGGAGAAAGCATTTGCAAAACACACATCTGATAACGAACTTATATCAAAAATATACAAAGACCTCTTAAAACTCTACAATAAGAAAATAACTCAATTTTAAAAGGGCAAAAACCTTAACAGACACCTCACCAAATACGATATACAAATGGCAAGTAAACATATGAAAATATGCTCAACACCATTTGCATTAGAGAAATACAAATTAAAACAATAATGAGATACCACTACACACCTGTTAGAATGACTAAACCTCAAAGCAACTAACAATACCAATTACTGTACAGTCTGTGGAGCGACTGGAACTCCCATTTATTGCTCATGGGAATGTAAAATGGAACAGTCACTTTGGAAGACAGTTTGGCAGATTCTTAAAAAGCTAAACATAGTCTTATACAATCCAGCATTTGCGCTCCTAGGTATTTACCCAAATGAGTTGAAAACTATGTCCACACAAAAACCTGCACAATGTTTATATCAGCTTTCTTCATAATCACCAATAACTGGAAGCAACCAAAATGTCCTTCGCTAGATGAAAAGATAAACTATAGTACAACTATACAATGAAATATTATTCAGCAATAAAGAGGAATGGGCTATCAAGTCAGACAATGTAACGAGAGATAGCTTGGGCTTCTTCTAACGAAGACACTTCTTTGGAGACAGGTCTTGCCCTACTGAGATTTCTCCGCTCTCGCCTTGGTAAGACTATACCATGTTCTTCATCTCAAGTCTAAAGACAGTTGGCAAGCTTGCCATGTGTGTCCTGCTGTTGAGGACTACGGGGACAGGGATCTAATTGCTGTTCTTGGAAATCTGAAGGGCTAGGGGTGAGCTAACTGCTTTGGTGGCAGAGCCAGGGAAATGTTCTGAATTGGAATCAGCCTGCACTGCTAGGTTGGGGCAAAAGTTGACCAGCATTCCCCATGTGAGAGGCAACCCGAGGGCAACTACAAAATTCTTGGAGTGAGATAGTCATCACTAAATGTCAAAATAAGAATTGAAAAGTATTTCTGAAATGGAAAGAGGAAAAAAATCAAGTTATCTATATCATTTAAAGATCCAAGAAGCTCAGTCAAGTCCAAGCAGGAAAAATATTTCAAAAAGCACACAAGAAAGCACATCATAATCAAACTGCTAAAAAGCAAAGACAAAAGGCAAATCTTAAAAGCAAGCAGAATAAAGAGACATACAGTAGGGAAACAATGACTGAAATGAATTATTCTCATCTGAAAAAAAATGAAGTCAGAATACAATATAGCAATGTATTTAAAATCCTAAAGACTAAAGGAGGAAAAAAACTACAGGATTATTTCAAGTTATACTAAAGGTAACATTTGATAAAATTCAGTACTTGTGAATGAAAACAAAAAACTCAGAAAGTTAAAGCAAAAAAGGACTTTCTTAACTTGATTGAAAAAAAAAAAACTCTCTCAAAGTCCTCCAAATAGGGCTTCCCTTGTGGCGCAGTGGTTGAGAGTCTGCCTGCCAATGCAGGGGACACGGGTTCGAGCCCTGGTCTGGGAGGATCCCACATGCCGCGGAGCAACTGGGCCCGTGAGCCACAACTGCTGAGCCTGCGCGTCTGGAGCCTGTGCTCCGCAACAAGAGAGGCCACGATAGTGAGAGGCCCGCGCACCGCGATGAAGAGTGGCCCCCGCTCGCCGCAACTAGAGAAAGCCCTCGCACAGAAACGAAGACCCAACACAGCCAAAAATAAATAAATTAATTAATTAATTAAAAAAAAAAAAGGCAACCATTGACGTGGCTGGACGTATCAAAGTCCTCCAATAAACATTTTATTTAATAGAGAAACTACTAGCCATTAACTTTAGGATCTAAAACAAGAAAAACACTGTCAATGCTCCTTTTAAACATAGCACTGTAGCTCCTAGCCATCACAGTATGATAAATAAATATTTATGCATTTTAAATGAAGTGACAAAACTTTCATAACCTACACAGAAACACCACTCAAAAAGTTCACGATTTATTAAAACTAATAAGAGAATTCAGCAGGGTTACCAGATATAATATTAACCTATTGAATCATCTCCCTTTACAGTAGCAATAATAAACAAATTGTAATGAGAAATTAAGGCACCATTCATAACAGTAACAAAAGTTATAGTGTATCTGAGAATTAATCCAACAACGACTTCATAAGACTCATTTTCAGAAAGTTGTAAAACTCTAAAAATACCTAAAAAGATGGTATGAACAAATGCAGATATATGCAATGTTCACTAATTTGATGACTTAACACTGTAACTATGACAATTCTCCCCCAAAATAATCTATAAACTCAATTCAACTCTAATAAGAATTCCAGCAGAATTCATGGAGCAATCAACAAACTCATTTCTTTCTCTTCACTAATCCCATATTTTGTAAGTCTTATTAAATGGGTTCCTGGACCCAATTCCAAAGTGTGTGTGTGTGTGTGTGTGTGTGTGTGTGCGCGCGCAGCAGGGTGTCTAAAAATTCAACCCAATTCTGACACCATCTATCTGGAGGTATCATCAGATTCCATGGGTAAAAGTGTTCAGTCCCCAAGACCAGCCTCCACTTCAGATGCCAGGTTGTTAACTGTGCTCCTGGCCAACCAGCTACAAATTGGAGGTTCCAACAACCCCCTCCAGCTCAGGATGCCAATCGTGAGACCAGGTTGTTAACCTGTACTTCTGACCGACTGGCTATAAGTCAAAGGTTGCTCCTTGGGTTAAATTAATTTGCTAGAAGAGCTCACAGAACTCAGAAAACTCATTTACTCACTAGATTACCAATTTATTACAAAGGACATTAAAGGATACGAACCAACAGCCAGAGACACGTAAGGCGGGGGCTCCTGTCCTCATGGAGTTTGGGGACCTGCACAACGGACAATGGCATGCAGAAGCGTTCTGGTTCCCCAACCCGGAAGCTCTTTGAACCAGGTCCTTTTTCATGATTGATTAAATCATGGGCCGCTGGCCGCAGATTCACCTCTAGCTCCTCTCCCCTGCCCGGAAATCAGGGGGTGGGACGGAAGGCTCCACCCTCTATTCCTCTGGCACCCATCCCCCATCCTCAGCTGCTTTCCAAAAGTCACCTCATTAACATAAACCCGGTCTGGTGCAAAGGGGCTTGTTATGAATTACAAGACACCCATTTCACCTTGATGGCTCTGAAGCTGGCTTTGAAGGTTTCAGGAACTGAGGACAAGAGAGCAAATATTATGACAAAAGATGTTCCCATTGCTCTTAATCACTCAGGAAGTTCCAAATGTTTGGGAGCTGTGAGCAGGAACAGTGGATGAAGACCAAATATATATAAGAAATATTTATTTTGGTCATCTGAATAACCAAATATATATATATATATATATATATATATATATATATATATATATATATATATATATCTTATAAACCACAATATTGCACTTATTTACTATGTAATACTAATACTATACTAAACTAATACCCATTGGATATTGGGGTATACTGGAGAAGAAAGTTGCCATTAAGGGTTAAGAGCACTATCTGTGGTGACCTAAATGAGAAGGAAATCCAAGAAAGAGGGGATATATGTCTACATATAGCTGATTCACTTTGCTGTACAGCAGAAACTAACACAACACTGTAAAGCAACTATACTCCAATTAAAAAAAATAAATTTTAAAAAGCATAGAACTACACACACACACACACACACACAGAGTGCAAGTGTGTGTATACCTGGTGAAAACTCAGTAAACTATGGATTGTTCCAATGTCAACATCATAGCGTTGATGTTTCACTCTAGATCTGTTACCGAGTCCAAGCTCGCTCTGCTCGCCCCACGATAGGCCAATGAATCGGAGACGAGGTGTTGAGACACAGAATACGCCTTTATTTGGAAAGCCCGCAGACCGAGAAGGTGGCAGACTAGTGTCTCTGAAAAACCATCTTATCAGGATTTGGATGCCAGTTTCTTTTATAGCACAGAGAGAGGGGGGAGGAGATGGGGAAGTAAAGTAAAAAGGCCATAAGTTTTGCAAATATCCCCTGGAATGGCCAGCCTAGGGGAGCGGATGTGTTAATTTCTTCTTTCTTGCAGCCATCCACAGGGGGGCGGGGTCAGATTGTCTTCTTGTGAGTTGAACAGAGGCACTTTAGTTAACATGCAGGCAGGGTTCCCTGAGGCAGGCCATTATGTATGATTATAATAACAAAAGCAACGAAAAGCAAAGGTTAAAGTCAAAGAAACAGATGGAACATTGGAGTCCGATTTAGCTCTTCCCTGTTACAAATCTGTGAGGTGCTGATGTTGGTGGAGGAAGGTGAAGAGTACATGGGGCCCCTTGTACATCTTTTCCACAAATTCCTGTGAGTCTATAATTATTTCAAAATAAGAAAGTTGAAAGAAAACAAAACAAACAAAACAAAAAGGGTTAAGAGCACTAGCTGTTGAACCAGACTACCTGGGCTCAAAACTCTGTTCTACCTGTACCTAGCTGTGTGACCTTGTGCAAGTTACTTAACCTCTCTGTGCCTCCATTTTCCATCCTATTTTATGGAGATAATAGCAGTACCTATCTCACAGATTGTTGTGAGAATTAAATGAGTTTATATAGGTAAAGTACTTGGAATGTTGCCTGGCACATATTAAATATCAACTATTATTAGTTCAACTACTGCTGGGGCACAGTCACAAACATGGTGTAGTCCTGGCACAGATACACAGAACAACAGATGAAAGGAAGAGAAAAGAGAGATCAGAACCTGATTTATGATAAAGGTAACACCTCAAATAAATGGGAAAAGGATGTTTAGTACATGATATTGAGAAAACTGACCTGTAATATGAACTAATGACATAAATGTAAAGTTAATATAAGTAAATAAATGAAGACTTTCTTTTTTGACCTTAATATTAGAGAAAGTCTTCTGAACCAATACCCCAAAAGCACTAACCATAATTTTTGCAAATAAAACTTCTATTTAACTACATCAAAATGGAGGCTAGGGCTTCCCTGGTGGCGCAGTGGTTGAGAGTCTGCCTGCCGATGCAGGGGACACGGGTTCGAGCCCTGGTCTGGGAGGATCCCACGTGCCGCGGAGCAACTGGGCCCGTGAGCCACAACTACTGAGCCTGCGCGTCTGGAGCCCGTGCTCCGCAACAAGAGAGGCCGCGATAGTGAGAGGCCCGCGCACCGCGATGAAGAGTGGCCCCCGCTTGCCGCAACTAGAGAAAGCCCTCGCACGGAAACGAAGACCCAACACAGCCAAAACTAAATAAATAAATAAATAATAATTTAAAAAAAAAAAAAAAAGATACCATTTGAGTGACACCGATCAGAATGGAAAAAATGAAAAGGGAGATAATGTCATGTCTTAGAGAGGGCATAGTGTAATGCAAACCGCCATGCAGTGCTGAGAGAGCGGAAGCCTGGGCAGCCATGCTGGAGGGCGAGCCAGCAGGGTTTGGTGAAATTAAATGTGCATGCGCCCACTACCTCAGCGATCCCTGCTTTTATGTCCTAGAGAAACTTTCGTGCCTTTCACATGTGCTCATTAGGGGACATGTATGAGCATGTTTATCACTACATTGGTGGTGGTGGCTGGGCTATTTATGAACCCAACTGTCCATCCCCTGGGGAAAGATGAAGTGTGGAGATGCGTGCAGCGGATTGCTATGCCTCACTTGGAAGCAACGAACTTACACATACACATAGTATGGATGGATCTCAAAAGTATAGTGTTGAATAAAAAAAAAAAACAGAAAATAGGGAATTCACTGGCGGTCCAGTGGTTAGGACTCAGCGCTTTCACTGCCGAGCGTGCGGGTTTGATCCCTGGTTGGGGAACTAATAACCCGCAAGACGCATGGCGCAGGCCAAAAAAAAGGAAGAAAAAACCCCAAAAGACAAGATACATAGCACAATACCATCTGTACTAGTCAGTGTTCTCCAGAGAAACAGAACCAATAGGCTACGTGTAGATATATAGATATAGATATGTATGTTACAGGAAGAGAGACTCCTTCCAGGGCCCAAGAGTGGGCTCTCGTCTAACACTCGGAAATAAGTTGTCTGAGGAAACACACACGCTGACGAAGCAAAAGAATACTGGGAAGGGGCGCCCGGGCAGAGAGCAGCAGGGTAAGGGAACCCAGGAGAACTGCTCTGCCACGGGGCTCGCAGTCTCGGGTTTTATGGGAATGGGGTTAGTTTCCGGGTTGTCTCTGGCCAATCGTCTTGCTTGTGCCCACATTTGGTCTCCTTCAGGGTGCTGCCTGGTGGCACGCGCATCGCTCAGCCAAGATGGATTCCAGCGGGAAGGATTCTGGGAGGTTGGCAGGACAAATTAGGGGCTGGCATCGCCTCCCTCCTTTTGGCCACTCCTGGATTCTTCCAGTTAGTTTTACAAGACATATTATGGGCGGGAGTCTCCTCCCTCTTTTTCGCCCCTCCCGAATTTTCCCAGTTAGCTTTCAGGGGCAGCACTATGTTCCATATCGGGACCCCCTGTCGTGAGACAACTCAGGCAAGCGGTTGTCACCGTGCCTGGCCAAGGTGGGTGGTTTCGGTCAACGGCTCCCTAACATATATATTAGAGGAGATTTATTATAGAAATTGATTCATGATTATGGAGGCTGAGGTATCCCTCGATCTGCCCTCTGCAAGCTGGAGACCCAGGAAAGCCAGCGGTGCAATTCAGTTTCGGGTCCAAAGGCCTGAGGATTGGGGCAGGGCCGGGGGCAGTGGTGAAAATCTCAGTCTGAGTCCGAGGGCCTGAGAATCAGGAGCACCTCTAACCGAGAGCGGAAGAAGAGGGCTGTCTCTGCTCAAGCAAAGAGAGTGAATTTGCCCTTTCTTTGCCATTTTGTTCTATCTGAGCCCTCAGCGGATGGGATGCCGCCCACTTGCACTGCTCAGGGCGGTCTGCTTTACTCAGGCCACCGATTCAAGCGCTAAACTCTTCCAGAGACACCCTCACAGATACACCTAGAAATGATCTTCATGTTTCACCAGCTCTCTGGGCATCCCTTAGCCCCGTCAAGGTAACACACAAAATTAACTATCACAGTATTCATATACAATTTTTAAAATATAAAGAAAGACATATCAAATGATTAAAAATGAGTACTTATGTGGAGGAAGGGAATGGGTAGGGGGTTCAGGAACAAAGATGGAAAAATAAACTAAACTGAGGGCTTTGCACAATTCTGTACCCTGAAGTGAGGACTAGGATTGAATCAACTCTGTGCACCTCCAGGACAGTATAATTAGCAGATATAAATACTTTTAAAATTTCTGAGAACACCCACCCATCTACTCACCCCCATATTATACCATTCACTGTTGTTTAGTATCTCACACGTTCAAAGATTCCAGTTATGCTTTATGCATAGAAGCAGAAGCCTGATACCATGTCATTTAATCCTGACACTCCTCCCCTACGTAAGTGTTTTTTTATTCTTCTTTTGAAATTGAAATATGGTTGACTTACAATATATGCGAGTTGAATGGTAACAAACTTAAGACTCAGGAAGGTTAAGTGACCGCCCCAAGGACTCTCCGAGAATGAGTGGTAGACTTAAGACTCAGGAAGGTTACTCTCCGAGAATGAGTGGTAGAGCCGAGGCATTAACCCAGAGTTCACGTGCTTATCCATTAAACTACTTTCTTCCAGCACAAAGAAAGCCTGATATTATTTACCTATTCATTGGTTTTATATTCCCTTTTGTGGGTTTACGTTTTCCCAAGTGCCTTATAATAGGCTGTCTTCTCACATTTCTGAACTGAATCCATTGTCAAACTCTTGCCCTCCTAACTACTTAGAGAAATGGGCAAAGTCAATCTTTCATATTCCTATTTTACTGTCAAGGAAGCTGATGCTTAGGGTTGAAGGAAATGAGGCAGAAGAAGCCTTAATCGTGAGTCCTCTGATGAAGAAAGTCAGTAAAAAGTGATGCTTTCAAAACAGAAAACATATTTGCTGAGGAGTCTAGCAGTTGACGTGTATATGGTACATAAGGCGTTCAAGTTAATTCATTTGCTCTGTACGTTTGTTAAATTTAATAAATATGGTGTTTCTTGTCCTGAGGGAATTTTGTTACCAGAAAGTGCTAAACAGTGAACATTTGATCGGTACTGCTAAGTCCACACCTATAATCTGCCTGTTCTTCAGATCAGCAGTTTCCAATCAAATTTAATTGTCAAATACAATTCATGTGATACGTTCAGGTTCATTTCACCAGAAATAAATTTCAATAAGTGTTTTCTGGTGAGACTACTTGTCCTTTACAGAATCACCCTCTTGACAGACACCATTACACATGCAATTTCATCAGTAACTACTAACATTTGGGCAGTTAACATTTTTCTCTGCTTAACTTTGTTCATTTTTCAATATTTTATTACCTACAGTCAGCCAATAGAAAGAGAAATGAACGCGTTTGGCTATTTATACTCCTGGAGCCATTTATTCCCATAAATCCTAGTAGAACAAGACATTCACACCACTTGGCCTGCCTGAACACTTGAGGAATATAAGGATAAGGCAAACTGGAAATAATGCTGAGAATTACCCAATGAAAATTGTACCAAATAAAAGACAGTCTGAGTATTCTAAAGAAAATTATATTACTAATGAGATCCTCATTCCACACATCATTCCTTCTGATGAAATCTGAACTGATTTACAATTATAAAGACTGTCAGTCATTTATTGTTTATGTATTCAGTCCTCACACATTCCCAAGAGAATTCAGGACATTTAAGAATATGCACGCACATAGTATAGCAGTATCAAATACATGTAAAAATAAGTTGAGACAAAATTAACTGTGTGGGAAAGCAAGTTGAAGCCAAGCCTGGAGTGAGGGTAACATCCAAAATATTATGAAACTCCATAACCTAGATGTCTAAGATTCAGAGCAGCCAATGTGAAGAGGGGATGTGATTATGTCCAATATTCTCCATGTCCACCAAATAAAAACTAGCTTCTCAGGGGAAAAGACAACCAAGGTTCTGCAAAGAGAAGGCGCTGTGCTGCTAACATGCATGTTTTTCCATATGTAAATCTCAGGAGTTAATATTTAAAAAGACAGTATTTGCCTCTGTTTAATTAAAGTTTGCCAATCTATCCATATTTCCAGTGCTAGGAATTAATCTGAAAAATATAATTCTAAATTCCAAACAATATGCAAGCACAAATATATTTATCACAGCATTATCTACAATAGCCAAAAAACTGGAACCAATTTGAATACATAACAATAAGAGGGTAGTCAATTATATCCATGCACTAGAAAATTTTCAGTCAACTAAAAATGTTACTCAAGAAACATATAAAACAAAGGAATATGGATATTATGACCTCGATTTTATCTTTAAATTATATACATGCATATTTAAGGATAAACAAAAAATAAAAGGCTAAACCAAAATCTATATAGTAGTTATCTCTGGGCTGTACAAAAACAGATCATTTTTATCTTCATCTTTGGAATTGTCTGTCTTCATGAAATTCTTTGAAAGCAACATGTATTATTTCTGCAATCAAAAGTAACTTTAAAAGAGTCTGAGGGATGTATAACATTTGTGGAACTTTCTTACATGTTGACAGTGGTACCCATCTTCTGCATCCAAATGCCTTGGCCTAACCCAGGCAAAAGACCACCTAAACGGCAGAACCAAAACTTGAACCCCGGTTTTCTGTTTTCCAGTCCAGTTTCTCCAGCTCTGTAACACAATGTCAATCAGGTACGAAAGTCAGGCCTAATAGAAATAATTAATGCACAGAAGGCATTATCTTCTCTTTAATAGATGGCCATTTTTTCCGAAGTGAAAGCTGTAGATTAACAGATAGTTGATTAATAGACGGTAATTTTTTAATTAAAGGATTTTATTTTTAGAGTAGGTTTAGGTTTACAGAAAAATTGAACAGAAAGCACAGAGGGTTCCCATATACTCACTCTCCACCTACTCCATCCCCCCACAATTTCCCCTCTTATCAGCCTGTCACATTGGTATGGAACATTTGTTACAACTGATGAAAAAATATTGATATATTATTACTAACTAAAGTCCATAGTTTACATTAGGGTTCACTCTTTGTGTTGCACAGTTCTAAGGGTTTTGCCAAATGCATGATCCACCCTGAGGGCATCACACAGAATAGTTTCACTGCCCTAGAAATCCCCAGCACTCCACCTCTTCATCCCTTCCCCCACTACACCCCACTACACCCCACTCTCTGGCAATTGCTGATTTTTTTTTACTATCTCTATAGTTTCATCTCTTCCAGCATGTCATAGTGTTGGAATCACATAGTGTGAACCTTTTCAGACTGGCTTTCTTCACTTGGTAATATTCATTGTTTCCTCCATGTCTTTGCCTGGTTTGGTAGCTCATTTCTTTTTTTTTTTTTTTAATTTTTATTTTACTTTATTTTATTTTGGCCGCGCCGCACAGCATGTGGGATCTTAGTTCCCTGACCAGGGATTGAACCTGCACCCCCTGGTTGGAAGCGCGGAGTCCTAACCACTGGGCCATCAGGGAAGTCCCCAATAACTCATTTCTTTTTTTTTTTTTTTTTTTTTTTTAATTTTTATTTATTTATTTATTTATGGCTGCGTTGGGTCTTCGTTTCTGTGCGAGGGCTTTCTCCGGTTGCGGCAAGCGGGGGCCACTCTTCATCGCGGTGCGCGGGCCTCTCACTATCGTGGCCTCTCTTGTTGCGGAGCACGGGCTCCAGACGCGCAGGCTCAGCAATTGTGGCTCACGGGCCCAGTTGCTCCGCGGCATGTGGGATCTTCCCAGACCAGGGCTCGAACCCGTGTCCCCTGCATTGGCAGGCAGATTCTCAACCACTGCGCCACCAGGGAAGCCCTCATTTCTTTTTATCACTGAATAATATTCAATTATACAGATGTACCACTGTTTGTTTATCCATTCACCTACTGAAGGGCATCTTCATTGCTCCCAGTTTTTGGCAATTATAAATAAAGCTGCTATAAACATTTATGTTCATGCTTCTGTGTGGACATAAGTTTTCAGTTCGTTTGGGTAAATACCAAAGAGCGTGACTGCTGTTTTGTAAGGTAAGAGTATGCTTAGTTCTAGAAGAAACCGCCAAACTGTCTTCCAAAGTGGCTGCACCATTTTGCATTCCCACCAGCAATGAATGAGAGTTCCTGTCGCTCCACATCCTCATAGCATTTGTTATGTCAGTGTTCTGGGTTTTCGCCATTCTCGTAGGCGTGTAGTGGTTTCTCGCTGTTGTTTTAATGTGCATTTTTCTAATGACAAATATTTTCATCTGCTTATTTGCCATCTGTACCCATCTATATATCTTCTTTGGTGAGGTGTCTGTTCAGATCTTTGCAATTTTTTAAATTGGGTTTTTTGTTTTCTTACTGTAAAGTTTTAATCATTTGCACAATTTCAACACAAGTCCATTATTAGAAATGTGTTTTGCAAATGTTTTTCTCTCTGTGACTTGTTTTTTCATTCTCTTAGCAGTGTTTTTCACACAGAAGAGGGTTTTTGTTTTAATGAAATTAAATTTATTTAGTTTTTCTTTCATGAATCATACTTTTGCTGTTTAAAAACTCATCATCCAATCCAAGGTCACTCAGAGTTTCATATTTTATTCTAGAAGTTGTATAGTTTTGCATTTTACATTTAAGCCTATGATTTATTCTATACTAATTTCTGTGTATTGTATTTTTTCACGTTATGAATTTGGTTTTTTTTTTCAAATTAACACAATGAGCATCTAACGAAAACTTAAGAATCATAGCTTTCAGCATGCTTGATGATTTCTTTTACCAATTTTACTAAATGATGAAATCTACGCTTCTACTTTTTTAACAAAATAAGTATAAACTTAAATATTTTTTAAAAATAATTGCACAAACACTGCAGAGCAGACAAAGATGACACAGAAGGAGCTGAATTTTTGGCTGAATGGAGACACCACCATGCCATGATTTGAAATGTTAATTTTTTAGCTAAGTAGAAAAATCTGAGCCAAGAGTAGAGACATTTTTTTGATTTTAACTTTAATGAAATCCAACTTACCAATTTTTCTTTCACAGGTGATGCTTTTGGTACTGTATCTAAGAAACCATCACCAAACCCAAGGTAACCTAGATTTTCTCCTATGTTATCCTCTAGAAGTTTTATAGTTTTGCATTTTACATTTAGGTTTGTGATCCATTTTTTTTTTTTTTTTTTTTTTTGTGATCCATTTTGAGTTAATTTTTGTGAAAGCTAATTTTTTTCCAAGTAGAAATCCAGTTATTACAGTACCATTTGTTGAAAAAGCTACCCTTTCTACAGAGAGTAATTATATAAATTAAATATTTCAATAAAAATGTATTTTTTAAAAGTCCAGATTAAATAAGTAAGCACTGCAAAATCATACTGTTGAACTCATCAATTTCTTGTCCGTCTCCCACATTATATTCTGAGCTTCTCTAAGTAGTGATCTAGTCTTGTTCAAGGTTATATCCCAGCACCCAGCAGTGTCTGGTACATAGTAAGAGCTGAATGCACACTTAAAGAAGCCATGGATGCCACATTCAGAGCTATATAAAAGCAATACCAGCTTAAAAGTGTCGAACTGATTTAATCAAAATTAGTCACCATTTAGGTATTTCTAAAAATTCAAGTGGGATTGTGAGTTGTGATATAACCATCTACTGTCCCTAATTTACCTCCTTCATCCATCCTCCCACTGAAAATATTAAATTCAAAATAACACATGAAAAGCTGCAAGGTTAAAACAGCTCTGTAAGCTAAGGCTATCAATAAATAATATGTTAATCTCCAAAAAGAATTACTCTTAGAACAGATGGTCCCAGCTGAAATAGTACAATTAGAAGCCAATTCATGCCTAACCCTTTGAAACATGATCACACTCGGAGTGGGGAAAGAAGCTTTCACCTACCCACACCGCACATCCCACTATCAGAGAGCTGGAAGCCTGAACTGAGGACCACAGTGTGGAATCTCCTCTCCTTGTTCTTGGGAGCGCGTTCTGCTCCCAGGGCACTGGAGATAGATTAAAAATAAGAAGGCTGGCAAAGATTTACCAAGCAAACATAAACTACATATAGAAGTAATAAAATCATTTGCAAGACAAAAGGTATTAAATGTGGCAAAGAGGGTCATTTTTATAGAATAGTCATGGCTTTTATGTGGCAAATATATAAAATCGGCATCTGTTGAAATATGAGAGGAGATTGACAAAACTGTAATTTCTTCAGCCTTTTTAAACATCTCTACTCTGATAAATAATCAGATTAAAAGGGACAAAAAAAGATAGAGAACAGTGGTCAGCAATTTGTTTCTGTAAAAGGCCAATAAATAGTAAATATTCTAGGCTTTGCAGGCATCATGCAACTCTGCTGTTGTAGCATGACAGCACTCAGAAGATAATGCATAAATGAACAGGCGTGGCGGGGTTCCCATAAAGCTTCATTTACAACACAGGTGGCTATCCAGATTTGCCTGTGGGCCCTAATTTGCTGACCTCTGATACAGAATATCTAAATAATATAAT
The DNA here is from genome assembly GCF_028021215.1 of Eschrichtius robustus. Lineage (NCBI taxonomy): Eukaryota > Metazoa > Chordata > Mammalia > Artiodactyla > Eschrichtiidae > Eschrichtius > Eschrichtius robustus. The sequence goes on from NC_090845.1 coordinate 125,442,676, forward strand.
TAATATGTATGAACGAATACAATACAAATACTATCAACCTATTTTGTAGAATATAAATATGATATAAATATTATATTTACATGAACAGAAATATGCTTACTAGGCCCCACTAAAAATACTCAGTAAATTGGAAAACTGGAAAAATGCATAGGTGGAATTCTTTGACCAAAATGTAGTAAAAATAAAAGCAGCACATTTAAAACAGAACCTACCTACATGTTTGGGAAAAAAACAAAACTCCCTAATGAATAAATACTGAGTTAATGAGAAACCAAATTTAAACTTTCAGAATATTTAAAATACAGCAGAATACGACTATCTGTTCTCCCATAACTATGCCAGCAACTGGGTATATCAATCTTTTTTATTTTTGCTAAATGATAAGTGAAAAACTGTATTTGTTATTGTTTTAATTCGTATTACTTTATTTATTCATGAGGTTAAACATCTTTTATATGTTCATTTTTCATGGTTATTAAAGAATAAGATATAGAAGAATACTTTCTATTTGGATCTGAACATTATGCTTAGTGGTGAAAATTAAATCAGGAAAGATTTAGAGGATTGCTTTGAAAAGGATTGCTTTGAAAATATAATCAAGACATTAACACATGAAATGGTTAAAAGAAATATAACTATTAGAAAAGAAGATGAGAAATTATTTTATTCATGGATTTTATGATCATAATTAGAAAATGAACTAAAAGCTATTAAAATAAATACTTATCACTATAGGCTCCTCACATTTCTTACTCATGCATTTGTAAAAAACAACTAGGGACTTTCCCAAAGAGATAAAACATTGTTGCATTTGCTCAAAAATTGAAAGAGCAATTAGAGAGAACAGAAGAGATGACCATGAAATAGACCAAACTACCCATTCATCCAGTCATTCATTCATGTGCTATGTGTCAGTCATACTGGCCTTCTCTCCTCCTTTCTTTCCTCAAGCACACACAAGCCCCTTCCAGTCTTCACATCTTTGTACTTTCCCATCCCTCTATCAAAGCCTCTTCTTCCTCATTGTTATTTGTTTGGCTTCTTTCTCAATTTTTCATGTCTAAACTCATGTCTTCAGAATCCTTTACTGACCATTCTGTCGAAAATATCCACTCCTCCCCACCCCAGGGACCAGCGGCATGAGCGTCATCTGGCACCTGGTTAGAAATGCCAGTTCTCAGGACCCACCCCAAACCCTGAATTAGAAACTCTGAGGGTGGGCCCCAGCAATCTGTGCTTTAACAAACCCTTCAAGCGATTCTGAGGTACCCTCCACTTGAGAACCACTGCTCTATTCTGTTGTCCTGTTTTATTCAGAGCGCTTGTATTCATGTGCATTGGTCTTAACCATCTGTCTTTACTGTCTGCCTCCTACCGCTGGAATATAAGCTCCATGACGCAGGGATCTTGGCCTAGTTCATGGCTGTATCTCCAGTACCTAGAACAGGACCTGCCTGATACATGGGAGGTTCCAAAAGGTATTTGTCGAAAAGTACAGCAAAATATAAGCGATGGTTGCCTCTGGGTGGTGAGATTCTAGATGAATTTTAATTTCTTTACAATTTGTGTATATTTTCTAAATTTTAAACCATAGCATATATCATTTTATAATTACAAAAACCAATTTGCATCATAAGGTATGTATGTAAGTTTGTATGTCCTATATTGATAGCAACAGAGCAGTCTACTTTAGCCTCTGCTGGAGTCTCATGATCTCCGTGGCAATGAAAGCTGCAATATTATCTTAATATTGAATTTAGCATCATTATGATAAGCTTCGGAATAGTATCTTCAGGGTGGGTAATTTAAAATCCAAGCCCTTACTTTCAGTAGCACTTGACTGTTTTACCAGCAAACGATCTTTCAAATAACATGCACATGTTCTTACTCTTCCACCTAGAATTCTCTAAAATGTCTCTTTTTTAGGTTACTCTATTTAAGTATATCATCACCCCAATCTAGTTTGCATAAATAATCCTAGGGACTTCCCTGGTGGTCCAGTGGCTAAGGCTCTGTGATCCCAACGCAGGGGGCACGGGTTCGATCCCTGGTCGGGGAACTAGATCCCACATGCATGCCGCAACTAAGAGTTCACATGCCACAGCTAAAGATCCACATGCCACAACTGAGACCCGGAGCAGCCAAATAAATAAATAAATAAATATTTAAAATAATGAATAAATAAATAATCCTGAAACCCACTGTAGCAACAACAATAACAAAATCAGCATATTTAGAACAATTCACAATAATAATTACATTGCTTGATATAGATTCTTCCCCTATTGAGACACAATAGTTCAATTTTGAACCATCACCCAAGGAAGTTGCTTAATTGACATGAAATCTGAACACTTCTCCTAAGAGAGGGTGGTTCCAGCAAAATGGCATGTCCTGTTTCATTGTCATGACCATAGATCTCTGCCCTGACTACTGTAAATATGTCTAAATTAGTGTCACTTTGTAGATGAGAAATTTTTGTTGCAAATGTTTCCTCTATCTTTGAATAAATGATAGACTGGGTCTAGTCCTAATTCCACCATTAATTTCCTGTGTGACCTTGGGCAAGCCACTTGACTTCTCTGGACCTTGCTTTTCTTATGGGTAAAGAGAAGGGATTTTATTAAATGAGTTCTTAAGCTCTTTCTAGCTCCAAAGTTTATTGACATCCATGTATCGGGATTTCACTGTGGTGGGTGTCACTTGCTCGTGTTTTAGTCAATATCAATTTAAGGGAAACTAAGATTAAAAAAAAAAAAAAGTAATAAGGCAGTACTACTGACCCTTGGCAAGCCTGGCTTCATTATATACCTTTGATACATGTAACTGTTCATGAGCCTAGAGGTTGGAGAAAAAAAAATCAAGCTCAGTGACAAAGTGCAAACGCATGCCAGCACTGTTTTATGTGTTTTACATCTATTTACCTATTTAAGCTCCTCCACGCGCCTGTGAGCTAGGTTTTAGTATTATCTCCAACTTTACAGGTGAGGAAACTGAGGGACAAAGTGAAAATCACAAGGTCACAAAAGAGTCAGACTTGGATTCAAACTGAGGCCAGCTGATTCCAGAGCCCACGTCCCCATTGCCCACACCGGGTCCCCTCTGCCCAGGCCAGCTTGCAGGGCTCCCTCTCCAGAGCCTGCAGGTGGCCGGTCAGGAGCTCAGTGGTTCTCAGTGTCCCCATCCTGGAGGCACAGCCCCGAGCAGTCACGTTCGCTGCAGCCATGCTGGCGCTTAGGAGGAGTGACATCCGTGGCTTTCATCACTGGCTCCAATCACCTACCCAGCCCTTGGATTTCAGGCCACTTCCCTGAGCCTCTCGCCTGTCTCAGCCCAAGACAAAAGGGGCACAAATCCAGACAGACACACTGACATCCTCTCTAGAGCTCTGCATCCATTTAGTGACAGAGCACGATTCCTCTTTTGCAATTTTGTTCCACATGAGTGTGTTTAGTCTCCCTGAATAGATAATGAGTTCCTCTGGGTGGAGATATTTGATACGGCCTTGTTTGTAACCCTCAGAGCATCAGATGTTTACTGAGCATCTAGTCAGTGCCAAGCGCACTTTCAGGTCCTGGGGCTACGTGATGAATACGAGTGGTCACTGCTCTCAAGGAACTCACAGACTAGCAGGGGAGACAGATATGTAAAGAACCCAAACAGATAAACGGCATAAAAGTGGAATGACTGAAGGGCTGTACACACGCAGAGGAGGGAATCACCCATTCGGCTGAGGGGTGACAGAGCGGTATGTATGCGTGTGTAGTAGGCAGGCCAATCCAGACCATGAGCTTTGAAGTCAGACAGAACTTGGTTTGAATTCTGACTTCTCCCGTTACAAGCTGTGTGATGTTAGGAAAGAAACTTAACATTTCTGAGCCTCAAGGCTCTCATCAGTAGAACAGGAAGAGCAATGAGATTTAAATGAGAAAAATCACTTGGCAAATGCCTGGCATAGAGGGGGTACTGAATAATAGTAGCTACTACTAATATCGGAGAAATCTTCAAAGACTTGCCGTAGCCCTTGAAAAAGGAATACGAGGGGACAAAGGGCACAGTATTTGAGTTAGAGAAAAGAGCATGGGACATGGCATGGAGGGAGACAAAGGCGTGTTTGTTAGAAGAAAGTAACATTGTATGACTGCTGGTATTATAGAGGTTTGGGGATGGAATGAAGAGAGGTCGTGAGAGGCAGTCTTTGATCGGATTGATAAGGCCCTTGAAAATCACGATCAAAGGATTTTGAACTTCAGCCTATAGGAAAAGGGGAATGATAAAAGGACATTAAATATGGAGTGAAATAGAAAGATGACGTATCATCTCATCTATGTTTTTAATGCCTCAGGAAGTGAGTGTGATCATCCTTGAGATTACTTGGTTATCCCTAAGTAAATCTCTTTCAGGAAGACTTTAATTCCAAGGGAGGAAACTGATGAGACAGCTGCCGACCAGCAACCATTCATTTTCTAATCACAATTCTCAAAATTGTCCAGTAATAGATTTTCTGAAATAATCATAGTCCAGCATGGAAAATAGCCTGCTGGTTCAGCATTTTTTATTCCGTAAGGAGGAGAAAAAATATTTAACTAGTTAGCCCATCCTGAGGTTGGAAGTTTTGGGATTTCTATCACCTTAAAAAATCCCCATATTTTCCAACAACAGAAGCACCCAAAATTTTCCTGAAAGATTCCCAAAGTTGGTCCAAGCACGTCACAGAGCAGGAAGGTCTATGCTGGAAGCTGACCTGATTTTTGCATTTGCCTCCCCACCCCTGGCTCGAGAATGCTAGCAGCTGGTGGACCATTTATGGAGCTCATCTCAAGGCCTGCTCATGCTGCTTCTACCCCCAGAATCCATCAGCCACAGTTTAAGAATAGCCATTTCCCTTTGGCAACATGTGTTTTCCTCTTTCAGGATGAAGTCTGGGTCCTAACTCTGGCCATTCTCTGCTGGTACTGAGAAATATGCCCACAATTACAAATGACTCATGACGCAGCCTCCCTCGGCCTTTGGGACAAAGTCCCCAATGCAATTCCTTGGTTGACAATCATAGAATGGAAAATCTTGAGATTTCTCCACTGGCAAATGTTCTAAAGTCTGTTTCAGAACAGCAGCTTTTGCTTCCATGGCTGCCAAACTTTGCCATCCCCCTAACTCCCTTGAGTATGGCCCCAAACTGAGTCACCACCAGGTCTGCTGGCAGATGAAAAATGCTCCAGGCACAGCCAGCCTCCATGTGCGACACTCTACCGTAAAGAGACTCGCAGGAAACCCATCAAGTCCGATCTCTATTCTAAAACCCTGCTTTGCACAGACATACACCCAACTAGTGGTCTGACTGCTGTGGGGAACTAGAAAGAATGTGTTACCTGAAAACTGGAAGATCCGGGGTCTAGTCCCGACTGGGAAGAGGAATTAGCTGTGTTGAATGTGATCATGATGATGGAAGTGCCCGGGCCTCAGGTTCTTCATCTGTAAATTGAGAAGTCTAGACTGGAGAACCTTCAATGCTCTTTCTGGCTCGAACAGGCTATGATTCACAAGCAGATTTCTTCCTGTTTTTCTCCAAGTGTCATACATACTTCTGTGGCTCTCAGGAACTCGCTCTTTCGATTCATAAACAGCTTTTAATATTCATTTAGAGGATGTAAACTTTTAAAAAAATATTTATTTATTTATTTATTTTTGGCTGCGTTGGGTCTTTGTTGCTGCAAGTGGGCTTTCTCTAGCTGTGGCGAGCGGGGGCTACTCTTCGTTGCGGTGCACAGGCTTCTCATTGCGGTGGCTTCTCTTGTTGCGGAGCACAGGCTCTAGGCACGTGGGCTTCAGTAGTTGTGGCTCGCGGGCTCTAGAGCACAGGCTCAGTAGCTGTGGCACACGGGCTTAGTTGCTCCGCAGCATGTGGGATCTTCCCGGACCAGGGCTCGAACCCGTGTCTCCTGCATTGGCAGGCGGATTCTGAACCACTGCACCACCAGGGAAGTCCCGATGTAGACTTTTTAATTAATTAACCAAACTGTTCAATGTACTATTTTGACATTTACAAAGATGGACATAATTTTAAACTCGTTTATTTTGCGTCCGACTAGTCTATAAAGCATTCCAAAGCTCACGCTCATGTGGGAAATGAAAGATACAAGCATGCATTAATGAGCAACATACCAAGGAGTCTGGAAACTCTTCAATTAATCTGGTTTCCAGACTGTTCTCTCAGGTTTCATCCTATTAAAAACCTGCCGTCTTTCTTCCGACAAGACAACTTTCTCACACTCCACTAATAAATCACCAAAGCATTCCACCTTGACTGAAAGAGAATAATTCTCATGAGTTAAATAAACCTTCCACAACGGTGTACACTGAGTGATAACGGTTGACCTGCACTCATGATGAAGCCAAGTGAGAGAGAAGAGTGACTGTTCTGTGCCTACATATAAAGTAACTCAGCAAAAGACAGTGGGACCAGATGTGGATCCGGGTGTCTGCTGAACTCTCCTTACGGGGATATGTGGTATAGGCTCAATTTCAAATATCTGTTCCCGTGGTTTCCATAAATTATCAAAATATCCTTATTATTCCAACATTCCAGTATTCAAACTACTTCTACCAGCATGTGTCTCCTCAAAAGTAACACATAGGTCTTTGGTGTCTCCACCCTGCTAGGTCCCTCCACAGTTTTCTCTCCTTTTCCTATCTGGCTGCCTTGCACGCAAAATGGAGCCATCTTCAGTGGGCACAGGAAGTCCTCTTTCCTCCCTGATTTCCTCCTATTTTCTCTTCTTTATCCACCTCCTTCTTCCTGGACCCCACCCCAGGAAGGTCAAAGCCGGGGGTGGGGGGGGGCCCTCCGTTCCCAGCTTCCTCCTGGGAGATCAGGCTCCTTCCCACGTTGATCCTCACAGCCCACTCCAGGGTCAGCTTAGGACTTTCAAACAAACAATGAATCACAACTACCACTCACCACATGCTGTGCAGTGTGCAGTTACTTTACATATGCATTTGTTCCTCACAGCAACTCTCGGAGCTAGCTGCAGTTATTATCGCCTTCATTTTATAGATTAAAAAACAATGGAGGGGGACTTCCCTGGTGGTCCAGTGGTTACCACTCCGTGTTTCCAGTGCAGGGGGTGCTGGTTCCATCCCTGGTCAGGGAACTAAGATCCCACACGCTGCACGGCCAAAACAAAAACAAAAAACAATGAGGCACAAAGAGATTAAATGACTCGCCCAAACTGACACAGCGAGTAAACTGTGGCGCCCTTTAAGACACAGAGTGGATCATTACAAGATCAACGTATTTCACGCTGAGAGAGACTGCGTCTCGTAATCCAATTTTAAGGTGTTTAAGGTATGCCTACAACAAAAGTTCTTCCCACTCGAGATGGAGAAAGACAGAAACACACGGGCCAACAGGTCCAATCTCCTGTCCTGACACATTCACACATTTTTCATTTTAGTTCTGCAAAATTTGATCAGTCCAGAGGAAATCGCCGCACTCCCTCCAAGACCAGCACTCACAGGTGCCAAGTGGCTGAACGGACTCACAGTGAGCGAAGCCCTAGAGGGTTGGGGAGGGGGAGATGCTGCGTGGTACGGGGTGCAATCTGCAAAGGGATATGGGGTTCCCTCGGGGCCATACTTATGTATTTAAAGCAAAAGTTATAAATAATACCATCCTTACATATTAAACATAGAGATTCCTGTAAAGAAGTAATTTAAATTGGGGAAAAACTGAACCAACAAAAGAACAAGACATCAATTTTCTAAGACCCGTTTTTTAAATGTTTCAAAGAATGGTAGGAGAAGAAAAATAATTTTCCTTCTACCCTGCTAGAGTCTTGGCTGAGACTCCCGTAACAGGAGGAAAACAACAGAAGTTTAATAGCATGGATCCCTCCTGTATACATGGGAGAGACCCAGGAAAACTGAGTAACTCCCAGAAATGTCCAAGCCACCACCTTAAATACCGCTCCCAGCTAAAGACCAAAGAAAGATGTTGGGGGGAGGGAGCCAGTTATGGGAGGTTTTCAGGCAAAGCACAGTGAACAAGGTTGTGCAGATTCAGGTTACTGCCTTCTCCATTGATAAGAGTTTCTAGAGATTTAGAGTCACCCTTGTCTTCCAAATCTCTTCCTGGTACAGATAGGGAGACACCTTTACAAATGGAGCTTTCCCTTGTAAATGTAAATGTCTCTTACAAAAGGGTAACTTCTACTCAGCTTTCAGAGCTTTTCCCGTGTCTGCTTTTTCTTAAAAAATTATCTGCTCAAAATAATCCTTATGTCAGAGGCATATTTTGAGGTGGAAATTCTGCTTCCCTTCATAATCAAACATGGGAGAAAATGAATGCAGGAAAAAATAATTGTCTTTATGTCAAGTTGAAGGCTTCAAAATCTTAAGTCAGCAATGAATGAAAGACAAGTGATAACATCTGAGTATAGATTAGCTTCTATTATTGCATCTCCCCTCATTTTTAAGCATATGTACCTCACAATGGAAACATAACATACAGAAAATTTGAAGCTTCAGATTATATGAAACTGCAAGTATTTGAATTTCCACCTCTTTCCTCTCTAAATCTGAACAAACAGAATATTGTTTCTGTCGGTTCCCAGTATTAGGCGGGAAAAGATTTAATAATGCAGTAAGCAGGGCTTTCCCATTTTTAAATGACATTTTAAATCAGGTTTTACTGGAAGCTTAGTTTTCCCCCCAGAATCCCTTAATACACAGAATCAGAAAAAGAAAGAATTAAGAAAACCAGCACCATATTCTTCATTAAGAAAAAAGGAAAAAATACTTTGGGGATAAAAAAATTTTATATGTCAAAGAATGTATAACCTATGCCTATTTAATGCATGATTCCCATTGGATTCTTTGTACAAAGAATGTGTTTCTCTTTTTTAAAAAATGATATGGAAAAAAATCCCTTCGAGGACCCAAACCCCCAAGCATGTAACTGCTAGGCATACGCATCTATAGTCAGTCTGTTATGGGATGTGCACCAACAAAAATGCTCCAACTATAACCACTCTCTTTCCTGTATCTAAGTATACTAGAAGCCCTGTCTACCAACCCTGTCCACCACGAGTAACCTGCTTGTTGATTTTAAAATAGGTGCCCTGGTGCCCCTGGGAGAGCAATCTTTAAAAGAGTCCAGCCATCATTTATTTGATGGGTTTGAAAGATGTCTGAACAGAGGCTTGTGCACAGCAAGCCAGGATACCCCACTCTCCAAGCTTTCAGAGCTGGGACCTGTGTCATGGGCACTTACTTTCTCAAGAGAATCCAAGTGCTCTCATTTCTCCTTGGGGGATGGAAAATGCAAAGTTGCTCACTCTTTTGGCATCTATTCATGGAGCACCTGCTATGTGCCACGGTGTTCTAGGCAATGGGGACAGAGCTGTGAACAAAGCAACAGAGGATCCCTACACTCATGGAGCTAACCTTCTAATGGGCCAGATAACACAAAATTTTTTTTAAAAACAGGAATGCTTATTCCTTTACAAGTGTAAACACTTTATTCATACTTCATCAGTAACTCAATGAGGCAATGGGGCAAGTTAACCGTTGCTGGCCTCTCACAAAGGCTATTCCTTAGATCATGAGCATGAGCCCTGAGCCACAGCATAACTGACCAGAGATGTCTCTAATGAGGGAATTTCACCAGTACTAGTCACATAATCATAAAGCAGCACTTTGCTTTTCTATTTGCCATTTCCCTTTGCGTGCCGGTCTCTCGGGAATCTCACAAGGAAGAGGAGTTCTGGATTAAACGAGATTAGAACATTCCTGGATTCTTGACCTAATACAACTCAGCTACCCTCAAATCTCATCACTATTTCTAACAGACCTTATTTTGTAGTCATGGTCTGATAAAGTCTGGAATATTTGGATTAAACTATTTGCCAAATTTTTCTCTTTCAGGTTCTTGGGTACGGTCACCTTCTTCAGACACGTTATCCTAAGTTGCCCTTTTCCATTTCTTCTTGGAAAGCTCTCTCCCTTCCCAGTAAGTGGATGAGATTAGAAGCCACCATCCTCAAGCCACCTCCTACCGTTAGTTAGTTACTGACCTCTGGCATCTTCGGTGCCAAATAACATTTATTCATTCATTTACTCAAGTTGTATCTACTGAGTGGCAACCTTGATGCCAGGAATATGGCACTGAGTAAATCAGGAACCATCCCTGCTCTAATGGAGCTTATTCTTGTGAGGGGATCTATAAACAAGTACACACAATACACCAGGCAGTGATACTTGCTATGCAGCAAAATAAAGCAGGGGGAGGGGGCTAGAGAGGGGTAGAGGGAATATTTGAGACAAGATTCCCTGTCAAGTGACATCGCTCCTACTCCACATTCCAGCCTCAGCAGCAAAGCTGTTTCCAGGTCATAAAGATGGGGATAAGTCCTAAAATGGCTAAATACAGGGACTCTGGCACCAGAAACTGTCAGGTAGGTTTTAACCTCTGCCAGGTGACATTGTTCTGCTCGATTTTCAAATGTTAAGGATGCTTTGTGCTATGGGAAATCTAGCAGACCATTTCTGCGACTTGCATGTGTCAGGCGCTACTTGTCTCTCAGGCACTGCGATAAGCAGTGGGGAGAAGAGGATGAGTGAAACACAGTCCTGCACAGGAGGGAGACGTGCTCAGGATGTTCCCTGTCTCAGCAGACTGCGTCGTCGTTCACCCGGTTGCCCAGGCTGCAAAACTTGGGATCATTCTTTTTTGTTTTTTAAAGTATTTTTAAAATAAATTTATTATTTATTTTATTTTTGGCCGCATTGGGTCCTCTGTGGCCTTTGCTGCCTCCCACATTGCTCTGCGTCGCCCTTGTGGACCTGCCCTTATGACATACACTCTATCTTGGTAACTCCTTCTCCAGTTCCTCTGCAAAGGTCATTTCCAGCCTTGCCCGTCGAAAATGCAGGAGAAAAAGGTTCATTCAGTTCATCTCAAAAAGCTTGTGCCAATCGGTAATGAAACCTCCAGCCATTAGAATCCCCATGGAGGCATTTCAATTCTTACTTCTTGAGCTGGGAATTTTTTTATTTTTTTATTTTTTTTATTTTTTATACAGCAGGTTCTTATTAGTTATCCCTTTTATACGTATTAGTGTATATATGTCAATTCCAGTCTCCCAATTCATCCCACCACCACCACCACCACCCCCTGCCGCTTACCCCCTTGGTGTCCATACGTTTGTTCTCTACATGTGTCTCTATTTCTGTCCTGCAAACCGGTTCATCTGTACCATTTTTCTAGGTTCCACATATATGCGTTAATATACGATATTTGTTTTTCTCTTTCTGACTTACTTCTCTCTGTATGACAGTCTCTAGGAGCTGGGAATTATTATATATCTTTGAAGCACACTTCTTTACTTTTTAAACTACTGGCTTAACTCTGCAACATTTCCCTTCCTATTTGTTCCCTTTGCTCCTAGAACACTTTTATTAAAAACTCTTCCATTACCTGCTGTTTGTTTGTTTTGGAGCCAAAATAATTTGTTTCCTTGGTTCCTAGATCTGGCTTTAAATGCTCCCTTCTCTTCCAAATTTCAAATATTCTAGGAAAGTATAGGTTTTGTGAACCAAAATTTAATGTAGAAGACCAAAATTTTACATAAATAAAATGATGTACAGTTGACCCTTGAACAACTTGGGTTTGAACTGCTCGGGTCAAAGATTTTGCTATGGTCTGAATGATTGTGCCCCCCCCCCAACCCGCCAAATTCATATGTTGAAATCCTAACCCCCAAAGGTGATGGTATAAGTAGGTGGGGCCTTTGGGAGGTGCTTAGGGCATGAGGGTGGAACCCTCATGTATGGGATTAGTGCCTTATGAAAGAGGCTCCAGAGAGATCTGTATCCCCTTCCACCATGTGAGGACACAGTGAAAAAGTGTTGGCTGTGAACCAGGAAGTAGACCCTCACCAGAACATGATCATTCTGGTGCTCTGATCTTGGATTTCTCAGCCTCCAAAACTGTGAGAAATAAATTTCTGTTGTTTATAAGCTACCCAGTCTCTGGCATCTTGTTATAGAGCCTGAACAGGCTAAGACAGTTTTCGATATATGAATTTGGGGGGGATACAAAATGCAGCCTATGGCACTAAGTGATCAACTTCCACGCCTTAACACCTCCTGTGTGCCAGTAAATATCAGCTGTGCATCTCCAGTCCACTTCTGTCTCCTGATTTCCAGAATTTCATAGCTATCCTCCTGCTAGACATTATACTGGGATTACCCACATGCACCTTAAACTCACTGCATTGAAAACTAACTGAAAAATCTGTTCTCCGTCTCCACCACTATTGCTTTTCCAATGTCTCCTTATCTCAGTGAGAAGCCTGTACATCATTCTGAGCTCTGTCCTCTCCAGCCCATCCTCCCCAATTTCCAATAATTACCTCCTGCCAATTCTACTTCTTAAGTAATTTTAAAATGATTGCCTTCCCCACTGCCACTAGCTTAGACTAGGACACCATCACCTCTTGCCTAAATTCCTTACAAAGGAAAAAAGAGGGAGAAAGAAATTAACAGCACTTTACTATGTGCTAGACTCTATACTAAATGCTCTGCATGAAATTGTTCATTTCATCTTCACAACAACCCTGGGTGGTAAGGAGTATTGTTGCTGCCATATTCCAAACAAGAAAGCTGAAGCTCACAGAGATAAACCAATTTAACAGCCATCAATCTAAAAAGTGGAAATACCATGATTCGAACACACTTTTGCCTGGAACTAGAGATTGTATACCTGACCATACTGTAATCCCATTGAAAACAATTCTGTAATTCAAGAAGATTATTTCCTATCAAAGAGGCACATGATAGAACCTAAGTCTATCTAAGGCCAAGGCTATTGTTTCATCCACAATACCCATCACATTGTAAATCTTGAAATGCCACATGTTAGAACATTTCTCCTGAATCATTCAACCCTCTGGCAAATAAACATCTGCCTCTCTCATAGGATGACCTACCTCTTACTATTGATGGCCGTCATATCTCTTTTTTTTTTTTTTAAAGATTTATTGATTGATTGATTGATTGCTATGTTGGGCCTTCGTATCTGTGCGAGGGCTTTCTCTAGTTGCGGCAAGCGGGGGCCACTCTTCATCACGGTGCGCGGGCCTGTCACTGTCGCGGCCTCTCCCGTTGCGGAGCACAGGCTCCAGACGCACAGGCTCAGTAGTTGTGGCTCACGGGCCTAGTTGCTCCGCGGCATGTGGGATCTTCCCAGACCAGGGCTCGAACCCGTGTTCCCTGCATTAGCAGGCAGATTCTCAACCACTGCACCACCAGGGAAGCCCCATCATTTCTCTTTGACATTTGAGATTCTAATCAGCTCTCAGATTTTTTCCAGCACATCTGGTTAAGCTAACGCCAACCCCAACATAATTTCCTCCCTTGCACAGTTCCTTTATCATAGCCACTACCTTCTTGCTATCCCCTCATACACGTTAACTTCTGAAATCTCAATGTTTAATTAAAGATTATGATTTAGAGGTAAGTGCCAAGCTCTTACTATTCTTAGGAAGTAGGGGGATTTTCTGGAGCAAACACATGCATATGAGCTTGTTATATCTGAGAACCAGATGTTCCAAGATTCAAACTAAATATGTATCTAAGCCTCTAAAGCAAACCTGCCTTTTAAAAATAACCTTAAAATTATGCAGTAAGTACTAAGCTATGGGGCACTAAACACGCAGGTACACTCACACACACACTATTTTGTTAGATACTACAATATATAGAAATGCATTGATTTCAATAAAAACTTAACTGAGCTCATGCAATGTTCAAGGTGCTAGTTAATTCAGAAAAGGAATGACAGGAATCTAAGATAACACAGAGCAAGGTAGGAAAAAGAGAAAAACATGCTATAAATAGAGATTCAAATGAGGGAGGCACTCCTGGTTACTGATATAAAAAAAGGTTTCATATAAGGTCAGTACAGTCGGCCCTCCGTATCTGTGGGTTCCACATCTGCAGATTCAACCAACTTTGGATTGAAAATATATTTTTTTATAAATTTATTTATTATTTTACTTTTGGCTGCATTGGGTCTTCGTTGCTGCACGCTGGCTTTTCTCTAGTTGCAGCGAGCAGGGGCTACTCTTTGTGGCCTTGCGCAGGCTTCTCATTGCAGTGGCTTCTTTTGTTGCGGAGCATGGGCTCTAGGCGTGTGGGCTTCAGTAGTTGTGGCACATGGGCTCAGTAGTTGTGGCTCGGGGGCTCTAGAGCGCAGGCTCAGCAGTTGTGGCACACAGGCTTAGTAGCTCTGCGGCATGTGGGATCTTCCCAGACCAGGGCTCGAACCTGTGTCCCCTGCATTGGCAGGTGGATTCTTAACCACTGAACCACCAGGGAAGCCCTGGATTGAAAATATTTTTTTAAATTCCAGAAAGTTCCAGAAAACAAAACTTGAATTTGTCACCTCAGCAACCATTTACGTAGCAGTTACATTGTATTTAGAACTATTTACGTAGCATGTACATTATATTAAGTATTATAAGTAATCTAGAGATGATTTGAAGTATACAGGAGGTGTGTAGGTTACTTGCAAATCCTACACCATTTTATCAATATACAAGGGACTTGAGCACCCGTGGAGTTTGGTATCCACGGGGGTCCTGCCACCAATCCCCCACAGATACCACGGGACAGCTGTGCCTGAGCCAGTGCCAATCAGAAGCACAAATACTTAATAGCAAGAAATGAGGAAGAAAGCCTTCCAAGCAGAATCACCTGATTAAGTACATAGGGGTGGGAAAGAGAGGGGAACCTTTGGGAAATGATGAGTAACAGGGTTTGGCTTGAGCACAGGATCGATCTAGGAAAGAAACTGCAAGATAAGTCTGCACAGAGGAATGTCACAGGAAGTCTTAAATTCCATACTTAGGAGTTTGAAACTGGAATTTTTTCTGTATTCGAAAATGTAGAATAGAGAAATGCGATTAAAACTTCACTAGAAAAATAAACCTGGAGTGGAAAGTGAATTAGGATGACATAGAGATAGAAGGCAATTACAGAAATCCAGACAAGACACAATTTATCCATGCAATAACTCACACCTGGATTCCTACAACAGCACCTATTAGTCTTTCTGTCCCCTTCTGGCCCCTCCCATAGCAGCCAGACTGATCTTTTCCAAATGTTTATCTGATGCCCTTATCCTCATCTTTAAAGCCCTTTGCCCTTGCATGAAAATTCAGGTTGTGGCCCTGATCTGCCTGGCCCTGGGCTAGGTATTCTGCTTTATTTCATGACACTAGGCTTCAGCCACACTGGTCTCCTTTCTGTTCCTCAAATAGACCAAGCTCTTTCTACCTCAGGACCTTTGCACATGCTGGTTTTTTGTCTGCCATTCTCTTTGCCCTTTCATTATGTGGCTTGCTACCTTTTTCAGGCTTCTGTGACTCATACCTAAAGTAAGAACTCCTTTGTTATTCTCTACTCATCCCGTAGCTTTTTAAACTCACACCATTTAATGAAACTTAATTTTTGTTTGTTTCTTACTTGTTCTTGGTCTTTCTCTCTCCACTAGATCTTAGGTGGCATGAAGGCAGAGCCATGTCTGCTTTATTCACTTCTGCAGTCCCAGTTCTTAGCACAGAGTAGGTGTTCACTAACATTTATTGCTGAATACATGTTAACGATCTACACTGTATGGCAGGCATTGTAATAGGCCCTGAAGAGACAGCATTGAGTAGGAGAGTATCATTGTCAAGTAGCTAATGATCTAGAAAAGGGAGACAGGCATGGAAACAGAGCATGGCAATGGAGACAAGAGTAGAGTCAAGCCGACCAACTAGGAGACTCTTCTCACTGTTTAGGCAAGAAACGATGAGTGTCAGAGCGATGTTTAAGTGGCAAAAACTACAGCACTTTTAGGGAGGAGAGAAAGGATGAGTGTAGGCCATCACCCACCCCGATTTTTGGATGAAAGAGAGTGATCACAGTGGCAAAGGAAAGAAAAGGGCCATTGAGGAATATTTTAGATGCAGAACTACAAGTCTTGGCAACTGGTTAAGGTTTTGAGGAAGAGACAGAAATAAAATGATGACTGAGCTTTGAAGCCAGGGAGGCTGCAAGGATGGTACTTACTGTTCGTACCCAAAGCAAAGATTCTGGGAGAAGGAGAGAGGAAAAGAATTTGAAAAATAGATATTCATTCTTAATTTTCACAACCTTCTCCTCAAACTTAAAGCCTGCCTTTTTATGCAGTACTTGGGAAGTGCAGCTTTAAGTTTTATTTAAAATAGAAAATTTTGACGTTTTGACTAGAGAAATAAGCAGTTTCATCCATAGTGTGAGAAGGAAAGTCAGGACTACAAATAGCAAACACTGAACTAGTGGCCTAAGCCCAGCCACTCTCTTTCACCAACTACCTCTTAGTCCACCACATCCAGAGAACGGCAAAGATTTTTAAAGAGGAAAGATTTCATGTAGGGAGAAATATACTTAAAGAAAACCAAAATTCAAGTATATAATTGCACCCAAAAAAGAAACTTAGGCAATTTTTGTGAGCTTTGGGCATCAGGAATACTCACTGATGGTCTGAAAAAATTAATTCCTGGGCTAGATTTAACTGTAAGTGGGAAGATAGCCTTCCAGAACCAAATTTTTTAAAATTCAAGTATTATTTTACAAGAAGTAGAAGCAAACATGCATCTCTGATGGTTAAGTTGGCTTCAAGTTTCTGCAAAGAGAACTTTGAGCCAACTTTCTACCCTCTGAACCTTCCCACTGGCTATAATTTATGTCCATGAACGGCACTCATGTAAACATGTCCAACTTTCTATGGGTACTTGGAAAAAATTGGCCTCAGAATATGGTCTATTCAGTGGCTGCCCAGAACTTAATTAAAATTCCCAATGGACTAAGCTGACTTCAAATGGTGTCATAACTAAACTTCCTAAAACTCTTCTGCAGAAAAATGTGACATGAATCCCAAGTCCAGCCACGATCAATCTTGAACACTCCAAGCGCCATAATTCATGTTGAAGCTGTCTCTACACTGGCAAGTGTTTTCCAAACCAAATTTATGTTTAAGCAAATGAGCAATTCATTTGGAACAGGCTTAACAGATCAAATGCATTTGTATTGGTAGAAAATGATTTTCCGAAGAGTCATGGAGGCAAAACAAAGACCTTCTTTGAGTAAACCTGACTTGCTTCAAAAACATACCCAAAGTCTTCGAAAAGTCATTTCCATTTCCCTAGTCACCTGTGAGATCTCACCATGAGACTGATGATGTTGCTGGGGGAAATTCTGTTCTTCAAGAGTTTAACAACGTAATAGGGAGATGAGTGTGTCTTCGTGGAAAGCAATGGATTTTGGAAGCAGAGAGACCTAGATTCAAATATCGGTTCTGCCACTCTTAATTTTTGGCATGTAACGTAACCTCTTTTGCCTTAGCTTCCTGTGTTTTCAAAAGGGATTATGCCACCAATGTCATATCAGCGTCACAAGAATCAAATGAGACAATGTACATAAAGTAACTAGAATGATGCCTAGTATAAGGTACACAGTAGACAGATTTTAGGTACTTTTTCCTTTATTTTGCTAGAAAGAAAACAGCCATGCACGTATTGCAAAATGCCACCCTCGCCTTGGTACATCTCTAGGTTGCAGCCATGAAATCTGCATTTGTCACCCTTTCTTTTACTTCTGTTCATATTCAAGTTAATTTCCCCTTCTATTCTCAGAACTGCTTTGTTGTAGCCTCTTTTATTTTCCAAGATAGAGCTTAATTTTTTCCTCCAGAAAGTCTTCCCCATGTCATCAGAAACCACGTACTGACCCAGTACATCTCATGGCTATATTAACCTGATCTATCTCCCCCACAGATGCTCAACATTTTGAGGGTGGAGCCAACGTCTAACTGAATTGCTCCCAAGTGTGCTAAGCTCATATCAGGTGATGAGGTCAGTTGGTATGAAACTGGTATATTAGGACTTTAGTAGAGGGGACGGTAGAAGTAGGAGGAGAGGTGGTCAGAGAGACTGGCATAAGCTTGACCATCTAAGTTTAGATTTTATTCTACTGGCAATGGGAAGACAGTAGAGGGATGGCAAGTCTGACTTCTATTTTATAAGAGCCACACTCTCCTGAAGTACATAAATCAATATTCAGAGGGTGGAAGAAACATGACCAGTTATCAGACGATTGTAACAGTCCAGGAGAGAGCTAACGATGGTTTACATGGTTTGGTAGAGGGGGCTGTGGAAGAAGAGGACATGTCTGAGATGGAGTCAACACAGTTTGCTGGTGGACTGTATACAGGGGTGAGAGCAAGGAGTCAAGAATGATCCCGGGCTTCCCTGGTGGCGCAGTGGTTAAGAATCTGCCTGCCAATGCAGGGGACACGGGTTCGAGCCCTGGTCCGGGAAGATCCCACATGCCGCGGAGCAACTAAGCCTGTGCGCCACAACTACTGAGCCTGAGCTGTAGAGCCCATGAGCCACAAGTACTGAAGCCCGTGTGCCTAGAACCCGTGCTCTGCAACAAGAGAAGCCACCACAATGAGAAGCCCATGCACCGCAATGAAGAGCAGCCCCCGCTCACCACAACTAGAGAAAGCCCACGCACAGCAACGAAGACCCAACGCAGCCAAAAATAAAATAAATAAATTTACTTTAAAAATACTTTAAAAGACAAAAAAGAATGATCCCAAGTTTTGCAGCCTGGGCAACCGGGTGAACGACGACGCAGTCTGCTGAGACAGGGAACATCCTGAGCACGTCTCCCTCCTGTGCAGGACTGTGTTTCACTCATCCTCTTCTCCCCACTGCTTATCGCAGTGCCTGAGAGACAAGTAGCGCCTGACACATGCAAGTCGCAGAAATGGTCTGCTAGATTTCCCATAGCACAAAGCATCCTTAACATTTGAAATGTTTCCTGTGATCCTTTGGGCTTTAACTGAACTGAAACACAGATTCACTGTTTACTACAACGTTGTAAGAATGTGGGTTTTCCATTCTGTGGGCTTAAGCTCTAGATGGCTGAAGGCCAAACATCACGCTCCTCTAGTGACGTACCTACTCAGGACCTAGGAAATCCTGAATAATGATAAACTACTCCAAGTGATGGTCTGAGGCTGCCAGAATGAGATATTCATGTGGGATTAGTCAAGGAGTGTAAGCTTACTGAGGACAAAGCCTGTGAGGGACTTAACTCCACACACATTAGAGGACGTTGCACATATTAGGCCAGACTGTATGTCCAACACTGCTATATAATTTTCATACATCTAGTTTAGTACAAAAGTAAGTATGTGTAGAAAGGGGATGAAATTAACCATGATAAATTGTAAACAATTAAGAAGACTCACCTACAAAGAACTTTAAGAGTAAATTATGATATCTTCTAGTGTCATCTACTGCTTACCTCTTGAGATACAGAATGAGTCTAGTTGATCTCTTTCACCATTTTAATGATATGCATCCTTAAGATTAAAATACAAGAAGCTTTTTCAATACAGCCATTATCTTGGCACTCACTCAGGGTAACGAAATTTCTTACATCACTGGGCATAGGGCAGGACTCCTAGACCTCATCACTACTGACATTGGGGTTGGGTAACTCCTCGTTTCGGGGGGCTGCCCCGTGCACTGTAGAACGTTCAGCAGCATCCCTGGGCTCTACATGCTAGCAGCTACTCTACATGCTAGCGGCAACCTCACTCCAACCGTGATATCCAAAAATGTCTCCAGACACCGCCAAATGTTCCCTAGGGGGCAAAACCATCCTAACTGAGAACCTCTAGTACAGGGAAAAGGAATTAATATTCATACATTCATTTATTCATCCTATAAACTATTTGAATGCCTACCAAGAAGTAAGCAAGCCTCTGGGAATACACTGGGGAATGAAACAGATGTGGTCTCTGCCGAAATGGAGCTTCCAGCAGAAAAGAGAAAGAGGCAACCAACAAGTACACAAATACATGCCTGCAATAAGTTTTGTTTTTTTTTGTTTTTTACAGTAGGTCCTTGTCGGTTATCTATTTTAAATATAGCAGTGTGTACATGTCAATCCCAAACTCCCAATCTATCCCTCCCCCCGCACCCTGCCCTCCCCCCAGCCGTAACCTTAAGTTTGTTCTGTAAGTCTCTGAGTCTGTTTTGTAAATAAGTTCATTTGTATCATTTCTTTTAAGATTCTGCATATAAGCAATATCACATGATATTTATCTTTCTCTGTCTGACTTACTTCACTTAGTATGATAATCTCCAGGTCCATCCACGTTGCTGCAAATGGCATTATTTCATTCATGCCTGCAATAAGTTTTATGAAAGAAAAGAAAAGGATGTCCTAGACAGGATAGTGAGGGATGGCATCTATGAAGAGGTGGCATTTAAACTGTGACCTGAAGAATGAGGAGAAGCCGGCCAGGGAAGAGTGGGAAGAGGAGTGTCTGAGTCCGAGAGAACAGCATGTGTGAAGCCCTTGCTATGACCCAGACAGTGTGCTGGTCCCACTCCACGCACCTGTCGTTTAGGAAGGGCGCCCTAGGTCCTGGCTGTCCACAGCAATCCCACGTGCACCTGTGGCCCTCTGATTATTCGGATGATGAATTAGACTGCCACCTTACATTCAAATATTACAACATTTGAAGGGGATTTGGTTCCTCTCTCTATGCTACACATAGGCTTGCCTCAGAGATACTGCAAGTTTGGTTCTAGACCACTGCCATAAAGCGAATATGGCACTAAAGCAAGTCATGTGAATTCTTTGGTTTCTCAGTGCATATAAAAGTTATGTTTACACTGTACTGTAGTCTACTAAGTGTGCAATATCTTTCTCTCTAAAAAAAATGATGTTTGTACCTTAATTTAAAAATACTTTATTGCTAAAAAATGCTAACCATAATCTAAGCCTTCAGAGAGCTGTAATCTTTTTGCCTCGATGTTGGTGGCTGCTGACTGATCAGGGTGATGGTTGCCGAAGGTCGGGGTGGCCGTGGCACTTTCTTAAAATAAGACAACAATGAAGTTTGCTGCATTGATTGACTCTTCCCTTCACAAACGATTTCTCTGTAGCATGCAATGCTGTCTGATAGCATTTGACCCACAGTGGAACTTCTTTCAAAATTGGAGTCAATCCTCTCAAACCCTGCTGCTGCTTTATCAACTAAGTTGATGTCATATTCTAAATCTTTGTTGTCATTTCAACAATCTTCACAGCATCTTCAACAGAAGTAGATTCCATCTCAAGACACTTTCTTTGCTCATCCATAAGAAGCGACTCCTCATCCATTAAGGTTTTCTCATGAGATTGCAGCAATCCAGTCACATCTTCACGCTCCACTTCTACTTCTATTTCTCTTGCTATTTCCACCACAAATGCAATAACTTCCTCCACTGAGGTCTTGAACCCCACAGAGTCATCCATGAGGGTTGGAATCAACTTCTTCCACACTCCTGTGATTGTTGATATTTTGACCCCTTCACATGAATCACAGATGTGACTCCTTCCTTTCCAGAAGGTTTTCAATTTACTTTGCCCAGATCCACCAGAGAATCACTATCTATGGGCAGCTATAGCCTTAGGAAATGTATTCCTTAAATAGTAAAACTTGAATGTTGAAATGACTCCTTGATCCATGGGCTGCAGAATGGATGTTGTGTTAGCAGGCAGGAAAACGACATGAATCTCCTTGTACATCTCCATCACAGCTCTTGGGTGACCAGGTGCTTTGTCAGTGAGCAGTAATGTTTTGAAATGATTCTTTTTTTCAGAGCAGTAAGTGGGCTTAAAATATTTAGTAGCCTGTGGGCCGGCGCAGCACCCTTTCTTTCGGATCCGCCATCTGCAGTGGCACTGCTGCCAGTTTGCAGATTTTCGTGAAGACCCTGACAGGAAGACCATCACTCTCAAGGTTGAGCCCTTGGATACAACAGAAAATGTAAAGGCCAAGATCCAGGACAAGGAAGGAATTTCCCCTGACCAGCAAAGACTGATCTTTGCTGGCAAGCAACTGGAAG
Organism: Eschrichtius robustus; assembly: GCF_028021215.1. NCBI lineage: Eukaryota > Metazoa > Chordata > Mammalia > Artiodactyla > Eschrichtiidae > Eschrichtius > Eschrichtius robustus. The sequence continues at coordinate 125,464,677 of NC_090845.1, forward strand.
ATGGACGTACTTTGTCTGACTACAACATTCAAAAGGAGTCCGCTCTTCATCTTGTGTTGAGACTTCATGGTGGTGCCAAGAAAAGGAAGAAGAAGTCTTACACCACTCCCAAGAAGAACAAGCATAAGAGAAAGAAGGTTAAGCTGGCTGTCCTGAAATACTATAAGGTGGATGAGAATGGCAAAATCAGTCGCCTTCGTCGGGAGTGCCCTTCAGATGAATATGGTGCTGGAGTTTTTATGGCCAGCCACTTTGACAGACGTTACTGTGGCAAATGTTGTCTGACCTATTGTTTCAACAAACCAGAACACAAGTAGTTGTATATTGGTTAATAAAGGACATGAACTAATGGAAAAAAAATATTTAGTAAACCATGTTGTCAACAGATGTACTGTCATCCAGGCTTTGTTGTTCCATTTATAGGGCACAGGAAGAGTAGATTTAGCATAATTCTTAAGGGCCCTAGGAGTTTCAGAATGGTAATTGAACATTGGCTTCAACTGAAAGTCACCAGCTACATTGACCCCTAACAGGAGAGTCAGCCTGTCCTTTGAAGCTTTGAAACTGGGCATTGACTTCTCCTCTCTAGCTATGAAAGTCCTACATGGCATCTTCTTCCAATAGAAGACTGTTTCATCTATATTGAAAATCTGTTGTTTAGTGTAGCCACCTTCATTAATGATCTTAGCTAGATCTTCTGGATAACTTGCTGCAGCTTCTATATCAGCACTTGCTGCTTCACCTTGTACTTTTATGTTATATATATGGCTTCCTTCCTTAAACCTCATGAACCAAACTCTGCTAGCTTCAAACTATTCTTCTTCTGCAGTTTCTTCACCTCTCTCAACCTTCACAGAATTGAAGAGTTAGGGCCTTGCTCTAGATTAGGCTTTGGATTAAAGGAATGTTGTGGCTGCTTTGACCTTTTATCCAGACCATTAAAACTTTCTCCAGATCAGCAATAAGGCTGTTTCACTTTCTTATCTTTTGCATGTTCACTGGAGTAGCACTTTTATTTTCCTTCAAGGACTTCTCCTTTGCATTTGCAACTTGGTTAACTGTTTGGTGCAAGAGGCCTAGCTTGTGGCCAGTCCTGGATTTCAACATACCTTCTTCACTAAGCTTAATCATTTCTGGCTTTTGATTTAAAGTGAGAGATGTGTGACTCTTCCTTTCACACTTAGAGGTCATTGTAGGATTACTTATTGGCCTAATTTCAATACTGTTGTGTCTCAGGGAATAGGGAGGCCTGAGGGGAGGGAGAGAGTCGAGGAAATGGCCAGTGGGTGGAGCACTCAGAACACACACAACATTTATCGATTAACTTCCCTGTCTTATATGGGCACAGTTTGTGGCCCTAAAACAATGACAACACTAACATCACAGATCACTAATCACACATCACCATAACAAATATAATAATAATGCAAAAGTTTGAAATACTGCAAGGATTACCAAAATGTGACAGGGACATGAAGTGAGCAAATGCCATTGGAAAAACGGTGCCAACAGACTTTCTGGACACAGGGCTGCCACAAACCCTCAACTTGTAAAAAAAAAAAAAAAAAAAAATTGGTATCTGCAAAGTGCAATAAAGTGAAGCACAATAAAACAAGGTCTGCCTGTATAAGAAAATTGAGCCCCATTTAGGTCAAGTAATTTGTACAAGTTCAAAAGTTAATAGGTGACAAAACCAGGGTATAAAATTTGTGTCCCACCTGACTCCAAAGTCAATGCTTTTAACTACTCTGCTTTAATGTCTCCCATAGGGAGGGGAAGGATGAAATAAGATAGAAGTACTAAGCAGATATGAGATAGTAAAAGTGGAAGTGATAATGTGAAACACAATAAATATTTGAAGAAATGATATGCTTTGCAATGAGATTAAAGCTGGGATTGGGATCATTGGAACCTGATGGCATGATGGCTCCAACAGGACCTGCAATCATGTGTTCTTAGAAGATCAGAAGCAACTTCCTCACCAAAGTGGTTCTGGAGGACTATATTCACAAAGCACGTGGTTGATGGTGGCATCAGTGTATAATAAAAGAAACCCTGCACAGAAGTCAGTTACAAAGGTTCAATTTTTGGCTAAGACACCTACTAGACACGGGACCTGAAGTGAGTTTCAACCACTGAGATTATTTCCTCATCTCCATAATAGATATACGGGCACAAATCCTACCTAAATCACGGTTTGTCAAGAGACTCAAATAAGGTAATGCCTGTGAATGTGCTGTGTAAACTAGAAAGTACGATTTACCATCCTAGTAAAAGCAGGCTTTTAAATATATATATAGCCAATATTTTATTTTTTATTTTTATTTTTTTATTTAATTTTTTATTGAAGTATAGTTGATGTACAATATTATATGTTACAGGTATATAGTAGAGTAATTCACAATTTTTAAGAATTATGCTCCATTTATAGTTATTATAAGGTATTGGCTATAGTCCCTGTATTGTACAATATATCCTTGTAGTTTATTTTTTTGGGGGGGGGATGCGCTGCATGGCTTGTGGGATCTTAGTTCCCTGACCAGGGATTAAACCCGGGCCCTCAGCAGTGAAAGCGCGGAGTCCTAACCACTGGACCGCCATGGAATTCCCTCCTTGTAGTTTATTTTATACCTAATAGTTTGTACTTCTTAATCCCCTACCCCTATCTTGCCCGTCCTCCCTTCCCTCTCCCTACTGGTAACCAGTAGTTTGTTCTCTATATCTGTGAGTCTGCTTCTTTTTTCTTATATTCACCAGTTTGTTGTATTCTTTAGATTTAACATATAAGTGTTAACATACAGTATTTGTCTTTCTCTGTCTGACTTATTTTACTTTGTGTAATGCCCTCCAAGTTCATCCATGTTGCTGCAAATGGCAAAATTTCATTCTTTTTTATGGTGGAGTAGTATTCCATTGTATATATATATACCACATCTTCTTTATCTATTCATCTGTTGATGGACACTTAGGTTGCTTCCACATCTTGGCAACTGTAAACAATGCTGCTATGAACACTGGGGTGCATGTATCTTTCCGAATTAGTGTTTTTGTATTTTTCAGATATATACCCAGGAGTGGAATTGCTGGGTCATATGGTAGAAGGAAATAAAAGGAATCCAAATTAGAAAGGAAGAAGTAAAACTGTCACTATTTGCAAGTGACATGATACTATACATAGAAAATAAAGATGCCACCAGAAAACTACTAGAGCTCATTAATAAATCTGATAAAATTGCAGGATACAAAATTAATATACAGAAATCTGTTGCATTTCTATACACTAATAATGAACTATCAGAAAGTGAATTAAGGAAACAATCCTATTTACCAACACCTCAAAAAGAATGAAATACCTAGGAGTAAACCTAATTAAGGAGGCAAAATAATTATACCCTCAAAACTATAAGATGCCGATGAAAGAAATTGAAGATGACACAAACAGATGGAAAGATATACCATGTTCTTGGATTGGAAGAATCAATATTGTTAAAATGACCATACTACCCAAGGCAATCTACAGATTCAATGCAATTCCTTCAAAATACCAATGGCATTTTTCACAGAACTAGAACAAAAAATTTAAAAATTCGTATGGAAACACAAAAGCCCCTGAATAGCCAAAAGAATCTTGAGAAAGAACAGAGCTGGAGGAATCATGCTCCCTGACTTCAGACTATACTACAAAGCTAAGGTAATCAAAACAGCATGGTACTGGAATAAAAACAGACACATAGAGCAATGGCACAGAATAGAAAGCCCAGAAATAAACCCACACACTTACAGTCAATTAATCTATGACAAAGGACGCAAGACTATACAATGGAGAAAAGACAGTGTCTTCAATAAGTGGAGCTGGGAAAACTGGATAGCTACATATAAAGGAATGAAATTAGAACATTCTCTAAAACCAGATACAAAAATAAACTCAAAATGGATTAAAGACCTAATGTAAGACCAGAAACCATAAAGCTCCTGGAAAAAAATATAAGTAGAACACTCTTTGACATAAATCATAGCAATATTTTCTTGGATCAGTCTCCTAAAGCAAAGGAAATAAAAACAAAAATAAACAAATGGGACCTAATTAAACTTAAAAGCTTTCATGCAAAAAAAAAAAAAAAAGCTTTCATGCAGCAAAGGAAACCATAAACAAAATGAAAAAACAACCTACTGAATGGGAGAAAATATTTGCAAATGATATGGCCAATAAGGGGTTAATATCCAAAATATATAAACAGCTCATACAACTCAACATCAAAAAAAAACCCAAAAAACAACCCAATGAAAAAATGGGCAGATGATCTGAACAGACATTTTTCCAAAGAAGACATACAGATGGTCACCAGGCACATGAAAAGATACTCAGTATCGCTACTCACAAGGGAAAGGCAAATCAAAACCACAATGAGATATCACTTCACACTTGTCAGAATGGCTGTCATCAAAAAGAACACAAATAAATGTTGGCGAGGATGTGGATTAAACGGAACCCTTGTATGCTGTTGGTGGGAACATAAATTGGTGCAGCCACTGTGGAAAACAATAGGAGATTCCTCAAAAAACTAAAAAAAATTAGGTTTTTTGAGCCATTAGCATTTCTGCTTAGGTATTCAGTCAACTTCTTTATTTTTTCAATACACTGAATTCTTCAGAAGATCTGAAGATCCCTGGTGGTGCAGTGGTTAAGAATCCACCTGCCAATGCAGGGGACATGGGTTCGAGCCCTGGTCCGGGAAGATCCCATATGCCGTGGAGCAACTAAGACTGTGTGTCACAACTACTGAGCCTGCACTCTAGAGCCCGCGAGCCACAACTACTGAGCCCGCGAGCCACAACTACTGAAGCCCATGTGCCTAGAGCCCGTGCTCCGCAACAAGAGAAGCCAATGCAATGAGAAGCTCTCTCACCACAACGAACAGTAGCCCCTGCTCGCCACAACTAGAGAAAGCCCACGTGCAGAAACAAAGACTCAACACAGCCAAAAATTTAAAAAATAAATAAATAAATCTATAAAAAAAAATGCGCGTTCTCCTGGGAAGGAATATAGATGTGACATTTTTTCATGTCTTGGTTGAACTGTCTGGTCAGATACACTAGTCTGGTTGTAGCTGGATGTAGCAGCTTGGTGGACCTGTATGCCACTACATCAGTGTTCCCCATTCCACGATGGCCTTCACGAGCTCACCCACAACAGAATTTACTGTATGGCTCTCACAGTTGTTTCTAGTTGGGGAAAAGACTAAACAAAAGAAAAAGAGAAAGTATAGCACTCTGTTCTAGGCAGAAATTACCAAATATCAAGTTGGCATTGCAGTGGTACTTTTTCATATCCATCTGTGCTTGCCTGCTTGTACAATCAACACTTATTGTCTGGGATTTCAAGCAGTTTAAAAACATATTTCTAGAAATACAGTGCCCCTTTGACCTTTAATCAACCTTTCAATTGTCATTTGCTATAACAGAAGAATGTTGGAAAATGCCTATTCTTTTACCTCATTATTTTTTTTCACATAGAGGGGCTGTATTTTTTTTTTTTTTTTTTTTTTTTTTACAGTAGAACAGAAATAAAATTTCTCAACTTATTTGGAAGGGGGTTTTAAGTGACTATCTAAAGTAGCTTCCATGGTGTCTTTTTTTTTTTTTTTCGGGTTTTTGGTTTGTTTGTTTTGTTTTATTTATTTATTTATTTATTTATTTATTTATTTATTTATTTATTTATTTATTTATTTTTGGCCGTGTTGGGTCTTCGTTTCTGTGCGAGGGCTTTCTCTAGTCGCGGCGAGTGGGGGCCACTCTTCATTGCTGTGCGCAGGCCTCTCACTGTCGCGGCCTCTCTTGTTGCGGAGCACAGGCTCCAGACGCGCAGGCTCAGTAATTGTGGCTCACGGGCCCAGCTGCTCCGCGGCACGTGGGTTCCTCCCAGACCAGGGCTCGAACCCGTGTCCCCTGCATTGGCAGGCAGATTCTCAACCACTGTGCCACCAGGGAAGCCCCATGGTGTCTTTTTTAAGCTAATATTTTTTAGCAAGTTTATTAAGATATAATTCACATACCATAAAATTAACTCCTTTAAAGTGTACATCTTCAGTGGCTTTTAATATACTCACGGAGCTGTGCAACCATCACCAGTACTCAACGTTAGAACATTTTAATCACCCCAAACAGAAACTTCATACCTATTAACAGTCACTGTCCCGTTCCCAATCCCCTCTCCTCCCTCTCCCAACAGCAACCACTACTCTACTTTCTGTCTGTATAGATTTGCCTATTTTGGACATTTCATATAAATAGAATCATATGACATGTGGTCTTTTGTATCTGGCTTCTTTCATTTAGCATCATGTTGTCAAGGGTCATCCACATTGTAGCATGAATCAGTACTTCATTCCCTTTTTTTTTTTTTAATTTATTTTATTTTTGGCTGCCTTGGGTCCTTGTTGCTGCACGTGGGCTTCTCTCTAGTTGCGGCAAGCGGGGGCCATCCCGCACTGCGGTGCACGGGCCTCCCACTACAGTGGCCTCCCCTGCTGAGGAGCACGGGCTCCAGGCGCGCAGGCTCAGTAGTTGTGTCTCGCCGGCTCTAGAGCGCAGGCTCAGTAGTTGTGGTGCACGGGCTTAGTTACTCCACGGCATGTGGGATCCTCCCGGACCAGGGCCCCAACCCGTGTCCCCCTGCATTGGCAGGCGGACTCCCAACCACTGCGCCACCAGGGAAGTCCTTCATTCCTTTTTATAGTCATAGTGTTCCACTGTGGACATACCATACTTGCTTATCCATTTATCAGCTGATGGAAATTGGAGCTGTTTCTACTTTTTGGCTGTTATGAATCACACCTCAATGAACATTCATGTACAAGTTTCTGTGTAGACATCTGATTCCATTTCTCTGAGCTATGTACCTAGGAGTGGAATTGCTGGTTTCCCCCAAAAGTTTAAACAATTGTAATTTGAACAGTTATTGTAGAGATGGGTTATTAAGATAAAATAATTGGAATTCTTCTCATAAAACCACTGTAGGCAGGCAAGAGTTTGTATTAGAAAGATTTAATTTAAAGGTTAAAAAGATTGACAGATTATTTCTCAGATTTAATAGCTTGTAATTAAGCTGTTATCAACTTTAACACTTCAAAAGCTATTTTCTTCTTGTAACTGGTCATTATAAGTTAGGTTTCTTTCTGCCTGTTTTAGCACCGCTATTACTATTTATGAATTTCATTACTGTCAAATTATAAATTATACTAAGAAGGATTGCTATGTCAGATCATAACTCTTAGGCCATTTATATGTTTAGTTTACAAGGTTTAAAATAGCTGTATTGTTATATTTGTGAATAATTAAATGAGCTAATACTGTGACAGAAAATATAAAAACAGATGAACATAAAATGTGCTTGCTATTTCATTCATTCACTAGGAATAAGGAATACAGTTTTGTTATAAAAATCACAAAACACTTTCCTGGCTTTAGTTTGAAAATGCAAGCACTAGTTTTTAGAAGTATTTTCTTAAATATATCATTAAGTACATTTACTGTAATTGAAGTGATTTACGCTCTAAAATAACTGCACTGTCAGTCTTGATTAGGGCAGAAGGAATCATCAGGAGAGGCTGAAGTTCGGGGACTGAAAGTGGAGGTTTCAATCAGCCCACTGCAATCAGCCAGCTCCTCACAATGCCCGCAGGACATCCTTAGGAGCTAATTAGGCCTCGAGCTACATTCTCTAGAATCTACACTCTCCATAGTCAATTGTAGGGATGGGGACTTTCAGAACAGACCATGTGATGAAACATTTGAGAACTTTTTCATGTTATAATTAACGTACGGGTTTAGTCACATCTCCACTTAGTCACATCTCCGTGGAAAAGACCCTGTTGCTAGAGATGAAATATCCTTGCCCCTATACAAGGCCAAGGCCTCCACTTGTGCCCTAGATCTCATCCCTTCTTACCTACTAAAGGACATCACTCCAGCAACTCCCCCCCAACTACGCTTGCATTTTCCCCTTTCTACTCCACTGTCCCCACCAGCACACAAACATACTGTCATTTCTCTGACATTACAGAACAAACCACACAAACTTCCTTAGACCTTAATCCTCCTGTCAGCTATCTCCTCATTTTTATGCTTCCATTTGCAGTAAAACACTGGGAAACAGTTCTCTGCACATCCTGCCTCTAATTCATCTCCTGATTTCTCCTCTTAAACCCACTATGATCAGGCTTTCCACCTCCACCAAAGTTGATCTTGTCCTGCTCAGAAATGACCTTCACGTTATAAACCCCAGGGTCAATTTTCAACTGTCATCCTAGTTGACCTATAGACAACATTGAATATGAGAGACATTCCCTCCCTTTTCTTTCTTTTTTTTTTTGGATCGAACCCGGGCCCCCAGCAGTGAAAGCGTGGAGTTCTAACCACTGGACCACTGGGGAATTTCCCCCCGTCCTTTTTCTTATTAAGCTTCTTCACTTACCTTCCAGGGAGTTTTTCTCTGGGTTTTTCTCCTATCGGACTGGTTGCACATTCAAGGCTTCCTTGGCCAGTTGCTTTCCTTGCACTTTTCACACTGCTGTGCTCCAGGGCTCAGTCCTTAGAGTGGGTCTCTTTTCTATCTACACTCTCCTCTTGGCTTTAAATACCATCTACATATTGATAACTCCCAAATTCATATCACCAGTCCATACTTCTTTCCTTAACTCCATACTAGTACATTTTACTTCATATTCAACATCTCCATCAGTTGTCTAATTGACATCCCAAAATAAGCGTGTTCACAACATAATTTTTGAGGTTCTATCAAAACTTACTCCAGCCTCATTCTTCCCCATACCGTAGGCAGAAGTGCCATCCTTCTCGTGGCTCGGGTCCAAAAGTTTGGCGTTATCCTTGATTTCTCCATATGTCCCTCTCCCTCTCTCCCTCTCTCATAGTTCATATCTAATCCTTCAGCACCTCGTACTGCCTTGTCGAACCACTATAATCTCTTGTCTGGTTCCCTGCAAAAGCTTCCTAACTGTTCTCCCTGTTTCTCTCCTTTCCCCCTGTAGCCTGTTCTCAAAACAGCAGGCAGAAGGACCCTGTTATTACACAAATCAGATCATGTTATCCCTCTGGTTGAAAAAGAATCCTCAATCGCTTCCCAACTCAGGGCTCAGAGTCAAAGTCAAATTCCTACACAGCCACACTTGGTACAGTCCAGTTAACTCTATGACCTCATTTCCCAAATTTTTCAATTTCCCAATTAATCACTCTGCTTTTTTGCCTCAAAATTGCTATTCACATTCCTGCCCTGGGTCTTTGCACTTACTGTTCCTTCCTCCTAGAGATCTCTTCTCTAATTCTGTCATCTCCATCAAGTCTTCCTGAAGTCCTCTTTTTCAGTGAGGCCTACCATGCACATATGCTCCTCTACCACTAACGACCCTTCACTGGCACTACCCCCATCCTGATTTTTTTCCAATGTCCTTATTTATTATGTTTACCGCTTATTCACTATATCCTACAATTATAATGAAAGATCTATGAGGGCAAGGATTTTGGGGGGAGTTGCTTTCATTCATGCTGTTTGGCAAGCATTTAAAATAGTACTTGACACACAGTAGCTACTAAATAAATATCCGTTGACTAAATATATCAATCAATCAAACTCAGCATATCCAAAACAAAACTTAGGAAGTTCCTCTCCCAGACCCATATCTCAGCAAATGGTACCACTGTTAATCTCATTGCTCAAACTTAAGACCTAGGAACCTGCCTTGATTCATCTTTTTCCTCCATCAGCAAATACAAGCGGTTTATCTTCAAAATACATCCAGAACTGGCCAGTTCTCACCACCTCCACCACTGCTGTCAGAGCCCAGTCCACCATCATCTCTTATCCGGGTGACTGGTCTCCTTGCTTTCACTCTAGCTCCACAGTCTATTGACACTTCTGCCAGATTGATACTTTTATCTCTCAAATCAAAATATGTAATCTCCACATTCTTAACTATTCTAAGTGGATGCCCACTACACTTGGAGTAAAATTCAAACTCACCATGAGCCATTCAACCCAACAGATCAAAGCATAACAGGGACTTAGGACTAAATATCTAGAGATCCTTCTTTTATTTTAATGCTAAATGAAGTCAGCTCTACCCAAAGGCAAACTATAGCCTGCCCTGTGAATGGTAAGGTCATCACTAAAAATCTCTCAGAGAGACACAAAAATGCAAAGCATTTGAGTGAGTAATGTTTGTGACAAGAAAAAAAATTTGAAAAGAACAGCAATCAAAAGAAATGTAATTGGATTAGATTTACCCATTGAAAGATAGGGACTATCACAACAGATTAAAATAACACAATATAGGAAAACAGTATGGAGCTTTCTCAAAAAACTAGAAATAGAATTACTATTTGACCCAGCAATTCCACTCCTGGGTATATATCCCCCCCCAAAAAAACCCAAAAACACTAATTCAAAAAGATACACGCATCCCAATGTTCATAGCAGCATTATTGACAATTGCCAAGATATGGAAGCAACCTAAGTGTCCATCAACAGATGAATGGATAAAGAAGATGTGGCATATATATATATATGTGTGTGTATACACACGCATATATATATATATATATAGTGGACTATTACTCAGTCATAAAAAAGAAGGAAAATTTGCCATTTGCAAAAACATGCATGGACCTGGAGGGCATTATGCTAAGTAAAATAAGTCAGACAGACAAAGACAAATACTGTATGTTACCACTTACATGTGGAATCTAAAAAATACAACACACTAGTGAATATAACAAAAAGGAAATAGATTCACAGATATAGAGAACAAACTAGTGGTTACCAAAGGGGAGAGGGAAGTGGGGAGGGGCAATATAGGGGTAGGAGAGTAAGAGGTACCAACTATTATATATAAAATAAGCTACAAGGATATATTGTACAACACAGGGAATATAGCCAATATTGTATAATAACTATAAATGAAGTATAACCTTTAAAAATTGTGAATCACTATACTGTACACCTGTAACTTACATAATATTGTACATCAACTATACTTCAATAAAAGATAATTTTAAAACATAACACAATGGGAGAGGAACCAAGATGGTGGAGTAGAAGGATGTGCTCTCACTCTCTCTTGCGAGAACACCAGAATCACAACTGGCTGCTGGACAATCACTGACAGGAGGACGCTGGAAGTCACCAAAAAAGATACCCCACATCCAAAGACAAAGGAGAAGCCACAATGAGACGGTAGGAGGGGCGCAATCACAGTAAAATCAAATCCCATAACTGCTGGGTGGGTGACTCACAGACTGGAGAACACTTATACCACAGAAGTCCACCCACTGGAGTGAAGGTTCTGAGCCCCATGTCAGGTTTCCCAACCTGGGGGTCCGGCAACAGGAGGAGAAATTCCTAGAGAATCAGACTTTGAAGCCTAGTGGGAATTGATTGCAGGACTTTGACAGGACTGGGGGAAACAGAGACTCCACTCTTGGAGGGCACACACAAAGTAGTGTGCGCATCGGGACCCAGGGGAAGGAGCAGTGACCCCAGGGGAGACTGGACCAGATCTACCTGCTAGTGTTGGAGGGTCTCCTGCAGAGGTGGGGGGTGGCTGTGGCTCACTGTGGGGACAAGGACACTGGCAGCAGAAGTTCTGGGAAGCACTCCTTGGTGTGAGCCCTCCCAGAGTCTGCCAGTAGCCCCACCAAAAACCCCGGGTAGGCTACACTGTTGGGTTGCCTCAGGCCAAACAACCAACAGGGAGGGAACCCAGCCCCACCCATCAGCAGACAGGCGGATTAAAGTTTTACTGAGCTCTGCCCACCAAAGCAACAGTCAGCTCTACCCACCACCAGTCCCTCCCATCAAGCCTCTTAGATAGCCTCATCCACCAGAGGGCAGACAGCAGAAGCAAGAAGAACTACAATCCTGCAGCCTGTGGACCAAAAACCACAGTTACAGAAAGATAGACAGGATGAAAAGGCAGAGGCTATGTACCAGATGAAGGAACAAGAAAAAACCCCAGAAAAACAACTAAATGAAGTGGAGATAGGCAACCTTTCAGAAAAAGAATTCAGAATAATGATAGTGAAGACGATCCAGGACCTCGGAAAAAGAATGGAAGCAAAGATGGAGAAGATGCAAGAAATGTTTAACAAAGACCTAGAAGAATTAAAGAACAAACAGAGATGAACAATACAATAACTGAAATGAAAACTACACTAGAAGGAATCAACAGCAGAATAACTGAGGCAGAAGAACAGATAAGTGACCTAGAAGACAGAATGGTGGAATTCACTGCTGAGGAACAGAATAAAGAAAAAAGAATGAAAAGAAATGAAGACAGCCTAAGAGACCTCTGGGACAACATTAAACCCAACAACATTGGCATTATAGGGATCCCAGAAGGAGAAGAGAGAGAGAAAGGACCAGAGAAAATATTTGAAGAGATTATAGTCGAAAACTTCCCTAACATGGGAAAGGAAATAGCCACCCAAGTCCAGGGAGCGCAGGGAGTCCCATTCAGGATAAACCCAAGGAGAAACATGCCAAGACACATAGTAATCAAATTGGCAAAAATTAAATACAAAGAAAAATTATTGAAGACAGTAAGGGAAAAATGAAAAATAATAACATACAAGGGAACTCCCATAAGGTTAACAGCTGATTTCTCAACAGAAACTCTACAAGCCAGAAGGGAGTGGCATGATATACTTAAAGTGATGAAAGGGAAGAACCTACAACCAAGATTACTCTACCTGGCAAGGATCTCATTCCGATTCGATGGAGAAATCAAAAGCTTTCCAGACAAGCAAAAGCTAAGAGAATTCAGCACCACCAAACCAGCACTACAACAAATGCTAAAGGAACTTCTCTAAGTGGGAAACACAAGAGAAGAAAAGGACCTACAAAAACAAACAAAAACAATTAGGTATGTTCCTATGACCATTTTCTTATCGATAATTACCTTAAATGTGAATGGATTAAATGCCCCAACCAAAAGACACAGGCTTGCTGAATGGATACAAAAAGAAGACCCATCTATATGCTGTCTACAAGAGACCCACTTCAGACCTAGGGACACATACAGACTGAAAGTGAGGGGATGGAAAACGATATTTCATGCAAATGGAAATCAAAAGAAAGCTGGAGTAGCAATACTCATATCAGATAAAATAGACTTTAAAATAAAGAATGTTACAAGAGACAAGGAAGGACACTACATAATGACCAAGGGATCAATCCAAGAAGAAGATATAACAATTATAAATATATATGCACCCAACATAGGAGCACCTCAATACATAAGGCAACTGCTAACAGCTCTAAAAGAGGAAATCGACAGTAACACAATGATAATGGGGGACTTTAACACCTCACTTACACCAATGGACAGATCATCCAAAATGAAAATTAATAAGGAAACACAGGCTTCAAATGACACAATAGACCAGATAGATTTAATTGATATTTATAGGACAGTCCATCCAAAACCAGCAGATTACGCTTTCTTCTCAAATGCGCACAGAACGTTCTCCAGGATAGATCATATCTTGGGTCACAAATAAAGCCTCAGTAAATTTAAGAAAATTGAAATCATATCAAGCATCTTTTCTGACCACAACGCTTTGAGATTAGAAATGAATTACAGGGAAAAAAACGTAGAAAACACAAACACATGGAGGCTAAACAATACGTTACTGAATAACCAAGAGATCACTGAAGAAATCAAAGAGGACATCAAAAAATACCTAGAGACAAATGACAATGAAAACACAATGATCCAAAACCTATGGGATGCAGCAAAAGCAGTTCTAAGAGGGAAGTTTATAGCTATACAAGCCTACCTCAAGAAACAAGAAAAATCTCAAGTAAACAATCTAACCTTACACCTAAAGGAACTAGAGAAAGAAAAACAAACAAAACCCAAAGTTAGCAGAAGGACTGAAATCATAAAGATCAGAGCAGAAATAAATGAAATAGAAACAAATAAAACAATAGCAAGGATCAATGAAACTAAAAGCTGGTTCTTTGAGAAGATAAACAAAATTGATAAACCATTAGCCAGACTCATCAAGAGGTTGTTTGATTTTTGTGTTTGGTTTGTATTAGAAATCTACGACTATTCCCACTGCCACCCTTAAGTAAAATAAATCATACTTAAATAAAATAAAATAAATCTCATAAGTAAAAAAAAAAAAAAAGATAAAAAGAAAAAAATCAGGTGAAGACTGGGAGTGAGTGGCAGTATAGATGAAACAAGAATGGTAGAATGTCAATAATTGTTGAAGCTGGGAGATGGATATACCAGGGCTCATTATATTATTCTGTTTACTTTGCATGTGTTTGAAAATTCCAAACTTAGAAGCTGAAAAACTAAAATCAAACTGTTTCGTGTAATAAGCTTCCAATTCCTTTGTGTAAAAGTTTATCGCTTCTTTTGTTTTACAGTGCTAATTATAAGAGCATTTGTGTCGCGTGAAGGCTGCATTATGAATTGCACACTAAGTCATCTTAGCAACCCTGATTATAACTGGGAACACAAAAATCTGGTGGTGGGAGGTGGGCAGTGAGAAAAATCTTCCAGGAACACATTTTAACCTGTCATTATGTAAAAATTGGTGACAGCCATCCCGTTCTTAAGGAAAGTGGGACAGCAAGTATGACACAAAGATGGCTCAAAGACATTTCTTCTCAAGCCAGTTGATTTTTCTCTTCTTCTACCAGATGGAAGCCCAGCAGAGACCATGGTGATCTGGATACTTAGACAGCACCTCCTACTTTTTGTAATAGCTCTTGTTTCTTCCCTCAAAGGCTCTAAAGGTAGGAATTCGGGGGTGGGAATATGAGGTGGAAATTAAGTAAAAGAGTAAAGGAATTTGGAAAGTGGACACAGAGGTTATTTTCCATAATCCTATCACTCAAGGATCTAATTTATCATGTGGAAGTACATATGTCTTCTCACAGATGCCAGTGAACTTCCTGCCAGAACAGAAGCAAGAACCCTCTAGTAAGAATGTGTGGAATAACACGGAGATATCGAAAAGCATAAGATATATTCTGGGACTATTAATAGTCCAGATGGCCCGGATGCATGAAGCATGAGTAGGGAAATAACCGTTAATAAGTCTAAAGAGCATAGGGAGACTTGTACTTACTATTAGGCACCCATTATCTCATTAGGAGAAAAATCATCCCAGAAGTTTAAGAATGAGATTTTGGTTAATATATTTTGATGTAAAAAAACATACTTTTCTTCTCTCTTGCAAAATGAATTACATGAACCCAGTTCATTCATATAATATTGGGAGTTATCTTTTTCATAGAATAATAACAATAATACCAAATATAGAAGTAGAAGCAACTTGCATCTGCATGGCACTTTAGATGTGTCAAATAGTAATGATAACATTTACGGACTGCATATTATACGCTAGGGACTGTGCCAGGTATGTCAGAAGACTGAACTCATTTGATCCTCACAGCAACAGTAGCCCCATTTTATGGATGAAGAATCTGAGACACAGAGAGGTTAAGTAAACAGGGTCACGCAGCTAGTGAGTGGCAGAGCTAGGATTTGAACCCAGGCAGTCTAGCTCCGAGCCTGTGCTGCATAATGCTGTCTTTCAAAGCTGACATGGTCTATTAGTTCTGTGGCTGCGGAAAAAATTATCACAAACTTAGTGACTTAAAACAACACAGATTTATTACCTTACGGTTCCGAAGGTCAGAAGTCCTAAAATCAAGGCGTCAGCAGGGCTACCTTCCTTTCCGGAGGCTCTAGGGAAGAACACGTTTCCTTGCCTTTTCCAGCTTCTAGAGGCTGCCCACATTCCTTGGCTTGTGGCCCCCTTCATCCATCTTCAACACAGGCATCTCTCTGACCCTCCTTCTGTTGTCACATCTCCTTCTCTGATCACAGCCAGGAAAGGTTTTCCACTTTTGAGGACACATGTGAGGAGATTGGATCCACCTGGATAATCCAGGATAATCTCCCAACCTCAAGGCTCTTAAGCTTAATCACGTCTGCAAGCCTCCTTTGCCAGGTATGGTTGTCACAAGCTCCAAAGATTGGGACATGGACATCTTCTGGGGACCATTATTCTGCCTACAACACATGGTTTCTTCAAAGGCTTTTCACTTACATTGACTGATTTGATATCAACTAAATGTGAAACTGAAGTATGCATATTAACCCCATTTTCCATACAGAAAGACTATGTTTTGCCCCAAGGTCATCTAGCTAGTATTAGGGCCCTCTACAAATGGATCTCAAACTACCTCTCTAGTCCCATTTCATACAACTTCCCTCCACCTAATCTCTCGTCACAGTGAACTTTTCCCCTCAGAAATGTCACAGCCTTTGGATGTGTTGTCATACCCTCTGGGAGGGAGTCCCCACCATCTTGACTTGGCAAACTTTTACTCATCTTGTAATGTCCCACTTAACGTTCTCTGCCAGGTGTTCCCACATCGCCCAAGCAGCTAGTGGCAGGGTTCTCACTGCCTTTGTCATACTCTTGCTACACACTAGCCACACATCATAACATATGTGAACACATGGTGTTCGGATGCAAATGATTCTAACTGCCTGGCTTCGATGGAGGTGCTACTCTGACTGACATCAGGAGACTAAAGTGAGGATAACACACACCCTTCCACAGAGAACCTGACAGCCTGTTGCGTAACTCCTAGACGCCTCAGCCAGACCAGAGTTATAAAATGGGGCCGGAGAAGAGAAAGCTTCTGTGAGGAGAGTAGTGAACAGTGTCTTTAGAGGGAGTGGTAGCCGGGCTGTGAGTCCCCAACCTGGGGACGAAACTTCAAGTGCACCTTTGGAGAGTGTTTCCTTTAGGTGAGAGAGAGAGAGATGGCCCGTGCCTGACTCATGCCTGAGAAAGTTAAAGCCAACATTCATCCTGGGGGCTGACTGCTGCCTGGGACTCCAGGGGGCAAGAAAGTGCCTGACTCCTCTTTGCTGGTAAAGCCAGAGATTGCACCGAGATTGGCTAGCACTTTCAGGTGTTGTCAAAGCAAGGGATTTTCCCCATGGAGCACACGAAGTTCACCTGGTGAAACCTTACCATGAGGTTGTCTTGAATCCTATCCAATACGGGTACCTGAGAGGTGAGAACACCACGGCGGAAAGAGGCTAGATGCCCAGGAGCTGAGGAGTAACAGTGGTAGTTCGTTAGAATAATGGCCCCCAATGCGTCACATCTGTCACCTTTCTCCTTTACAATGTGACTCTACTACTCCTTCCATGATGAGGTGGAGTACATTTCCCCACCCCTTGAATCTAAGTAGGCTTTTAACTTTTTGGACCAATAACTGCAGCAGAAATGATATCATGAGACTTCTAAGGCTAGGCCTTGAGAGAACTTGCATCTCCTACTTTATCTTTCTTGGAACGCCTGTGTCATCAAGTAAAGAAGCCTACTAGAGGATGACAGATGGGTCACGTAAGCCCAGCCAAGAGTCCGCATCAAAGTGCCAGTCATACAAATGAGGCCATCAAAACCAGCCCCCCAGCTGACCTGTCAACTGACTGCAAACATGGGTGAGTGAGCCCAGCTGACATCACTTAAAATCGAATTGCCCAGCTGAGCCCAACCCAAACAGCCAGCCACAAACTGTGAGAAAATAAATGGTTTTTGCCGTAAGCCACTAAGTTTTGGGGTGGTCTGCGTTAATAGACAAGTGATGCAAGCAACCATTTGAACTAGAGACGCATCTGCTGGTGTAAGAACTGTGAAAGAGGGGCTCAGCAGGAAACCTCCAAATAGCCCACAAAAGCACCCCCCAAGCTAATACCAATTTTAACCTTCTATACCAGACTCATCCAATAACACCAGCTTTTGCCATCTGCCATGCCTGGACAGCCAAAAGTATCATTACAGATTTATCTTCTTCCTGCCTCTATCTCCCTTCCCACTTCTACAGCAGTGTCTTAGTCTGTTCCGACTGCTATTAACAAAAATACCAGAGACTGGGTGACTTATAAGCAACAGAAATTTATTTCTCACAGTTCTGGAGGCTAGAAGTCCAAGATCAGGGTGCTAGCAAGGTCAGATTCTGTGAGGGCCCTCTTCTGGATTGCAGATGGCCATTTTCTCAAGTGTCCTCGCATGGTGGAGAGGACAAGAGAGCTCTCTGGGGTTTCTTTTATAAAGCACTGATCCCATTCATGAGGGCTCCACCTCATGACCTAATCACCTCCCAAAGGCCCCTATCTCCTAACAACATCACATTGGGGGGGGTTAGGATTTCAACATATGAATTTTGGGGGCAAACGGTCAACCAGCATCAGCAAAATTTTAGTTTATTAAGAGTCTCAATTCAGCATTTAGAATAGACAAACCTGGATTAAAAAACAAAAGCCAAAAAAACCCAAAACCAAAACCAAAAAAAACCAAATCCCAACCCTCACCTTAGACCTGCTTTGGCTGGAAGCCTGCAGTGGGAAAGGGGAACATGGTTCTCTGCTCTTTCACAGTTCACCTGTTCTCCTACCTGTTTCTAAGAATAAGAAGAAATGTTCACGGCTTGCTGGAGTTTTTATATAAGGTGATGGGAAGTTTAAAGGGCCAGTAGAAGACAAAAATAAAGTCACTTAAAAAAAAAAATAACACAATGTACAGGCTACTTAAAGAGACATGTTATAAGTAAAACAACACAAAGTTTGAAGAGAAAGCAAAAATATGAAAAGGAAATACCAAAAAAGCTGCAAAAATATAAATACCAAATGCAAATAATTTATAGAAACAGAGACACAACATAATGATAAAAGGGACAATTCACCAAGAATGAATAAATTCATGCATTTTTATGTCCCTGACAGAATAGCCTAGTTTCCTCAAGATGGCCTGGTCTCCAGACCTAGAGATCACACAGCTCCTGCCAATCTCTCAACTATTTCACCCTTCCATTTGGTTCCCTGGCATTAATACCACCTGTTAACTAATTCTCTGTATTAAATTTGCTCTTTGTAAAAGACTTCAGGTGATTTCTGTTTTCCTAGTTATACCATGACTGATACAAGTATATTATTTTTCGAGCAAAAATAGAACACATACAAATTATGTCATGTCATGTCTCACAAAATGTTCTGGTTCTGTTCCATTTCCTCCCCCTCACCATTCATTCTGTGCTTTTCTCTCCTTTGTGCCATGTCCTAAGTGGTTAACCCCTATAAATTGCATTATCTGGACCCCTTACACTCTGCCTTCCAGTTAGGTATGGCTAACGGGAGGGTCTACAGGAGACCGGAGAGCACAAAGAAAGAGAGGTCAGGGTAGTTTCCTCCTGCTCCCTCCCTGGCTGGATGGGTGCCATGGTTCTGGCATTAGCAGGGCCCTTCTATAACTTCAGCTTCTGCATCTGCATCTTCATACAGAGCATCCCTGTTTCCATTGCTCTACATCTCACTGGGTTCCCATAATACTGTTTCTTCCCTTTGTCCCTTAAAGCTTGGAGATCGTAATAGTCCCTTCTCACTGTTGACAGTCCCCAGCTGTTGTAACCTCCCCCAACATATTTGTAAATAAAATTTCATCACAATTCCAACTGAGTGTGCCTTCTCTTTCCTAGACCTTGAGTGCTGCTGAAGCTGATACACAAACTGAAACTGATACCTACAGGAAGCTTTCACAATTTTCAAAAAATTAATATCAGACAGATGAAAATATCTCATAAAACAATTAGATTAGAAATCAACAATAAAAGTTAAGTGTATATATAGGCAAAAACATACTCCTAAATAACTACTGAGATAAAGGAGAAAGCATAATGCAACTTATGACTAAATGGTAATAAAATTATTATATATCAAATATTTTATAGTAATATTTGATGGTATTTTATACAGATAACTTTTAGTTAGTTTTATCTATTTGTCTAATTATTTCTTCACCATTCTTTCCTGCATCTCAGACCTTTCTTCAGGAGTCTATCTTTCTTCTTCCTGAATAGTTTATTTAGAAGTTTCTCCAATGAAGGCCATTTGTAAGTATGTACTCTCAGTTTTGTTTAGCTTACATGTCTTAATTTTTCCCACACTCAAGACAGTTTGGCTAGGTATACACAATTCTATGTTGATGATTATTTTCTTTTAACTCGCTGAGAAATATTCCATATCATCTTCTTGGTGGTTGATTTTGAGTTCATTGTCTTTGGTTCTGTAGGTTCACAGCAATGTGAATCTTTCTTTTTATATCTCCTGCTATATATACCTGGTATCTCCTATATTCAAGGATTCTAGACTTTCATCAGTTCTGAAAAATATTCAGGCCTTATAATCCTCAAAAATTACTCCTCTCTTCTCTTCATCCTATACTTCTTGGTCCTTGATTTGATAACATTAAAATATTTCTCTCATAAAACAAAGTGATAGCAGGTTAAATCTGCATGATAGGTAGATGGGTATTTCAGTATATTTGAACTATTTGATAATAAAAAAGAATAACTGCCCATGGCTAAGGATTATCAAGTGCTTAAATGTTTCTGAACTGATGAACATAACACAAGAGCAGAAAATGTAAACAAACTTCTTAAAAAGATAAAACCTAAATAGTACATCTTTCTTCCAAATCATTACAAGCATTTGAACTACTTCCGAAGACAAATTCAGCTCTATTAAAAAGCTATACACAAGGAAACGAATGTTTGCTTTAGATGCTAAGGAAAGGTTCCCATGTTTCCCTGGAAAATTCTGGAATATATCTTGATTTTTAGCATTGGAGTCATGGAACACCTAGAAGTAAAGCATTACATCCTAGCTGACAATTTCATCCCCTTGTGGCTTGCCTCATACAGGAGGTTTTCATTTAGGTGTTATTGTTCGGCCACCAGGGGTTGAAACTGTACCTCATTCAACTCAACTCTATATCTCCAGTGTCCAACACGGAAGCTGACAGCAAAGAGGCACCTGATAAATGTTTAATGCAGTGCTTCTTAAACTTTAATGAGCATGAAGAATTCCCTTGGAGAGACGGTTAAAACAGTTTCTTGGATCCCATCACAAGAAATTTGGATTCAGTGGTTCAGGTTGGGGAGCGTGAATTTGTATTTCTAATATGCTCCCAAGTGAAGCCTATGCTGCTGGTCTGAGGACCACACTATGAGTAATACTGGTTTAATGAATGAAGAAAATATGTGAAGATATGTTGCTTGGGGAAAACATTGAAATTTACTCATGGTATTATCTGATTCTTTTTTTGAGTGACTTATATAACAAGTATTCTGCTTTTCCTTCTTATGGAGAGGCCCTTAAGGTGATGAAGCCCTCACAATCTTGCTCATAACTGACTTTTCAAGCCACACCAACCTACTCTACTTTCACCTAACTCACATGCACCTCCACACCCAAGTGCCATCATCTATGCTTTTTACCCTCTGTCTTGAAAGTCCTACTTTCAATCAAACCTTCATCCTTCAAGGCTTAGCTCAAACATTTCAAGTCTTTCATAATCCTCCCTCCTCCATCCCAAATTTGAATCACAATTCTTCACATCTGCTATACCCCCAGAGAACTCATCTTTCCTACCATCAAAATTATCCTCCAGTACTGAACCCATCCTCCGATACTGTACACAACATACATCACAGAACCTAGCACATGGTAGATGGTTAATAAATGCTCGTTGAATTAGAACAAAGAGAAATGGCAATTTCTAGTACATGTTAATTTAGCAATAAAATTCTGACATAGCAAACAGTATTTTCATGGTGATGTCCATGAGACAGTGTGATCCTACGTTCAGGTTCATGCCTGCTATCCCAGCATCATTATTAAGACATACCGCTTTCACTCTCAAAAGGATCTAGGAGGGTAAATTATATGGTTACTTTATCATTAGCCCAGGTATACTTCTTAAGGTTCATTTATAGCAGGATCTGGCAAAATGTTGCCTCTGGTTTTCATTTTACCCCACTGGTCTCATCATATAGCCAGTCAGATGTCATTTGATACACATCAGATTCAAATGGACAAATTACAAAGTTCATTTTCCTATTTTAAAAACCATTTCTCACTCCCCTTCTTAATATGAAAATGATGGAGCTTATGAGGAAGAGGTTTCACAAGATCATCCTTGAACAACTTAGCAGACTTGCAAAATAAAAAGTGCTATTCATGAGAGGGAAAAAAATGGTATCTGACATCCAGAAAGGGATTAAGCCAACCATTCATTTTTAATACAGATTTCTAAAAGCAGACATGAGAATTACTATTTATTTTATCAGCTAAAAGGAGCACCATATGGAAAAATATTAACAAAATATGTGACAAGTGATGGTGTTTGACAACTTTGAAATAATCTATAGTTATGTAATTTTAAATGATAAGCATATTAGCTTGGCTACTAATTGAGACATTTTTTGCACAACAAAATAATGAATAAAGTGGCATAATATAATGTGGTATAATAAAAATAATACATCCTTACAGTCAAGCAGATTTAGGTTTAAGTTTCAGTTTTGCCACTTACTAGCTGTGTGGCCTCTGAGCCCCACTTTCCTCATCTACAAATATAGAATAACAGTACCTAACAAACAGGGCGGCTGAAAAGAATAAATGAGATTATATTTACTTAGAACATAGCATGTAGGAAGTATTCAGTGAATACCTATTATTTTATTGATTTTCAAAAACACAGAGTATTGTACAGATGCACAGAACTAAAACAAAGTTTTAAAATTCATACCAATTTTTTTTTAGTATAGTAACTTATGGTGTTTTCAATAGTCTCCTAGGTGTTCTTGGTGGGAGACAATGATAATGGAATAATTAAGCTTATTATAATTTCTAGTTTTATTTTACAACAGCCACAACCACCCAGTAAAAATGCAACTTGAAATGTTGATGAATTGTGTTGACCTGAAACAAACAGACTGCCAGACATTTCTCTAACAAAGATAAGTTTATTCGGGATCAGCAGAGAATGACAATTTGGGGTCTGCAATCATGATAAGCCACATGCAAGACCCCACATAGCAAGGGAAGGAGAATACGTTTTTTATTATTATTGAAGTGCAGCTGATTTTCAGTGTCGTGTTAATTTCTGCTGTACAGCAAAGTGATTCAGTTGTAAATATATATACATTCTTTTTTATATTCTTTTCCGTCATGGTTTATCACAGGATATTGAATATAGTTCCCTGTGCTATACAGTAGAACCTTGTTGTTTATCCATTCTATATATAAGTTTGCAAACCCCCAAACTCCCAATCCATCCCTCCCCCCCCCCTTGGCAACCACAAGTCTACTCTCTATGTCAGTGAGTCTGTTTCGTAGATACGTTCATTTGTGCCATATTTTAGATTCTGCATGTAAGTGATATCATATGGTATTTGTCTTTCTCTTTCTGACTTACTTCACCTAGTATGATAATCTCTAGGTCCATCCATGTTTCTGCAAATGGCATTGTTTCGTTCTTTTTGTTTGTTTGTTTGTTTTTTGTTTCGTTCTTTTTTTTGCTGAGTGAGAATACTTTGGTAGAGAGGAAAAGGAAGTTAGCAAGTCTATAGTAAACAAGGAATCTATGGCTTTTCCTTGGCTGGGTCATTGCCAGGAAAGAAGAGGAGTCTTTCTTCTTGTTGGGCTTTGCTGTCATTGCAGGGCAAGAGACGTCCCTCTCCTGGTCTCCCAATTCTATTTAATTGAGGTTTCTGTTTATTAAATTTTTACATTTCCCCTTTTGATCAAGATCTTTCTTTGAAACCATCACTGATCTAGTCAGGTTTTCTAGTTGCAGTGGCTTTTTATCCCTCAATGTCAGAGGTCTTTCCTTTCCTGGGTGCAGTATCTCACGTCGTAGGGAAAGTGCACAGATTGGAAACCTATCAAGGTCACATTTGAGTAACAAGGAGGGGTAGGATGGAGAATTTTTAGGCACTTTTTATCTAAAGTCCATATGTTGTCAAGGTCATAGACATTGGAAATCATGTGAAGCGTTATGTCATCATCAAAGGTTTGGCAACAAACTTCCACAGGTCTGGTCCAAATATCTTGGGAAAGCTGTCTCATCAGATGACATCAGCTTCAATTCCAGGAAGTCTTTACTTTCAAGTCACCAGGTGATGTGCAGGTCCAGTCAGAGTTTAGCACTTTCTTTAGGTGTGTCACATGAATCCAAGATCTATTTCTTGGAGTTTGACAGCTCAAAGGTTGATTAGCAGTACTTGTTGGGGGCCTTTCCAGCTGAAGTGAAGAGAGTTCTTCTGGAGGTGTCTTTTCCAATAGATGAAATCACCAGGTTGTAAGGTGTGATGCTTAAGGTCTTTGTCTCCCAAGGGCACACTGTGAAGACTGCTCTACCAAAACATGATTATTTTTAATGGAAGCAATTAGGCCTTTGCAATATTGTAGTATATCTCCTTTTATCAGTTGTGGGTCAAAAGAAGCAGAACCCAAGTGCATCGGGCATCCTGTCACTACAGGATGGGTGAGAGTCTATAAGTTCCAGAAGGGGTGGATCTGAGATTTAGAAAGACCAATGGCAATGCTTTTCGCCAAGGTATTTGGAGAGCCTCTACAAATTTTGCCAATTGAGTCTTAATACTGCTGTTAGTACATTCGACTAAGCAGAGGATTGAGGATGGTAAGCACAGTGAAAGTGTTGTAAAACCAGTCAAACAGCACAGACTTGTCGAAGAACCTAACCAGTAAAATGGGTTGCCCAATAACTATGAAGTTCAAGAGGAGTTCCCCAGGTAGCGATAATCTTTTCCAAAAGAACTTTAACCAGCATTGGTAGTATAGTGGTGAGCATAGCTGCCTTCCAAAAGAACTTTAGCCACAGAAGAGGCAGTAGCCTGTCTGTAAGGGAGGGCTTCAGTCCAGTGTGAAAACATAAAGACCATGACTAAAAAATATTTATATCAGTTAGACAGAGGAAGTTGTATGAAATGCATTTGCCAGACCTCAAATGGTCCATTAGGCAGTTTAAAATGTCCAGGAGCAGTACAAACAGGCTTCCCTGGATTGTACTTTGGACAAGTAGGACAAGTGAGATTGGCACTTTTTGAAGTCTTATTAATGTTTCCCCACCAATACTGATCCACGAAGGCTATCATTTTGTCAGGAGCCCAATGTTTTGATGCATATACAGTGGTGAGGAGTGGGAATTTTGGAGTCTCTGGTAGGACAGAGTTGTTATTTGGTCCAAACCAGAGCTTTCTCTTTTTATAAAACCAACAATTGTTGAATTTCCAATCTTGGTTTTCCTTTTCTAAGGCCAATTGTTGGGCCTCTCTAGACAGTTTTTCTATATTATCATTTGGAGAAATATTCCTTTGGACCATAACAGAGGTTTGGCTACTGGTGGTCCCTTTAAGGGCAGCATTCCTTGCAGTAATATCAGTTAGGTGATTTCCCCTAGCTTCCAGAGAATCAAGTTTAGAATGCCCCAGAATCTTAATAATAGTTAAAGTGGCCGATAAAAGTATTGTATTCAATAATTCCTGTACATGGGAGCCAATTTTAATTTCATTTCCACTGGAAGTACGGAAGCCATGTGGCTTTCACAATATTCCAAAATCATGAGCTACTCCAAAAGCATATCTACTATCAGTACAAATATTGGCAGTTTTGTCTTTAGCTAAACCACAAGCCCATGTAAGAGCATATAATTCAGCCTGTTGGGCCAAAGTACCCATAGGTAAACATGCTGCCTCAACATCAAAAGGAGTTGTAATAGCATATCCAGGACAATATTTGCCATTGTTACCTTTTAAGTGTGAACCTCGAGAAGTCAACGTTACCCAATGGAATATCCTGTAGATCATTATGAGGACAGAGGAGGTGGTCCATCAGTCTTAAGCAGTCATGAGGGACTTTGTCAGCAATGGAGCAGAGAAAAGTAGCTGGGTTAAGGTTATTACAACATAAAGAGTTATGTGAGAGGCAGCTGGCCAAAGGACTTCATAGGAGGTGAGGCAGATGGTTGAGAAATGTTGAGTGTGATGAGAATTCAGGAGAGCTTCTACTGCATGAGGTACCAAAGTGGTTAAAAGGAGATCCCACAAAAACTTTCCCAGTGGTTCTAATGGAAGGGTAGTAACCATGATGGCTCTACGGCAAGGCGCATTTCCCCACACCACAGGGTCAAGTTGCTGGCTATAATACCTTATGCGTTGATATTGGTCCCTGTGTTTTTGGGTGAGTACCCCAAGAACATGCCCTTCCTTTTCATATACAAAAGGAAAAAAGGGAATCTGATAACTGGGATGTCCAAGGGCAGGTAGGTTCATCAAACTCTCCCTAAGTTCTCGAAAGCTAGGTTGTCCAGATCTTCCCATAAAACTGGGTCCAAGTTGTTATTGTTTAGTAAAACATACAGAGATTTGGCCGTAAGAGACAAATTTGGAATCCTATTTCAGCAATAACCAATTAGCCTGAGAAAACCTCGCAGTTAGCACTTAGTTTTGGGTTTTGGGAAACTTAGGACACCATGAAGTATATCTGGATCTATGTTCTGATATCAGATGCCCTAAATATCGAACCTGAATTTGGGCAAACTGCAGTTTTTCTTTGGTGACCTTTTGTCCCTTTAAGGCTAAAAGCTTTAGCAAGTGGATGCTGTCTTCCTGTGAGGAGGCTTGAGGAGAGCAAAGAAGCAAATCATCCACATAGTGCAACAAAGTCATACCTCTAGGGAACTTTATGTCATCCAGATCAGCCTTCAGGGTTTGAGAGAAATAAGAAGGACTCTTAGAAAACCCTGAGGTATTGCTGTCCAGGTGAATTGTTTTTCTTCCCAAGTGAAGGCAAAAAAGTATTGGCTAGCTTCATCAACTGGAATGCACTACATATGTCAATTACAATACAGAATTTGCTTCCAGTAGAAATGGATGTTAGTAGAGTATGAGGATTAGGAACAACGGGATGTTGAGGGATAACAATGTTGTTTATTGCTTGGAGGCCCTGGACAAACCTCCACCCTTGGCCCTTAGCTTTTTCACCAGTAAAGGGGGAGTGTTACAGGGGCTACCACAGGGGATAATGAGGCCTTGAGCCTTGTAATCTACTATGGGCTTTATGCCTTGAAGGGCTTCTTTACTTACAGGGTATTGATTAATTCTGGGAAGAGGTTTCGAGGGAGCTACTGGGTTGGGCAAAAAGTTCCTTTGGGTTTTTCTGTAACCGCTGGAAAAACCCAAAGGAACTTTTTGGCCAACCCAATATTTGAATCCTGATGGGAGATGCACTGTGAATTTTGCCAGTATCAGTTGAAGATCTTGGCCATAAGGAAAGTGGTGGCTGATTCAATAGGAACAAATGACCAGTGTTTCCAGAATTAGCTCTAGTACCGTCAGAGATGGAACAAATAAGAGATGTCAAAGGGTCACTTAATTTACCTGCTTGGTTACTTTGATGACTCCTGTCAAATTCTAGGATTATTTCCCCCTTTTGGGAGAAAAAAATTCTGGCATGATATTTCTCTGAGAAGTCTCAGCCTACAAGATGGATAGAGTCAGAGGAATAAGAAGAAAAGAGTGTGTATCCCTCAAAGGGTCTAAAAAAAAGGAAAGAGGTTCAGAGACATGAACCTCTTGAGACACACTAGAGATGCCCACTATTTCAACTGTTTTAGTACTGTGAGGTGGCTGCTGCTTCACAGTAGTAAGGTTGAGTACCAAGGGTTCTGGTGTGAATTAGGACTGGGAGAGATTCAGCCCCAATTTGGGGAAATGTTTCACCAAGCCAATTAAGAGGGAGGACTGGGAAAGAGCCCTTGTATTTCCTCAGAACCTTGTCATTGAGAATTGAGAGGACATCAGAGAGGCAATTAGAAGACTGAAGACGCCTAAAATGCTTAAATTTGTAACAATCTATTTCCCAATGTCTTAGCTCTTTGCAATAATAGCAGAAACTAGGAGGGGTTTGGTTTCATTTAGGAGCCTTCAATTGCTGGAGTTGAATGTTAAGAATTTTGATGGTCTTCCATGGAAGAGACTCATCTAAAGTGTAAGACAACCTAAATGTAAGACCGGATACTATAAAACTCTTAGAGGAAAACATAGGCAGAACACTCCTTGACATAAATCACAGCAAGATCTTTTTTGACCCACCTCCTAGAGTAATGAAAATAAAAACAAAAATAAACAAATGGGACCTAATGAAACTTAAAAGCTTTTGCACAGCAAAGGATACCATAGACAAGATGAAAAGACAACCCTCAGAATGGGAGAAAATATTTGCAAATGAAGCAACGGACAAAGGATTAATCTCCAAAATATACAAACAGCTCATGCAGCTCAATATCAAAAAAACAAACAACCCAATCAAAAAATGGGCAGAAGACCTAAATAGACATTTCTCCAAAGAAGACAGATGGCCAACAAACACATGAAAAGATGGTCAACATCACTAATTATTAGAGAAATGCAAATCAAGACTACAATGAGGTATCACCTCACACCGGTCAGAATGGCCATCATCCCAAAATCTACAAACAATAAATGCTGGAGAGGGTGTGGAGAAAAGGGAACCCTCCTGCACTGTTGGTGGGAATGTAAATTGATACAGCCACTATGGAGAACAGTATGGAGGTTCCTTCAAAAACTAAAAATACCATGTGACTGGGCATATACCACTACTAGGCAATTTACCAAGAGAAAACCATACTGGGCATATACCAAGCAATCCCACTACTGGTCATATACCAAGAGAAAAACATAATTCAAAAAGACACATGCACCCCAATGTTCACTGCAGCACTATTTACAATAGCCAGGACATGGAAACAACCTAAATGTCCATCAACAGAGGAATGGATAAAGAAGATGTGGTACATATATACAATGGAATATTACTCAGCCATAAAAGGGAATGAAATTGGGTCATTTGTAGAGACGTGGGTGGACCTAGAGACTGTCATACAGAGTGAAGTAAGTCAGAAAGAGAAAAACATATCGTATTTTAACGTATATATGTGGAATCTGAAAAAACTGGTATAGATGAACTTATTTGCAAAGCAGAAATAGAGTCACAGATGTAGAGAACAAACGTATGGATACCAAGGGGGGAAGGGAAGGGTGGGATGAATTGGGAGATTGGGATTGACATATATACACTACTATATGTAAAATAGATATCTAATGAGAACCTACTGTATAGCACAGGGAACTCTACTCAATGCTCTGTGGTGACCTAAATGGGAAGGAAATCCAAAAAAGAGTGGATATATTTATACGTATAGCTGATTCACTTTGCTGTACAGTAAAAACTAACACAACATTGTAAAGCAACTATACTCAATAAAAAATCTTTAAAAAAAAGTGTAAGAGCGCTGGTTTGCCAGATTAATTAAATCTGGAGTGGACATAGTTTCCCATTCCATCCTGGGCCTTTTTATTAGAAGGGAAAGGTCCTGGCTCATCCCATTAATAAACACCGTTAAAAGCTACCTGGGTGAAATCAACATCTGAAGGAAGACCAGAACTTTCCTTTCCTTAAAAACAACCTGAAGTCAACTGCAATAGTCAGGAACAGGTTCACCAGATTTTTTTTTTTTTTTGAGCAGAGAAAGGTTTATTGCAAGGGCCAAGCATGGAGAATGGGTGGTTCATGCTCAAAAGACCCAAACTCTGGTTCATCAGATTTTCTCTTCATGTGCAAAGATAAATTTTCTTCAAATCAACAGGCTTTGGAAAAGTCCTAAGAATTGCTCAATGAAGTCACCCAGCAGCTGCCTAAGCCAGTTGATATAGTAAGTTAGCGGGCTGGTCTTTCAGTTGTAATTCTAAAAACCCTTTAGGATTTTACCAGTTAGTGGTTTTCATCCAATGCTGGGCCTAGCCTTCACCAACAAGTATATGAATTAGCTGATATAAGTCAGAGAAACCAGGTTGATAAGTTTGAATGACTATATTAAATTCCTCAGTAAATCTGTGAGGCTCTTTAGTTACTTTGGGAAAATCTTCAACTATGGTTCACAGTTCAGCTTTAGTCCAGGGAATGTAAGAAATTAAGGGTTTAGCCTCTGGATCCTCAGAAGGCTTAATTTAAAAGGGACAGGTTCTGACAATTTCAGAGGAAAAGGCAGTGGGTAAATTTCAGAGAAAAGAGGAAGTTCGGTGAGAGAATTAGTATGCAGAGATTGAGAGTATAGAGGAGGTACAGGCAGTGGAGAAGGGAAAGAGGAAGATGGCGCTGGGGGTGGAGTCTGACCACGTGGAGCTGAGGGAGAGAGACAAGATGGCACTGGAGGCAGAGCCCAAGACAAAGAAGGAAGCAGAGCCTGAGACTTCAGGAGCCATTTGATCTTTCTTTCTTTGCTTGCCTCAGTTAATCTTAAATTCTTATTTTGAAGAGAGGCAATTACAGGGTCCTGACAGTGTTTGGAAGCCTCAAAATACCAATCTACCAATCAAAACAGGCATTCCACTCAGGTTTGGAAACTTTTGAGCTATTATAACCCAATTTTGTTTTAAGGAAATTAAGTTAATGGCCATTGATACTCTAAATTTCCTTTGGTAAGGTCAGTCCATTCAGTTAGAAATGGGAGTGAGGAAGAACTGTGGTTTTTAAACATAAAATCGGCCAGAGTCCCTGTGTGGGAGGAGCACCCTCAAAATATTTAGGTAACTGGGATCCTGGTTCTCAGATATTTTTCTCTAGAGTAAAGGAACAATTTTCAAACAGCACAAAGCAAACAGCTTGCAAACTGATATCAGCCAATTCTACGGAAACAGCTTGGTCCCAGAGGAACTAAGCCAGAGACTTGTTCAGCCAGTTTCCAGAGAACAGCCCCTATTCCAAAGGAATGGGCCTATGGCTTCTCAGCCAGCTTTGGTTGAAATGGTCTGATCTCAAAATCAGATAAAAGAGCCAAATGAGTACTCACATACAGAACAAGACCTTAACCAGAGAGAACAAAACCTTAAAGTAGGTCCTGAATAAAGCCTGGAGAGCTTTCAATGCAAAGAGACTGTGAGCTTGGATTCAGGAGAAAGACATAACTTCAAACTCCAGGATTGGTGAGAAAAGCCGCGAGCACAGTGGGCTCAGTTTGTGGGTAACACACCTGTTTGCTCACCAGCCCTGGAGCCACAGGGAGTCTTCTCTGTTCTCCATACGGGCCAGCAAAATGTTGACCTGAAATAAGTAGACTGCCAGATATTTCTCCAGCAAAGATGGGTTTATTAGGGGTCAGCAGAGAATTGCAATTCAGGTCTGCAACCCTGGCGAGCAACATGGAAGTCCCTGCAGGGCAAGGGAAGAACGCCTTTACAGAGGAAAAGGATGTTGGGAGGGCTACAGAAAACAGAGAGTCCATAGCTTTTCACTGGCTCAGTACTTGCCAGGAAAGAAAAGGATTCTT
Organism: Eschrichtius robustus; assembly: GCF_028021215.1. Lineage (NCBI taxonomy): Eukaryota > Metazoa > Chordata > Mammalia > Artiodactyla > Eschrichtiidae > Eschrichtius > Eschrichtius robustus. Next base: position 125,496,006 of record NC_090845.1, read on the forward strand.
TCTTCCTCTTGTTGGGCTCTGCTATGGTCACAGGGCATGAGAGCGCCCCCTTCTGGTCTCCCAACTCTATTTAATTGAGGTTTCTCTTTATTAATTCTTTACAATTGACTTAAAGGTTAACCTTTAGGATACTAAGGACCTAGGTATGCTTCCTCTTTGAATCTCCATTGAATCACTGAATCAATTAGTTTTTTGGGAAAGTTGTACCACAGCCTATATTTATCATGTGAAATATCCAGGTTTGGCAATATTTCCAAATTCCAATGAATTGCCACAAATGTACTGATTTTTTGGCTAAAGTGAATAGATTTCTTGAAATTGTGTTAATTCCATCAGCATCAAAGTATGCTTGAACTAAGGTACTGTATTGATTATAGGCTTATATTCATAACACACCTATCATGAAATTTACCCAAAGAATAAAAGAGGATTAGAGTATACATGTTGATGATTTGAGCATGAATATTAGTGACACCTTTGGGTACCAAAATGTTCTGTATTAATTCAAACACTGGAATACCTGTTACATACAAGACATGATGTTCAGAACTATGAAGCCGTCTCTTTTCTTGACTGTACACACAGTTATCTTACTCACTTCTGAATCCTCAACATCTAACTCAGTGCCTGGTACTTCATCCTGACAAGTAAGAATGGATTAACTACATAAGTATGTAAGAGAAGTGAAAACAAAATGCTGTGAGAGTTCAGAGCGGGGACTATTCCCTTGAATACTCAAGAGTGTCTGTGTAGGCCCACAGAGAATGTTGTAATGGTTAGTGTGATGTGCCCAGTTACCTAATCTAACACTAATCTAAGTGTTGCTATGGAGGGATTTTGTAGCTGTGGTTAACATCTACAATGAGTAGACTTAAATAAAGGAGTCTATTCTCAATAATATAGGTGGGCCTCACCTAATAAGTTGAAAGGTCTTAAGAGTAAAACTGAGGCTTCCATGAAGAAGAAATTCTGCCTCAAGATTCCAGCCTGAGTTTCAGGTTTCAGGTTTGCCAGCCCCCACAATTGTATAAGCTAATTCCTTGAAATACACCAAAGTGAATCAGCCATATGCATAACTATGTCCCCATAGCTCCTCCCTCTTGAGCCTCCCTCCCACCCTCCCTATCCCACCCCTCTAGGTGGTCACAAAGCACCAAGCTCCCTGTGCTATGCGGCTGCTTCCCACTAGATATCTATTTTACATTTGGTAGTGTACATATGTCCATGCCACTCTCTCACTTCGTCCCAGCTTACCCTTCCCTCTCCCCATGTCCTCAAGTTCATTCTCTACATCTGTGTCTTTATTCCTGTCCTGCCCCTAGGTTCTTCAGAACCATTTTTTTTTTTTTTTTTTTAAGATTCCATATATATGTGTTAGCATACGGTATTTGTTTTTCTCTTTCTGACTTACTTCACTCTGTATGACAGACTCTAGGTCCATCCACCTCACTACAAATAACTCAATTTTGTTTCTTTTTATGGCTGAATAATATTGCATTGTATATATGTGCCACATCTTCTTTATCCATTCATCTGTTGATGGATACTTAGGTTCCTTCCATGTCCTGGCTATTGTAAATAGAGCTGCAATGAACATTGTGGTACATGACTCTTTTTGAATTATGGTTTTCTCAGGGTACATGCCCAGTAGTGGGATTGCTGGGTCATTTGGTAGTTCTATTTTTAGTTTTTTAAGGAACCTCCATACTGTTCTCCATAGTGGCTGTATCAATTTACATTCCCACCAACAGTGCAAGAGTGTTCCCTTTTCTCCACACCCTCTCCAGCATTTATTGTTTCTAGATTTTTTGATGATGGCCATTCTGACTGGTGTGAGGTGATACCTCATTGTAGTTTTGATTTGCATTTCTCTAATGATTAGTGATGTTGAGCATCCTTTCATGTGTTTGCTGGCAATCTGTATATCTTCTTTGGAGAAATGTCTGTTTAAGTCTTCTGCCCATTTTTGGATTGGGTTGTTGTGGAGGCCAGGAAAGTCTCTCCAAAGAATGACTGTTAGCCCACTTCCCTGATACCAACCCGAGGCTCGGCTGCGCTGGGGAAGCCCCAGCGGCCAGATCCCACTGTGGAGTGAAGCCCACTTTTACACTCACACTCAGCTCTGGTTACATTCGAGGCAGTTTAACAGTTCCTGGAACTTTTCAAGAACCTTCCTTTTATCTTCTTGACTGAAATGGAGTCTCCCAGTAGGATTTCCAACCATCTGCACGCCACTGAAGGTGCAGAATTCTGCGGTGCTTCTGGCTGCTACCCGATCTTTATTGACTTCGCCGTCTACTCCATCATTTTCTGCTTCTCTTACAATCTGGTCAATATCATCTTTTACTGAAACAGCCTTCGTCATTAGTAATGTGGATTTTGTTCTTCCTGCCAGCATTTTTGTCTGCAGCAGGTACCCTGAGGATGGTATTGGTGACCCTGTCGAAGGTCACTTGGATGTCAGGAACACCACAGTAAGCTAGAGGATCCCAGAAAGTACGAACTTGCCAAGCAGTTTCTTTTCATTAAAGCCCTTTCTCCCTCATACACTTTTGCTAAGACAGTGGTCTTGTTGTCAAGGTAAGCTGGGAACATCTGGGTCTGCTTTGGAGGCATTGAGGTGCTTCTCTTGATAAGGGATGCCACATCCTCCCTGCTGTCTCAGTGCCTGTTGGGAAAGGGGTAACATCAACGGGCTTCTCTGCACGTGCTCTGATTTGTCGCCTGTGAGAAGAGCTGCCTGTGCAGCTGCGCCACACGCCGTGGCCTCATCATGGTGGGTGGTCTTGTTGAGCTCCTCTCCATTCAAGACATCTTTCAGCGATTTCTGGAACTTTGGGATACAAGTGGGATCACCCACTAGCATAATTCCATTAACCTGGCTCTTGTCAAGTTGGGCATCCTTCAGAGATTTCTGTACGTGCTTCAAGGTACCACGGAGGAGATAAGCACTGAGCTGCTCAAAGTGGGCTCAGGAAATGGAAGGGTAGAAATCCACACCCTTATAGAACCAGTCAATTTCAAGCCCGGGGTGAGCAAAGAAGTTCAAAATACATTTTGCCTTCTTACATGCAGCCTCGGTGCGGCACATTGCCTGCTTGTTGGAGGCTGTATGCTTCTTGCGCTTGCATTTGAAGTCGTCAACCAGGTGATTCACCATACAGTTATCAAAATTTTCCCCAGCCAGATGTGTGTCACCAGCTGTGGATTTTCCTTCAAAGATGCCGTCCTGGATGTTTAGGATAGATACATCAAAGGTGCCACTACCTAAGTCAAATATCAGCACGTTTCTCTTTTTTAAAGCGTCAGGTGTTTTGGGATTTATTTTTTTAAATCCAAGCCATGGAGTATGGTGCTGCAATAAGCTCATTAATGATTCCCAGGATATTAAGATCAGTGATGATCCCTGCAGCCTTGGTGGCCCGACACTGTGAATCATTTAAGTAGGTTGGAAGAGTAATTACTGCATTTCTACCTTTGTCCCCTAAATAGGCTTCAGCAAACTCTTTCATCTTGCTTAGAACCATGAAAGAGATCTCCTCTAGGGGAAAAAATATTATTTCCTTTATAATCTACAATTACTTTGGGCTTTCCCTTTCCACCAATCACTTGGAAAGGCCAGTGCTTCCTTCTGACTGAACTGTGGTATCATCAAACTTGCATCCGATCAGCTTCTTGGCATCAAAGATGGTACTGGTGAGGTTCATTGCCTCTTGGTTCTTAGCAACCCCATCGATGAGGTGTTCGCTTTGTGAGAGCGACTTGGACTGGTACAGTTGCCGTGGTGATTGGCAATGATCTCTACTTTTCCATGCTGGAAGACCCCTACTCGCGAATAAGCGGTACCCAGTTCAATACCAAAGGGAGACGTCTTGAGTAAAGAAAGAGAAGGGGGTAAGTGAGGCTGAAATAGTTTAAAAGAAATCAGTGTCAACTATAGCCTCTTGCAATGAACCTCTACATGAGACCTATATCCTCTATTTTCTCCAGCACCTCCTGTTTGCTGTATTGCGGTCCTTATGTGGGTCAAACTCAAATATAAATGCATTCAGTTTTACAATTCATTCAGATGGTAATGCGTTCCACTTGTCTTCTATTGTTTGCAGCCCTCCCCTGCATTTGTGAATAGATGCCTGATTACAAGATGACCACCAGAATTCTGAGGATGATATCAAGCCATCAGTGGCAACCAACAAGGCTTCAAAAGCCCTTGGAGCCATTTTGGTGTCTCTCGTGCCCACATTTAATTTGTTTCTAGGTCCAGTCAATTTTTCCTCTTTGCATGCGTCCTGTCCCACTGCCACCACTCTGGTTCAAATTTTTATTACTTCATATCTAGATTATCACAGTAGCATTACCACTGGTGTTTCTCCTTTCTCTGATTTCATGACTTATGCATCACCGTCATTCATCCATCCATCTCTCCATTCAATAAACATCAATTATGTAAGTGCCATTTGCTAAACACTGTGTTAGACACTGAAAGTAAAGGGAGAAATTAAATACGGCCGCCATCCTCTAGGAACACCATCACGCTGACCTTTTAAAATTATGCCTTTAATCACACTAACCCTTGCTTAAAAACTTGTTCCCTATCACCTACCAAATACAATAAATAAAATAAAACACATCCAACTGACCTTTCCAGCCAGTATGGCTTATGGAATCAGACAGACACAGATTCAAGTCCTGACTCTGCCATCTGCAGCTTGGTTAGTTTATTAATGATTAGGCATGCTTTTTAACCACTCTGCTCCTCACTTTCCTTACCTTTAAAGTATACCTACCATCTTGGCATACAGTAGGTGCTCATTTAAAGTTCTTCTGACTTTTCTTGTCTTTAAATAACTGGCAACCCTAAAACACAGATTCACAAAGAATCAGAATATAATGGATTCTAGATATAATCAAATAAAGGTCCCTAATTAGACATCTGGGGAAACTGAGGTGCAAGTTGGGAAGCGACTGGCCCTTGGTGACACAGGGATTTGGTGGCAGATGGAGATCTGGTAGCTGGTCCTCATGACTCCCCATCGAAGCACTAAATGGAAGCAGCCAGGAAACTTGAGGGCAGGAAGGCAAGGGCCACTCCCAACCAGAAGAATGTTTCACTTGATGATCCAGATCGCAAATATGTAGCAACATTCTCAGTTTACAGGGAAAAGCTATTTTTATTTTTCTCCAAATGGCAATGTAGAAGTTGGTGATAAATCTGGAAAACGGCAAGCACAGCAAATACTTAACTCTCGGACATTAAGGTAAGTCATAGAGCAGTGTCTTCAGTGGAGGGGAAGATGGATCTGAGACAGTAGGCAGGATGAGAGGGGAGGGACATGGAAGTAGAGAAGGGTAATCCTGGGCTGGTCTTCAGAAACCACTGGGTCTAAGCCATTTGGATGACGGGTGAGAAAACTGAGACCCAGAGAGGTCAAGGGATGGCCCTAGATTGCACAGATACTTATAGACAGAACTGGGATACCTGACTTTTTAAAATCTTGCAGTTACTTCATTTGATTACACTGGCTGCTCAAACAGAAATATTTGCATCACTTAGCATTTGCTGACTACCTCCTATGTGCGGATCACTGATCAGTTGATGAGAAAAGTTGCTAAGTTATACCGGGGCTGAACACAGGTAGAGAGTAGAGGGAAGGAAAGCCATTGAGTTGTCCGTGTATGCAGCCCCTCTAGCTGCACAGGCAGAATATGTGAATGTCTGCAGTCACAGCCAGCCTAAGCAGGATGACTCCCAAAGAGGTTATTACAGCGTCATTTAAAATTAAAATTTAATAAGTTATATTCAACACGAGTTGAAAACATTCATAAATCTAATGAATCATCTAATTAAATATTGTATATGCAACAGTATGGAGCAGGCTGAAAGAAAACCGTTAAGAGTTATTTTTATGCTTAAATGCAATTAGTAAGTAATGTTTTAAAAACAAAACCCTCTTGAATTTCATAAAGCTTTTTTTCTAAAGCAGAAAATGTTTATTTCATAAACCATCCCTTGTTTTCAGGAATTACATGTTTATTTTTTACTTTCAGTGCTAAGTAGTCAGCTAAACTACAGTTTATACCGGCCACCATGTCGTCAGTCCAGACTCAGCCAAGCCCGATTTCCTGCAGAATGATTACATGGCAATGTTGTCAAGCATTCTGTCGGGTTATGGCGCCAAAATAATCCCATGTTACTGGGCCGGGGGTGGGTGGGGGGAGGGACTACATTTTCTTAATCAGGACATGACACCTAGTTTCATTTATAATCTTTCCTTAATTTGCTTTCCTTATCCTATATTGTGTGGTAAATATATTAGTCTATATTTATTAGTTTATATTTATATTATAAAAATATAAGTGTGGTAAATATTTAGCCTCTTTGGGCAGCTGTTAGTGAAATATCTTCTAGGTTAATATGTCAGCTAGCTTTTAGCCCAATATCCAACTTAAAGTGGAAAGCTCAATTTGAAATCTGACAAGTAAGTTGCTAGACAAGTTTGGAAGTCTCTAAGCCACAGCAGCCTGGGTTGGGAATACTGCTCCCCAGTCCTCTTTCTTGAGAGCCTTCTACTTCCTCTGGAACTTGGGAGATCCCTAGAGGATTAAACCCCACCTTCCCAAGCGGCATGCTAACTGTGGAACAAATCATCTCCTTCATAGCCCCCACTGCCTGAGAGCGTTTAGTTCAAATGGAAGATTTTCAGACTTCCGAAGGGCAGAAAGCCATGAACTATAAGGAATGTTTTATTTCTTCAGCTGGCTGACATGCACACAGGTAGTCACTGTATTATTCCTGTCGCCAGTTGGGTATTTCTTAACTAACAGATCCATCTCTTTGAGGTTCATGGGTATAGCCGGTTCTCTAAAAAATCATAATTACCCTAACTATTGCATTTGGTAATGTAAGAAATCCATGCAACAAAAACAGATTATTTGTATGCCTTCATCCGGGACCTGTCATTACTCCCTACACTGCCAAGAGTGAATTCTCTCGTGAGACCCACAGGAATTTTCTAATAAATAAGGTTGGATCACCCCCCTCCAGGGGCTAGTCTGGGGCTACAACCCTACAGCATTCATTTCCTGACATTACTTAGTATATACCGGCTGGTCAAGGGTTAACTTTGCTTTTCTTCCAATTTGACTATTCCTCAGTCCTTTATGCAATCCCCCAGCAGCTGTGTTATCCCCAATATAAAAATGACGATTTAGCCTTAGGGATAAAAATCAGGTTAAAGATAATAAATTGCTTCGGAAGATGAGAATAACGGCCTGAAATATATTATAGAAAATTACTGCACCCATTCTGAGTCTGAGGAAGAAAATCAGTTGACTCTTCTCTCCCCTTCCCAGAGCAAAATGTGGCTCTGGAAAAGCTAAGGAATGAAACAGAGGGAGATAATTCATCCAGCTTGATCTAACCAGAAATAGGAAAGGAACCATAGGAGAAAATCTGATTTGTGAGAACTGTCAGTAAAGAATGTCGAGAGGTTCCAAGAAACCTGCAGGTGTTGCTCCTAAGTCAAATATATGTCAACTTTTTATGTCTACAATAACGTCATGAATTAAAATGTATTTATGCATATAGATGGTGCATTTGATTACAACTCAAAAGTGGAATACTACCCCATTGCTTCACATTAATGACTACTCAGAACTGAGAATTCTGAAGCATTATTCTCTAGCATTTGCACAAGGGTTAGGATATGGGAATATCTAAAGCGGTTATGTTGCACTACCCAGCCTCACACATGTATATCTATCCGACTTTCAGAGACTTTGCAGGTTCCAAAGACTAAGGCACACATGTCAATTAATAAAAGTAAAATGCGATGAAATATTTCAAAGTACTTTGGAAATGTAAATTGCTATGGAAATGCAATATATTATTATTGATCTTAATTATAATTTCAGAAGCATCAAGCATACATTTATATACATATATGCACTTATATACATATATGCACATACATACATATATATGAATATACATATACGTGCGATTAGTCTTAGACACAAACTAAACTGTTAATATAAAAAAGAGTGGTCATTTAAAAATTATACTAAAAGTGCAGTATAGCCTATAAGGGCAGAGAAGAAAATGGGATCAGGCAGGGCACATCAAAGGCTTTAACTGTAATGTTTTGTTTCTTCAGCTGGGTGGTACGTACACAGGTCAGCACTGTATTATTCCTTTCCCTTAAGTTTGGTATTCGTAAGTAATAGATAATATTATTTTAAAGACAAAGAATGCTCTATTCTAAACCTGCATGGGTATTTGCAAGAGAGAAAAACATTAAAAGGAAAATATCTGTAACTGCTGTTCAGCTACAGAAGAGGATATAAACACACACTTTCACACAAGCACACCTACACGTGCGTGTGTGCACGCACACACACACAGCCACACACACACACACACACACACCCCGCCACGTGGTGTAATGGGATCAGAAAAATTGAAATTCTGGCTTTGGCTCCACCACATCTGAGAGGCCTGAGCTTATACAAGTCACTTAACTTTGCTGAGGTCCAGCTGACTTGCCCGAAGATGGGATTTTTACTCTGTAGACAGGGCCACTGTGAAAATTATTAATATCATAATGAATATAATTATTAACATAAAGACAAGAGCACTCTGCCAAGTGAAACACCATTATATCAGAGCACGTGCTGAAGTGGGGATGCAGGCCCTTTGTGCCCATCCAGTCACTGCACCGAACACTCACCTGGAGCCTGAAATCAAAGGAGAAGCTGCCTATGTACACACAGAAGGGAAAGGAAAGTCATATTTGATGTGGACTTGAGGCAGGAGATAGATGGGGCCCAGGCTGAGCAGCTGGAGTCTGTCCCCTGGGGACAGATACTCCCAGACGAAGATAATAGCGGGAGCAGAGAGGGAAGCCTGACGTGGGGCTCAGAACCTTCACTCCAGTGGGTGGACTTCCGTGGTATAAGTGTTCGCCAGTGTGTGAGCCACCCACCCAGCAGTTATGGGATTTGATTTTACTCTGATTGCGCCCCTCCTACCGTCTCACTGTGGCTTCTCCTCTGTCCTTGGACGTGGGGTATCCTCCTTGGTGAAGTCCAGGGTCTTCCTGTCGATGATTGTTCAGCAGCTAGTTGTGATTCTGGTGTTCTCGCAAGAGGGAGTGAGAGCACGTCCTTCTACTCTGCCATCTTGAACCCATCTCCTCTACTGGATTTAAGTGAACACTGAAGAACACTCATACTGGAAAGATTGGAAGGAAATATAACAAAATGTTAACCATGGTTAACTCTGAATTATAATATTATATCTTATACGGAAGAAAAACTAATTTTCCTTCTACCATTCTAGGTTCTTGGCTGAGACAACCCCTGTAATAAAAGACAGATTAACAAGAGAAAAAGAAACAGAAGTTAAATAACATGTATCCCTCCTTACACATGGGAGAGACCCAGGAAAAGTTCAAGCCTTCTCCATTGATAAGACTTTCTAGAATTTCAGAGTCACCCTCTTCTTCCTAGTAGAGAGGGACACACCCTTACAAATGGAGATTTCCCTTATAAATGGAAGAGTCCCTTACCAAAGGGTAACCGCTACTACTGATTTTCAGACCTTTTCCTAAATCTGCTGGTTCTTAAAAAATAATCTGCTCAAAATAATACTTATGCCAAAGAGGCATATTTTGGATTGGGGGTGACATATTCTGCTTCCCTTCAAGGTAATTTTTTGATTTTGCTTCCTTCATATGTTTCTGTCCTCCAAATTTTCTACTGTGAAAATATATTACTATCAAAATCATAAAAATTAAGTATCATTTAAAATACCAATGAAAAATGCTACCAATTACAAAAGCCTTTAAAATTACAAATTACATATCATTAATATGAAGACATCTTAAAATTTGTCACATAAAACTTACAAAATAAGAAAGAAACACTTTTGGTATGCCAACATTGGCTTTTATCCTGAACCAACCACTGTTTGTGTGTGTGTGTGTTTAACTAAAAAAAGAGCCTAAAAAATATTAACTAAAAAGTTAATTTTAAAAACTTTGAAAACTGAGAAAATTGAGGATGTTAACATCATAGATTTCCAAGGTAAGTCCAACACGCAAGCAGTATCAGAAAGGGCATCTTAAAATCTGTCTTCTTAAAACTTAAAAAAATAAAGAAACACTGACTTTTGATATATCAACTTTAGCTTTTTTCCTGAACCAATCAGTATTGTCAAAATCCTAAAGTTAGATGAAGAAGTGCTGAAATTGACCAGTATGGATTTTGTAGGTTTTGATACACTTAAAAATTGTTAAAACTCTGGAAGCTGGGAGAAATGTAGGCACGTTAATAACTTCATAGTTTGCAAGGTTAGCCCAATTTGCAATTTCATGACCAAGTTTTCTCACAACTAGACATGAACTCACTAAAGGAACACATTAGAGAACTCTCTAATTACTGATCACTAATAAACAAACTTTTAGGTCAACAAGTCTTCTTCTAAAGGCATTACAAAGTACTCTTCTCTATTACCTATATTCTCTCTCATGCTCTTGATGTTGATATCTTTAAGAATCTCCAAAAGATCTCAACATTTATGAGGAAGCTAAGGTTTTCAGGATAATAAGAAATTCTTATCATTTCACATAAATGTCAAGTTGGATAAGGACCCAACTTGTTGGTTTACACCGTTTATCATAATAAATTTAATATCACTTCCAGCAGTGAGGCACAGCACTGCATCCACAATACGATAGGTAACTGGAATTCCTCTGCTCCTTAAATTAGTAAGCAAGTTACAGTGCATATCAATCACGCATAATGAGTCTGAAGCATGGCTTGATTATATTTCATTTGCATAAGAATTTTCTGTAATTTTTTTAAACTGATCATTTTAAATTCAGAATAGATTTAAATGCCACACAACTGCTGCTCTCCTCCTGAAATGCTAAGCCATCTTCTTACATAATACAAAAATGCTAATCAATTATTTTTAATGCAGATCCTAGCTTGTTAATGAGTTTTCACCTTTCTACATGCTGTCAAATCTCATTACACTGTCACCTTTCTAGGGTTCACAATTGGAGTACACATTTATATGGTTCATTTCTAATTGCTACATTATTTCATTGCATTTACAAGGGGAAACATCTTTTAAATAATCCTTGGATTGTCCAATTTTAAGGATAATTTGCTCTCTTTGCATTCTGTAGTTTGTAAAACTCCTACCATTAACTTATGGAAATACTGATTCAAACATTCTCTGATAAGCCAAAAAAGTCTGAAGACTAAAAATGAAACAAACAGGAACCAACAGATAAATGTAGATCCAGAAGTTAATTACATTGAGATAAATTGTACAAATAAAAATAGCTTATTAAATATAATAATTTAGAAACATGGAATTCGTTTGGGAATTATTACTTTAAAATAACTATTCATAAGATATTCAGAGGCTAAGCATTTTCTTGAATTTCATATATATTTCTTACAGTAGTCAAAGATCTTGAAAGATTTTGCTGGGGAGAAAGAAATTTCCCTCTACTCTTCTAGGTTCTTTTGGCTGGTCTAAGAATTAAATTGACATGAGACAGATTAATAAGAAAATCAAAGTTTAACAACATGTATACTTGGGAGAGACCCAGGAGAACTGAGTAACTCGCCAAAATGGCCCAAGCCACCACCTTAAATACCATCTCCAGCTAAAGACAAAAGAAGAAGTTGGGGGTGAGGGAGCCAGTTATGAGAGGTGACCAGGAAAAGCACAGTAAACAAGGGTAAGGTTGTTATGCAGATTTAAGTCCATGCCTTCTCCACTGATAAATTTCCAGAGATTTAGCCATTTTCTTCTTGGTATAGAGAGGAAAACACCCTTATGAACAGAGATTTCCCTTGTAAATGTAAATGTTTCTTTCAAAAGGGTGACCCCTACTTGGTTTTCAAAGTTTTTCCCTTGTCTGCTGTTTCTTAGAAGTTAACCAGGTTAAAATAATTAATATCCCAAAGACACATATTTTGGGGTGGCAAATTCTGCTCCCCTACAATCTCCATGTGAATTGCATTGAAATCTTTTTATAGAACACTTTGAAGAGTGCATCTTAGAAACCAAGACAAGGGGTGAGACAAGTGACTCGTTTTTAAAACACACTACATACTGGCAATAAGTTTTTAAAAATGTTTAAGAGGAAAGAAAAAAAGAATAGGTTATATGGGAGAAGCAAGCACTTGGTAGGAAAAAAATGAATTTAACTTGCTAAGTCAACTCTTAGATGCAAGTCCCTAAGCAATGCCAAGCATCAACCCACTGGCTAGAGGTAACGGTTCCTGATAGATCTCATTACTACACCTTGAATGTTCTATTCTTTTCAAGGAATATATATATATATTCTCCACCAAGGTAAATTTCTTTCCCTCTAAAGAAACTGTGAAATTTCCATGGAGAAAAATCTGCATGGTAAAAGGATTTACGGAATCATCCTGAGGCATTTTTCCCATCCGTAAATTCCTAGTTTAGTTGGCACCAAGAATACACATTTGTTTAGGGAAAAAAAAAAATTCTCTTTTGTTCACTTCAAGTGCACAACTAATTCCTAAAACCTATTGATTCACTTTTATTCATTCATCATATACAGCTTCTAAAAACAGAATATGTAATATTCTTTGAAAAGGAGCTTATATAAAATTTTAATAAGCTGTTCCACATTTCAAAAATCACAAGATTACTGTCATTTCCTAGACAAGACATTTATCCTTAGTTCAAGATCCAAAATCACTTGTTTAATTTAGCACATGCAGCAAAGACAAACCAGCTCTCTTGCCTTCCCTAAAAAGCAATATTGCTTGCCATTAGAATAGAATTTAAATAAATGACCATTGAGGCATTCGTTTGATAGTGGGGTTATAGGTGATTTTCAACAATAAGCCTGTTGAAAATCTGGAAAACAAACTAAACAGGAAATTTTTAAAAGCAATGACAAATAAAGACTTCACCAAACAGTAAACTAGCGCAAAGCACGGGGAAGGCAACAGACCAGACAACGAATATGGAGTTTCCGGAGCCCTTAGGTGCTCAAGGGAAGGGCCCTCCCCTAGTGACAGTAGACCTGTGGCATCCAAAGTAACCCTGTCTATGTCGGAAGAGTGCTTCCCATTTCAGGACAGCAAGTGATGAGGCCATACGGACCGTTACAAAGTAAAAGCCTCTTCTCCTCCAGATTAGCCAACATAGCACAAACAAAATCCAACCTCGAGGTAAAAGTAAAGAAAAGACAAGGGGCTCTGAAAGCCCAAATTGCGAGATCTAGAGGTTAGCCAAATAAATTATAACAAATTCAACTTCAGAGTAGAGGAAACAAATGGTTAAACAGTCCCCTGTATCGCAAAGGTAAAATCACTAAACTCCAGGGCAGTGGTCAATTTCACCCCCCTCTGCCTTGCCTCTCCCATTCCATTCTGAATGTTCTAGAGCCTCTGCAGCGTCCTGCCCCACTGCCTCTCTGACCTGACTCTGGGAGGTTTGACATCTGGCCCCGCTCTTGGCTCCAGGCTCTGGGGTTCCTGGCTCCGGGGTCCCAGCTCTCGGCCTTGGACCCCTACTCATGTCACCACGTGGCAGGTGCACACAGCCGCTTGTAGATTCCCGTGTTCTGCCAGTGCCAGTATCTGCGCCTGCGCTGTTTCCCAAATCTGCCTCAGTCCTGCCTTCCATTCTCCCACGTGGCTTATACGCTCACAATTCAGCCGACTCTAAAAAATGTTATGATTTGTGCATTTTCTCATTCTCGTTTTTCATGTTTCATTTCCTCGAACTTTTCATTCTTTTATGTTTGTCCCATTTTTCTTCCATTGTAGTTTCTCATTCTTGCTCCTATTCTTTTATTATCTGGCACTATTTTCTCATTGCCAGGCTTCTTACTTTACTTCATGTTCTACTCATTTCCTCATTTTTACCCCCATAAATGTGCTTGTACTTTATTTCACTTTCCTCTCATGTTTAATCTCATATTTTCAGCATATTCTCTACATTTGTATTATTCTCTCACATTTTTTTCATTCTCAAATTTCATTTTAGTGTCTCATCTTTTCCATATTAAACTTCTTCTCCTATTCTTTCATTTTCACATATTATCTTTTGCCCTTTCTCGTGTTTATAAATTTCTATTTTCTCAAAGTCTTCTTTTTTCACTCCCTCTTACTTTCTACAGTATCACAGATTATACTTTATTCCTTTATTTATTTTCTGTTTTCTCCTTCCCTGCTTTATGTTCCTTTACTTTCATTCTCTCCCTATTTTTACTCACATTCTCTCCCATATTCTTTTCCATCACTTTTCCCTCACATACATTTTCACAGTTTCTCTGCCACACTTCTCCCTCTCATTTTTAAAAATCATTATTAAGTCTAACAGAGTTAAGTAAGAAAAGGTTTCCTCTAGTGCTCAGATGCCTGCTGGTAGGTGAACTTACCAGTTAGTGATCCATGCAGGTGAATGGTGAAACCGAGGCTGTGCAAGTCCAGATGAAATGAGGGTGAAGACCAGCCCATCTAGGGACAATAACTATGTTTTATAATAGGCTGTGGCCTCAGTTACAGAAATTTCTGGAAACACCGAGGGGCCAAGGAAGTCTCACTTCAAAGTTCTCAACCAATCCTTCTTTAGGCACATTGTTTCCTCACAGGACAGACTAATCTCACTGAGGCTGGTCATTGTCCGATTATAGGACAATTATTAGCCCCAACTAGCCCCAACTCTTTCCCTGTACATCCAGTTGAAAAATCCAGACAGATGGGAAAATAGAAATACACTGCTTGGGGATGGGAAATAATTTCAAGCATCCTTTAAGCCATGGGAGTAACTAAATGTAGAAAGAAAAGTTTAAAACAGAGCCCTTAGATACATATAATTCAAATTACAAGAACCAGGTGAGGGGAAAAGAATGAGCAAACAGATCCTGAAAAAATAAGCTAAAGGATCTCATGAGAAGAATGTTTCAGAAGTATCACCATTTTAGATATAATAAAGAGAACATAGGGTTTAGACTCAATTCTATGTTTGACCACAAGGAAGACAAAATATTCAAAGCAGGGTTTGAGTGAGGTCAAAGAATAGAGGCCACAAAAAGCGAAATTCAAATAGAGGGATAGACCCGGCACAGCTTCATCTTTACGCTTAATTGTAGGAATCGGCAAAGTGTAACTGGGAAGATCAGTCTGCCTGCCCAGTGTCAAATGGGAACAAACCTGGACTTAGCTAAGGAGAAACTCTATTCAAAAAGACTGTTACAATAAGGAGAAGACTCCAACCTCAGGATCTGCAAGTGCCTCAAAATCAAACAGAGCAAGGCTTTTCTTACATATGAAGGGGGAAGCAGGGCTAGCAGGAACTCTGTGGGAGAGAGGGGCAAGTGGTGGGAGTGAGCAGCTTGGTAAGATCAGAGCTCTTCAACAGGAAGTGTTTCTCTGTGTGGTCAACCGGTTCTCCATTCTTGGAATGAACTGTTAAGGGGGATATTATGCACCTTGGTGCTTGCTTAAGCTTCAGGTGACCCAAATGTCAGGGGCCTGTGGGGAGGACAGAAGCCTGACTAAAGTTCTGTCAAGCCAAGTCAGAGGGTAAATAATAGACAGTGAGGGGGGACTTGGTCACCAGTAAGTTAACAGTCCTACCTGGAAGTCTCTACTGGCAAACCAGTTGTGAGCAGAGTACTTGGGCGAACCACTCCATTTTCAACATTTATTTCTGTTTCAGTCAACAAATAGTTTTGGAACCTATTCTCTGTCAAAGCTGTGTCTTATTTGTTTTTCTGTTCCAGTCACCTATGGAAATTGAGATTAAGGTACCAAATAAAATACACAAATGGAAACAGCATTAATGCTTAGAAAGGCCAAATTTGTTACATTGTTGATGACAAAAAGGGGGCCTAGACCTGAACTGTAGGTAATCGTAATCCACACACACACACACACACACACACACACACACACACACTCACGCTCACATACACATTTGATTATACCTCTGAAAAACTATCTTGGTAACTGAGAATGGATCCCCATTTGATGAAGAAAAGCATTTTGGCTTGGCTGTATAGTTATATTTAATTTAACTTTGCTTATACATTTTATTTGAATTATTTCTGAAAATGTAAAGTCAATCTTTCTATCTTGGGACATATATACCCACAAGAAAAAATATATTACTCTTTTTTCCCAGTACAGAAAATTACATTAGAGAAAGTCCAGGGAAATAGCAGGAGAACAGTAAATCATGCTGAGGTCAGAGTTATGTTTTGGGTTTTAATTAGTCATAATATAACACAATCAAAGAAAAATTTGCTGTTACTATCATTTTAACAAGATAGTTTTTCATAATGAATAGTGCTCAATAATAACCTAAGGTGAATCTGCTCAGATGAATTTGTTTTGCTATTAATATTTATCCAAGGATACTGCAGAATTCACACTTTCCACATCTGCAATCTGAAGTGAAGAGAAAGCAGTAGCAGGCAAGATAAGATGGTGAATTAGGCAGAAAACAATCAAATCTAAAAGGAGACATTAGCTGTGATTAAACATATTATTTGCTATGCCTATTTCAGTGAAAAACAAGAATTCAAGAAACTGTAACATCTATTTATAACATGAAATATGGGAAAAGGTATGATAAAAGTAATATGTCATTGAAACCTGCCACTAGTATGGTCTCTTGCCTGTTTATCTTTTATTTGGTTTACATTTTCATACTCTTAGAAACCACTTATTTCTAGAGCTTCTAATGATATTCTACTACATTATACATATGGTGATCTAGATGTCAAGATTGAATGAATATAAAATAGCTATTCCAAAGGTGTATGAATATGGCAAAAAGCAAACTCATCTCCTTATAGCAAAGAGCAATTGCCTAGAGATAAGATAACATTGCTAACTACGGACAATAAATAATAAGATAGAAATCACAATGGAATAATAAAATGTACCATTTTAACCATCAAACATGTATTACCCTTAATGGGTGCCATATGTTGTGGATTTACAACTATTCTTTTCATAACTACATTTTAAAAATAAGGAATGTGTTTCAGACTTGTAAGGGAGATGTCGTGTTGTATTTTCACTCTAATGCCCCCTCCTACCACCACTACTATAACTTAACAAGGTTAAAGCAGAAAAGTATACACTTTCCCTTTGATTAAAGACCTTTTGGCAAATAGATATATACATACATATATTTGCACACACACGCACACATATATATACATACACACACATAGATTTAGTTTAAAAAGGCAAACAGCAATTTTATGTACACAAATCAATTTAATATTTTCAAGTGATTTAACCATTTAAATAATTCAGAATAAGGTTAAAAATCTTTTTTTTTTTTTTTTTAAATATAGCTACCACCGTGTGTATATTAAAGGCGAAGGAAGAAGTGAGCACCAGACAGTAAGAACACATGTCTTTTAGAGCCAGAAGATTTGAGTTTGAGTCCTGGCTTCTAAATGACTCTCCGCAAAGCAGTGAATCTCTCTGAGCCTCACTTCATCCAACTGGAAAATGGAACTTACACCTGCCAGTATAATAAGAATCCAATGAGATAACATGTGAAAAAATGCTTCTGAAACTAAAGATCAATATAAATGGGAAATCATTTAGCTCCCTAGCTACCTTCTCCACATGCCCCTCAGTGGACCGATTGGATGGTCAGGCCTACAAGGAAGAATGTGGGGTTCTAGGTGTGAAACTGTGATTCTATAATTTTTTTTTACAGTTCCAAATGTTCTCAGTTTCCTTAGGTCTCAATGTAGCCTACAACATGATGTAGATCAAAGTGCCTAGTTTTTGGATCCAGACCCCTGGGTTGGAATCCCAAGCTACACCTCTTTTCATGTGAATGTGATCATGTGTCACTTCAGCTTTCTGAGCTTCAAGTTACTTAATATGGTGATACAAATGGTACCTACTTCCCAGACTTGTTTGACGATTGCTTGGGATAAGGCTGCTTAATTCCTAGCACCATATTTGGCATATAGTGGGCACTCAGCAAAAAGTAGCAATGTTATCAATATTGATATTTATTGCCCTCATTTGACAAATATGCTTCCTGCTCTAAATGGCAAGATTCAAGCCCCAGGCATTTTTGCCTGAGATGTTTTTACAACGAATATTGCTCAATACAAGCTAAGGTGCGTGTGCTCGGGAGAATCTGTTTTGATATTAATATTTATCAGAGGATACTGCAGGATTCACACTTTCTACATCTGGTGGGGATTTCTCTGCTTCAGATGCTTTTTTCTTCGACTGCCACTTATAATAAGGAATTTTTTCATATCTCAGTGACCAGTATTGCAGATAGGTGTCACACCAGTGGACAAACAAAACACTATGTTTAAGGGTGAAGTTTCCAAGCAACCCCTAAATGAAACCGATATTTGAATAACAACGTAGTAGCATCCTCAACTAATGTTAACTTGTCCTTTACTAGATGACCCAGCATTCTAACCCTAGTGATGAAAGTCCTCACCAGGGATTAGTGATTACCTATGACCTTGAATCAGCCAACATGCAGTAGTGGAAATTTGCATTTTCAGACTCCCTGTTCTCTAAGCAACTGCTTGCTTCCCCAAAATGGACTAGAGAAGAAAGAAGAACTTGTCACATTCATTTTTGGGGGAGCAGTGATTTGGAAGCCACTTGATTTGAGGACTGTATTTATTCACTCCTCTGTCTCCACTTACTGCTAGCAAAGGCTTTATCCCACAAATCATCTCAGATAATTTCTAGGGCCTTTAGTATCTATTTCACAAACTTAATAATTATGGGGGAACAACATAAGTTTTGAATAGATGTTGATGAGTAAAAATACCATGAAAACAAAATTAAAAGAAGAAAGTGAGATAGCAGATGCTGAGATGGGACTAATTGAAATTGGGTGGTCAGGGAAGGCCACACTAATACAGCAACACATGATCAGAAACCTGAAAGAGGTGAGGATGTGGTCCATGCAGTTATCTACAGGAAGGGCACTCCAGGAAGAGAAGCCAGCAAGGGCCAACGTCCTGGGGTAGGGGTGGTCTTGAGGAGCAGCAAGGAGAGCGGTATAGTGATGACAGTGTAGACAAGGGGATGAGGGAAGTGGCTAATAGGCCTTGTAGACAGCTTTTTACATGAACAATGTATGTGCAAGACTTTCATGGAAAAAAATGGTAAAGCACACTTAAACACACACACAAAAGAAGAACAAAGTAAATGAAAGAGGTACCATGTTTTCTACCTCAAGAAACTATCAGAAAGATAAAAGAATAACACATTTTCCCAAAGTGATATATAGTTTCAATGTAATGTGAATCAAATTTCTACAGGCTTTTCTAGGAATTTGGTAAGTTAATTTAAAAATTTTTTAGAGAAACAGTGATACAAGGATAATTAAGTTGCCAAGATACTCCTATAGGAAAATAGGTAGATTTGATCTACAAAATACACCAAGACTTTTCATAAAACTTTAGTAATTAAAAGTGTGGTATAGGGGATTAACCAAGATGGCGGAGTAGAAGGACGTGCTCTCACTCCCTCTTGCGAGAGCACCAGAATCACAACTGGCTGCTGGACAATCATTGACAGGAAGACCCTGGACTTCACCAAGGAGGATACCCCACGTCCAAGGACAGAGGAGAAGCCACAGTGAGACGGTAGGAGGGGCGCAATCAGAGTAAAATCAAATCCCATAACTGCTGGGTGGGTGGCTCACACACTGGCGAACACTTATACCACGGAAGTCCACCCACTGGAGTGAAGGTTCTGAGCCCCACGTCAGGCTTCCAAACCTGGGGGTCCGGCTACGGGAGGAGGAATTCCTAGAGAATCAGACTTTGAAGCCTAGTGGGAATTGACTGCAGGACTTTGACAGGACTGGGGGAAACAGAGACCCCACTCTTGGAGGGCACACACAAGGTAATGTGTGCATCGGGACCCAGGGGAAGGAGCAGTGACCCTGGGGGAGACTGAACCAGACCTACCTGCTGGTGTTGGGGGGTCTCCTGCAGAGGTGAGTGGTGGCTCTGTTTCACTGTGGGGATAAGGACACTGGCAGCAGAGGTTCTGGGAAGTTCTCCTTGGCGTGAGCCCTCCCAGAGTCTGCCAATAACCCCACCAAAGAGCATGGGTAGGCTCCAGTGTTGGGTTGCCTCAGGCAAAACAACCAACAGGGAGGGAACCCAGCCCCACCCATCAACAGTCAAGTGGATTAAGGTTTTACTGAGCTCTGACAGCCACAGCAACAGTCAGCTCTACCCACCACCAGAGCCTCCCACCAAGCCTCTTAGATAGCCTCAACCACCAGAGGGCAGACAACAGAAGCAAGAAGAACTACAATCCTGCAGCCTGTGGACCAAAAACCACAGTTACAGAAAGATAGAGAAGATGAAAAGGCAGAGGGCTATGTACCAGATGAAGGAACAAGAAAAAACCCCAGAAAAACAACTAAATGAAGTGCAGATAGGCAACCTTCCAGAAAAAGAATTCAGAATAATGATAGTGACGATGATCCAGGACCTCGGAATAAGAATGGAGGCAAAGACTGAGAAGATGCAAGAAATGATTAACAAAGACCTAGAAGAATTAAAGAACAAACAAACAGAGATGACCAATACAATAACTGAAATGAAAACTACACTAGAAGGAATCAAGAGCAGAATAACTGAGGCAGAAGAACGGATAAGTGACCTGGAAGACAGAATGGTGGAATTCACTGCTGCGGAACAGACTAAAGAAAAAAGAATGAAAAGAAATGAAGACAGCCTAAGAGACCTCTGGGACAACATTAAACGCAACAACATTCGCATTATAGGGGTCCCAGAAGGAGAAGAGAGAGAGAAAGGACCAGAGAAAATATTTGAAGAGATTATAGTCGAAAACTTCCCTAACATGGGAAAGGAAATAGCCACCCAAGTCCAGGAAGCACAGAGAGTCCCATACAGAATAAACCCAAGGAGAAACACGCCGAGACACATAGTAATCAAAGTGGCAAAAATAAAAGACAAACAAAAATTATTGAAAGCAGCAAGGGAAAAACGACAAATAACATACAAGGGAACTCCCATAAGGTTAACAGCTGATTTCTCAGCAGAAACTCTGCAAGCCAGAAGGGAGTGGCATGATATACTTAAAGTGATGAAAGGGAAGAACCTACAACCAAGATTACTCTACCCGGCAAGGATCTCATTTAGATTTGATGGAGAAATCAAAAGCTTTACAGACAAGCAAAAGCTAAGAGAATTCAGCACCACCAAACCAGCTCTACAACAAATGCTAAAGGAACTTCTCTAAGTGGGAAACACAAGAGAAGAAAAGGACCTACAAAAACAAACCCAAAACAATTAAGAAAATGGTCATAGGAACATACATATCGATAATTACCTTAAACGTGAATGGATTAAATGGCCCAACCAAAAGACATAGACTGGCTGAATGGATACAAAAACAAGACCCATATATATGCTGTCTACAAGAGACCCACTTTAGACCTAGGGACACATACAGACTGAAAGTGTGGGGATGGAAAAAGATATTCCATGCAAATGGAAATCAAAAGAAAGCTGGAGTAGCTATACTCATATCAGATAAAATAGACTTTAAAATAAAGAATGTTACAAGAGACAAGGAAGGACACTACATAATGATCCAGGGATCAATCCAAGAAGAAGATATAACAATTATAAATATATATGCACCCAACATAGGAGCACCTCAATACATAAGGCAACTGCTAACAGCTATAAAAGAGGAAATCGACAGTAACACAATAATAGTGGGGGACTTTAACACTTCACTTACACCAATGGACAGATCATCCAAAATGAAAATAAATAAGGAAACAGAAGCTTTAAATGACACAATAGACCAGATAGATTTAATTGATATATATAGGACATTCCATCCCAAAACAGCAGATTACACGTTCTTCTCAAGTGTGCACGGAACATTCTCCAGGATAGATCACATCTTGGGTCACAAATCAAGCCTCAGTAAATTTAAGAAAATTGAAATCATATCAAGCATCTTTTCTGACCACAACGCTATGAGATTAGAAATGAATTACAGGGAAAAAAACGTAAAAAAGACAAACACATGGAGGCTAAACAATACGTTACTAAATAACCAAGAGATCACTGAAGAAATCAAAGAGGACATCAAAAACTACCTAGAGACAAATGACAATGAAAACACGACGACCCAAAACCTATGGGATGCAGCAAAAGCAGTTCTAAGAGGGAAGTTTATAGCTATACAAGCCTACCTAAAGAAACAAGAAAAATCTCAAGTAAACAATCTAACCTTACACCTAAAGAAGCTAGAGAAAGAAGAACAAACAAAACCCAAAGTCAGCAGAAGGAAAGAAATCATAAAGATCAGAGCAGAAATAAATGAAATAGAAACAAAGAAAACAATAGCAAAGATCAATAAAACTAAAAGTTGGTTCTTTGAGAAGATAAACAAAATTGATAAGCCATTAGCCAGACTCATCAAGAAAAAGAGGGAGAGGACTCAAATCAATAAAATCAGAAATGAAAAAGGAGAAGTTACAACAGACACCGCAGAAATACAAAGCATCCTAAGAGACTACTACAAGCAACTTTATGCCAATAAAATGGACAACCTGGAAGAAATGGACAAATTCTTAGAAAGGTATAACCTTCCAAGACTGAACCAGGAAGAAACAGAAAATATGAACAGACCAATCACGAGTAATGAAATTGAAACTGTGATTAAAAATCTTCCAACAAACAAAAGTCCAGGACCAGATGGCTTCACAGGTGAATTCTATCAAACATTTAGAGAAGAGCTAACACCCATCCTTCTCAAACTCTTCCAAAAAATTGCAGAGGAAGGAACACTCCCAAACTCATTCTATGAGGCCACCATCACCCTGATACCAAAACCAGACAAAGACACTACAAAAAAAGAAAATTACAGACCAATATCACTGATGAATATAGATGCAAAAATCCTCAACAAAATACTAGCAAACAGAATCCAACAACACATTAAAAGGATCATACACCACGATCAAGTGGGATTTATCCCAGGGATGCAAGGATTCTTCAATATACGCAAATCAATCAATGTGATACACCATATTAACAAATTGAAGAATAAAAACCATATGATCATCTCAATAGATGCAGAAAAAGCTTTTGACAAAATTCAACACCCATTTCTGATAAAAACTCTCCAGAGAGTGGGCATAGAGGGAACCTACCTCAACATAATAAAGGCCATATATGACAAACCCACAGCAAACATCATTCTCAATGGTGAAAAACTGAAAGCATTTCCTCTAAGATCAGGAACGAGACAAGGATGTCCACTCTCACCACTATTATTCAACATAGTTCTGGAAGTCCTAGCCACAGCAATCAGAGAAGAAAAAGAAATAAAAGGAACACAAATTGGAAAAGAAGAAGTAAAACTGTCACTGTTTGCAGATGACATGATACTATACATAGAGAGTCCTAAAACTGCCACCAGAAAACTGCTAGAGCTAATTAATGAATATGGTAAAGTTGCAGGATACAAAATTAATGCACAGAAATCTCTTGCATTCCTATACACTAATGATGAAAAATCTGAAAGAGAAATTATGGAAACACTCTCATTTACCATTGCAACAAAAAGAATAAAATACTTAGGAATAAACCTACCTAGGGAGACAAAAGACCTGTATGCAGAAAACTATAAGACACTGATGAAAGAAATTAAAGATGATACCAACAGATGGAGAGATATACCATGTTCTTGGATTGGAAGAATCAACATTGTGAAAATGAGTATACTACCCAAAGCAATCTACAGATTCAATGCAATCCCTATCAAATTACCAATGGCATTTTTTACGGAGCTAGAACAAATCATCTTAAAATTTGTATGGAGACACAAAAGACCCCGAATAGCCAAAGCAGTCTTGAGGCAAGAAAATGGAGCTGGAGGAATCAGACTCCCTGACTTCAGACTCTACTACAAAGCTACAGTAATCAAGACAATATGGTACTGGCACAAAAACAGAAACATAGATCAATGGAACAAGATAGAAAGCCCAGAGATTAACCCACGCACCTATGGTCAACTAATCTATGACAAAGGAGGCAAAGATATACAATGGAGAAAAGACAGTCTCTTCAATAAGTGGTGCTGGGAAAACTGGACAGCTACATGTAAAAGAATGAAATTAGAATACTCCCTAACACCATACACAAAAATAAACTCAAAATGGATTCGAGACCTAAATCTAAGACTGGACACTATAAAACTCTTAGAGGAAAACATAGGAAGAACACTCTTTGACATAAATCACAGCAAGATCTTTTTTGATCCACCTCCTAGAGTAATGGAAATAAAAACAAAAATAAACAAGTGGGACCTAATGAAACTTCAAAGCTTTTGCACAGCAAAGGAAACCATAAACAAGACGAAAAGACAACCCTCAGAATGGGAGAAAATATTTGCAAATGAATCAACGGACAAAGGATTAATCTCCAAAATATATAAACAGCTCATTCAGCTCAATATCAAAGAAACAAACACCCCAATCCAAAAATGGGCAGAAGACCTAAATAGACATTTCTCCAAAGAAGACATACAGACGGCCACGAAGCACATGAAAAGATGCTCAACATCACTAATTATTAGAGAAATGCAAATCAAAACTACAATGAGGTATCACCTCACTCCTGTTAGAATGGGCATCATCAGAAAATCTACAAACAACAAATGCTGGAGAGGGTGTGGAGAAAAGGGAACCCTCTTGCACTGTTGGTGGGAATGTAAATTGATACAGCCACTATGGAGAACAATATGGAGGTTCCTTAAAAAACTAAAAATAGAATTACCATATGACCCAGCAATCCCACTACTGGGCATATACCCAGAGAAAACCGTAATTCAAAAAGATACATGCACCCGAATGTTCATTGCAGCACTATTTACAATAGCCAGGTCATGGAAGCAACCTAAATGCCCATCAGCAGACGAATGGATAAAGAAGATGTGGTACATATATACAATGGAATATTACTCAGCCATAAAAAGGAACGAAACTGAGTCATTTGTTGAGACGTGGATGTTTGTAGAGACAGTCATACAGAGTGAAGTAAGTCAGAAAGAGAAAAACAAATATCGTATATTAATGCATGTATGTGGAACCTAGAAAAATGGTACAGATGAGCCAGTTTGCAGGGCAGGAGTTGAGACACAGATGTAGAGAATGGACATATGGACACCAAGGGGGGAAAACTGCGGTGAGGTGGGGATGGTGGTGTGCTGAATTGGGCGATTGGGATTGACATGTATACACTGATGTGTATAAAATTGATGTCTAAAAAAGAACCTGCAGTATAAAAAAAAAACAAAACAACTATTACTAAACTTTTATTGGGTTATTTGTATGGAAATATGTTAATATAAATGTTTCAGACATTACATGAAATTTCTAAAAATCTTATATTTGTATTTGTATGGAAATATGTATGGAAATATGTTAATATAAATGTTTCAGACATTACATGAAATTTCTAAAAATCTTATATTTGTATTTGTATGGAAATATGTATGGAAATATGTTAATATAAATGTTTCAGACATTACATGAAATTTCTAAAAATCTTATATGTTCTGGTATAATGTTATAGGTCATAATCCTAGTTATTACTTTAAAATGTATATCTCAGAAATAACTAATTTTCTTGTCAACTGCATTATTATGAACTTTCATCAAATCTTTAACCGTGGTCATTTTTAAGTCTTTTGTCATTTACAGACAGTTCTGGGTGTACTCTGATGCTTTTGCAAATATGTTCCTATAAAAGGGTTTCATCTTCAAAAAATTCATGGAAAAGACTCTGACAAGTACAGGTTTCTGGTAACTGACTGTACTGCTGAACTGAATGAATAAGCATTTTCAGAACTCTAATGAAAAACTGATGAACTCATAAAAGTGCTAACAAAAGATCAAGATAAAAAAAAAAATTAATTACATGGGACTGAGTGAACTGATGAGGATGAGTATAATTTTTGTGACTTTCTGTCTGAATTAAAAAAAAAAAAAATCCCACAAGGACTCAGAGGCAAAGAATATACAAATCAATTTTCACTGCAAAGTAAAGGAGCTGTTACAGTGGAGGATTACTGGACTGAATGTCAATATTATGACATAGTATGAGTGTGTTTCATGTTTGGTAATTGCAATCATTGTTGCTTTTGTTGTGGTCATCCATGTACAATGCTTGGTGTCAGTCTATCTCTTGTAAAAATAAAATACAGTGTGTGTGTGTGAAAAAAAAAAAAAAAGTGTGGTATAATAATTGTTCTTGCCTACTGTAATCTTTCTGACTTTGTCTCCCCTTTGTTCATTCCACTCCTGGCTACACTGGCCTCCTTGCATGATTGTCCCCTTTGGACTTTTGTACTTGCTGTTCCATCTGCCTGGTATGTGCTACCTTCAGATATCTGTGTGACTCACCCCGTGATGTCCATCAGGCCTCTGCTAAGATCAGTGAGGCCTTCCCTGTCTATCTTATTTAAACAGCAATCCTCAACCCATCTGGTATGCCCTATCCTCCATCTCTGCTTTATTTTTCTTCATAGAACTTCTCAACATTTGATATTTTACATATTTTAATTATTTATAACTATATTGCTGCTTCCTCCCACTAGACTATAAGCTCTAGTAGGGCAGGTGTTTTTCTCTTTTGTTCACTGATGGATTCTAATAAGCTAGAAAAGTGCTTGGCACATAGCAGATGCTCAATGTTCGGTGAAGGGATGATAAGTGAATGAATGATATTAGTACAATGATAATATTTAACTGAAACATAAAAGACAAGTCCAGACATAGACCCAAAGATATACAAAAATTTGGTAGATGACAAAGGTGACATTGCAGTTCAATGGGAAAAGAACAAAAATAAATATAATAAAAATCCATGTAAGATATATGAAATGCCTAAATACGAAATGCAAAACTCTAAATATCTTTGAATTAAATCCAATTAATTTTATAACATGGGTAGGGAAATTTTTCTGAAATCAGACCCCCCCCAAAAAAACCCCACAATATTCATAAAGAAAGTTTGCTAAATTAAATTACATTAAAATTAAGAATCTATGTTTTCCAAATAAAGCCATAAAATAACTGAAAGGAGAAATCACAAATCGGAATAATATATTTGCTACACATATAACAGGCAAAAAGTTAGTTTCCAGAATATTTTTTTAAAAATCTTAAAATTAAAAATAGCAACCAAGTTAAAAATGAGCAAAAATATGAATAGACACTTTATATAAGACAACATTCAAATTGCTTGTGACATATTCATCTATACTAAACATAATTAAGAATTATGGACATGCAAATATAAATTCACAACAAGACACCATTTTATATTCACTAGATTGAGAAAAAGTTAAGAAATCTGACAGTTCCAAGTTCTAGGGAGGATTGTGAATCTACTCTCCTACACTGCTGGTGCAAGAAATTGGTATAAGCATGTTGAAAAGCAACCTGGCGTTATCTTTAAAATTATATTGGCTAATACCTAACAATCCAGTAATTTTGCTCATAGGATATAGCCTAGAGAAAGTCTTGCTCATGTAAAATGGAAGACAAAGTTGTCCCTTGGTATTCAAACATATTGCTCAAGGCCATTATACAAAATGGCATGGTATTAGCATATAAAGAATGCACATCCTCCCATATACTTTAAATCATCTCTAGATTACTTATAATACCTAATACAATGTAATACCATGTAAATAGTTATAAATACAATGTAAATACTATGTAAATAGTGGCTGGCGAGGCAAATTCAAGTTTTGCTTCTGGGGACTTTCCGAAATTTTTTCCCGAATACTTTCTATTTGCAGTTAGTTGAATTTGCAGATGTGGAACACACAGATATGGAGCAAAGACTGTATGTTCATAGGAGCATCATACATCATTCCTTACCTTCCTCCCACAATAACAATAAAAACTAGAAGTAACCAAATACCCATTGACGGGAGAATACAGAAATAAATTGTGGTAAATTTTCAGAATGAAATACCACACAACAGGGACTTCCCTGGTGGCACAGTGGTTAAGAATCCGCCGGCCAATGCAGGGGACATGGGTTTGATCCCTGGTCCGGGAAGATCCCACATGCCACGGAGCAACTAAGCCCATGTGCCACAATTACTGAGCCTGCACTCTAAAGCCCACAAGCCACAACTACTGAGCCCGCGTGCTACAACTACTAAAGCCTTCACACCTAGAGCCCATGCTCTGCAACAAGAGAAGCCATCACAATGAGAAGCTTGCGTGCCGCAACAAAGAGTAGCCCCCACTCGCCACAACTAGAGAAAGCCCACGCGCAGCAATGAAGACCCAATGCAGCCAAAATAAAAAAAATAAAAATACCACACAACAGTGAAAATGAATGAGCTGCAGCTTCACACACTGACACAGATGAATCTTAGAAACGTGAGGTCAAATGAAGAAACAAAGTCAGAAGAATATATACAGACTGATACCATTTCATTAAGTTTTAAAACAGGAAAAAATTAACAATACATTGTTTAGGGATGCATACAAAAACTGGTTAAAATTGAGCATGCAAGAGAATACAAAAAAAATTTTAAATGATGGTTACCTCTGGTAGGTATGGGGCAGAGGTAACTATGGGGCAGAATTGGTGTGGAGGACAAAGATATATTAAACACTATTGGTAATTTCTTGTTCTTAAATTGTGTGGTGGATTCACGTGTGGTACATTTTTCGTCATGTTTCATGGTTTACGTAAGCATAACAAATTATTCTGCGTGTTTCGAATAGTTCCTAGTGATGCATTTGTTTGACAAAAATGGCTCAAAACAAAGATTTCTGTTCAGCAAAAGACACACAAAGTTAACAAATAGGTGACAGATTGGAAGATGAAATGTTCAATGTTAAAATCTGATAAGGGATTAATATCTAGACTCCACAAGTTAGATTACCAGCAACAGAAAATCAGAGCTATTGATAGGAAAAATGGACAAAAATATGAATAGTCAAGTCACGAAAATGGAAAACTGAATATGTAACACTAGTAATCAAAGAAATGCAAATTAAACCATGAACTAACACTTGTTCTCCATACTATTGTCAGAAATGTGAAAATCTGATAGCAAATGTTGGTGAGAACCATGTATTCTCATGTATATCAAAGTGTAATCTAGTACAGCCATTTTGGAGAGCAGTCTGGCAGGACTTAGTGAAATTAATTAAGTATATAGATACTGTATAATCCAGCAAACCCTACTCCTGGAATATTATTCTAAAGAAACTCATTTCAGGACTGTAATAGGGTATGTACAAAAATATTCACCACAGAGTTGTTTGTGGTAGCTGAAGTTGGATGCAACCAAGGTGTTCATCACCAAAAGAGGGGATAAAGAAAATGTGGATACATACTATGGACTAGTCTGCAGCAGTAGAAGCAATAAACTAGATTTCCTTATAGTCATCTGGGTAGACCTTGGAAACATAGCACTGGGTGAAAACATCAGAAACCATGATACCTATGGCACAATACAATTTATATAAATTTTTAAAAATACAAAAATACTACATTCCTGACAGAGACACAGGGTCTTGAAAAGTAAAACAATGAAATCTTGCCTCTTCTTTCTCTTTCTCAACAATAGTTACTCTTATGAGTTTTGGTTTCAGAATCATGTTTGTTTCTGCTTTAAGCCCAAGGATATTCTACCTATGAAATCCACCTCTTTGCAAGAAATGGACTGATCTCTGACATTGGCTTAGTCAATAAAGGACAATGTGTAAATCACTCTACGGTTGGCACTTGGCCAAGGGAGAAGGCAGAAAAGAGGTTGATGTAAGTTTGTGTTCGAAGGTTACTGGTCTCAGAAGAGTGAAGAAATACTTAGTTTCTGACATTTTCCATAAATAGATTTTTGTACCAATTTGGTTAAAAGAAAAAAAGAGTAAAACAACTTCTTTGAAGTTGCAAAGAAACAGTTCATAAAATACCATTGATGTGGCTGCTGTTGGATTTAGTAAGCTTAAAAAAATAAGATGCTGCATATGAAAGTGATCTGTAAACTAAACTAATTGGCCAATATATTAATAATAACAATCATATCGTAAATTCAAAGCTCTATTGCACTTTATCTAACAGTTTTACAAGTACTTTCACCTGCATGGATTGTGAGGCCCCTAAAAATTCACTCTAAGTTAGGCAGTTATTATCAGTCCCAACTTAACAGAATTAAAAACTGTGTCCCAGAGAAGTTGTCATTTCATTAGTAAATTACAGAAGAGGTACTGAAAACGTCTATCTTCTGATTGGACCATGAAATAATTCAAGAAAGTACTGAATCAGAGAGCAGGTTTTTGTTTCTTTGCATAATGTATTTTCAAGACAAAAGAAGAAGCAGAAACTGAACATATGTGTTACACTAAGCGCAGAATTCCCCTAATGTTAAATTCTAAATTTACTGCTACATATTAGGGAATTAAAGTGACTGAATTAAGTACTTGAAAACTCAGTAAAGTTACCAACTAGTAAAGGTAATTAGCAAAAATGATCTGCTATTTTAATATTACCATCACATATCCTGAGTAGGTTCTGAAATATTAAATTAAGAATGATGATATTCTTCAAGAAGATATTGAAAACAGAAAAAAAGCTCTATTTTGTGTGGTAAAATTTCCACTTAGTTCATGTTTTATTAATGAAAATTAGCTAACTATGGCACTCAAATACTTCTAAAAATATCATTCTAGAAAGACTTGACAAAGCAATGCCGCACATACTCAGTAAGTGACTATTTACCATAGATGAGAAGATAGCACTTACATTTCCTTTAGTAATTTTAGGATAATTAGCTATTGAAAAGGGTTATATATTTTTTCAGAACCATTCCAACATGCAATTCAGATGCTCTCGTTTTTAAATTCTTCCTCACAAATAAACCCAGATGGCTTTTTAAAATATTTATTTAAAGTTCTAAATTTACATGTAAATTCATTTTTAACAATTTTTTGTCAAGTTTGGTTACATGCAAGTTTTGGCAGGTACCTATTTCCTCAAAGGCTGCCACAACAAAAGATGTTTCTTTTAAGCTGGAACACAATTCCAAGTTGCGTTATCATCAGTACATTATTCAACAAGAATCAGTATGCAATAGATAGCTGTTTTTATTTTTATTTTTTCATTTTAGTTGGCAGAAAGTGGCCTGCCTTATCACTTCACAATATTGCTATGATAGTCCACTACATGTAGCCTGCTTAATTTCTGTGTAAGACTGACTTGCTTCTTGAAATATATGCTAGATTCATTTGAATTTTATCAACCTGCAATCCCAAGTGTTTTGTCATACCATTTATTTGGTTATAGTATGAATTAGAAGGAAGACCACATGGTGTTCACAGCTAGGGAATTGCATTCAATGATATTTCCAACTCTAGCTGATAATGGTGTCTTTAATATGGATAAATCAAGATATTAGAAAAGAAGTGATTGCATCATGTTCACTTGATTTCCTTGTGCAGAGGGTGAGCACTCTACATAGGTCCTAAAATATCACCCTGAACTGCCTTCTCAATCTGCCTTCATGATAAAGCTCTGAAGAATAAGGGGCTAGGTAGCCTAATTGTCATTTATTGACCCTAAACCTTGGAAGGTTTGCATTTCATTCAAGCCATGAATGTGACTATGTCGGGCTGCATGTTTATTGCATAATTTTAAATACACTTCTCCCAAGACATTCCTTTTTGGTGGAGATGCTTGAATTTTACAAAAAATATTCATGATTATAGTTCCTATCCAAAACAAGCTAAAGTCTGGTGGCAACAAGGGAGTAGAGCAAAATCCAATTACCTAAGGCGAATAGACTACCTCCAGGACTGCATAATTCAAAGGGGTGTCATTCCCATAGTTTATGAAGTGAATGATGCTCCCTGTGTTTGTGCAAGTAAACGAAAATATATCTGCAGAAATATAAATGGACTGATTGATAATAAAATAGTAGCTTACAGCTGTAACTCAATTTTCTCCAGACCTCAACAGCTGTCAAGACCAGCTGAGTTGGATTAATAATACCAACCCATATTTCTTGTTTTCTCACCCTACCCACATACTTCAGAAGACCCTCAGCCTCTGGTCCAGATCCCCATACTTACAAGTATTTCTGGAAATTTCTAAAAAGGCTCTCACATTTTCTCATGAACAAGTCCAGGCAGCTATGGACCCCACCAGCATTTGCTCTTAGCTGTTGCCATGTTCACTGCATTGCTGCCTCATACAGGCCCTGCTGCTCTACCCTGCTGGACTTGCTCATGACAAAATGCGAGACCTCACTAAGACTAAGAGCTCTTGTGCCAGGCACTAGTCTCTCACAAACACTCTCTCCATCTTCTGCTGGGCTCTGCCATGGGTGCACTAAGCCCTTAGATGATCAAAATTGTCTGTGGTGAATGGGAGAGAATGTTTGACTTCTCTTTGTATTACACTCTGTTAGAGAGGACACACAACTGAAGAGTGAAACAGCCCTTTGCATTTATATCTACTGTCCTCTCTCTACTTAGGACTCTGACATCAACCCCAAAGGAACTGGACCAGGGAAATGGTGACTAACAGCTTCCAAAGTGTCCTTAAAACAACTCCTCTCCTCTGGACAGACAGCAGAAGCCAGAAGAACTACAATTCAGCAGCCTGTGGAAGAAAAATCACATTCACAGAAAGACAGACAAAGTGAAAAGGCAGAGGACTGTGTACCAGATGAAGGAACAAGATAGAAGCCCAGAAAAACAACTAACTGAAGTGTAGATAGGCAACCTCCCAGAAAAAGAATTCAGAATAATGATAGTGAAGATGATCCAGTACCTCGGAAAAAGAACGGAGGCAAAGATCGAGAAGATGCAAGAAATGTTTAACAAAGACATAGAAGAATTAAAGAACAAACAAACACCTAGAAGAATTAAAGAACAAACAAACAGAGATGAACAACACAATCACTGAAATGAAGAATACACTAGAAAGAATCAATAGCAGAATAACTGAGGCAGAAGAACAGATAAGTGACCTGGAAGACAGAATGGTGGAATTCACTGCTGCAGAACACAATAAAGAAAAAAGAATGAAAAGAAATGAAGACAGACTAAGAGACCTCTGGGACAACATTAAACACAACAACATTCGTGTTATAGGGGTCCCAGAAGGAGAAGAGAGAGAGAAAGGACCTGAGAAAATATTTGAAGAGATTAGAGTCGAAAACTTCCCGAACATGGGAAAGGAAATAGCCACCCAAGTCCAGGAGCGCAGAGAGTCCCAGGCAGGATAAACCCAAGGAGAAACATGCTGAGACACATAGTAATCAAATTGACAAAAATTAAAGACAAAGAAAAATTATTGAAAGCAACAAGACCTAATCAATGAATTTGGTAAAGTTGCAGGATACAAAACTAACGCACAGAAATCTCTTTCTTATACACTAATGATAAAAAATCTGAAAGAGAAATTAAGGAAACACTCCTATTTACCACTGCAAAAAAAGAATAAAATACTTAGGAATAAACCTACCTAGGCATCAAAAGACCTGCATGCAGAAAACTATAAGACACTTATGAAAGAAATTAAAGATGATACAAACAGATGGAGAGATATACCATGTTCTTGGATTGGAAGAATCAATATTGTGAAAATGACTATACTACCCAAAGCAATCTACAGATTCAATGCAATCCCTATCAAATTTCCAATGGCATTTTTTATAAAACTATAACAAAAAGTCTTAAAATTTGTATGGAGACACAAATGACCCCCAATAGCCAAAGCAGTCTTGAGGGAAAAAACGGAGCTGGAGGAATCAGACTCCCTGGGTTCAGAGTATACTACAAAGCTACAGTAATCAAGACAGTATGATACTGGCACAAAAACAGAAATAAAGATCAGTGGAACAGGATAGAAAGCCCAGAGGTAAACCCAAGCACCTATGGTCAACTAATCTATGACAAAGGAGGCAAAGATATACAATGGAGAAAAGACAGTCTCTTCAATAAGTGGTGCTGGGAAAACTGGACAGGTACATGTAAAAGAATGAAATTAGAACACTCCCTATACCATACACAAAAATAAACTCAAAATGGATTAGAGACTTAAATGTAAGACCAGACACTATAAAACTCTTAGAGGAAAACATAGGCAGAGCACTCTATGACATACATCACAGCAAGATCCTTTTTGATCCACCTCCTAGAATAATGGAAATAAAAACGAAAATAAACAAATGGGACCTAGTGTAACTTAAAAGCTTTTGCACAGCAAAGGAAACTACAAACAAGACGAAAAGTCAACCCTCAGAATGGGAGAAAATATTTGCAAACGAATCAATGGACAAAGGATTAATCTCCAAAATATATAAACAGCTCATGCAGCTCAATAGTAAAAAAACAAACAACTGAATCCCAAAATGAGCAGAAGACCTAATAGACATTTCTCCAAAGAGGACATACAGATGGCCAAGAAGCACATGAAAAGCTGCCCAACATCACTAATTATTAGAGAAAGGCAAATCAAAACTACAGTGAGGTGTCACCTCACGCCAGTTAGAATGGGCATCATCAGAAAATCTACAAACAACAAATGCTGGAGAGGGTGTGGAGAAAAGGGAACCCTCTTGCACCGTTGGTGGGAATGTAAATTGATACAGCCACTATGGAGAACAGTATGGAGGTTCCTTAAAAAACTAAAAATAGAATTACCATATGACCCAGCAATCCCACTACTCGGCACATACCCAGAGAAAACCGTAATTCAAAAAGACACATGCACCCCAATGTTCATTGCAGCACTATTTACAATAGCCAG
Source organism: Eschrichtius robustus (assembly GCF_028021215.1). Lineage (NCBI taxonomy): Eukaryota > Metazoa > Chordata > Mammalia > Artiodactyla > Eschrichtiidae > Eschrichtius > Eschrichtius robustus. The sequence continues at coordinate 125,530,889 of NC_090845.1, forward strand.
GTCATGGAAGCAACCTAAATGCCCATGGACAGACGAATGGATAAGGAAGATGTGGTACATATATACAATGGAATATTACTCAGCCATAAAAAGGAATGAAATTGGGTCATTTGTAGAGATGTGGATGGATCTAGAGACTGTCATACAGAGTGAAGCAAGTCATAAGGAGAAAAACAAATATCGTATATTAACGCCTATATGTGGAACCTAGAAAAATGGTACAGATGAACTGGTTTGCAGGGCAGAAATAGAGACACAGATGTAGAGAACAAACGTATGGAGAGCAAGGGGGGAAAGTGGCGGGGGGGGGTGGTGGTGGTGGTGGTGTGATGAATTGGGAGACTGGGATTGACATGTATATACTGATGTGGATAAAATGGATGACTAATAAGAACCTGCCATATATAAAAATAAATAAAATAAAATTCAAAGGAAAAAAAACAAAACAACTCCTTTCCTCTAACAACTAAGGCTAAGCCACTGGGTCAAGCTTGTTTATACCTGTGTCTTTCTTCCATTTCCATGTGTGTTTGCTCAGGAATCTCTTCAGTTTAACCATGCAAAGAGTCATTATGACAGTGCATCATACAAGTGTAGCTAACTACTCAAATCATGGGTGGGCACTGCTTTAGGCTACACGGGCCGGGAGTCCAAGCACAAGTATATGCCATACCTTAGAGGTTATAGTATGTTTTCACACACATTCTGTCATTCAGTCTTCACAGCAACCCCGTGAATTAGACTATATTTCCCTGTGAAGGACATCAAAATTCAGAGAGGAAATGTTATTTGCTCAAGGTCACTTACAACAGCTTGGTAACATTATTTTCTTGATTCTGCCTAGTCAGAGTGCTTATTTCATTTCATTTAGAAAACTTCCTGCTTAATTAGGGCACCAAAGTAAGAGACACTAAAAGAATGCAATGTGTAGACCCTATCAACCGACTCACTGTATCATCTACATGGACAAGTCATAAGAGCAGTAATGATCACATAGCCTGATGCAATAGATCATACTTAACGCAGGTAAAGAGACTAACCTCACAGAGAGTGGTTTCCGTAGATTGGTGGGGAAAGAAACCAGTTTACAAAGATTTGAGGAGAAAAGAGGGACAAAAGCTGAGAAAACAGGACTAGATTATTTTGATAAACTTGAGCTATTTATTTCAAGTAGCTTAGACTATTTGAAGAATAAAGGCCGTATACGAGGATGCATATAGGGCAAGAAATCTTTCCTGCTTGGGAAAGGAAATGTCTGACCATACTTGATGGCAGAGAAGAAGTAGTTAATGGAGAAAAATTGAAAGTACAATAGAGAAAGAAGACATTCTTAATGGAATGAGGGCCCAAAGAAGGCAGAAGGGAATGGATCAAATATATATTGTCCTGGGGTTAGCCTAGGAGTAAAGATATCATAGAACAGAAGGAAAGGAGAAATGAAAAGGCAAAAGGAAATTTCGACTTTAATAGTTGATGAAGTTTTCAATAGTCTGCTAAACCTGTTTTCACATAAATTAATTTAATGAATATTCATAAGGAAAAATGTGAAGTGGGCTTTTTTTCCCCCATCTTGGGCGCCATTTATGGAAAAGTAGAAATCGCCACAAGAGTGGATTTAAAGTTCAAGTCGAAATTTTGATGCATGTTTTAACCGCAACAACATGATGCTATCTTGAGGTCCCAATGAGATAAGGGACATGTATATGCTTTGTAAATTACAGTGGTAAATATTAGTTATTTTTATTAACCACACTTCTTTTCCTGAAGCTTTTTAAAACTGCATAAATGCCTTTAAGCAGGAAGAAGTCTTATAAAGATAAGGAAAGAAGGAATAAAAGACAGAAACTGAGATAGGATGAGACAGAGAGAGAGAGAGAGGCTGAGAGAGACTAAGAGAAACAGCCAAGAGAACCAATATCAATGCCAAGCAGACAGGATTCCAACTGCCATAAATTATCAGAGGAATGGACACTTCTCTGAACTGACATACAAAATACTAGACAGGATTTCTCCCAAAATGCAGTAATGCCACAATGGAACACATTTGATTAAACACTCAATACACAAGATATGTGCAAGTTTCTTCAATTAGTTAAGAATACGATGCCAAAATCACCAAAGTGTGATTCTCGAACGAGATATTTCATATCTGTTTCTGGTAGAATGTTCGGTTGTTCATCATTAAATCTACCCCAGGGACTAGCACAGAATAGGCACTCATAGAATATTTGTTTAGAGAAAGAATTTGTTGCCTACAGCAAGCAGCCTTACCACCACTCGCAGCCAAGCAGTGTTTGGAGAAGATCACAGGAACAGCAAAAGAAAGAAGAGCCATAAATATTTATAATCAGAGTCTACTTTGCATTAGGTTCATCACCCGGTGTATCTGTCAGTGTTCCTGGACTAAGACAAAGATCCAGACTACGGCTGTTTCCTGTTACTTACTTGCTCCGCACCCCACCCCACCCCGGACTCCAGTCCCTAGCACTGCACTGAGGCCGTAGTAGGTGTACCATAAGAGCACATCATGTTGAATTAAGGGGAACTTCCCTTTTATTGGGATCAAATATTTTATTTGCTGTTTTGATAACTGTTTAAAACACATAATAAATGTAACAAAGCAGGCCAATCTACTGCTGGCACATTTCTGGGTCTTATAGAATAATCTCTGCTAACCACAGCAGCAACAGAAATAATATCACCCCCCATTCCTTGATGGCCAAACACTGTATAAGCATTATCCCTGATCCTCGTAATTCAACAAAATAGGTGTCATTAGCCCTACATTACAGATGAAAAAATGAGATGCAGAAAGGTTAGGTGCCTTTCCCCTGGCCACACCTGTATAAATGGCAGAGCTGTGCTCTAACCTAGGTGTGTGTATACGGTTCTGAAGTCCATTCTCTTTCCACTCTGCCATGCTTTCTACCCAAAATAGTTGAAGCTTAAAAGAACTGATGGCAGCTTCATATTTACATTTTTATTTAAATTAGTCGACAAGCTGTGTCTGCACTGAGGCATTGATTTGAGTGCCCCCCGAGTGGCATGGTAGCAGAGGCAACTAGGGCAACACAATTGAAAGAGAACATACTGGCAAGACTCAGGTCCCAAGTTCCTCAGAGACTCCCCACAACCCTGTTAGTGGAATCTCAAATGAAAAGAGTAGCATTAATCGTATTTTTCAATTCATGAAACATTGTAATTATTAGTCTTTGTAAATCCTTTCTCGATTTTACATATATTCATTCCTTCTTATCCCCAGTTTGCCCTCCTGCTCTCCTCCCACCATAGATAACCATTGTAACGGGGTTAACATACATCCCTTTATTCATATGCCTGTAAACTGTGTATCTTTCTGTGTATGTCATGTATTTTTAAATTTATGTAAGTGGTATTGGTTTAATAGATCTCATCCTCTTTCTTACATTTTTCACTCAACATTTTGCTCTATGTAGACTTAGTCCATTCTGTCTCTCTGGCACACCCACCATAATCAACAAGATTGCAGCCAAATCCCTCCCACAGCAAAAAAATAAAGTGAAAATTGCAACAAATAACTTTGCATACATCCATGCATGGCCTTTGTGTGTATCTTTATTGTACATTGACTAAATGCCAACAGTTTGCCTTCCAGAATGACTGCACCGGTCTAGACACCCACCAGCAGGACATGGGGGTTCCCATCTCCCCACATTCCCACAAACACTTGGTATGATCATGCTCTATACCTTTCATCAGTCTAACAGTAGAAAAATATGTCACTGTTTTTAGTTTTCATTTCTCTGATTCATAGTCTTGGTAGCCTTTGTGTTTCCACTTCTGTAGAAAGGCAGTTCATATCCTTTGCCAATCTTTCAATGAAGGTTACTGTTTTATATTCTTGTTGGTTTGGACTAGTTCTTTGAATAATCTATACATTCATCTTTGTTTTAGACATTGCAAGTATTGACTCATTCTGTCATCTTTTTGTTAATATTGTCCATGGTGTCTTTTGTTAAAGAGAAATCCTTCATTTTAATATAATTATATTCATCAGGTTTTTGCCTTGTACTTGGTGCTTTTGGAGTTTTGTTTAAAAACTCTGTCTTAGTCAGTTTGGACTGCTATAACAAAATACCATAGGCCTCGTGGTTTATAAACAACAGAAATGTATTTCTTACAGTTCTGGAGGCTGGAAGTCTGAGATCAGGTTCTGCTTAGGGCCCTCTTCCACAGTCAGACTGCTGACTTCCTTTTGTAGCCTCACACAGCGGAAACAGAGCTAGAGCTCTCTGGGTTTTCTTTTATAAGGGCAATAATTCCATTCATGAGGGTTTCATTCTCATGACCTAATCACCTCCCAAAGAACCCACATCCAAATATCATCACTTTGGGGATTAGACTTCAACACAGGGAATTTTGAGGGGACACAGACATTCAGCCCATAGCAAATTCCTCCTCCAACCCTAGATAATAAGAATCATCTATAAATTCTTCTATTAACTTTGTAGTATTACCTTTCATGTTTAGGTCATTAATTCATCCAGAGTCCCACACTATATATGGCAGTGGACAAGAAATCAGCTCTACTTTTCTCCATATAAAAAGCTTATTTTCCTAATATTTACTAAACCATCCTCCTTTACCCATGATTAATGGTTTCCCCTTTATAACATGTTGAGCTCACATTTAGATTCCATTTCATTCCATTTAGAAGCATGATAACAGTTTTATTGTAGGTATTTACAATACTTACAATATATTAAGAATTAAATGTTTTACAACTGTGTAAACTCATAAAGATAAATTTAAAATATCAACTTATAATACATGAGAGGGTATATCATAATTCAAAATTCAGTTAGCAGACATTTGGTCCTGTCCAAAACGTCCATGAGGTTTTGGATAGGACCAGATATCAAGGACCTTTTGGTGTGCACCAAATGTCTCCATGGACATTTTGTACAGGACCAAATATGACCAAATATCAAAGACCTTTTGGCTTGGACCAAATGTCTTACGGACCAAATGTCTTGTGGACCAAACGTAACATGGTCATTTTAGATAGGACCAAAAGTCTTGCAAGGAAAAATTGTATCAGTGGGTTTGAGAAAAAAAAGTTCATATTGATCATGGTTGAAACACCTGTTTCCCCTCCCTTCCATGGATTCTCTGAGGTACATTTTGTAGGAGTGAGCCAGAAGCCTTTGCTAGTATCTCATCTTGTCAAGTTTCCTGGTTTTTATAACTGCATTTTCATCCTCCTGGCTACTAAGTTCCTAGAGAACTGAGCAGTAGGTGGTTAAGGCCCAAGGAGGCCTCACCAACAAACTAACCAAATGATGGGGTGTTAAAAGAAAAAAAATAGAAAGAACCTCACTTCACATGCTCTGCACCCTCAGTGCCTGGAAGAAAGATGTTGGCTGCGTGCATCTATTGTGTTCTAATTCACACGTCAAGTATGTTCACAGGGGAACCATCCAAAAGCACTTTACTGCCTTTGTTTACATCTCTCTATCATGGTTTCAACGACGCAAAGCCTTTTAAAAGTGTCCATGAAGGAGAATTTCATGTATATTTAGGCTACATCTATACAAGCCACCATTAATCACTTCCTTCATCTACTGTGGCTTCAATTGTCAATATAATAGGGGTTTGAAGGATATGTCCTAATTAAAAATCAAGTTTCAACTCAAAGAGATTTTCCTATCAGTTTGGAGGAGGCATGAGCAAGTTTTCGTTTTGCGTTCTCTTCTGGATACTCCCCATAGGTTATACGGGTGCTAGCAGAAGTGTGCTCCTGTTACTCACTGCTATTCCTATACTTTCAGGCCATAAAATTGCACGGTGCCTGATATGAGAAGCATTTATGTATAGCTCCTCGCTAGCATAAACCAAGACTCAGGGGTTGAATTTCCCTATTAGGGAGTGTTGCTTATTCCATAAGGATGTAACTCCTTAAGAGTCATGTACACTATTATATACCAGTGCTTCAAATTCTCAGTAAGTAGTATTGAATGAATTATTTTTCATTCAGCCTAACTAATGGAAAATCCTCCATACACAATAGGCACCCTTCCAAAGGCATGGGGGTTTTGCACAATGAAGTCTTAAGCAAGACAAATTCAGGCTAGAAGATAGCAGATTCTGGAATGATAGTCTGATCTGATTCCAGCCCCTTCACCCATATCTCAGTGCTCCCCAGTAGAACAAATAGAAATGGAATAAGATTACAGTTCCAAAAATCTGGTGTTTTTGACTCAAATGTCTTTATATGTTCCCCAAAGCCTAACTAAAACCTTCTGTTCTGCTTTATCTTACTCCTTTCTCCCCTTTGCAATACCTATATTTTGTTCTAAAACTCAAATAATCCTAATTATTAGGAGAAATAATTATATGGGAAAGAAGAAATGAAAAAAATTTACTGAAGAAGACATGAAAAGGGATTTAAAAGAGCAGGGGGAAAAAAGCTTAGAGAAATCTTGTCCATTTAAATCATTGTACATAGTACTTGGCCCAATACCACATGATGACACTTCTTATTTTTAGCAGAAAAGAAGATTGCATCGGGTAGATGAGTATAAACAAATACACACACACACACACACACACACACACACACACACACACACATATATATTTACATCCACATACTTTTTTTTTATCAAATAAAGCCACATGCCGCACCCAAGTATATCTAAGTGTATCTAAGGAGAAGAAGAATGGGTTGTGGGACTTCCCTGGTGGTCCAGTGGGTAAGACTCTGCACTCCCAATGCAGGGGGCCCGGGTTCGACCTCTGGTCAGGCAACTAGATCCCACATGCATGCTGCAACTAAGAGTCCACATGCCGCAACTAAAAAGTCTGCATGCCACAACTAAGAAACCCTCATGCTGCAACTAAGAAGTCCTCATGCTGAAACTAAAAGATCCCATATGCCGCAACTAAGACCTGGTGCAGCCAAGATAAATAAATACATAAATAAATATTAAAAAAAAGAATGTGTTGGGCTTCCCTGGTGGCGCAGTGGTTGAGAATCTGCCTGCCAATGCAGGGGACACGGGTTCGAGCCCTGATCTGGGAAGATCCCACATGCCGCGGAGCAACTAGGCCCGTGAGCCACAACTACTGAGCCTGCGCGTCTGGAGCCTGTGCTCCGCAACAGGAGAGGCCACGATAAGTGAGAGAAGGCCCGCGCACCGCGATGAAGAGTGGCCCCCGCTTGCCGCAACTAGAGAAAGCCCTCGCACAGAAACGAAGACCCAACACAGTCAAAAATCAATCAATCGATCAATCAATCAAACAAAACAATACCTTGTGCCTATGTATATAAAAAAAAAAGAATGTGTTGTAATAACAGTATTACCTTTGTGATCTCAGTTTCCCCATCTGTGAAATTAAAGCATTTTGTAATTTCCAAGGATACTTACAATTTCTGGTTCTCAGTCTTTTTGCTGACATTAATGCTGTATATAAAAATATAAATTTCTGGTTGTGCTTAAAGTTCCAAAAAAGCAAACTACAATCTGTATCTGATTCAAATAAAAAAGTCCTTGAAGATTAAACATTAGCTGCTATGACATTTCCCAGCATTATTAGAGTTAGGTTATAAGCTGTGTAAGAAAAATCATAGGACGCTGATGATTAATAAGCTGGAGTGGAAAGCTCTGTGGGAGCTTGTACTGTGTGAACTATTAATATATTTCAAAGGCACTGGGGAAATTCACTTGAGAATTTAGACCGATGCCCTTGAATTCATGTGCTTAATATTAATTTTCATTCCTAAGTAGCTAGATACTGTGCTGTAGAGCAGAGGTCGTTGAAAAGGCCCACCATCATGTGCCACAGTCTTTAGAGATTAAAAATGTGCCTTACCTAATACCACTGAATGCATGTGAATCAAGAAAACAAAAAGTAGGGATGGGTAATAAATTCCTTATAAGGAATTAGTCTTTTAAGCAAAATACATGTCTTAACAGACGACTATACCAAAAGTAGAAATTATTTTACTTCCTTATAGTCAGTCCCCTTCCTCCTCAGGAATTACAAAGTTCTCACAAATATAACCATCCCTTAGCTCCCATTATCTGCTGAAACACACTCTGGATCTCACAAATGAAGCAGTCTACCAATTTGAACTGTTTGGGTATCTCAGTAAAGTTAATATGGCAACCAGAGACCCATGATGAGACATAGCTCATCAAGAGATACTCATGAGTAAAAGTATACATTGAATACACTGATTTTGACAAACCGTGCAGAGATGTTATCATCAGGCCTGATGTGTGACTTAGTCACCTGGTTTTGAAGGTCCAGGAGTGAGGCAGACAAAAGAGTGTAAGCCTTAGTATGTCTATGCTATAAACCAAGAGAGGCCAGGGTTAGTGTAAGGTGAGGGAGGCGCTCCCCTTAAATGCAAAATTAAGGGAGCATGCCTCAAAACTCAGTAAGCAAGATAAACAATATTTTAATGTAATATTTTTAAAAATCAAAATTAATCATAAACATGATTTTTTTAAAATGCTAAGCTTTTAAATATAGGTACAACTCCTGCACCATTTTAAATTCTGCATCTTAGGTAAATGCCTCCCTTGCCTCACCCAGCTTCCAGCCCCAAAATCATGCCTGACGTTGAGTGTCTAATGCAAACTGAAGTCTGAGACTCAAGTCCTTCCCCTCATCTGACACTAATCTATATAGATATGGCACTTGCATAAAATATTCACCAAAAATGCCTCTTGATAAAATGAGTCTACATACTCTATGGGAATTAATTTAATCCTAATTTCATTGAAATTGTTACAGAGTTAGTATGCGACATTCAGGAGCATCGATGAGGAAAGAAGGATGATCAGTTCCAGCATTGCTTGATCCTAGGTGTGATAGCTTCTACATGACCAATCAGAAGAAAGAGATGTGGAATAACCATCAAACGGACAAGGCTTAATGTGCCTGCATATTGGCATCACTCATGGATTTGATTACACTTTCACAAAAGACATCAATTGTGGTATCTTTGCATGTCTGGAAAGAGCCCATGCTTTCAGATTCCAAACGTTGTTCTTTATTGTCAGAAATTGACTTGAAGTAAAAAAAAAAAAAAAAGAAATAAGGAGTAACACGCATGAACTGAACTCTACAATTTAATTAACACTTACATTTTAGGAGTAATGGAATGGACAAAATGCTATAGCAGCACCAGGGTGGGTGAAAAGTTTTCTATGGTGGGAAAAAGGAAATCAGGAAAGACGTTGGAGACATAATAAACGAAATAGGCTTTAAAAGGTGTACAGGGCTTCTCCAGATGAAAGAGGAGGATTCCAGGCAGAGGCAACCACATAAAAAATAGAGTTTACGACGATAGGATCCCCTTTCCTCTCTGTCAATGAGCTTAGATGAGGGATCACGACACACAACACAGGGGAGAAAATTTAAGGAATATAAGACAGGCATAGACAAAATCGCATGAAGAGGGTGGAGGAAGGAGAGAAGACATCCAGCTTGAATTTTAGCCGGTGGATCAAGAAAAGCATCACGGGGGAGCAAACACCCGAGCTGGGCCCTGAGAGATGACAGAAGGTGAATGTGCGCACGTGACAAGGACACTCCTGACAACCGTGGTCAGAAGCACACAGGATGTTAAAGCAGCAAAGAGTTGTTTAGTTTGGATGTAACATGTACGAAAAGGAATAATGAGAGATAATGTGAGAACCTTAGCTGGGAATCAGACAGGTGAGGACAGGAAAATCCAGATTTGTATTTTTAGGCGGTGGTTAAATGGTGATGTGAGTCAACGGTGGTTTTGTAACAAGGGCATGATCACAGTTGTGCTTTGATAGATAAATCAGATCACAGAGTGTAAATGGAATTAAGGGAAGAAAGACCAAAGGCAAGGAGATAAGGAAAGAGACTTTAAAAAGTCCTACTAGGGAACTTCACCTTAATTCAGGACATGATCCTTTAAGACAAATAGAATCTGTCTTCAGGCAACTCTGAATTGCAAGAAGTGCTGGCACAAAAACCTTAACCAGAAGAAATCTCAGCCCTTAAATCCACCCTCAACTCCCTGCCTTAAGTCAGAGCCATTGCTCTAGCCCTTAGTTTATACAATTGCTTGATGTGTACTTTTATTATTTCCCTTATCAATTATACTGATACTTTAGTAAGCTTTGTAAGATGCCTAGCACTATCTACACGTGGAATTCAAAATGGTTTCCTACTCCGTGGGCATCCCTCCAGCTATTGGTCCATCTGACTCAAATGTCAGCATTACTTTCGAAGGTTCTCCGTTGGCTTACAGGTTGAAATCCAGGCTTCTTGGCTAGAAACACAAAAGGCTCTGTGACCTGGTGGACTCTCCAGCTTCAACTTTCACCAGTCTCTGCCCCACAGTTTATGTTCCAGCAACAGGAAAATAGGTGTAGTTCTCTCCTCACAAGCTGCTTCTCACCTGGCCTCTCTTATCATTGTCTTTGCCTGATAGCTCACATTGTGCAACACCCAATTCTCCCTTCCCCTGACGAAGTGAGGCTCTGCTTGGAGTATTTCCTCGGGGAAGTCTTCCCCTACAGGTGACTTCAGATTCATGTGCCGATATGTGCACTGGATGCAACGTCATCGATGGTCTGATAGAAGAAGACTGGTCATAACGCCAATGAAGAAAACAGACTGTGAGCTTGCTTCCTCCTGAGATTAGTGGAAAAGAGAAATTGGATATATCCTCTGAATTTCCTTCTGCCTGCCTGCTCCTTTGAGACACTGAGTCAGTCCTGCCAATGATCTGTAGCGCTGTCATGAGCAAAGGTTGCTTCATCTCACCTGCTACCCTAGGGGACAGTCTTAGCCTTCTCATTAAGGCTTCAGCAAAGAATCACAGCAAGTTTTTCTAGGAAGCTGGGTTGATCAAACCATTCCAGCCTCTGCACCTTACACTCCATCACTGTGACATGAAGAGTAAAAAACATTTTTCACCCAGTGCTAACCTTTTCTGCTCTCATTTATCTTCCCTCCCCTGGATCCCAATTCAGTGTCTATAGTTCTAGTATTTAAATGTGGACCAGGAGTCTATTTGAATTTAACATAAACATTTTAATCGTAGAAAATTTGGCCAACACAATACTATGCAATGAATGCCTATGTCTTCTGAGCGTCTGAGTGTTGCATAAATGTGCAAGTGCTTACGTGGAGTTACAGTCACATAAATCCACTCTCAGAGCAATACACTCTGTACTTTATTTTAAATTTGTAATTTGAATTTTTATGAACACTTATCTCAGTCTTATAAATACTTGAAATTTACTAGTCCATATATACTAGTTCTCAATTTTCACTGCTACAGTGTTGTCAAAACATAGACTTAAGGAAATTTAGAATGGCAGGAGAGCCTTAGAAATCTAGTCCAAACTTTGCATTTTATATATACGGAAATTGAGGCACAGATCAAAGACGCGACTAGCCCAAAGTCACGCAGTTAGTTGTTTAGCAACGACTAACTAACTAACTAACTAACACGTTATCTCCTGCTATGTAGCCTCCTCATTGTGTCCAAACCACTACTGCCACCAATTAAGCACCGTGCTACCCAAATGGGACTGAAACCGCAAATCATCTCCCTCAGAGGGCTGGTTCTCCTATCCCATAAAATTGGTTTGCAAATCCTGTTACTTTTATGTACTAATTTTCCAAGACATAGCTCCAATATCACCTCTCCTCTAGGATGACTTTCTCAGACCTCACAGGGCCAGTTAGTCACCTTTAGCAACATAGTATAATTTTCTCTGTTTATACCTTACCCTACCCTCCTAGCCTATGACATCTTTATAGCCAGGGGCCATGTTTCATGCATGCCACTAAGACCATTTCAATTCCTCTGGATGTTGTAACAAGTTATCACAAACTAGTAGCTTAAAACAACAGAATTGTATTCTCTCACAGTTCTGGAGGTCAGACGTCTGAACTCAGTCCCACTGGACGAAAATCAAAGTGCCGGCCAGGCCCTCCTCCTTCCAGAGGCTCTTCCGCTCCTTGCTGCTGCCAGCATCACTTGGCTTGTGCTCGTGTCACTCCAGTCTCTGCCCCTGTGGTCACACTGTCGTCTCCTCTTCTGTTTGTGTCTAGTCTCCGTCCAATTCCCACTTACAAGGATATGTATGATTGCAATTAGGACCCCATCTCAATATACTTGGCTTAATCTCATCTACACAGTAGGTTTTTTTTGGTTTTTTGTTTTGGTCACATAAAGTGATACAGTTTCCAGAGATTAGGACATGGAAAATATCTTTGGGGAGGGGTCATTATTCAGCTTACTGAAACCCCCACTTCAAGACCAGTTTGGCTACTTAGCATATTTTTTTTAATATAAATTTATTTATTTATTTTTGGCTGCGTTGGCTCTTCGTTGCTGCGTGTGGCTTTCTCTAGCTGTGGTGAGCAGGGGCTACTCTTCGTTGCGGTGCATGGGCTTCTCATTGCAGTGGCTTCTCTTGTTGCAGAAAACGGTCTCTAGGTGCACAGGCTTCAGCAGTTGTGGCTCGCGGGCTCTAGAGGGCAGGCTCGGTAGTTGTGGCGCACGGGGGCTTAGTTGCTCTGCGGCATGTGGGATCTTCCCGGACCAGGGCTCGGACCCATGTCCCCTGCATTGGCAGGCGGATTCTTAGCCACTGTGCCACCAGGGAAGCCCCTACTTAGCATATTTTTAAACCACATTTTACAGAATCAAGCTTCTCCATTTGGCCTTACCAGTCTAAGGAAACCATTCGTACTCAAGATGAAGTGCAGTCAGAGATTCAGATCTCAGCTACCTAGGTAATGAACTGATTTCACAGCTCAAACACAATTAACTTTGGTTATGGTAACTGTTTGGAATGAAGAGTGCTTATTTTCTACTGATTATAAAACCACTGCTTGCATATTGTGGCACATAAAGGGGAAAAAGAAAAATATTTATAAACTAAAAAAAAAAAAATCGCCTGTAATTCCTTTACCTATAGTTAATCACTGTTAACATCATGTTTATTTCCAATACCTTATATATATTTATACACATATATGCATGCTTAAACAAATACATTTTACATTTGGTATATGTGTCCCTAATATTGTAAATTATACTATTTTATATACAGTAACAGACATATCTATCGTATTTTCTTAGATGATTTTATACCATATTATGTGGAATATTTCTGTAGCCTATTTTTTTCTGTAGCCTATTTTCACTAGGCATTATATCATCAGCGCTTTCCCATGTCATTAAAAACTCTTTGTAAGCATCGTTTGAATAGCTGCGCAATGGTCCATCATGTGGGTATACCGTAATTTACTTTACCATCCCCTTGATGTTATGCAACTGGGCTGTTTGCAAATGACTTTTTATAGCACTGAATTATAATGCAATGAGAGACATCTATCAGGGTCAATTCAGTATTGGTGGAAGTTGATGAATCCGTTTTCACAGACTGGGAAATGTGTGCTTCCATATCGCCACACTTAACAGAGAGGATTGAAGTACTGATGTTTAGACTGTGTGCCAAGATGGCTTTGCCCCCCCAATCTAATAGCTCAGTACCTATGGCCCAGTGTAGCACACGTTTATCAAGAGGCAGAGAGTATGGGATGGGCAAGTAGGGAAGGGTTTAGAGAGGGACAACCCAGAATACTCACCTGGAGGATAAAGCCCAATCCAGGTCCTGATGTGAGCCAGAAGAGGCATGGGACATCCAGGAGGCTAGTGAAGTTAGATGAGGAGGTTGCCCCTGAGTGGCGTAGTTGCCTCCAGCAGGCCTGGGAAGATGCAGGAATATTGAGAGCTGGAGGGAGAGTAGGAAGAATGACTGGGGCTCCGATTTTCATACCTGGAGAGCCAGAGTATAGTAGCCCCCCCCGCCCCTTATCCGTGATTTCGCTTTCCATGGGTTCAGTTTCAACTGTGGCCGGAAAATATTACACGGCAAACTCCAGAAATAACCGTTCCTCAGTTTTAAATTGCACGCCATTCTGAGTAGCTTCATGAAATCTCACGCCACTTGGCTCCATCCACCTGGGACATGAATCTTCCCTTTGTCCAGCATCGGCAAGGCTTGTGTCCAGGTAACCCTTATTCTACTTAATCACTGTCCCAAAGCACAAAGGTAGTGATGCGTGCAATTCAGATATTTTCTTACTGTGCCTAATTTATAAATTAAACTTTGTCATAGGTATGTATTTATAGGAAAAATTACAGTCTACGAGTATGGGGTTTGGCACTCTCCATGGTTTCAGGCATCCACTGAGGGCGGGGTCTTGGAAGGTGTCCCCCACCGACAAGGGGAGACCACTGTAATTCTGCCAGGCAGGGAGATATATGGTTCGTGCTTTCTTTTATGCACAAGCCCTCCTATCCCGTCCCGTTTCCCAAGTCTTAAAGGGACTGACCTGACTTCTCATAATTCAAATATTTAAGAGCTCACTATGTGCGAGGCTCCATGCAAATGCTTCTTTATACATCGTGTCTTAGCATCTTCCATCAGCCCTATGGCAGCATTATTATCCTCACGTTACAGATAAAGATAAGCGATGCTCAGCAAGGTTAAGCACATACTCAAGATTGTTCAGTCAAGATGTGCATATCCGGGACTTCCCTGGTGATCCGGTGGTTAGGACTCGGCGTTTTCCACTGCCGAGGGCCTGGGTCGGATCCCTGGTCTGTGAGGGAACTAAGATCCCACAAGCTGCATCACACGGCCAAAAAAAAAAAAAAAAAAAAAAAAAATAAGATGTGCAGATCCCAAAAACCATGCTCTTATCTTAGGTCCTCTACCTTCATTCCTAGCCTAGGTCTCTGGGTTCATTTCAAGGCATTCTGGTTCTGTGATTCCAGCTGGTACCTAAACAAAGCACTTCATAAATGTGTGTCTTTGGGTACACAGAAAGAGCCAGGGCTGGAAAAACAACACAGAGCCTATGCCTCCCTCCCAGTGAATTAATTTTCTCACAGGCGCTCAGGGGGTCATTTTCTTTCAATCTCCTCAGTACTTACCTAGGATCTTTAAAATACACAGAACAGTCACTGTGAGTGTTATTGTTAACAGAACTCTGTAATTATTTGAAAGGAAAACGAAATTTAAGAGATATAAAATTAGAGATGAAGGTGTCTTTAAATAATATAACTCAACATTGAAGTATTGGGAAAGAACTCAATTTCAGAGCACTAACAAACACACTTGCTCGTATTAAGCCAGGAAGGATATTTTGCTTTAAAGTTTAAATGATTTCTACTGTTGGGGCCCAGGACAGGCTGCCCCAAAATACGCCTCAATGGCATACTGATTATTTTAAATTAATGTTACCTAAGAAAAGACCTATGCAAGAGGGACATTCTGACCCTCCTCTCTGTCTCCCTGAAAGCAGGAGATAAACCTTCCATGTGAAAGGTGCGCTCCCTGTATCTGGAAGCAGAAGGACACCCTTAGCGCCAGAGACATCCTTCTACAAGCGTGTAGAAAAACAAACTTTGTCACTTCTTTAATTGACTACCCCAAGCCCAAACTCCGTTTAGAGTCTTCACTAATTTAGCACCCCAAATCTACGTTTCTTTGTCCTGTCAATTCCTCTCAAATTTATTGTTTCTTTGTCTAAAAAGTATAAAAACTGCCTGCTTTGGCCACTTTGTAGGACCAATTTCTATTAGACCTCTGTGTACCCAAACTAAAAATTGTTTCTCTTTCTCCTATTAATCTGTCTTGTGTCAATTTTCTTGTTAGTCCAGCCACGAGAACTCAAGAGGGGGAGAGGGGGAAAGTTCCTCTCCCCGACACTATCTTTTTCACAACCATTGGCCACCCACACATAACATTATACTTAATACCAACTACAGTGACATTGATTATTCATTTTATTAAAATTATATAAATTGGGGTTGACATATATACACTACTATGTATAAAATACATAACTAATGAGAACCTAAAAAAAACCAAACAAAACAAAACTGAGTAGGAGGAATCTGAATTAATTTCCTTTGGCCCTGAACCAGTTTTGCCTAGACATCCCAAAACTTAGCTAAATTTTTATATTTTCTTCATACTTAAACTTGCTTTCCCATAATTCTTACTTTGTAGGCATGTGATTTCAATTCGGTTCTATACGATACCCCGTCATAGTTTAACAAAGACCTTCTATTTTTGCCTGGTCAAAATTGTAAAGTCATTAAAAACTAGGGTCAAGTTGACACCGATTTTTCTGCCTTTCTGATGCATTCATGCTCTCTGATTACAGTGCTGGGATTGTAAAATATCAGATTTTAAAAAGCGCTCCAATGTTCATTCAATGCATTTAGTCTTTTACTACCAGAAATGCCTTCTAACAGTGCCACAAAATTGTTCACAAACATTCTCTTGAACATTTCCATTGACGGGAAACTCATTAAATCTTGATATGGTCTATTCCATCTTTGGGCACTTAGAATGTTTGGAAAAGCCCTTCTTTTCCTTATTTTGATAAAAATTCATCTCCTCAAAGCTTCCTTTGTTTAGTTGTAGTCTTATCAGTGATGCCACAGAGAAGAGTCTAATTCTTCTTCCACAAGTTTTAAAACACTATGATTGTAATATTACAACACTCTGATACTGACACAAAGTAATTAATAATGATAACTAATCATTAGATAGTGCCTACTGTATGCCAGGAACTATTCTAAGTTTTTTACATGTTATTAACACATTATAATACTCACAACAACCTTACCTAATGGATTCTATTACTATCCTCATTTTACAGAGAGGAAATTGACACAAAGAGAGAATAGGTAACTTGCCAAAGGTCACGTGATTAGTGAGTGGCAGAGCCAAGATTCAAACACAGGCTCTATGTCTGAGGCCACTAGACTATATATACATGGAAACTGATTTATATTATGTTAGGTTAGATTAGATTAGGTTATGTTATGATATGTATGATACGTTATATTATATTATCATACAGTCTAAATGGATTAAAGAGTTATACATAAAGCATCAAGTCATTAAGGAACATAAGAAAACACAGGTAAATATATATTTCTGATCTCCCTCCACCAGCACAGTTCTCAGACTCTAGGCTAGATCCCAAGGGGGAAGATTAGAATATCCATTTCTGGATAAATGACTTACAGGTCCTGACATGTGGGCATCTACCACACTGAAGTCCACCGGTGAACAGCACAATGTATTTGCTCAGAATTTCCAAATATATTTTTATCGCCTGACTCTCAAATATGCAGACGGCCAAAGGACAACAGACATTTGAGAAAATTCTCCAAAGGAAAGATAGATACCTTAATAAGTTAACATAAGAAAAAACAAAGAAGAGAAATAATTTAAGGAGCAAAACTCATCATTAACAATCTCAGATAAATAAGATAAAATATTAAATCTGTAAAATTAGGCAAGATAATATTGAAAAAGAAATATTGACCCCCAAAAGAAAATGGTCTTAGAAAATAAAAATATGATTCCAAATTTTTTAAAACCTTGGTAGAAACTGGGCAATAAGGATCAGTATATTGGGACTTCCCTGGTGGTCCAGTGGTAAAGAATCCACCTTCCAATGCAGGGCACGAGGGTTCGACCCCTGGTCGGGGAACTAAGATCCCACATGCCGTGGGGCAACTAAGCCCGCATGCCACAACTACTGAGCCCACGTGCCTCAACGACAGAGCCCGCGTGCCACAAACTACAGAGCCCACGTGCCCTGGAGCCTGCACACCACAGCCAGAGAGAGAAAACCCACACGCCACAACCAGAGAAGCCCGTGTGCAGCAATGAAAGATCCTGCGTGCTGCAACTAAGACCTGACACAGCCAAAAATATAAAGAAAATAAAGAAATAAAAATAAATTAAAAAAAAAAAAAAGGATCAGTGTATCATGCAGAAAATGGAGCTTAAAACAAAGATCAGGAACATAGTAGACAAAAAAAAAAAAACAAAGATAAGTAAATTGGAGAATCAATTTAAGATATCCAAATTATAATGAGTTACAGAGAGAGAGGAGGGAAGGACAGAGGGAGAAAAGAAAGGGAGGGAGGAAGAAAACAAGAGGCATGCCAGACATATTTTAAAAATACAATAACAATTCCTAGAACTGAAAGACAAGAGATTATAATTTGTAGAGTTCTGCCATTTCTCCAGCACACTGAATGATAAAGGCACCATACCAAGGCAGAGCGTGAAATTTCAGAACTCCAGGGATAAAGAGAAAAGTCTAAAAGTTTACAGAGGGGTTGGAACAGTAAGTTACACACAAAGAATCTGGAATTATAGTGCCATCAAACTTCTCGACAGCATTATGGGAAGCTAATTGATAATGGAGCAATGCCTGTGAAATGACAGAAAATGATATTAACTTAGAATTCTACATCAAGAAAAAATACCAATCAACGGTGTGAGGAAAGTAAATATATTTTCAGATAAGCAGTGCCTTCAAATGTAACTTCCTTGCACTTTAAAAAATAAAGCTATGGAAAATTTGCTACACCAAAATAAGGGAGGAGACCAAAAAAGAAAAAGATGGGATCCAGCAAACAGGAAATCCAACTCCGGAAAGTTCCAGCATGATGGCACCATATATGTCACTCAATTCTATCTCCTTAAGTATAAATCAGGTCACTTTTCTCCCCTGACTAACACACTGCAATGTCTTCCTATCACTCTTACAACGAGATAAAAACTTTTTTTTGGCCCATTTCTCCACCCTCCTCTGTCTCTCAGTGCTGCAGCCACCTTGACCTTTGATCAGTTCCTTGAACACATCAGTGGCTTCTAGCACTAGGGTTTGCAGTCCATTTCCCTGGAATGCTTTTCCCTCTGATCCTCACAGAGCTGCATCCTTCTTTTCATCCAGCTCCAATACCAAATACCATGTCCTTAGACTCCCCGTCTGTTTATTTACAATTGTATCAACACCGCTCTTTATCGCCCTTACATTGTACATTTTTCTTCACAATGCTTACTATTACTTGCCATTATTTTATTTATTCATTTATTTTATTTAATAATTGTTTTTCTCCCCTTCTAAAATGTAAGCTCCAGGAGAGCAGGGGTTCTGTCTGTTTTATTCCTTGATCTACCTCCATTGCCCAATCAGTTCCTGGCACACGGCAGGTGTTCCATTAAATACTTGTGGCATGAATCAAATTTACCAAGATGTTAATAATATTCTTTTGGAGCACAAAGTTATGGATGATCTCTTTACACCTTTTAGCATTTTAGAAATGCTAAAATTTTTATAAGCATTTACTGCTTCCATAATTAAAAAAAAAATAACCATGTTCTAATGTTCTAAACTAGAAAAAATGTAGTGGAAATTGTCCTCACAAATAGGATCGATTGGGCTGTGGCAGTTTCTGTCCATGTAAATCTTACAGAAATTAAACTTCCCTCTAAAATGAAACTTCCATAAGGATTTGTGAAGATAATCTAATCCCTTCCACTTCCTATTGGATTTCCAGTAAAAATGTTCTAAGGGATGAAAAAGCAGGGCAGGGGAATCTAGATCAGAGTTGGAAACTGCTCTGTCCCCTCCCCAGTTTTCCAAATTTCAGTGCTAAGCATCAACCTAGTGCTTAAGCCCTCAAGTCCACATCTTGGCACCTCTCTCTCCCTCCCCATCCCTTTGGCCCAGTGTTAAGCATGATTGTTTCTGGCACAGAGTAAGGCTTCAATAAAGATTATTTCAACAGAAGTACTTAAGATATAACTTTTAATTTTCTGATTAATCTCCTTTTCTCCATTATTTCCAGAAAGAAAAGGCAGCTAATCAAATTTTGAAAATATAAATTAGAAGCATATGAATTATACATGCACAAATAAGTGAAAGGTAATAATATTCCATCATATATCTATCTATCTATATATCTATCTCTATCTATCTATCTCATGCCTTCTTTAACCATTCATCCACTGAGGTACACTTAGGTTGCTTCCATATCTTAGCTTCAAATGATGCTGCAATGAACATGGGTGTGCAGATATCTCTTCAAGATACTGATGAAAAGATATTTTATTGGGTTGGCCAAAAAGTTCTTTGGGTTTTTACAGAACAGCTTACGGAAAAATCCGAACGAACTTTTTGGCCAATCCAATATGTGCTTTTACAAACCTTTACACCCATCTCCATTAAAGCAGCATAGCTGCTCTATAAGTCTTCCTGATAGTCAAGGCCTGTTATGTGTAAGCAACAGAAAGTAGCATACCATAGGCAGCATGCGGTCCTTTTGCTCTTTTCCTACGAGACTGGTCCTGTAAGAGACAGTGCAAGGAAGTTGAGGCTTTCTCATTTACAGATATAGACATAATCATAAAAATAAAATCTTTCCCCTCTGGCCACAGGTAGAGCGAAGAGGGCAAACTCTATGTTCAGTGAATCTAGTGAGCAGGCAGCCAAGGTAGGACGTGGTCCAGTTGGGAGCCTGGTTTTCTGAAGCCTATCCTTAGTGGGAGAAGGCTATAGACCCAAGAGAACGCTCTGAAATGTGACACAAGTTCTATATCTGCATTGCACAACATGGTAGCCCCTACTCATATGTGGCCATTGACCACTTGAAATGTGTCTAGTGGGACCGAGGAACTGAATTTTTAATTTGAATTCAATCTAGTGTCACGGATACAAAACAAAAGCAAAACTAGGAAAATAACCTCTTTACTTGCAAAGAGAGAGGGAGGCTTCTCCTAATAAGGCTGGATGTACTCTGGAAATGATCTGGGTGACTGAGGAAGGCAGGCTGTTAAGAGAGGCAGTGATGGCACTGAGAAAAGAACCCCAGGTGAGGAGTCAGTAGGCCTGGGTCCCAGCTCAGTCCTGCCAGTAGCAAAACTGCATGAGCTGGAATAATCCCTTTGCCCTTTAGACCCTGTTTCCTCTCATACGAAATGAGTGGGGTTGAATTATCTATTTTTTAATGGTGAATTCAGAAGAGGTCAAGTGCAATCACTATCATAAAACAGTCACAGCAATCCGTTCTTTGGGGAATGGTGAAAATCCCACACAGTAGAGAAAACAGTCTAGGGGTAGCTAGAAAAAGATAGTGCAGCAGAGACACTCATGAGAAATCAAGTGATGAAGCAAACAATGGTCATCTTAGTTATAGCTGCCACTCATTGAGAACTTACTGTGGGTTAAATCCTGCTCTAGGGGCTGGATATACTTTGATCTGATTTAATCCTAACAACTCTATGAGTTGAAGTATTATCATTATTTCCATTTTTCCAAAAAGAAAGCCGAGGCTAAGATAGACTAGGTTACCTGGTCCAAGGCCAATATAGCTAAGAAGTGGTGAAACTGGGATTTGATCCCAGGTTTATTTTTCAGCAATGATATGCTGTACTTAATAGCTGCCATTTATAAAGGGTATTATATACCAGGTAATATACTAGCCTATTTCTCTATGTTATCTTATTTATAAGAGCCTTGTCAACAGTTTTGTAGAAACTAGCCCAAGCACTCCCCTACTCCATCCTTGGGAGCGGGGAACACAGTCCTTGGAAGGTCTTCATCTTATGGGGTGGGGGCCTTTCTCTCCACTTTCCAAACTTTCTCTCTTTTTCACTTTAACCTCACTCAGTTCCACTAATCAGAATTCACCCTTCAGTCTCATCTTGACCTGCCGTGATTCAGAGAACTTCCCACTGTATGAAAAAGCAATTTTTTAAATGTCATAAAATATTCTCCTGGAGCAGTGATTTTTAATATTAAAAATTATCTGAGACTCTGAATAGCAGAGACAAAGTGGACAGATGGTACAGCCATCACTTAATTGAAGCAAAATGATTATAGGTACAGTTTAGATGGCATAGCAAAGCCCCATCTGACAGAGAGCAAGAGTACCACCTCTACACTACTTTGCTTCTTAATAACTGACCTGAAAGAGAAGACCAGGTAAAGCAATCGGACACATCAACCTGATTTTCCTGAAAATGCTCTGGGAGAGCAACCACTTAATCTAGAGTCCAAAAAACAAATACCGAGGGACTTCCCTGGTGGTGCAGTGGTTAAGAATCCGCCTGCCAATGCAGGGGACACGAGTTCGAGCCCTGGTCTGGGAAGATCCCACATGCCGCAGAGCAACTAAGCCCGTGTGCCACAACTACTGAGCCTGCACTCTAGACCCTGAGAGCCACAATTACTGAAGCCCGCAGCTCTAGGGCCCATGCTCCACAACAAGAGAAGCCATCTCAATGAGAAGCCCGAGCACCGCAATGAAGAGTAGCCCCCGCTCGCCGCAGCTAGAGAAAGCCCGCGCGCAGCAACGAAGACCCAACGCAGCCAAAAATAAAGAAAGAAAGAAAGAAAGAAAGAAAGAAAGAAAGAAAGAAAGAAAGAAAGAAAGAAAGAAAGAAAAGAAACAAATACTGAGGCAAAGCAAGAACTCTTAGCAAACTATGGCAAAGGTGGTGAGGTTTTTACAGTGGAAACTGTCATTCTTCATTCTAAAAGTCAAACTGAATCAGGAATCTTAAGCTATGGTGGCAAAAGGCACAGTGAGACTGCATATCTTGAATGCTTTGTATATAACGCCCATCCATTTGATTTCACCTATTCTGGGGACAGATGATAAATTTGAAATATATTTATAATTCTTTATAATAATTATATTATTGAAATATATTTATATAATTCTCTCTCTCTCTCTTTCCTCTCCTCTCTCAGTGTAGAATCAGTATGCTACCCAGAGACAGGCACCTACCCACCATCATCACTACCAAACGCCCCCATGCTGGAAGCTGATTCTCAACCAGCTCTCTCAAGCCTATGAATGAGGTACAGATAATCAACAAACTTGCCTGATCAAGAGTTGACATTAAATTTACCATAGTCTTTACCATTATTCTTTAGCTTGTTTCCATAAATATGGAAACTTTACTGGAGAGTTTCAGGTTCACTTTTGAGGGGTTGGAAAAATAAATTTCCCACTACCCTTCCAGGTTCTCGGTTGAGACACTCCCTATGATAAAAAGACAGATAAACAGGAAAAAAAAAACAAACAGAAGTTTAATAACATGGATACCTCCTGTATACAAACAAGAGAGATACCCAAGAAAGCTGAAAAACTCCCCAAAATGGCCCAAGCCACCACCTTAAATACCATCTTCAGCTAAAGACAAAAGAAAGACATTGGGGGTTGGGGAAGCCAGTTATAGGTGGTGACCAGGAAAAGCACAGTAAACTAAGGGTATGGTTGTTATGCAGATTTAGGTGGTTGCCTTCTCCATTGATAAATTTCTAGAGATTTAGAGCCATTCTTCTCTTCCTGGTACATTGAGGGAGACATTCTTACAAATGGAGATTTCCCCTGTAAATGTCCCTTACAGAAGGGTAATTTCTACTCAGTTTTCAGAGCTTTTCTTATGTCTGCTGTTTCTTAAAAATAATCAGCCTAAGATAATCCTTATGCTGAAGAAGTATATCTTGGGGTGGTATATTCAGCTCCCCTTCACTTTTAAATCTGCACTATTTACATTCCATAATGGTTTATATTAATTAACTCTATGCTTACATCCCAGACTTTTACTGAGCACCTATCATGTGCAAAGTACAGCTTTAGTGGACTTGAGGGATATCAAGAAGAAACCCCCGGATTCTACTCTAAAATAATATAGAGTTCATGAAAATGCCAGGATCCATCACTACGATCGTCTCTGAGGATGAACAGCCTCTTTCATGCCCAGCCACCACCACTGCAACCACAGTCACCACTATTTCCAATTCTGTCTAGGTTGGCATGGGAGGTAGAGGTGGGAATTTGAGATATAACTGCATGCCAGACAACTACAAAGCAAAAGAACATGCCCGACTCGAGGAAAAAATTGGAATATCTCCCACCTCTACCTCCGTGCTCCCTGGAGACAAGATTTTTCTATGGGCTCCAGAAAGGTATATCAACAGGTCTAGTGATGCTGTGGGGTTTGTTCCAAAGGGAATACTAGTGTGACTTTAGTAATCAAAGATATTATGATTATACTTTTTAACTTAAACTGAACCATAAATTAATGATGGAAGATGACTTTCTGAGAATTTTATAAAAACCTATTTTGGGCAAAAACATTATTCATAATCATTATCCTAATGAATGAACAGAAAACACATATGAGTAATTGTACACCACATGGTCTTTGCTCACAAATACCTCAACAGTTTGGGTGAGTTAGTGTTACTCACTTGGCAAAAGTAGTCAAGCTGAAAGCAGTCTTGAGAATAGAATTATGAGTAAATTTGCATTGCATACAGAACAGTGGAGGAATAATGATAAATTAAACATAAGGTGAGCTCAGATTTTGATACCCACCTACTCTGCCGTGAGAAATATTTTTGTGTGTGAAATTATAGTATGGTTTCTGAAAATATACCAACCACCAGACATTCCCACCAGTACCATTTTCCCAGAAGTACTTTCCCTAGGAAACTGTAATGTTTGGCATTTCTAAGTACGGACTAGAGCTTTGCTACTTCTTTTGGCCAAATGCACAAGTCTATAAAATCGAAGAGCAAAGGATTAATATCCTAAATATATAGAGAGAGATTATCAAAACCATTAAAGACCCAAGTAGATAAGTGATAGAGAGGCGGAAAACCCCTCTAGGTTCTTTGGCTGGTCTAATAATTAAATTGACATAAGACAAATTAACAGGAGAAAAACAAATTTCACTTCATATGTATGGGATTCCCAAAGACATGAGACCTGAAGACAGGCAGTTGAGGCTTAGATGCTATTCTGAGCTACGGAGAAGGGGGTAGGTATCTGGAGCTTCGAAGGGGAGGGAGATGTTCCTCTCTACAATCACCCCCATTTCTATCAAAGATAACCACAATAAGACTAATTTGTTTGCAAATTAAGTCTAGTTTTAATAAAGTTGTTCTGATTATTTACATAAGTACAGCAATAATAGTGTTTAACCTTATAGACTCTTTTAAATCTGCTTTGCTAGAACTTTTCATAAGGAATCTCACATTGAACTCTTAAAGTCATCTCAGGCTAGGAAGCCAAACCAAGCACTCATCATCACACTTAAGGCCTGAAATACCTATAAGTTTGGGTTAATTCCTCTCTTCACAAGGTCCCCCAAATATCCTGAGGTTCCTGGGCTTGCAGGAAGTGACCTTACTTACTAACCTGGTAAGGCTGCTGGGAACCCTGTAGCAAGTTCCCAGGCCTGATTTTTCCAAAAGGCTTTATTGGCTCCATAAAGTCAATCTTAGTTCCTTAAAGCTGTCAGGTCATAAGTGAGTCTACGCATATCCCTCTCAAATACGATATTCCAGTCAAAACCTTGGTAATATAACCAATGTTTCCAATTGTATCCTGTCATAAGGAGAACAGATTCTTATTGAACTTATGCAAATAACTGTATTGCCATGAAAATAAGAATACTCATTATGAGTTTCCAAATTCTGGAGGGATCAGGTAGGGAGAAAAAGATAAATATTTTGTCTTTGTTCACAAAGATACGTTTCACTAAATTGCTGTAAGTTACAGATAGCTTAAGAGGAAATATTTCCTTTATCTGGAAAACAAAAAACAAAACGAAACATTAAAGAACCAACGATGTTTTAAATAAAAAGTCATACAAATTATAATCAGTTCATTCAGTTCCTATAATTAACTCTTATTGATCCAGATCTTTTGTTAGCAGTTTTATGAAGCCATCATTTTTTTTTTCATTAGAGTTCTGTAATTTCTTACCAAATTCAGTGGTATGATCAGAAAGTCATCAGAATACTGTATTTCAGAGTACTTGTCAGAGTCCTTTCCATGAATTTGTCTGAAAATGAAACTCTTTTGCAGGAATACTTTTGCAAAAGCACCAGTGTAAAATAGTAACTGTCTGTAAATGACATAAGATTTTTAAATGGCAATGGTTAAAGATCAGATGAGAGTTCATTATAATGCAATTGGCAAGGAAATTTGGTTATTTCTATGATACAAAACCTTTTAAGATAATAACTAGAATTACAAGTGATAACATACCAGGACATATCAGATTTTTAGGAATTTCATACAATTTTGAGAACAGTGGTATTAACAACATTCACTCATACACTATAACTTAAGAAGATTTATCATCACTTGTTTGACAATGATCCCCATGTAATTTAATACACCAAATAAGCCTAATTAGCATAACGTCTCTATTTTTTAATAAAGAGAGAGAACAAATCTTTTGAGATGTTCCAGGGTTCCTCTGCAAAATCCCAAAGTCACTTCGAGGTAAAAAAGACTTCATTTAGAATTTGAGTTTTGGGAAGTTTGTCAAAAATATCAAAAAGGTTTTAAAACACTTGATTAGACAGGATCATAGTTACTGCGAAACAATATGTAGTTATCCAGTTAACCAAAGTGAAAATGAAAGATTTTGCAGGCAATTACAGAAAGTTACATAGTCATATATATGACTATGTTTTATATATATATATATATATATATATATATATATATATATATATATATATATATATATAACAACTTTAGCTCTTAATAGAGAAGGCTCAGTTTTCTTAGGTAATCAATGATCTGAAAAGGGCAACATGAAACACAGAAAATTATTTTGATAAAACACAGAATCTCTGTTTTCTAGGTAGATTACTTAAAAGGTAAAAACAATCTTTTATAATCTCTTATCAAAAGCAGACCAATAGTCAAAAAAACCCCTTGTCCTTTTAGTAGATGAAGGAAAATTACATAAGCACACTACTGATATTAAAGCTTATTTTAAAAACCCTTATAATAGCAATTCAGTTTTAGCCAACTTGACTACACAAGGTAAAATTCTCTCTTTTTCTCTCTCTTCCCAACTTTCTATACAATTTTGTCCAATATTATCCTCTTTCCCATTCTGAAATTACCAGTTTTACATTAGGACAAATTAACTTTATTTTCCCTTAACAAAAATACATCGCCATACCTCACACCTTCTTAGTCAAAAATACATCATCCTACCTTCCTCATATACAAACTTGTTTCCATTATTATTTCTAGTCGTTTTAATTATACACATTATTAAATTTTGAATTAGAATTTTTAAACCTTAGAAACCTTAATTTCTGGTGAAAAGTAAGAAGTAAGCAATTGTGAACTGCCTGTTATACCAGCATTCTTTATATTGGCAAGTTCTGTGACTACGTTTCATAATTTCTAGAAGCATACGCTTCCTCATAGTATAAATTTTCAATGTGGCATAACACATGTTTACTATGAGACCCAAATATATTTAGTTTCTCTGTGACAATGTAATAAGAAACCAAAAGTAGATAAACCTATGTTCAGTAATTAATGTTTCTGCATTTTATCTTATTAGGAAGTGATCTAAATTCAATGAATTTCCATCATTTAGCTTAACTTAGAAAAACTCTAAGGGTGTAAGTTACCAAAGAGATTTGAGAAACTAAGTAAACGTATCAGAAAACATAATTATTGTTGAAAAGTTCACCTAAAAACTCTCATCCCACTTACATCTATCAAAATCACTTCCTCCCTACATTTATGTTTAGACTACCCATGAAAACTTTATTAGACACTAGTCAAAGTCAGCCATCATCCCAAGCTGCTTTTCTTGCAGACAAATTTTATAATACAGATAACATAAACTTATTTCACTAGTAAACTCAGGTAGAATAAAAGTTGTTTATCTGCATACTTAATGCTGATAACTCTGAAGGCATACCTATGTTAATTAAACCAAACTTAAACTAGCTTTTATTTACCAAAGATTATGCTACATGAAGTTGAAAAATATTTGGGTTAGTTTCTATATTTCTGAGTTTTAGGAATACTTAATTCATAAGTGCTTATTGTTAAGCCAATTAAGTAGCAATCTCTTACCAATTAATTTTGAGAATACCTTCCACAGGTAGTAAAATATCACATATATGTAACGTACACCCGTAGACATACGTAAACACACAGAGAGACACAGAGACCCTATACCTTCCATTCCAAAATTTTAGCCATGAATCAGGTACAATAATACAAAACTCACTAGCTTATAAACCACAATTAGATCCAAATTATATTTCTGGCAGTTGGAATAGGTTAAGTTTACCAGCTCAAACTTCTAAAGCGTTTTATAATTTGTAAAGAAGAATTTTAGGATTTGTATTTGCCTTTGACAAGTAATCTTATGGAGTCTGTGGACTAGATTTGGGCAAGGGAGCCTTTATAGCAGTTCATATTTTAAAAAGCTTCTCTTTCTTGTTTTTTCAGTCTCAGGCAAGTGTGGGCAGTGTTTTAGATACCGCCTGGGGTGTTTATATTTCAAAGACATGGTAAGATTTACACTTTCAAGGGACAAAGAAAGAATACAAGTTTTCTCCTAGGCGTTTCTGGGGTATATTGGCACACTATCAGAAGTCTAGGGTAATTACTGTTTAAATGTTTCTTTCTTTTTCTTATATGCAGAACAATTGCACTTCCAATGTCCTGATTTTTTACAACATCTGCAAATGTCTGGAGGCAAATAGGAAAGGATCTGAGGGGTCTTTGAGCTCCTCTCAGAGTTATGCTTTTGTTCCTCTAAAGATTCAAATTGCAAACCAAGAATTGTTGATTTTAACTCCTTTTTTCCTCCTTCATTTCTGCAACTATCTTCAAAGAATTGGGCAGCTGCTTCCATTATACTACTTAGAGGTTGACTAGCCCACCCAACTATACTATTTTGAATTTGCCTTTTTATTTCAGGGAGAAAATTTCCTACTAAGGCAGAAATGGAAAGATTTCTATGTTCTGGAACTTTGGGGTTTAATGCAGTATGCGTTGAAAAGTCTATATAAGCACTCAACAAAGGCCTTTGGATGCTGTCTTTCTTTCTGAGTGTACAATTTAACCATAGACCAATTCACCTTAGATGAGGGGAAGCATTTACTATTGCTCCTATAAGCCCCTGAATATTGGTTTCCAGCTGTTCCCTTTCCTGATCATTTGTAGGAGGGCCTGGGAGAATTTCTGGTCATCGGTTTCCTCTGTGAGAGATGTTTTTCCCCAGGAAGCCATCTGGTTTGTCTGTTAACTATAGTGTAATTATGGTTGGGAAAAATATCCTTCAGCAGCCAATTAAGGTCCTTATGAGTGGGGTTGTGAATGGCCACTAATATTTCTAATTCCTCTCTAAATTTGGTAGGATCTTCTATAAGTGGAGGTAAAAGGGCTTTACAATTTAAAAGATCTGTTGCTGTCCAGAGGATGTGTATTCTTTGTCGTAGGGAATCCAGGATACATCCACAAAGAACATTGCATAGGAAGGCCTGAAGCTGGCAGAGAAAGTGAGTCTTACTGTCCATCCCCATGTTTTTGCTAAATTTACTTGCTGGCTTTCACCCCTTACATGAGTAAACTGTATACCCTGGGCCTAGAGATTAGGCTGGAGTGCTCTCTGTAAATCTTGTAGGGAAAGGGAAGCTAAAACAGGCAGCTGGGTTTTTAAGGGATTTTCTGGGGAAGGTGGAGGAGTTTGGGAGCTAAGGGAATTTGCTGAGGAGATGCGGCTGGATTTTAAGAAGGACGATATGCATTGGACGTGGACTTTAGTTTTTGTTCTAATTTCTGTTCTTTCATCTTATTAAGGGAGTCCCTAAGACCAGCCATCATATTCCTCTGTGTCCACTTTTTAATTCAGCCTTTCCACAGGTACAAATAAGATACTTATTTAGGATGAGAGCTCTCTAAAAACTTTTTTCTTTCAAATATAGCCAATTCAAGGCATCCATAGTCTGGCCATTGACAAGTAGGATCTTATATTAATCTCAATAGTGACTCAAATCAATAAGTCTCTATATGGCTTAACATGGACCCAAGAGGCATCTCAAAGGAGAGTACAAAAGACACAGCCTTCACAAGATCCAGAAAGTTCACTCCCAGGTTAGCCTAAGAAAGCAAAGACTTTTGTTACGTGCTAAGAATGGTGTAGTGCAAATAGTGTCTGCAGCTGCCCATGAGAATGTGAGACACCTCCAATCACAGACCCACTAATCTGTGACATTCAGTGGGTGCTACTGGAATGGGACTTTTCCAGCACTACAAGGCAATGAAGGTTGAGACAACAAAGGTCCCCTGTGGACCAGGACCCCCTATGACAAGTTCTCCTGACAGCTGGCACAGCCGAACAAAGAGAATGCTGCTGTGACTTCGAATCTCAGAATCCCAGTGTATTCGACTAGCCACCAAAATGAAAGTTGGTACTTGCATCTTCTGGCTGGTGGAAACCAGAGACAATATTCTTACTCGTCATAAGGCCAAGCTCTCAGCACATAGAACAAGGTGAAAGGAAAATCTCATCTGGTTTTACACAGGGGACCTACTCCAAAGTTTGTCTAAACAGATGTCGATCTGGTGGGAAGCATGAACTTACCAATTTCTGAGGCCAGCTTGAACAACAGGCTTATAGGACCTATGCCTGTGTTCTACCCTATGGTATGACAAATGACACGAAAGACAGAGACAAAGGAAAGCAAAGACTTCCTCTGGGAGGAAAGGGAACGATAGAAAACAAGAGGACTCATAACAAATCTTTACCAGAGTTGCTATACCTAAGAAACTAGCTCACACAAATATTTTCTCCTGCTAATCTAAATTTAGAGAGAGAAAAGGACTCTTACCAGTCTCGCTTCCTCCAGACCATGCAGGCAGAGATCCAAGAGACTGTCATGGTAAGAATTCTTAGCTTCTGTTGGTTCCTGTCAGCAGTCCCAGCATCTCTCAGCTGCAGCAGCCCCAAAGCGAGCAGCGTCCAGCCAGTGGAGAGCCCCACACTGGGCGCCAAAACTGTAGGAGAGGAAAAGTTTTCCATTCTTCCATTATAGGCTCTTTGGCTGTTCTAATAATCAAATTGACATAAAACAGATTAACTAGAGAAAAACAAATTTTGTACTTATGGGATCCCCAAAGACAGGAGACCCAAAGAGTCAGGCAACTGAGGCTTACATGCCATGCAGAGTTAAGGAGAAGGGGTAGGGGTCTGGGGTAGGAGAAGGGGAGGAAAACAATTCACAGGAAGATGAGAAGAGCAAATGTTTGGTAAACAGATGTTTCCGTTCCATGCAGATAAGTCTTTCTGATATTAAATGTTATCATTGATACTTGCTATCTTCCTGGTATGGGCCCTCTATCTAAATTCTTTTAGGCAATTAAGGGAGAGGTAAAGAGCTTTTACAGTGGAATATTACTCAGCCATAAAAAGGAATGAAATTAGGTCATTTGTAGAGACGTGGATGGGCCTAGAGACTGTCATACAGAGTGAAGTAAGTCAGAAAGAGAAGAACAAATATCGTATATTAATGCATATATGTGGAATCTGAAAAAATTGGTATAGACGATCTTATTTACAAGGCAGAAATAAAGACACAGACGTAGAGAACAAACGTATGGACGCTATGGGGGAAGCAGGCGGTGGGATTAATTGGGAGATTGGGATTGACATATATACACTATTGATACTATGTATAAAATAGATACTAATAAGAACCTACTGTATAGCACAGGGAACTCTACTCAGTGCTCTGTGGTGACCTAAATGGGAAGGAAATCCAAAAAAGACGGGATGTGTGTATACGTATAGCTGATGCACTTTGCTGTACAGTAGAAACTAACACAACATTGTAAAGCAACTATACTCCAATAAAAGTTTAAAAAAAAAACCAGAAAACAAATTTTAAAAATTAAAAAAAAAAAAGGGCTGTTCCTGAGTCTGCTGGGTCTTAATTGTCTTCAACTCAAAACAATCCACATGCGAAAGTGGCACACTTTGGGTCACACATTTTACTCTGCCTCATGGGCAAAGGAAATTAAACAACTTCTAAAAGGCAAAAAAAAAAATACCAAACAAACATATATTATGACCCAAAGAATCAGAAAATACACTAAAACAAAGATGAGATACAAGCTATGATCTGTTATTGTTATTATTTTTTAGCTGGCTGTATGGCTTGCAGGATCTTAGTTCCCCGCCCAGGGATTGAACCCAGGCCCTTGGCAGTAAAAGCGTGGAGTCCTAACCACTGGACCACCAGGGAAATCCTTATGATCTGTGAATTCATATGCTAATCCACAGTACTAGTAAGAACTTTGAGAAGGGTAAGGGGCAGAGAAGCCAGTACTCTTTTACATTACTTTTGGAAAGCAATTTGGAAATAAGTATGAATAATCACAAAGTTCTTTATTGCTTTTGACCTAGTAATTGCATTTCTGGAAATTTATCCTAAAGAAAGTAAATATATATATATATGTGTGTGTATATATATATATATATATATATATATACACACACACACACTCACACGTGAAGATAATTTAAAACCTCTCTAAATTGTAAAGACCTAAATGTTCAACAGTAGAGGTTGGCCAATGAAATATTATAGAGCCATTGAAAATAATGGTTTTGAAAAGTATAGCAACATGGGGGAGTTCTTATGATACAACGCAACTAAGAATTTCCGTGTGGCTGGTAAGGTAAAGAGAAAAGGAAGGTTAGGGTGTGTGTGTGTGTGTGTGTTGGGGGACAGGAGAAAAGCTGGTGAAGAATCTTAAAACCAATGAAAGAGTCTTGAATGCAATGAGATACAAAAGGAATACAGTGCAGTGGTATATTTGAAGCTCATGTGCAAATTTGATGTATCTTGCAGAAACATCAATTTTATACGAAGAGTATAAGGAAAATGCTTATATTCAATTGACATATAAAGTAGAGTGCAGAATCTACATGCGTCGCAAAGATAAATCTTGAAACTTCAAAGAAAATTCACACTTAGATAAGCAGGCCTTTCCAACCACTGAACTCATGGGAGTATGTGTCCATACTCTTTCATTGGGAGAAATGTCTCAGTTACACCATTTAAGAAGGGCAACAGTCAGGAGAGTAGGAAGCCAGTGACAAATTTTAAGAAATCAAATATGCTCAAACTTACGCTTTAAAAATATACTGTAGGCAGCATAGATTAGCTAGAAGCCATAGCATATGTAGGCATGCCAGTGAGGAGATGGTTGCCACTGTCCATTTAGAGAATGGTGACTTCAGCCAAGAGGGTGTGATAGTAGTCATGAACAAGAGAGGATGAATTTGGGAGAAATGTCAGAGATACAATCGTGACTTTTTTTTAGATTTTTAAAAATAAATTTATTTATAATTTTTATTTTTGGCTGTGTTGGGTCTTTGTCGCGGTGTGCGGGCTTTCTCGAGTTGTGGCGAGCGGGGGCTACTCTTCGTTGCGGTGCGCGGGCTTCTCATTGCAGTGGTTTCTCTTGTTGCGGAGCACGGGCTCTAGGCACGTGGGCTTCAGTAGTTGTGGCGCATGGGCTTAGTTGCTCCAGGGCATGTGGGATCTTCCCGGACCAGGGCTCGAACCTGTGTCCCCTGCATAGGCAGGCGGATTCTTAACCACTGCGCCACCAGGGAAGTCCACAATCGTGATTTTTAATAAGCAATTGGATGTGGGGGAGATAGATAGTTGGGAGGAAATAGTCAAACAGCTTCCATAGTGTCCTTTTCCTGCTCAAAAGCTTTCAACCGCTTTTTTTTTTAGCTTGTAGTAAAAACTTGAAAACACTGAGCCTGGCACTTAGGACCTACAAAGATACAGCCCCAATGCACCTGTCTTCTTGTATCGGACTTACAGTGTTACTAGCCATGAGTCCTTGCCATTCTGCAAATATTCCCACATTGTTCATGCTGTTTCATATGCTTGGAATTTCTCTCACGTGTCTACTTTGCCAGGCTTCAAAATCTACTTCACAGCCTACTCCTCTATGAAGACACCCTAACCAGCCCTGAGCGGTGAGCTCTCATTTCTGTGAATGCTCAGAGCACTTTGTCTGCATCTCTTTTGCGTCACACATCTTATCCTCTTCTCAGCAGGGAAACCAGTTACTCTATCATTCCGTGAGTCAGGTCACGCCACTCCATTGCTCCAAACTCTGTCGTGGTTCCCATCTCACTCAGCTAAATGCTGAAGTCCCTAGAAATCTCTGTCTCGGTGTTTCTCACTCAACCCCAGCTACACATTCGACTCCTGTCAGAAACTAATTTTTAAAAATCCATATCCAGGCTTGACTCCAGACCAAGTGAATCCAATCCTTAGGGGCGCTATTTTCTAAACCTCCCTAAGTGATTCCACAGTGAAGTCAGGGTTGATTGAGAACCATAGAGCTAGTCTGAGGTGAAGCTGCAGGAAGCCTGGATGAACCGCTCCCTGTTCACGTCGTGGACTAAAGGCCCATTCTGGACCGCGGGCTGCCTCCTTCTGAGCCATTAACGTGTTTCTCCGGTACTTGCCTCAAGCTCGAGTTTCTCCACACAAGTAAGTGAATCAGAACACAAGAGTCTACTTACAACACAGTCCCCCTCAGAAGCTGTCAGCTTCTGTGACTTA
This sequence comes from Eschrichtius robustus, assembly GCF_028021215.1. Classification (NCBI taxonomy): domain Eukaryota; kingdom Metazoa; phylum Chordata; class Mammalia; order Artiodactyla; family Eschrichtiidae; genus Eschrichtius; species Eschrichtius robustus. The sequence goes on from NC_090845.1 coordinate 125,565,227, forward strand.
GAAACATATTTTCTCCTCTGAGGAAAATTATGAACATAGCTTTGTCTACAGAAAAATGAAACCTTTTCAAAAATAAATATTTGATTCAAGTTTATCAAAATTGCAGTTGACAGAGAGCCAAATTTGTGAGTGTTAGCAAGTATGTTGTAGAACAGACTCCAAATCCTCTGGGTGCGGTGCTCTGCCAGCCCGGGGAGGGCTACGCAGCGCACATGTAGCCGCCCCTCTAACCCTCCTAATGCCGTCTGTCTGGTCTGTGTGGTACAGGGGGTTGCTTCAGCCTCACCCCTGTATTCTAGAATTCTCTCAGTGGTGTCTTGTCCATGATTAGTTGTTCTTCTTGTGAGGGGAGCAGAGCCAGAAAGAACCTATGTCGCCATTTGGTGATGTCACTCCTAGAATCAGAATCCAACAAGCATTTGACAAAATGAGGCAGTGGAATGAATCTAATGAAATGCAGTAGAACTGGGCAAACATAAGCCAAATATGTCAGAGGTTTGACACAGAAGCAGCACATGGAAGAGATATTTAGGGGGTTGACTCCCAGTCAAGAGTACAGCAGTCTCCGAACTTGAGCATGCATCAGAATCACCAGGAGGGCTTGTGAAAACAGTTTGCTGGGCTTCCCCCTCACAGTCTCTGATTCGATACGCCTGGGGTCCAGTCTGAGAATTCGTATTCTAACAAGTTCCCGGGCGAAGCTGATATCGATGCTGCTGGTCCAGGGATGACCCTTTGAGAATCACTAGTTGTAATATCAATTTCAAACAAGGTTACTGCAAGTTTAGGTGGTGGAAGCAAAATTTGTGCAATGAAGAGGTAATAGTACAAGTATTCTCCATTAGCTCTAGTAGGCATCTGTGCAATGCGTGCCATAACCAGCAACATGACCAGAGAAGAGAATCAGTGATGGTGAAGGGACTTGTGACTGCGTCATATGAGGAACTTGGGAAGGAATAGGACCATGTAATTTGGAGAAGGTAAGATTTAGGTAGGACACAATGACACTGTTCTCTTCAACCCTCCAAAGGGCTATCACGAGCTGTCCATCTTAGGAGACAGACGTCGTTCAGAAGTAAGGCAGATATTTCTAACAGATGGAGCTGTCCCGTGTTACACTGAGCTGCTTCCCAAAGTGTTGAGCGCCTATGAGTCGAGATATTCAAGCACAGACCAAAAGGTATTCAAGCACCATATATGGAAATGGGGATAAATGGCCTCTGAGGCACTTTCAAAACTGAGAAATCTTATGAGTATGTGACTACAGTTACCTTTAGTTATATAGTCTGCCAACATAAAACTACTACATTTGGAAAAATAAGGGCAAATTGAAGGGTGGTATCCAAAACATGGTATCTCCAAATTGTGGTTGAAAATACGAGACAAGGGTTATTTAAGAAAAGGCTATAACCAAAGCAATTTGATACTGAAGGGAGGAAATGGATTTAACAAGAGGTATCGAAGCAAAACCCAGACAGACTGCAAGGCAAGAAGGAAAGGTAAAGAAAGGTACAACTGAGTATGGCAAAGTGCACGTAGAAGTTGGACTAAAAGCAGGCAAGAAAGCACGACAGACAAAAATTCACTCTTTCCATGGATATTTACTATCCACAGTAAACATTTTATCTCCATTCTGACATCTAATATTACCTGCAGTTATGTACGCGCCCAAATTTGATGTGAATGATCTGGGAATTGATTAGAGTTAAGAGAACTCACGAGGACTGTAGGTCAGATAAATGTCTGTGTCGTCAGTGCTGAGGTAGTAAATCAGTCTGAGGTGGAAAAAAGCAAAAAAAAATAAGGAGCATGAGATAGAAGGTTGTCACTGTAAAAATACTACTTGACTAATCTAGGCACCCAGCTCTGAGAGGATTACAAGGATCTGGGGACACATGGTCCCTAAGGATATCTTGGGCAAAATGGTGGTTTGATACCATAGCCTTTTCGATTCAAAGGTAAGCTTTTGCACCCTTCCCATTCCTGGCCTTTTAGTCCTCTGTCTTCCTGTTCTCCCCTGATCCACGCTGAGAAAAAATTGTAGTATCAGGCACTTATACTCTATTTTGAATGAGGGAATGTGAATGTGTTATGATACATAGAGGTGTATTTCCTTTATACACTTTATACCATTATTAACAGACTTTAAGGCACCAAGGACAAATATGTGAAGATTTGGGGCAGAAAGAAGTCTTTCCTCAGAGTCACTAAAATAACAGCCTACTCTCCACTTCCCTAATCAGCCTAAGGGCAACAAGGACCACATGAAAAGCACTGGGGAAATCTTGCTGGAATCAGCTCCAACATAAATCACTTGAATTTGGAAAATAACATGAATATTGGGTGCTATGTGTTCTGGAATAAAATTTAAAAACACACGTAGGTGCCATTTCTCAGTGGCAAGAGATGTTATTTCAATTATTAAATTAAGTGTTTGGATTCAGTTGGCTAGCTAGCTCAGTTGTTGTTGAGGTCACTGTGGTAGATCAGCATAATGGCTTCAATTCCTATGTATGGCAATAAGAACTAGACTGTTAGAGCTGGAAGAACCATTAGAAACCAGCTAGCCCCAATCTTTATTCCCTAGATGTTTAAAATAGAGGCCTCATGGTAGGAAAGGAATAGCCAAATTCATAAGATGAATGAGTAGCAGAGCTGGAATATGAAGGCCACATTGTGCTAACTTGGTAACATTTTCATTCTCAAATGGCACCCATACCCATGACCAGAGGGTGACCAACCCTCCTGAGCTGCCCAAAACTTTCTCAGTTTTAACACTGAAAGTCCCGTGCCCTGGGACTCAGTCCAGGGAAACTGGAATGATTGGCCACCCTACCTGGACAGCTATTCCAAAAACACATGACAACAGACCAAAGAGGATCGGCCCCGACTGTACAGATGTGCCTCACAAAGTGTATTACCAGTGCCAACTTCTACCGGGTCAGGAGCTCATAACATCATCCTCCTAGTCTTCTTCCTCTTAGATGTTCTCCTCTCCTCCTCTTCTTCTTGCTTAAAATCTATGTGTTTAACAATTTAATTTTTTTTAAGAATAAAAGTTTACAGTATCTGCCAGACATTGGACTAAATGTTGAGAATTCAGCAGTGAACAACAGAAAATCCCTGACCTCATGGAGCTTGCGTTCTGGTTGAAGAGAGAAACAAAAAAACCCAAATACCTTAGTGAAATAGATAATATGTCAGCTGGTGATAAGTGATAATGGAGAAAAATGAAGCACGAAAGCAAGGGAGAGAGTGGTGTTCGTGGGATGCTGCTTTTTTAGATATTGTTGTTAGGGAAGGTCTCTCTGATGAGATGTGGCTTTTTAATTTACAAAGTCATTTCCTACATTATTTCAATTATACGGGCATTTTCAAAGAACAGTATTATCAGATTAAACTTCAGTTTATACCCCTATTTAGTTTGCAACAGTCTTTCACTGCAGCGGCCAAATGTTTTAATTCCTCCCCTGAGTTCCTGTAACTGCTCTTCCAGTAGTGGCATTTGCTCTGTGGGAGCATTCCATAAGGATATGTGAGAGCTTTCGAACATCCCAAAGGGCCATGACAGTTGCAATGCAAACATTACCAAGGTCTTTTAAAAATATAATTTGCATTGTTTATGCTTCCAGATGTTATGGAAAAATAAAAACAAAGCTCTACTGAAAGACAGTACCTAACAAAGTGTCTGGGGACACAGAATACATTCAACAAATATCTGTGGAATGAATGGATTTATAGAAATTCAAAATCAAAGCCTTTGCTCTTCATTCAAATGTCACTTTCTCAGTGAAGCCTGCTGTGATTTCCATATTTAGAACTGCAACCCCTCTCCTACACTATCTTCCTTCTCAGCTACAGTTTTTCTCCATAGAACTTACCACTATCTTAACTGCCTCATACGTTGCTTGTTTATTTGATTGTCTTTCTCCTCTCATTACAATGTAAGTTTCATGAGGGCAAAATTATTATGTTTGATTCACTGGCATATCATCAAGCCCCAAGAATGATGCCTAGAAAACAGGTGCTCAAAAATATTTAACGTATGAAAGAATCCATGACTTTCTCTCAAATTCATCCCTTTTTCTCTAAATCAACTGCCAGCACTTCCACCATCTCTCCTACGGACTATTATGTCCTCCTAATTGACCCCTCTACCACCTCTCCTGAAGAGTTTCTACATGACAGTCAAAATAATCCTTCTGAAATGAAGGATTTATTATGCTATTTTGAGACTTAAAATCCTTAGGATAATGTCCATACTCCTTCTCCTAATCTATAAGACCCAACTTGAGATAGTTTCCACCTATCTTTTTCAGCCACATTTCCCACCCTTTACTTTCACACATTTTAAACTCTGTTTCTCATGACCTAAGCCAGCCCCCACCACCCCCCCCCCCGCTTGGGGCATAATGTGTACAAGACTTTCCCAGAGTAAATGGCAACTCCATTCTTCCATTTTCTCGGGCCATCCATAAACCTTGGAAGCATCCTTTTGCACACCCCATATCTAATCCAGCAACAAATAATGTTGCCTCTGCCTTCAGCATATACCCAAATCTAACCACATCTCAATGCCTCCACTGTGACCTCTCTAGACAACGTCACTACCACCATCTCTTGTCTACTTCCACTCCTCTTGCCCTTCTACAGCCTGTTATCCACAGTGGGGCCAAGGTCTCCTTTCACAATACAACCTAGAATGGTCTTCCCTTGCTCTTAACTCTCTAATAGCAACCATCTCACTTTGAATGAAGCCCAAAGTCCTAACCATGGCCTGTAAGGCCCGTCATGGCCTGATCCCTGTCTAATCTCTGATGTCACTGCCTGCCACCCTCTCCCTTCCTAACTGAGCTCCACTCACACCGACATCCATATTGTCTTAGATCTTAATGCTATTCCTGCCTCAGGACCTTGAACTTGCTGGCTGTTCACTCTACATTGTTTGCTCTCTTACTTCATTCATGTTTCTGCTCAAATGTCACCACCTCAGAAACCGCATTTTAAAAGCCTCCTCCCCCATTCTCTACCCTCTAACCTTGCTTTATTTTTCTTCATAGTACTTACTATCATCTGATGTTGTAAGTTTAGTCACTTTTTTTTACTGTCCAGTTCCCATACTAAAATGCAAGCTCTGTCAAGGAAGAAACTTTATTTTGTTCACTGCTCTATCCCCAAGTACCTGGAATAGTGCGTGGAACACAGCAGGTGACATACCCATAAAGCTGGCCCTGCTCCTCTGGCAATCAGAGGTGCTTCTTTCAGTCTCTTATTCACAAGCCAGTGCTTGTCTGAAGGCTTCCCTGCCCCCATTCCAAACACTCCAGGCAGAGGTAGCTGTGTCTCCCACAATATTTTCACAACTCTCAGTGCTTACCTTTATGAACATTTATACTACATTGTAATTGTTCGTTTAGTTGTCATTCCTAATCTATTGTGAGTTCTACCAGACATCAACTTTGACTGATTCACCACTGAGCCTGACACATGGGTACTCAGTAAATGCTTATTCGTCAAATGAGGGTCTACTGAAAATCCTAGCCTTCCATTGTAATTCATATGAAAAGAAGTTTTGCAAATTTATATGCAAACAACTCAAAACAACTCCCCTAATACTGCTGAGCCTGGGGTGCTTGATGTAAAGGGACACATTTTCAAAAGAAAATTTTTTTGCTCTATTCATCAGAGCATTCTGAAGATAATACAAAGCCTTTGAACTTTGTGGATTCCAGATGAACTGGGTCTGTGCCATATGTATGTACTTTGATGAATTTTAAAATGGAACCCACTAAAATATTGACATGCAACATTTGGGATGGGAATTGAAAAGTAATTTAGAAAGAAAACAAGTCAAGTCTGTTCTCCGCTGATATTTAATGCTGTTTTGACTCCCTTGGCAGCCTCTAACACATTAACTTCTATCTTTTTTCATTTTCCCTTTAGTATATGTTCTCATCCCTGTTTTCTGTGAATTACAAGAGAGAATTTTGTAGTCTCCTATAGTTTTGTCTGGTAAAATAACTGCTCTGAACATAATTGCATTATTTTCTTAAAGGTAAACAGTTGTTAAAATTCAGAATCTAACTGGATAATTAAAATTTCAAGAAAGCATGATAGCAATTTCCTTTGTATAAACTTGTCTTTAAAATGATGCTCCCCAATCTTATTTTTACTGCGCATGGCATTTAGTTCCAGGCAGAGCCACTATTGTGAGTTGTTAGTTTATGCAGAAATGTAGTGAAATGCCTGGTCACCAGAGAACATTATTAATTCATAACACAGCCTCACTGAGTACCTCCAAGTGCATTCTCACAGTTAAACACTGCACAGGAGCCTTAGCTAAAAGCTGCGATGTAATGAGAACCTTCCGCTCTCTCCACTAACTGAACCTCCTTGCACAGGTCTAAAAATTGCATTACCCTGGTTCTGTTATTTTGAAGCTCTAGGGTTTAACTAGCTATTATAACAGCTAGATTAATAATTCAGAAATTATATAAACAGTTCACACCACACTTCATGAACACACTGAATAACAGATTCTTTTTTTTTCTGGCCGTGCTGCGCAGCTTGCAGGATCTTAGTTCCCTGACCAGGGGTTGAACCTGGGCTCTCGGCAATGAAAGCACCGAGTCCTAACCACTGGACCTCCAGGGAATTCCCTAAATAACAAATTCTTGAGGTTGAACTGGCCTATTCTATTCCAGTTTTCCATGAAGAGAAGGGCTGGGTCTTCCAAAGCATCCAGACAGATAGAAAAGAACTGACCTAATCTGAAAAAAGGTTATCTATTAAAAATCTATACTAAACATTATTATTAATGATGTAACATCTGAAACATTTTCCTTAAAATCTAGAAAGAGACAAAGAGGTTCACTATCAGCACTTTTATTCTAACTTGTACTGCAGGATCCAGCCTGTACAGTTAAGACATGGGAAGACAATAATCACAGGTATAAGAATTAAAGAGAAAGAAATAAAACTGTCATTATTTGCAAATGATATGGTTTACTATCTACAGAGAAAAGCAAAAATTACCTCAAATTATGAGAAATAATGAGAATTTAGTATGGCGACACTGTAAAATCAATACATAATATTGACAAGAAGTATATGCATTTACATAGTGTTTATTCTGAGTCAGGTGACATCATAAGTACTCTATTTATATTAACTAACTTTAATAATCACAACAACCCAACAAGATATTCCTATTTTAAACTTTAGGAAACTGAACACAGAGGATTGTAGTAATTCAAACAAATTTACACAATAATAGTGGTAGAGCCAGGATTCAAACCTAGGTAAGCTAATTCCAGTAGCAAAGCTCATAGTCACTATGTTATATTCAATTACACTGCTATATACTTGAAGCAGAATTAGAAAATATATTTTTAAAGGATGTGTTCCATAATATCAACAAAATAGAACTTCCTCAGAATAAATCTATCAAAAGATAACCAAGACTTGTATAGAGAGAATTGTAAAATGGCATTGAAATACATTAATAAGAAGAACTAAATAATTACAGACATGTACCATGTTCATGGAAAAGATTCAGTATCATAAAGGTTTTCTCCCCAAATTGACCTATAGATTTTATTAAATACCAATTAAAATCCCAACAAGGCTTTTCAAGAAAATTGGCAATCTGATTCTAAAATGTGTATGAAAAAACAAAAGACAAACAATATTTAAGAACCTACTGAAGAAGCAAAATAAGGTGGGTAGGCACACACTTTACTATTAAGCTATAGCTATTAAGGCAATGTGGTATGGGCAGAGAGAAACAGAGAGAGAGAGACAGAGACAGAGACACGGAGAGATTGGCTCATGGAACAAAAAAGTAAAGCCCAGAAGAAGACCCACGCCCTACTCACCTCAAAGCTTTTACATGTGTACTCTTCCCTCTGCCTGGAAGGCTCTCTCCACTTTGATATCTTCACAGCTTATTCTCATATCATATTCAGGTCTTTACTCACACGTCACTTTCTCAGCGAGGCGTTTCTTGACTGCCTTATACAAAATTCACCTTTCCCTAGTGTCTCTTTCCCTTCTCTGCTTCACTTTGCCCATAGCACTTATCACAATCTGCCATACTATGGTGTTTAACTAATTTGTTTTATTTGCTTTCATCCTCAAAAATAATGTGAGCTCCATGAGGGCAAGGATCTGTATCTCGCTCATTCACTTCTGTCTCGTCAGTACCTAGAACAGTGCTTGGCACAGAGTAGCAAATATTTACTGAGGCACTGTATTGAGTGAATATCCTGACTAGTTTATAAAGTTTCCAGTCTGTCTCAAACCACATTACCCAGATCCTGCTCTTCAATATGATACTGAACTTTCTTCAAAGCAACTGTGCTTAGATAACTTATTAGGATTTTGCTTTGTTGATGAAGTACTTTTGAAAGAGTGGGGTGTAGTGGTGGAAACGTTCCCCTTCTTCCCTTTCAGGTTCTTTGGCTGGTCTAATAATCAAATTGACAGATTAACAGGAGCAAAATAAATTTAATTACATGTATACAGGACACCCACAAAAACATGAAGACTCAAGGCAGTCAGGCAATTAAGACTTATATTCCATTTGGAACTAAGGGGAAGGGGATGGGGTCTGGGGTTTCAAAGGGGAGGAATACCATTCACAAGTAGCTGAGAAGACCAAAAGTTTGGTAAACAAATGTTGGCAATGAGGTGCAGGTAAACCTTTCTGATATAGAAAGTTATCTCTGGTAATAGGTCTCTTCCTGGTACAGGCCCTCTAATCTAAATTCTTTTAGGCAGTTAGGGGAGAGGTAAAGCTTTCCCTGAGTCTGCTGCATCTTAATTGCCTTCAGCTCAAAACAATCCACATGCCAAAGTAGCAAACTTTGGGGTGTAATATTCTGCTCCATATCAGGGGAAAATATATACTTTCCTCCCCCAACACAAGAAGGCAATCAAACTCTTTGTGTTTTGGGTGTTTGCTTTAAAGGGGAGCAGAATTTGACACCCCAAAGTATGCCTCTTTGGTATAAGGATTACTTTGGGCAGGATATTTTGAGAAACTACAGGCACAGGAGAAGCTCTGAAAACCAAGCAGAAGTTACCCTTTTGTAAGAGACATTTATATTTGTAAGGGAAATCTCCACTTGTAAGGTCTCTCTGTCTATACCAGAAAGAGGAGGAAGATTCTAATCTCTAGAAATTTATCAATGGAGAAGGCAATCACCTAAATCTGTACAACAACTTTCCCTTGTTCACTGTGCTCTTCCTGGTCACCTCGCGTAACTGGCTCCCCTGACCCCCAACATCTTTCTTTTGTCTTTAGCTGAAGATGAGATTTAAAGTGGTGGCTTGGGCCATGAAAGAGCTTTTCAGCTTTCCTGGGTCATGTATACAGGAGGTGTCCATATTATTAAACTTCTGTTTGTTTTTCTTCTGTTAAGCTGTCTTTTTATTACAAGGGGGTCTCAACAAAGAACCTAGATGGTAGAGGGAAAATTAGTTTTCCTTCTCCACAGCTTCTTTTGCTAAGGACAATCTTTTCCCTGTGTCCACTAGATTCAAAACCCAAAGTTACAGAATACCTGGAAGACACTCACATACACAGACTTTCCTTTTGGAGTTTGTGTCCACTGAGAGAGACTGGCATTGAGGAGATCAAAGCCCTTTGACCTGGGAGAGAGAGCGTGAGCCTTTTGGAGAGAACAAGGAGACCAGCACACCATTCTTTCAATTTCCTCTTGTATAGCATACTCCACAGTACATTATACAGGATATTAAATAAGGTACAGTTCATACACATGGAGCTCTAAAACCAACCACATGTGAAATTATCTCTTTCTGGAAACTTTAGAGTTGGTTTTTCAATAGATTTTGAACTCTGTAGGTCTATCGTTGCCTATAAAACTTCCTTCAGTATTAATTAGTGAAGCACAATTTGATATTATGAGCATAATAAAAAAACAAGGGGAAAACAATCACCCTGAATTCACCCTGAAACAGTAGCTGAACAACTTAAATAAAAAACAGATGAAGAATCTATGCAAGTTAGAAAAAAGAGTGAGAATTCCTAAAACATGAGCAATATTAGAATCTTGCCATCCTGGTAAGGGGGAGGGGGTGCTCAAAGCCAGATTTAATTTAATTCTATTTGAAACTGAATTTTGTGCCATTTCTTGCAATAAGAGTTGCGGAGCACATTTATACTTTCTTCACAAACCTGACCACGCTACTCCTCTTCTCAAAACACTCTAATGAGTCTCCAGTGCCCTCAAGATAAAGCCTCAGTTTGTTAGTACACCAAAGTTTCCTCTACACGACCAGGCACCTGTAAGTCTTAGCCCTTACAATGCCCCTCATATTCGGTTTCTAGTCATACCTGCAGTTTTCCACACAAGCCATCTTCTCTCTCACCTCTTGCCTTTGTTCCTGTTGCTTCATTTGCTGGGATAGAGCACCCATTCCCCTGTCCTTTGCAAGGAGAACTTACTCATCCTTCAAGTCTCTGCTCTAGGGAGCCTTTTCTCACCATCCAACCCCCATGGGAGGCCATACTTATGCCCTTATCTGCATTTGCACAGCCCTCATGCCTGCCCATCACAATACTCATCACACTTGTGTAACTATCCATTTATATGTCATCCTCATAAAGCTGTGAGCTCCAGAAGAGCAAAGGTTGTCTGTCTTACCTTTTTATCCATAATGCCTGGCATATAGTAGGTGCTTAATAAATATTTGTTGAATGATGAATGAAGTAGGAATTGCTTCTAAGAGGAGCTATTAAACAATGGAGTGGAATGTCTCAGAGGGCAGTGGCTTCCTCATAACTGGGGTGTCCTAGCAGATCATAGTCTACCACCAGTCTGGGAGGCTGTTGCCAGAACACATATTTCAATTAAGGGTTAAGCAAGGTGACTTCTGAGGTCTCTTCCAACTCTGACTTGAAGCAAACAAATCTCTGTAATGCCAAAAAAAAAAAAAATTCTGTCACTTCAATTAAATTCATTATGCTTGAATTCAAATTTATGTTCAATTTATATGTAATATAACCCCCTGCATTGGCTGGATACCCTCACATACATTATCTCATTTTGTCCTCACTATTATGTGAAGCACATTTTGCCATCTCCATCTTACAGATCAGGAAACTGAAGCTCAGCAAGGTAGCATTCACAGAGCCAAGATTCAGATTTTGATGGGTTTGACTCAGAGTTCAGGGACCTCTCCATTACATCCTACTTAAATGATCTTGCACGGTGCTAAGATTCCCGAGGAAGTTGCGTGAACATAATAACATAGACAGTCAGACACACTTGGAAAGAAAGGTGGCCTAAGGGAAAGTTTGATAAGTGAGCCTAAATGTTGGATACCCTCCCTTTGTCCTGCTTTCTGGTGACCCCTTTATGCTTTTCTCTTACCCTCAGGATTGTACTTTAATAACTGAAATTAAGTCATCCACTACTGAAACACAAATGAACTCATTACTATTAATATTAATTTGTGCCAATGTTCAAAGAATTTTAAGCCTGCTTTGGAATTTGAGAAACTGCTTTAGGAATCACTGAAAAATAAAACATGGAAAGGTATGAATGGAAAGTAGTAGTCCTGTTTGATGAATCTGGCTCTATTTTGGGTTTTCTCTGTGGGGTTTTGGGGAAACTTCCTTAGGCAAAATGTATCACAAATTATGCATGCTCTTCTTCAGAAATTAATGATCAGAACTATGAATACAGCAATGTTGAGAATTCCAACTCTCCAAGCAATATTTCATCTTTACTCACAAATATATGCAGAAAACAAGTTGATATTAAATTTTTCTTTTTTATCTTATGACATTGGAATACTACTTTATTAATATTTTTTTATAGGAGGAAGAGTCTTAATTTTTATTTAACTTTTTCTTCAACATCAGCCATGAAAATAAATTATAAGTGTATAAATACACTTATTGATCATTCTTCCTTTTTCACCTCTCTTTCCCTTTTGACAGAAAATGAAATGTAGAGTAAAAATGGAGAGAATGCAAACATGTCTGTCCATCCAGAGCATGTGGATTTTAATAGAATATAGATCATCTTTATCAACAATGAAAAGCTCCATGTCCTACTTGAAACATTTATCCCAAACTTAAACCTTTACAATATTAATTTTCATATCCCTCAAAGAATAGCCATAACATGGCTATTAAATTCTATGAAAAGAGAAAAAAAATATGTGAAGGACAAATCATAAAATGATGCATTGAGTGACAAAAATGTTACTTTAATGTTAAAACTTTGTTTTTGTCTTTCCACAATACTAGCAGAATTGTACTGGATGAAGGGGGTTAAAGGACAACCTTTACACTTAAAACATGAACTCAACGTACCTCTTCAATTTTAAAAGAAATATCTAAACAAACAGTATAATAAATAATTGCATTAGGATAGTACTCTAGGCATAAATCTCTGATTCTATACTCTTGCAAGGAGAATTTTAACAAGGAAGATTTTGTTCATTATGTCAAGTCAAAAATATTAATATTACCTTTGTGTTCCTGACTGTTTTCATGAGTTCCTGAAAATGTCACTCAGTTAGAATTTATTACTCTAAAATTTAAGAGTCTTAGGCTTTTTGAGTCTTTCATCACATAGGCAGGTTGAAAAGCAACACTGATCACTTCACCTAGACATGTTTGTAGCAGACAAATACCTGGAAAAATCAGTCATTCTTCACCATTAAGAAAATGAAAAGACAAGCTATAGACAGGGAAAAAATATTTACAATACATATATCTAATAAAGATAGTTATCCAGAATATATAAACTACATCTCCAACTGAATATAAAAAGGTAATCAACTCAATTAAAAACCACAAAAATCTGTGCACTGTTAACAAAAAATATATATCAATGGCCAGTAAGAATATGAAATGATACTCAACGTCATTAGTCAACAGGGAATGCCAATTAAAACCACAAAAGACACCACTGTATTCACACTAGAATGGTTAAAATGAACAAGAATGATGACAGGAAGTATTGATGAGAATATGGAACAACTTGGAATTCTCATGATTGCTGGTGGAATTGAAAAAGGGTACATCCACTCTGGAAAACAATTTGACGGTTTCTCACAAAGTTAAACATATACTTACCATACGATCCAAAATTCCACTCCTAGGCATGTACCCAAGAGAAATAAAAACACATCTACACAAAAACCTGCATATGAATGTTCATAGCAGCATTATTCACAATAGCCCAAATCTGGAAACATCCCAAATGTCCTTCAGCTGGTGAATGAATAAACAAATTGTGGTCCATCCATACAGTGGAATACTACTCAGCAATAAAAAGGAATGAACTTTCAATTCACACACAACATAGATTAATCTCAAAGCCATTATGCTGAAAGAAAGAAACCACACACAAATAGCCCATACTGTCTGATTTCATTTATGTGACATTCTGGAAAAGTTAAATCTAATCTATGGTGACAAAAAGCAGGTAGGTCTTGAACACTGTGGGAGAAGAAAAACTGATTTCAAAGGGGCAGGATAAAACATTTTGGGTCATGGAAATATCTTATATCTTGACTCTGGTGATGATTATATGACTATATATGTTTGTCAAAACTCATTAAACTGCACCCTTGAAATGGGTACATTTTACTATATAAATTATAATGCAATAAACTTGTTTTAAAAATTACAATAAGAAAATGCTCACTTAAAAATAAGAAAAAAAAAATAAGAAAGAATGTGAGATTATAACGATAGTTAGTCCAAGGTATATTCTACCAGCAGCAAACGATGGGTCAACATATCTTCATTTGTGGACAGAAATGGACTATATATATTATAGGGGCTGAATGTGCCAGAGCAGCAGACAAATCTGTCTGTTTATACTGCTGCCTCAGTCTGTACCTCTAAGTCATGCTCCCAAATTGCCCCAACAAGTCGTACACACTTTGATCAGCATGAGGTCAGTGTCCAGCAATCCTGGTCCCTGCTCCAGATCCCTGGCCTGGCACACAGTACACATTCATCAAATGGTCCAGAATTCCTCACTTGCCAATTAACTCGAAATGAATTTCTGAAGAATCATGAGATAGGCCGTGTATCCTTTGAGATACTAGAAAATAAAGTGCTAGGTAAATGACCAATTTCAGCTCAGGAGGAGTTGCAGACATGTGTTTAACAACCCAATTAATAAACTGCAGTGGGAGAAAACAGAACAACTGAAATAGTTATATATTTCAATGTTTTTCAACTTTGGTTTGTTGACCACTTGTACTAATTCCTATTTGACTCTACATGCTGGCACTTTTTATGTAGAACAGAATCTATAAAAAGTACTTGCTGAATGTTCCAAGAGTCTTCTCATGGCATTTTCTTTCATAGTGCAGCAATGCACAAAGTTGAGGCTGCTTCCTACACAATGAACAAAAATTATTTTCATGAAATTAGCTAGAGTGGTAGTAAACTTTGACCTTTGCTACAGTGTGGGGTAGAAGCCTAGAGCTATGGAAACATTTTTATTTTGTTTCCTTACAGAGTAATGAGGGAGGTCAGAGTTGAAAATGCCCCCAGGCTACACTGAAAAAAGGAGTTTGATTCTAACTGCTAGAAACAGCCACCTATGCTTCCTAATCAGCACTTCTGTTCCCACCGCGGGTCTGGTCCTTTTGTTCCGTAAGCGGGTGAGTTCCTAAATGGCACTGATTCACATGAGATCCCCATCTCATTCCGATTTGCTCGGTTGTTAGGAATTCCACTGCCAGAGGCAAACATCAAATCTAGAGGCAAACCTAGGCAAGTCTTTCTGTACACAGGGGTTAAGACTTCCTCACGAAGGAGAAACACAAGAAACAAACACACATTCACAACAGCCACCACCAGCAATACCCCAGTGACCCCTGAAGGTCTGAAACAGTCAACCCACATTCTAGGCTTAAAAATCCAGAATCTCACAGTTTTCTATGCTGTCTAGGCAACATTTGTTGCTTTATCTGGGGTATTTTAACGTTTTCTGTATTAGAAAAATGTGGCAAAGAACGATGTAAGTATATAAAACGTATTAGGTGGATTTTCACAATGGGAAAGGAGTCTGTTTTTAAAAATTGGATCCATTCTTGACCTTCCTTGAAATAGTGAATTTCCCCAGCACGCTTAGAAACTATCAATTAACCTTCAAAACTTAAATTTCCATGAGCTTCTCAGGAGCACATTATGAACCACATTGTATTAGATTCCAATTGCTGCTGTAATAAATTATCACAAACAGAGGAGCTTAAAACACACAAATGTATTCTCTTACAGTTCTGGAGGTCAGAAGTCTGAAATGTGTCTCACTGGGCTAAAAGCAGCTTGTCAGCCAGGCTGCATTCCTTCTGGAGACTCTAGGCAGAAATCCATTTCCTTGCCTTATTCAGTTTCTCGAAGCCACCTACCTTCCTTTTCTCATAACCCCTCCTTCCGTCTTCAAAGCCAACGAAGTAGCATCTTCAAATCTCTCTCCTCTGACTATGCTTGTGTCCTTGCATCTCCTTCTAAGACCTTCTTGCCTTCGTTTTATAAGCACTTTTGTGTACATTCAGCCTACCCAAAATACCAGAATAGTCTCCCCATCTCAGGGTCCTTAAGTTAATCACATCTGCAAAGTCCCTTGTGCCATGTAAGGTAACACAGGTACAGGTTCCTTAGATTAGAATGTGGACATCTTTCTAAGGTCATTATTCTGCCTACCATACACAGTGGTATGTTATTTTCTACGTAGTTTTGGGGAGGAAAATTTTTCTTCTTTCCTTCTAGGTTCTTCTGGCTGGTCTAATAATTAGGTTGACATGAGAAAGATTAGTAGGAGAAAATCAAATTTAATTATGAATTCTAATGGGACCCCATAAGAATATGAGACCCATAGGCAGTCAGACAACTGAGGTTTATATGCTACCCTGAACTAAGGAGGAGGGGTAGGGGTTTGAGACTTCAAAGGGGAGGAAGACAATTCGCAAGGAGAAGATGGGAAGCAGTAATGTTTGGTAAACAAATGTTTGCCATGCCAAGGGAGAAGTCTTTCTTATGTAAAGCAAAGTTATCTTCGGTGACGCTGTCTTCCAGGTACAGGCTCCCTATCTAAATTCTTCTAGGCAGTTAAGGAGAAGGTATAAAGACAAAAATTCCTGAGTTTTCTGTTTCTTAACAATGATCAGCTTAAAATATCCTCATGTCAAAGAGACACATTTTGGGGTGGCATATTTTGCTCCCCTACAGCAGTTAGAAAAAAAGTAAACTAATGAACTAATTCGTAAGTTCTCTGTCCTTGTGCATGGAGTTGCAGTGTAGGAACAATTGATAATATTTGTCTATGAACTAGGTTTAGAATAATGCCAATGTAAGAAGATAGAAGGTTGAAAACATTAAGTTCCATTGGACTAAACTTGAATGATCTTGAGGCAGGAGATAGATGGGGCCCAGGCTGAGCAGCTGGAGTTTGTCCCCTGTGTGCAGATACTCCCAGACAAAGATAATAGCGGGAACAGACAGGAGCTGAGCCCTGCCCAGAGAAAAGATAAAGAGACCACATATTCCTCATTCTCGGGGTCAAGAAGACCTTCCTGACTACACAGGAAGGCTCCTCGGAGGTCAAAAGGGAGGGGGCGCCACCCCATAGTAGGTGATGTCAACCTACCCATAGGCCTCTGTGCTGGAATCCATCTTGGCTAAGGGATGCACGCACACACATGGGAGGACCTTGAGATAAACCAAATACGGACTCAGAACCAGGCAAAGCAATGGGACTTCCGTGGCCTCCAGTGGTTAAGACTCCACACTTCCACTGCAGGGGGCATGGGTTCAATCCCTGGTTGGGGAACTGAGATCCTGCATGCCATGTAGCGTGGCCAAATGAATAAATAAAACAAATCCATTAAAAAAAAAACAAAACAAAAAGAACCAGGCAAAGCAAGATGATTGGCCAAAGGAAACCCGGAAGAAATGCCCCATTTAATCATTCAAACTACCATGAAGACTGACTCTCTCTCTGAGCCCACCCATGTGTGTATTCACACATACTCTTTTTTTCCTCCTAAGAAGCACTTTACTTGTTTCACTACTTTCCGTCTCTTTGCTGAAATTCATTTCTACAAAGCACACAAGCCAGGGCCTTGCCACTGGCCCTCGTGGTCTAGTGGTTAGGGTTCAGCGCTCTCACTGCCATGGCCTGGCTTCAATCTCTGTTCGGGGAACTGAGATCCTCCTTCAAGCCGCTGCCGGACGAGGCCACCCGAGATCAAGCTGAATTCAGTTAGAATTTTGTGACAGAAGCAATATGTATTCTAATTAATCACATACATATTTTGTCAAACTCATGTAAGGTACTTAGCTCCCATTCCATCTATGTGATATAGAACAATGAATAACATGTAGATAATCCTCTTTTACATGTTTTAGTTGCCTAAATAAATTCCCCTCCTGAAAGAATGGGTTGGATTATTTATTCTTTAGTAACAGAGAATCTAAACATATCTTTTAGCTATTTGGAGGTCACATAGGCTTTAAGAAGCTGCTCTGTCATTATTGAGTCGTAAAACTTAACAGCCCATGAATGCTGCCCGAGTTCAACACCAAAGGCTAAATAGGATAAAACACTGCATTAATTACAGTCTATTATCATCAGCTGTTGGTTAGGGGAAATGTGGTTATATTGAAACTTCAAAATACGTTAAAAAATTAAACACTTTCATAACAGTAACAGCGGAAACATTTTTTTTTTTTTTTTTTTTTTTTTGTTTTTTTGTTTAGTGGGAACCTTTTTTTTTTTTTTTTAATTTTTATTTATTATTTATTTATTATGTTTATTTTTGGCTGTGTTGGGTCCTCGCCTCTGTGCGAGGGCTTTCTCCAGTTGCGGCGAGTGGGGGCCACTCTTCATCGCGGTGCGCGGGCCTCTCACTATCGCGGCCTCTCTTGTTGCGGAGCAGAGGCTCCAGACGCTCAGGCTCAGCAGTCGTGGCTCACGGGCCCAGTTACTCCGCGGCATGTGGGATCTTCCCAGACCAGGGCTCGAACCCGTGTCCCCTGCACCGGCAGGCAGATTCTCAACCACTGCGCCACCAGGGAAGCCCCAACGGAAACATTTTTAAGGTAAAAATTTCCTATTCCACACCTTAAACAGCTTACCTGTGTTCACTATGCCTTGCTATTTTCCAGTTCTTGTGTAGGTACATACATACATTTATACATACATACATACCTTGTTTTCACATACCTGTAATCATAATATAGATGCAAATTTATGTTTGGCTTTTTACACCCTAATATGTTTATTTTTTTCAGGTAATTATGTAATGGTCATAATTTTTATTTTAATGGCTACAGTGTATTCCACAGCATGGATGTCACATGATTTTCTTGATTCTATGATTAGACGTTTATGTTGAATCCATTTTTTGACCATGATAAACACTGCTGTACATAACATTTTGGGGTGTGTTTTTCTTGGGGATTGGGGAGATTATTTTCTCGGGACAATTTTTAAAATTGTTATATAATAGTCATAGGGAATTTTAAAACAAATAATAACAGGTTTTGCTCCATGTTTGTACATAGTAAAAGTATCACTAGAGACAGGGAAAGTACTTTTAAAAGATGCCAATAATATTTTTATACCAACATTCATACCTTGCCTGAAATCATTTTCCTGAGGACAGAAATAAGAGTGAAGAATATGCCGAATGAGTACAACGGTTAAATTATACACAGATTATTGTTGATTACGTAGAAAAGTTTATATAGAAAAATTGTGGAGGAATAAAAGGAACAGTGAATTTAAAAAGACTGTTGCTATATGTCAATGGAGCAAATTACGAAATTCCGTACGTAACTCATGTATATGGTTTATATTCAATTCCATGCTAAATATTTAATAATCATTGCTCCTCTCCTGAGAATTAAATTCTTAAAGAATAGGGATTTGAAGTTCTATTTATGTTACATAGGCTACAAAATTTTAGAGGTAATAGAGACATGTTAGAATTTTCAAAGTACATATATTTTGATGTCAGTAATAGAGTGTAAGGCAAGAAGTAGATTTGGTTTTATCAGATGATGGAATGATGGAATGACGGCAATTTCTATTACATTCTTCATGCTGCTTGTCACTTTACTCTTAATTCAAATGTACAAGGAGGAAAGACATTTTGTTAAAACCGTCAGTAAAATACTTAACAAAAGAAGCGAGCCATGTGTTAAAGGTTCCAAGAGGTGGGGGAAACACTGCAATAAATCGAGACCCTCTCCAGCTTTAATTTCATTATGTAGCTGCACAGTGTTTATCTAAAGAATTCACAATCATATGTAATTTGACTTTTAAGTAGGAAATATGACCAATACAGACTGAAGCATTAAAAGTTGTAAGTGCCTGTTCAATAATGTGAGAGAAGTCAGGATTCACACTAATGGGAAAGCTGGTTGGCTACCTTTACAGAGGAGAATATCTTTCAGTGGAATAGTTGTCCCTGACCACAGTGAGTTGATCCACTAGAGAATTCCTCATGCTTAATATAAGAGAATACTGATACACTCAAAATTTTAAATGGGCTGAAGATTCCATTACATAGTACTGCGAATAAAATTGGCAAACCTGAATCTCTGCGAGGTGCTATTGACACGATAATAATGATCAATTTTCTGAAAGGAGAATCTTTAGGATAAGAGGAGCTACCTCTAATTCGTAAACAATAGAGAACTTATACAAAGTAGCATGATTAGCTTGAGAGACTAATTTTGTAAAGTAACTTTATTTCTGTATGATGTCATTTTATTCATATTTTAAACATATAACTTTTAATTAGTTAATTCTCTCATTCTTTCACTCAGAGTATTAAGTGCCAGATAGTGTGGCTATCTAAGTGAGCAGGACAAACACAAAATCCATGCTCTATGGAGCTTACATTCTAATAGATATCTGTCTATGGCACATATTTTTCCCCAGTACAAAACATCAGAAGGACCCATCATTATTGGTAAAAGAGGGGAAAACAACATAGCAGTATAACTATCAAATGGAGTTGCAGAGACATTCTAGAAAAGAGTATAACAAGCGGCAATATATTTCAGTGAATACTGGATAGGAAAGAGATAATGCAAGCTCACGGAGGTGTCAGAATTTACACCAAGTTTGGTTTTTCGGATGTCTGAGAGAGCTTTGATATGAACCTCACCTTTCTGTTTTGGGTGGACTCAACCTGAAGAAAAAGACTGTGTCTTTCCTTTGCCCCCAGGTCCTTTTCGATCTGTGGTCCCTCATAACAATAGCACTGGTTGTCACACAGAGAAAGGCAGTAGCCAATAGGTAGTTTCACTCACATCTGTTTTATTTCCATATCCCTTAGATCCCCAAGCTACCTGTGGCTATGTTGCTTGGAGGAAGAATGGAGAATGAATGGAGGGCTACACTACTGACTGTATCTTGTATCAGGTTTCCTTTGAGAAAGAGAAATTTGGATAATCTTGGGATCACAGAAATGTTTAATGGAACTCCAACTAGCTGAGGAGTCAATACCAGTGGGAAAACTCCCTTCAGAGACAAAAATCTGTAGTCAGACCAAATGAGCTCCGTGAAGTGACTAAATCCACCTTGGCAGAGGCAGGGGGCCTCATTTTGGGTGCTTTTAAAGCAATGAATACTTTACATATGGGCTACAAAGGAAGCTAATCACTTTCCATATATTTTAAACACACTCTCTTATAGCCAATACAACCCAGATAGTTCAAGTACCCTCACTGTCCACGTGCCAAAGAGGAAATGCAACACTAGCCATAACTGCATCATCTTTAAAGAAACCCTCTGTGATAATTAAGCTCATTACATTTGAATATTTAATTTCTGCCAGTACACAACTAAATAATTGTTCAAAATATTGTAGTGAAATCTACCAAGACTATTAAAAGTTTACCCAACTATCATCTAGAAAACATTACAAAGTTCCTAGTCAGGAGCATCAGAGCCTTTAGAGGATTTTCCAGTATCACCTTAGACGCCTTCTCAGTATGGTAGAAAACGATCACAGCTTACCAATAACCAAGACAAATTCCGTCCACCTTCTGCTATTCGAAGTTGAAAATTCACCTGTCAACACTGTCCTTTCCTAACCTACATAGATAATCGTTAAAATCATTAGGTATTGGCAAAATTCTCATAATTTATAAGATGAGGCTTTGACTTTTAGCCCTTAAACTTTTAAGTTATTTATTTTTTTGTTTTTGTTTTTCAAAAACAGAGGAAAATCCCAAATTATACCTGTTTGGCAAAGGAAGCGATGTCCGTTATTCGTGGCCTAAACATCCAATGCAATGTGCTCTGGAAACATTTCTCTATATCTCTTTAGTCAATAAATAATGGTAATATATTGCCTATGATATCTTTAAATGATATATGGTCCATATCATGCTTACTGGTCCCTGGAGACTTAAAAGCAATTAGTACATAGCTTCTTTTCGGATATAATGATCATCTGAAAACAGGTTTCACAGACCTCCTAAAAGATTCAAAAATTTTGATTTAATATACCTTATGACTATGGCAGAGGTAGATAAACACTTTGGTTTACATATCTGTATGTTATTTAAAGCAGTATATGTTCGTTTCCTCTGCTGGAACTTCTTGATTCCTTTGTTACAATGAACCAGAGTTGTTTTTTTCCTCCTATAAAGTTCCAAAATGCAATGTGAACAATGTTAGCTATTTATAAATCAACCAACTTCAACCTCTCCATTTTTCACTATTACCTATTTCCTCAGAGTCTGCTCCTGCCCTTGGAAATTCTGAACACTTGCAAGTCCTTGATGTGGCAGAGGTTTTTATTCAGTCAGCCATTTGGGAGAGTACCTGGACTACCTTCTGCACCAAAATAAAATCCACGCAATGTCAGCCCAAATGCCTCCTCTAAAAGCATCACCCTGGTCCTTAAACGAACACCAACGCTGACATTTTAATACACAATTTTAGAGGAAACTAAGAAAATTACACAGTATCTGCTCTGCTATAAATATAAATAATACAATTTAAAGATAAGTATATAGATTAAGATCATTCACGATGTGTTAACAATAATTTGTTCTTACTAAACCCAACAGGGAAAATACAGTTTGCATTCAGGTCACCATTATTAGGACCTGGAGGTCTACATTTTTCTTAGTCTGTAGTCAGTATCTCTATTTGCCAGCAGGAGACTTCTACTTGAATTTTCCTCCTCTCAATTCAGATCAAGTTTGTCCAAATGTCTATTCTTCATCTTCCCTGGACATCTGTTGTCTTTCAGCACCTTCCTATATCAATCAGTGTCACCTTCAATCTCTCATAAGTCCTAGTACCAAACCTCAGAGCCCTTTCTGAATCTTTTTTTGCCCTTATCCTCTGCAACCCTTTGGTCCCTTGATAATCCTTCCAGTGCCTGCCTTTTATATCTGTTCCCTGCTTCACCTAGTCTGAATCCTTGTCACCGCACATGTAGACAATTATAGCAGATGCTTCCTAGCTTTAGAAACTCTCAAGTTCCTTTTGCTCCAATTCATCTCAGACTTTGCTGTCAGAATAACTTGCCTAGGGCTTCCCTGGTGGCACAGTGGTTAAGTATCTGCCTGCCAATGCAGGGGACACGGGTTCGAGCCCTGGTCCGGGAAGATCCCACATGCCTCGGAGCAACTAAGCCCGTGCACCACAACTACTGAGCCTGCGCTCTAGAGCCCATGAGCCACAACTACTGAAGCCCGCGCACCTAGAGCCCGTGCTCGGCAACAAGAGAAGCCACTGCAATGAGAAGCCCGCGCACCGCAACGAAGAGTAGCCCCCGCTCGCCGCAACTAGAGAAAGCCCGCGCACAGCAACGAAGACCCAATGCAGCCAAAAATAAATAATACATAAAAATAAATAAATTAAAAAAAAAAAAAGAATAACTTGCCTAAAACATAAATCTCACTAAAATGTCATTCTATTCAAAACATCCAGTGGTTCTTCAATGACCTTTTGGATGTAGCTCAAACTCTGTGACATCTAGAATTAATTCAGCCTTTTTAGGCTGGTATTCTAGGTTCTGGCCTGACCTTGCCTATGTACTCTCATCCCACTATTCCATGACAGTGACCCAGTTCTCCAGTCAAGGTACCTCTTCACTGTTCACTAATATTATAATCATTCCCAACTTCAAGCTTTTCTTCTTGCTTTATCTGGCTGTGTCTACTACTAGGCAGGGTTCCTTAAAGTGTCATCCAAAGGTCACCTATATCAGAATCATCTGAGATGCTTATAAATCATGCAGATCCCTGAATCCACAACTCAGACCTACTGCATTTGGAGACTTAGAATTTACAAACTTCCCAGGTGATTCTGGTATAGGCTAAATTGTGAGCTCCATCATGTTATGGGTACGTGGAATTCCACTCTTAGTCTCCCTGAGACATAGTGCCTGGCACACATTAGAAGGTGAATATTTTTTAATGGGTAAAATTTATTACGGTATAGAATATCTTAAACAGGAGAATGAATTCTAAATTTCTTTGAATTCTAAATTTCAGGTATGAGGACGAAATTGTCTCTCCTTCCTTTGGTCTCCAATGGTGCCCCAGCTTTTGGCTAAGATCAGGTATGTCCCCTTTAGTCTAGTTTCCATCTGCAAAACTTGGAAAACTTTAGAGCAGGTGCCAGGTGGACTCAAACGTAGGCAGGGTATCTGTCCAGCAAGCATGGAAGGTATAGGTCCTGTTGCAAGCTCTTTCAAGTCATTATTAGAAAGAAGTTAGGAAGTGAAGGCCAGTGGCAGGCTCACAACTAAGTAAATATGTTTTTCGGAGTGACAACAAAATGAAGCCCAGAAAGTTGTCAAACTCACAGCCAGAGTTAATGAAACACTTGATAGGATGCTGAAGAAACATGGCACACAGAGTTTCTGATCAGAAAGAATAAACAATCACCACTGAACCAAATTGTCTTCCTCTGACAGCTGCTCACTCAACAATGGAAATGCTCTGGTTAATTTCAAAGCCTGGATGAAACACCACAGAAAGAGGAAATCAAAACAAAGAAAAGAAAGAATATATCCTTATGGAGATTCCCTCGAGAGTAAACACTGAAGGTTAAGATCCGTTTTGCAAAAGGCACTATCTTTTTAAAAAGTAATATATGCACATGATAAAAATAAATTCATTCATAGTAAGGTTATAATGGTTAAAGTAATTCTCCCTCCCATGCCCTTTTCATTTTGTATGAAGGTTTAGATTCTTAAAAAATTGGTTCTCATACATTTATTATGTAGTTTGACCCTTTACTCTGTGGGAGGTGAAAAATAATTCTCCTTCTATCCTCCTGGGTTTTTGGCTGAGACGTCCTGTAATAAAAGACAGATTAACAGGAGGAAAACAACAGAATTTTAATAACATGTATACCTCTGTATACATGGGAGAGACCCAGGAAATCTGAGTAACTCCCCAAGATGGTCCAAGCCACCACCTTAAATACAATTTCCAGCTAAAGACAAAAGAAGATGTTGGAGGGGGGAGAGCCAGGTTTTTAGGCAAAGCACAATAAACAAGGGTAAGGTTATGATGCAGGGTTAAGTCCATGCCTTCTTCATTGATAAGGGTTTCATTGATTTTGTTACTTGTCTACCTAGCTAAAATACTTCAGGGAAGAAGAAATCTCATAAAATGAAATTTATATAAGCAAGTTCTAAATAGTTTCATGAAAGATTTGGAGGTGAGATTTATTGTCTTGAGTCTTAAAAATCGTTGGAACGACAACTTGGAAAATAATTATTTTTCTCTCCATATACTTTCCATGTATGTTCATGACTATAAATTGTTAAATTATCTCATTTCTTAAGGCCCAACTTGTTCAGGTAAGTATTTTGCTATTGGAAATATTCACTTTGCCTTTGGTTTACCAAATACTAACCTGAGTTTTGAAATAAATAAAAGTGGAGTGGTCATTCAGAATATTTGATTTCATTGTTTTTCATTCAGAAAGCAAGAATCAGTACTAAAACCCATATGCTCCCCAACAGTAATTTTTTGTTTGGTTGTTTGTCTTTATAAATTTATTTATTTTTGGCTGCGTTGGGTCTTCGTTGCTGCACACGGGCTTTCTCTAGCTGTGGCGAGCGGGGACTACTCTTCGTTGTGGCGCGTGGGCTTCTCATTGCGGCGGCTTCTCTTGTTGCAGAGCACGGGCTCTAGGCACGCAGGCTTCAGTAGTTGTGGCACACGGGCTCAGTAGTTGTGGCTTGTGCGCTCTAGAGTGCAGGCTCAGTAGTTGTGGCGCACGGGCTTAGTTGCTCCATGGCATGTGGGATCTTCCTGGACCAGGGACCGAACCCATGTCCCCTGCATTGGCAGGCGGATTCTTAACCACTGCACAGCCAGGGAAGTCTCCCGTAATTGTTATTTATAGAATTTAACAAATTTTAAGGTGTTATTAGAAAGGTAAAGGCCACTATTTTGTCTTTACATAATATATAATTCTGAGAATACTTAAAACTTTTATTTTCAAAATATTTTTTCAACTGTATCAAGCACCCTTCAACAAATGATTCCTCAATTCTCTCTCACTAGTGAAAAATCAAATGAAAATGCTGTCCAAATGATTGAGGAACACTGATTGTCTTACAAGCTGACAAACTAAACAACATAAACAAACACAACTCAAAAAGTTCAATTTCTTTGATGCAGCAGCTAAAACTCTAAATAGAGCATGCTCTACTCATCTCCAGCCCTAGCACACCTTTCCAATCTTTTGATCACACAATACCTTGCCTAACTTGTTGGTTCTTTCCATAGATCAAAGAAGTAGAAATGAAGAATTAAGCAATTAACAGATCACTAGATCGCTTACCTAGCTTCCCTTCAGTAATTTCTCGAACAAACTGTGTGAACGAGATAGCACCTAAAGAAAAATCACGAGTCGACAAGCCTGCACACAGTAGGGGGTGGCGATGACTCTGACTCCCTATCTCAATGATTAACTGAGATTACTTCCCTTTTCCCCTTTAAAAACCTTTGCGGCTGTGCAGAATCTTCGGACGTGATTTTCGGGGGACACTGAGTCTACCATTTCCCCAGATTGCTGGCATTCTGATTAAAAGCAACTTTCCTTTCTACCAAGAAATGCTTCTTGGTATTGATTTTTGAGCAGCGAGCAGTTGGACCTGATTCAGTAACAATGTGAGTAAAACTACATATTTCAAGTGAATATGATCTCAGGGGGCCTCGGCCTGCAGCAGCTTGAAGCTTGAAGCAGGGTTTCCGTCCCCAGACAGAGATTGAGGTCGGGCAGCGGCAGTGAGAACGCTGAATTCTAGCCACTAGACCACAAGGCCCTGGCCCGTCAGCTGTGTAGAAATGAATTTCCACATAGAGATGGAAAGTAGTGAAGCAAGTAAAGTGTTTATTAGGAGGAAAAAGAGTACAGGATGTGTGGATAGACACACAGGAGGGCTCAGAGTCGCACCCTTGTGGTAGTTTGAATCACTTTTATGGGGCATGTGTTCTGGGTTTCCTTTGACCAATCATCTTGGTTTGCCTGGTTCTGAGTCCGTATTTGGTATAACTCAGGGTCCTCCCCTGTGTGCGTGCACATCTCTTAGCCAAGATGGACTAGTATGGGGTGGCGCCCCCTCCCTTCTTGACCTCCAAGGAGCCTTTCTGCACATGTGTAGCGGGGGAGGTCTCCTTGACTTCGAGAATGAGGAATTTGTGGTCTTTTATCTCTTATCTGGGCAGGGCCCAGCCTCCTCCATCATCCTGCTTTTATGGAGTTTCTGCTATTATGGAGTTTCTGTCCACAGGGGAGAAACTGTTCAGCCTGGGGCCCATCTATCTCCTGCCTCAGTTAAAAGTAACATCTTAATTTACAAAATTTAAGTGAAATATACACTAAATTTATTGATGTAGTAATGACACAACTATGACTTTTATATACATTTCAATATATTACGTATATTTCAGTCGTGATGTAATTGGATTTTTTTTTTTTGGCCGCGCCACATGGCTTGCAGGATCTTAGTTCCCCGACCAGGGATTGAACCCGTGCCCCTTGCAGTGGAAGCACGGAGTCAACCACTGGACCTCCAGAGAATTCCCATCAATATATTACATATATTTCAAATTTTCTTAAATTTTTCTCCTCATGCACAAGCCTTCATTAAAAACACACTTTTCCATGTTGCATTCCTCAAGATACCCATAAAGTATATGTTTCTAAGGTGAGAGCAAGCTTTATGTAGAAGCTGCAGAAGAATAAAGTCCTATATCAACCTGCTGTAGTCTATATCGGGGCTTCTCAGCATTGGCATTATTGATGTGTGAGGACAGATGATTCTGTAAAGGAACAAAATTTGCCACCCCAGAATGTCTCTTTGGCATGTGGATTATTTGAGCTGAAAACAATCAAGGCCCGAAAGACTCAGGAAGAACCTTCGACCTTCCCCCTAACTGCCTAAAGAATGTAGATAAAGGACCTGATCCAGGAAGGGAGGCATCTCCATAGATAACTATAGTTTGAACTAAGTGTATAGAGGGGGAGGAGCCTAGCGAAGTCTGCTTGTTAAAATTCCTGTCTGTGTCCCATTGTCTCTGCCTGGCCCAGCAAACGTTTATTTACCAAACATTTGCTTTTCCATCTCCATGTCAATTGCCTTCTTCCCCTTTGAAGCCCCAAACCACTAACTACATCCACATCCTCCTTTGTCTTTAGCTGAAGATGGTATTTAAGGTGAGGGCTTTGGCCATTTTGTCGAGTTACTCAGTTCTCCTGGGTCTCTCCCATGTACACATGTTATTAAAATTTGATTTTCTCCTGTTAATCTGTCTCGTGTCAATTTAATTCCTAGACCAGCCAGAAGAACCTAGAAGGGTAGAGGAAAATTTCTTTCTCCCCAAGAATTCCTTGTTGTGGGGCTTGCCCTGTTGGATGTTTAGCAGAATCTGTGGTGTCTACCCAGCATTTACCCACTAGATGCCAGTAGCAACTTTCCCCAGGTTGTGACAACCAAAAATGTCCCTGGACATTGCCAAATATCCCCTAGGGGGCAAAACTGTCCCTGGCTTGAGAACTCCGTATTGATGCTTGAGTTGAGACCTGAGTATCATTCCACATTTCTAACTAGTGGAGAAGGAAAATGAACAGTTTCATATTTTATACAGACCACCAAAAATTAAGGTGGAAACTGAGAAAGAATGATCAATGTAACTCAAATGGTAGATTTTTTTTTTTTCTGATTTGATCTAAGAAAAGCAAACAAAAATAGGATCTTTTCAGAACTAAGCAGATTTTTAAAAATCACTTTTCTGTGAAGACTTTAAAATACAATTAATCACAGCCCATAAGGTCATTCGCAGATAGGTGTGTACATGTATCATAGTGACTGGGCCAGTGTATGGGCTGTGCAGTGTGTATGTATCAAGAGGGCAAGGGGACTAGGAGAAAAGCTGGAACTCGGAAATCAGACTGCAAATAAAATACGAGTCAGGACAGTGGGGGGAGTAGAAAGTCAGGAAAGCAAACAGAAATCAAGTGCAATAAATCGTTTGCAAACACAGAAAAGAGTCATCACACAGGACGTTGCCAGAAACTGAGAGAATAAATCAGGGCAGGGGGCAAATTATATGCATGGCCGCAGCAGAAGAGAGGTACCCACACTGACAACGCCTCAGATCGCTCTCCTCACCTAAACTGGCTTATTTCCCTCCCTGTAGAGAGACTCATCCCCAGTAAACCTGGCCTAGAAACCTGTATGTGGTGATCACTGACAGCAGCAATCTGGGTCAGTAGTGTAGGATCAGACTTGCTTGCTTGGCAAAAGCATTTCTGTGACTCTGTGTCCAGCAACAAAGCACAAGTGAACAGACTGTGTCTACCCTGACATGACTGGCTTCCACCTCATTGTTGAACTGATGGCTGCTGGTTTTCAATCGGGACTGTGAACATACACTTAGAATGGGAATGTGATTGATTGTGTTTATATCTGCTTTCTCATTTTCCACGTGAATTACCCCAGAACACCTCTTCAAGGTGCTAAAAGGCCCTGATGAGTAAATTTAAACAATGTCAGAAGTCACACTTTTTCCATTTGTGTATTTCTCATCTGTTTTGTTGTCTTTATAGCATTTATAGCCATCTGAAATTCTTTTTGCCTAGTTTATTGTATCTCCTGCACAGAAATATTAGTTCTAGGAATGCTGGGACCTTACTGTCTTACTAGCTTCTCTCATCTGTGTCCCCAGCACCTAGAACAACACTTGGCTTATAATAGGCATTCAATAAATATTTGTTGAATGAATGAATGGGCAATAAGCAATTGCAGGAAACGTTTCTCCTATTTGGTCCTCCAAGTAATGAGTCCTTTTAAACATTTCAATCTCAAATTATGCTACGTACGCAGTAATACCGTGGATATTGTCAGTCACCCTCCTCTGTGCTTTGGAGGTGTCAGTGACAGTGTCAACAGAGGCTCTGAGGATTTCTCTGTGAACCACAGATGAGCAAATCACTCTGATCTCCTCCATCTTGACATGAGCCACTAAAGACCGCATGCCAGCCTGAGAACTAGAGGTAGCATTAGTGGCTTTGGGGTAAAAGACAGACCACGACGCAAAGCAAGTAATGAGGAGTTATGTTTTTACCTGCCCTCCATACAATTAAAACTTGACCTCCAGCTGTATCTAAATAGGAAATAGAAACGTTTGAATTTAGATAACCCAGTGAAGTGCTACCTATGCCAGATACAATGCATGGGATTAACACCTCTTACGGAAGAAATCATTGCACTAATTAGATCCCAGGAGCCATCACCTGCAACAATGAGCAGAGAATAGTAAATGTGGTACCATATGCATGACTAGCTCAGTGGCTGAATAACTACTAGCTGTTCAGAATCCATTCCCAGCCCAGCCTCTGCACAGTAAATACTCTAGATCTCAGAAGCTGTGGTATGCCACTCAACTCAAATCTGCTAAAAGCAAAGTGAATGGGTTGTATAAGGGGAAAATTGAATCAAAAACATTGGTATTTTGAAGGAGGAATTCACAGCTGGACAAGGCAAGCTGTGAAAATTATGCTTCCTTGCTAAAGAGCTGGCACAGCCTTTGGAATGGGCCCTCATGCTAAGGAGCTCAAAGGATGCAAAAGATTTAACAGAATTCTTTGAAAATTATGCTATTTGAGGGGCACACTACTCTAGTTTGCTCAGTTTTGCTTTTATGCATAGGCTTTACTTTTAATGAATCTATACAATAGTTATTTTCCTTAACGGAGAAGAATTTTAGGAAAGTTCTTTGGATTCTTAGAATCTCCATACAACCTTACACTATTTCTGAATATAAGCAATAAGCTGTATTTAGTTTTAAAATATAGGAGATGACGGGGGTATAACAATTCAAGACCTCTTTGGAATTTAAGAGGCGTTCAGTAATTCCAGAGTGGAAGAGTAACAATAAAAAAAAAAGGATCATTCTCATTCTTGGAAAGAACAATGATTTTAACACAGCTGCTAATACAGAGAGAACAAGGTATGGAGGAAGACAATTTCAAAAAGAAAAGTCCGCATCCAAATGTAATGTCATTTATTTACAGCTCACTAGCTACTCTGTTTCTTATAAGAGCATGATTCTAAGTGGTCTAGATATCCTTTCTTGACTAACAAAAATGGATATGGCTACACATGAGGAGGCTTTGAAACTGGCTTCACTATTTGCTACTGTACAAGTTCAAGCTTTCTGAGACTCCAACATGGATTCTTCATTAATATCGTAGCAATTTGGTACCTGTCTATGCATCAGCACATTGTTAAAATCTCCAAAAATGTGGCACAATGCCTTAGTCATAAATAGTAAAGCAAAATAAGTAAAATAACCCTTTTCCAAGGAAGAGGAACAACTTAGGTACTCCAATGCAGTGCTCAAGTGTTTCAGAATAAGTTATGTTTAAACCATTGTTTCCTTCATGTGTAAGTAGTCACTTCTCATTTATACATCATAAAGAATGAGCAGTGGCAAAAAGGGAACAGATTGGATTATAAAGCCATGACTCAACAAAGGAGCTCACAAACTACAGACTCAGAAACTATCTAGTCTCCATTTCTTTTTCACTCATGTTTAACTGTATTACATTCAGTAATGTTTACATCACTGAATGTAATGTAAACATTACATTCAGTTAATACATTAACTGAATCATCAGTTAATTCAAGGGCAGAGAAATGTCAGGTTATTACCACAAGTGTCAAATGCTCATGAAGGTGGAAATCATTATGTTTTACTATCAAAGTGAGATTTTTAAAAAAAATTTCAGAGGTAGGTGTACAAACCCACTGGTCTGAAATAAGCCTGATGTGGAAAAAGGACTTCGGAGGAAGGCATGATGAGCGCCTTACTCCCAGCTGTTCTTTGGACATTTTTTCCTTGATTTCTCTTCTCACCTTTCTCAAGTTCCTTTATTAATAATGTAGTAAAGACTGCTAGTTACTGACCCAATATGCTTGTTTTTTCCTTCTTTAGTAATAGAACCCCAAACTTGTCTCTTGTGTCAATATGCTTGACTAAATGACTGCATTTCTGAACCTCCTTGGCAGAGAAAACAAGTGAGAGAACTGAATTTTGGCCAATGGAATATAAGTGAAAATGTTGTGTGGGACATTCAGGAAGGCTCCTTAAAGGTAACTGACTCCATTGCCTAACCTCCCTCCTTCTTACTAATGCATAGAACACAGATGCAATGGCTAGAGCTTCAGCAGCCATATTAGACCACATTAGGAGGGTGGAACAGAAAAAGAGAAGGAATTTCAATTCCTGGTGACTTTACAATCGCACTACCAGCCCTGGATGTCCAGTCCTGAAATTACTTTAGATGAGAGGAAAATAAACTTCTCTATTGCTTGTCAGTAGTAATTTGGAATTTTTGTGTTAGACAATTGAATCAAATTCTAATTGATGTAAAATACCAATAAGAATTGCCCAAAGTTAAAACAATGAAGGAGACAGGGAAAAGCAGATGCAAGGGTATTAAAAAAAATGAGGTGGAGCACAATTTGTCACTGCAAAATATGTCTCCCTGGCATAAGGATTATTTTAGGCTGTTTGCTTTTAAAAAAAAAACAAAAAACAGACATGAGAGAAACTCTGAAAGCCAAGTAGAAGTTAGTTACCTTTTTATAAGAGCAATTTATGTTTATAAGGGAAATCTCCATTTGTAGGAGTGTCTTCCTCTCTGTACCAGGAAGAGGAGGAACTACTAAACCTGGAACTCTTATCCATGGAGAAGGCATGGACTTAAATCTGCATAACAACCATACACTTGTTTACTGTGCTTTGTCTGAATACCTGGCTCCACCCACCCCAACATCTTCATTTGTCTTCATTTATTTATTTTTAAAATTTATTTTATTTATTTATTTTTGGCTGCTTTGGGTCTTCGTTGCTGCGCGTGGGCTTTCTCTAGTTGCAGGGAGTAGGGGCTACTCTTCATTGTGGTGTGTGGGCTTCTCATTGCGGTGGCTTCTCTTGTTGCGGAGCACGGGCTCTAGGTGCGTGGGCTTCAGTAGTTGTGGCGTGTGGGCTCAGCAGTTGCAGCACATGGGCCCTAGAGCACGTGGGCTTCAGTAGTTGTGGCTTGCGGGCTCTAGAGCGCAGGCTCAGTAGTTGTGGTGCACGGGCTTAGTTGCTCCGCGGCATTGGGATCTTCCTGGACCAGGGCTGGAATCCGTGTCCCCTGCATCGGTAGGTGGATTCTTAACCACTGCACCACTAGGGAAGCCCTTCATTTGTCTTTAGCTCAAGACGGTTTTTAAGGTGGTGACTTGGGCCATTTCAGGGAGTTACTCAGTTTTCCCAAGTCTCTCCCATGTGTACAGGAGGGATACATATTATTAAACTTCTCTTTGTATGGGTTCTCTGTCAGAGTCTCCAGAAAAGAACCAACACTGCTGACACCTTGATTTCAGGCTTTTGGCCTCCTGAACTATGAGAGAAAAAATTTCTGTTATTTTAAGCCACCACATTTGTGATAATTTATTACAGCAGCCCTGGGAGACCAATACAGGAATCTAACATACATTTTCTCATTTAATCTTCACAACAGCACTGTCAGATGTAAATCATTATACATGTATTTTTAGATAAAGATTGTGAATCAGAAAGAAAAGCTAACTTACTTCATTCCTCTGACATGTATGTGGTGCCTATTCTATGCTAGACTCTGCTTGTATACTGGGAAGCATAAAGGTAAAGAATTGTGCAAGGAGGGACTTCCCTGGTGGTCCAATGGTTAGGACTCTGTGCTCTCACTGCTGGGGCCAGGGTTCAATCCCTGGTCGGGGAGCTGAGATCCCACAAGCCCTGCGGCATGCCCCTCCCCACCCCAAAAAAATAAAAACCAATGCAAAAAATAAAAAATTGTGCTAGGAAGCACAAATTACAAAAGGTCAGCGCAGAATTTGGATCCACACTGCCTGCCTCCAAAGGCATTATGTCCTCATCACACTGCTCAGCAATGATCCTACAATTCTCCTCAACCATGTGGTGCTAATGCAGCCCCAATGCTGTCTACAAAGTCTTCATATGTGGAAATTACACTTCACTGATGGTCCCATCTGTGTCTCAGTGCTTTTTTCCCAATAAGACCAAGCAGGGCAACAGACCACATGATTTACTTTCTACAAACAAAATGCTAAGGGTGAAATTTCTCTCTTCAGAAAAGGAGCTGAAATAATGGCCTCTCTCCTTTGAAAGGGGAAATGTTGTCTTCTGTAATCCATTGCAAAGAGGGTTTTGTACCATCTGCTCATCACATCTGGGTCAAGGGCAGTATGCCTGAAGATGACTGTTTGATTTCACCGAAAACAAAAAAGGGTAAAAAAAAAAAAAAAAAAAAAAACCCAAAAAAACGAAAAAGGGTTTGTTGGTTCCCAATTCTGAAATCATATGGGGCCAAGCTTGACTTAAGAGCCTTCAGGTGCAAGTCTCAGCAGAACCTCACTTTGACTTATTCCCCCAATAGAATAAGGATTGTCCTGCTCTAGGCACAAAGATGCAAAGGGCAGAGTGAACTGTAGTGGGTTTGAGGTCAAACAGAACTGGAGTCAAGCCTTGACTACGTTACAGTGACAAAGCTGTAGAATCACAGCATGAGAGGATTAGAAAGTCATTCATTTTCACTTCTCTAGTTTACAGATGACGAAATTGAAACCAATAATAGGGAAGGGATTTGGCCAATGTTATGCAGAAAGGCTAGAAGGCAGAGTCAGAAATAGCACAATTCACTCCTTTAGGACTGATGCCATTTCCACAAGTCATGTTCATTTTTTGAACCTCAAAATCCTTGTCTGTAAATTAAGACTAAAGAGACCAGCTTGGCATACCTAATAGGGTTACTGTGATCATCAAATGAGAGAATCTATATGAGACAACTTGGGTCAAACACTTCCTATCTCTGGGCCTCAAGTTCAACTAACTTTCAAATGAGGAGCTTCCACTAAATGACACCTCAGTTATAATGTCTGTTGTTCCTATGTGTTTTATCAGTGCAAAGTGGTATATGTATGTATCCTACCTCCATATTTCCATAGTTCCTGAACTGAACAATTTGTCTCTTCTTGATTCAGTTTATTTTAGCAACAGTGAACAAAGTTTCTGAGCTCAGGTAGAAACAAAACTGGCATCTCTATACCAAGGATACTATACATTCCATAAAAGAATATAATTAGGAGGGACCTTCAAGATGGCAGAGGAGTAAGACGTGGAGATCACCTTCCTCCCCACAAATACATCAGAAATACATCTACATGAGGAACAACTCCTACAGAACACCTACTGGATGCTGGCAGAAGACCTCAGACTTCCCAAAAGGCAAGAAACTCCCCACGTACCTGGGTAGGGCAAAAGAAAAAAGAAAAAACAGAGACAAAAGAATAGGGCCGGGACCTGCACCTCGGGGAGGGAGCTGTGAAGGAGGAAAAGTTTCCACACACTGGGAAGCCCCTCCACTGGTGGAGATGGGCTGGCGGGGGCGGGGAAGCTTTGGAGCCACGGAGGAGAGCGCAGCAACAGGTGTGCAGAGGGCAAAGTGGAGAGATTTCCGCACAGAGGCTCGGTGCCGACCAGCACTCACCAGCCTGAGAGGCTTGTCTGCTCACCTGCCGGCTGGGACAGGTGGGGACAGGGAGCTGAGGCTCGGGCTTCAGAGGTCAGACCCCAGGGAGAGGACTGGGGTTGGCTGTGTGAACACAGCCTGAAGGGGGCTAGTGCACCACAGTTAGCCTGGAGGGAGTCCGGGAAAAAGTCGGGAACTGCCTAAGAGGCAAGAGACCATTGTTTCGGGGTGTGCAAGGAGAGGGGATTCAGAGCACCACCTAAACGAGCTCCAGAGACGGGCACGAGCCGCAGGTATCAGCGCGGACACCAGAGATGGGCATGAAATGCTAAGGCTGCTACTGCAGCCACCAAGAAGCCTGTGTGCAAGCACAGGTCACTATCCACACCTCCCCTCCCAGAAGCCTGTGCAGCCCGCCACTGCCAGGGTCCCGTGATCCAGGGACAACTTCCACGGGAGAACACACGGCGCACCTCAGGCTCAGGCTGTTGCAACGTCACACTGGCCTCTGCCACAGCAGGCTTGCCCTGTATTCCATACCCCTCTCTCCCTCTGGCCTGAGTGAGCCAGAGCCCCCTAATCAGCAGCTCCTTTAACCCCGTCCTGTCTGAGCCATGAACAGATGCCCTCAGGCCACCTACACGCAGAGGTGGGTCCAAATCCAAAGCTGAGCCCCAGGAGCTGTGCGAACAAAGAAGAGAAAGGGAAATCTCTCCCAGCAGCCTCAGGAGCAGCGGATTAAATCTCCACAATCAACTTGATGTACCCTGCATCTGTGGAATACCTGAATAGACAACGAATCATCCCAAATTGAGGGGGTGGAATTTGGGAGCAACGATAT
This sequence comes from Eschrichtius robustus, assembly GCF_028021215.1. Lineage (NCBI taxonomy): Eukaryota > Metazoa > Chordata > Mammalia > Artiodactyla > Eschrichtiidae > Eschrichtius > Eschrichtius robustus. The sequence goes on from NC_090845.1 coordinate 125,601,164, forward strand.
ATTTTTTTCCCTTTTTCTCTTTTAGTGAGTGTGTATGTGTATGCTTCGGTGTGTCATTTTGTCTGTATAGCTTTGCTTTTACCATTTGCCCTAGGGTTCTGTCTCTCCGTTCTTTTTTGTTTGTTTGTTTTATTACTTTTTAAAAATTTTTCCTTAATAATTATTTTTTATTTTAATAACTTTATTTTATTTTATTTTACTTTATTTTATTTTATTTTATCTTCTTCTTTCTTTCTTTTCTCCCTTATTCTGAGCCGTGTGGATGACAGCCTCTTGGTGCTCCAGCCAGGCAATAGGGCTGTGCCTCTGAGGTGGGAGAGCAAGGTTCAGGACAATGGTCCACAAGAGACCACATAATATCAAATGGCGAAAATCTCTCAGAGATCTCCATCTGAATGCCAAGACCCAGCTCCACTCAACGATCAGCAAGCTACAGTGCCGGACACCCTATGCCAAACAGCTAGCAAGACAGGAACACAGCCCCATCCATTAGCAGAGAGGCAGCCTAAAATCATAATAAGGCCACAGACACCCCAAAACACACCACAAGACGTGGACCTCCCCACCAGAAAAACATGATCCAGCCTCATCCACCAGAACACAGGCACTAGTCCCCTCCACCAGGAAGCCTACACAACCCACTGAATCAACCTTAGCCACTGGGGACAGACACCAAAAACAACGGGAACTGGGAACCTGCAGCCTGCAAAACGGAGACCCAAAACACAGTAAGTTAAGCAAAATGAGGAGACAGAGAAACACACAGCAGATGAAGGAGCAAGGCAAAAACCCACCAGACCTAACAAATGAAGAGGAAATAGGCAGTCTACCAGAAAAAGAATTCAGAATAATGATAGTAAAGATGATCCAAAATCTTGGTAATAGAATGGAGAAAAGATAAGAAACGTTTAACAAGGACCTAGAAGAACTAAAGAGCAAACAAACAGTGATGAACAACACAATAAATGAAATTAAAAATTCTCTAGAAGGGATCAATAGCAGAATAACTGAGGCAAAAGAACGGATAAGTGACCTGGAAGATAAAATAGTGGGAATAACTACTGCAGAGCAGAATACAGAAAAAAGAATGAAAAGAATTGAGGACAGTCTCAGAGAACTCTGGGACAACATTAAAGGCACCAACATTCGAATTATAGGGGTGTCAGAAGAAGAAGAGAAAATGAAAGGGACTGAGAAAATATTTGAAGAGATTACAGTTGAAAACTTCCCTAATATGGGAAGGGAAATAGTCAATCAAGTCCAGGAAGCACAGAGAGTCCCATACAGGATAAATCCAAGGAGAAACACGCCAAGACACATATTAATCAAACTAGCAAAAATTAAATACAAGGAAAAGATATTAAAAGCAGCAATGGAAAAACGACAAATAACATACAAGGGAATCCCCATAAGGTTAACAGTTGATCTTTCAGTAGAAACTCTGCAAGCCAGACGGGAGTGGGAGGACATATTTAAAGTGATGAAAGGGAAAAACCTACAACCAAGATTACTCTACCCAGCAAGGATCTCATTCAGATTCGACGAAGAAATTAAAACCTTTACAGACAAGCAAAAGCTGAGAGAATTCAGCACCACCAAACCAGCTCTACAACAAATGCTAAAGGAACTTCTCTAGGCGGGAAACACAGAGAGGAAACGACCTACAGTAACAAACCCAAAACAATTAAGAAAATGGTAATAAGAACATACATATCGATAACTACCTTAAATGGAAATGGATTAAATGCTCCAACCAAAAGACACAGACTGGTTGAACGGATACAAAAACAAGACCCACATACATGCTGTCTACTAGAGACCCACTTCAGACCTAGGGGCACATACAGACTGAAAGCGAGGGGATGGAAAAAGATATTCCATGCAAATGGAAATCAAAAGAAAGCTGGAGTAGCAATTCTCATAAAAGACAAAATAGGCTTTAAAATAAAGACTATTACAAGAGGCAAAGAAGGACACTACATAATGATCAAGGGATCAATCCAAGAAGAAGATATAACAACTGTAAATATTTATGCACCCAACATAGGAGCACCACTATATATAAGGCAAATGCTAACAGCCGTAAAAGGGGAAATCGACAGTAACACGATCATAGTAGGGGACTTTAACACTCCACTTTCACCAATGGACAGATCATCCAAAATGAAAATAAGTAAGGAAACACAAGCTTTAAATGATACATTAAGCAAGATGTACTTAATTGATATTTATAGGACATTCCATCCAAAAACAACAGAATAAACTTTCTTCTCAAGTGCTCATGGAACATTCTCCAGGGTAGATCGAATTTTGGGTCAAAAATCAAGCCTTGGTAAATTTAAGAAAATTGAAATCATATCAAGTATCTTTTCCAACCACAATGCAATGAGACTAGATATCAATTAAAGGAAAAAATCTGTAAAAAATACAAACACATGGAGGCTAAACAATACACTACTTAATAACCAAGAGATCACTGAAGAAATCAAAGACGAAATCAACAAATACCTAGAAACAAATGACAATGAAAACGCGACGACCCAAAACCTATGGGATGCAGCAAAAGCAGTTCTAAGAGGGAAGTTTATAGCAATATAATCCTACCTCAAGAAACAAGAAACATCTCAATAAACAATCTAACCTTACACTTAAAGGAATTAGAGAAGGAAGAACAAAAAGACCCCAAAGTTAGTAGAAGGAAAGAAATCATAAAGATCAGATCAGAAATAGAAGATAAAGAAATTAAGGAAATAATAGCAAAGATCAAAAAAACTAAAAGCTGGTTCTCTGAGAAGATAGACAAAATTGATAAACCATTAGCCAGACTCATCAAGAAAAAAAGGAAGAAGATCTCAAATCAATAGAATTAGAAATGAAAAAGAAGTAGCAACTGACACTGTAGAAATACAAAGGATCATGAGAGATTACTACAATCAACTATATGCCAATAAAAGGGACAACCTGGGAGAAATGGAAAAATTCTTAGAAAAGCACAACCTTTCGAGACTGAACCAGGAAGGAATAGAAAATATGAACAGACCAATCACAAGCACTGAAATTGAGACTCTGATGAAAAATCATCCAATAAACAAAAGCCCAGGACCAGATGGCTTCACAGGTGAATTCTATCAAACATTCAGAGAAGAGCTAACGCCTATCCTTCTCAAACTCTTCGAAAACATAGCAGAGGGAGAAACATGACCAAACTCATTCTAGGAGGCCACAATCACACTGATACCAAAAGCAGACAAAGATGTCACAAAGAAAGAAAACTACAGGCCAGTATCACTGATGAACATAGATGCAAAAATCCTGAACAAAATACTAGCAAACGGAATCCAACAGCACATTAAAAGGATCATACACCATGATCAAGTGGGGTTTATCCCAGGAATGCAAGGATTCTTCGGTATATGCAAATCAATCAATGTGATACACCATATTAACAAACTGAAGGAGAAAAACCATATGATCATCTCAATGGATGCAGAAAAAGCTTCTGCCAAAATTCTACACCCATTTATGATAAAAACCCTCCGGAAAGTAGGCATAGAGGAAACTTACCTCAACATAATAAAGCCATATATGACAAACCCACAGCCAACATCATTCCTAATGGTGAAAAACTGAAACCATTTCCTTTAAGATCAGGAACAAGACAAGGTTGCCCACTCTCACCACTATCATTCAACATACTTTTGGCAGTTTTAGCCACAGCAATCAGAGGAGAAAAAGAAATAAAAGGAATCCAAATTGGAAAAGAAGAAGTAAAGCTGTCACTGTTTGCAGATGACATGATAGTATACATAGAGTATCCTAAAGGTGCTACCAGAAAACTACTAGAGCTAATCAGTGAATTTGGTAAAGTAGCAGGATACAAAATTAATGCACAGAGGTTCCTGGTGGCGGCGCCATAGAAGCGGCCCTGTCCATATACCTCGAAAACTACGCAACCAGCATGGGCTCCCGGGAACAGCTTGCTATTGCCGAGTTTGCAAGATCTCTTCTTGTTATTCCCAATACTCTGGCAGTTAATGCTGCCCAAGACTCCATAGATCTGGTTGCAAAATTAAGAGCTTTTCATAATGAGGCTCAAGTTAACCCAGAACGCAAAAATCTAAAATGGATTGGTCTTGACTTGGTCAACGGTAAACCCCGAGACAACAAACAAGCAGGGGTGTTTGAACCAACCATAGTTAAAGTTAAAAGTTTGAAATTTGCAACTGAAGCTGCAATTACCATTCTTCGAATTGATGATCTTATTAAATTACACCCAGAAAGCAAAGATGATAAGCATGGAGGTTACGAAGATGCTGTTCACTCTGGAGCCCTTGATGACTGACCTCTTTTATTTATGACAATGTTAGATGCAGTTATCTTGTTGTACCTCGAGTATTACACATTAAAGTGCAAAAAGCTGTCAAAAAAAAAAAATTAATGCACAGAAATCTCTTGCATTCCTATACACTAATGATGAACAATCTGAAAGATAAATTAAGGAAACACTCCCATTTACCATTGCAACAAAAGGAATAAAATACCTAGGAATAAACCTACCTAAGGAGACAAAAGATCTGTATGCAGAAAACTATACGACACTGATGAAAGAAATTAAAGATGATACCAACAGATGGAGAGATATACCATGTTCCTGGATTTGAAGAATCAACATTGTGAAAATGACTATACTACCCAAAGCAATCTACAGATTCAATGCAATCCCTATCAAACTACCAGTGGCATTTTTCACAGAACTAGAACAAACATTTCACAATTCGTATGGAAACACAAAAGATCCCGAATAGCCAAAGCAATCTTGAGACAGAAAAACGGAGCTGGAGGAATCAGGCTCCCAGTCTGCAGACTATACCACAAAGCTACATTAATCAAGACAGTATGGTACTGGCACAAAAACAGAAATATAGATCAATGGAACAGGATAGAAAGCCCAGAGATAAACCCACACACATATGGTCACCTTATCTTTGATAAGGGAGGCAAGAATATACAATGGAGAAAAGACAGCCTCTTCAATCAGTGGTGCTGGGAAAACTGGATAGCTACATGTAAAAGAATGAAATTAGAACACTCCCTAACAACATACACAAAAATAAACTCAAAATGGATTAAAGACCTAAATGTAAGGATAGACACTCTAAAACTCTTAGAGGAAAACATAGGCAGAACACTCTATGACAAATCATAGCAAGATCCTTTTTGACCCACCTCCTAGAGAAAGGGAAATAAAAACAAAAATAAACAAATGGGACCTAATGAAACTTACTTTTGCACAGCAAAGGAAACCATAAACGAGACAAAAAGACAACCCTCAGAATGGGAGAATATATTTGCAAATGAAGCAACTGACAGAGAATTAATCTCAAAATTTACAAGCAGCTCATGCAGCTCAATATGAAAAAAACAAACAACCCAATCCAAAAATGGGCAGAAGACCTAAACAGACATTTCTACAAAGAAGATACACAGATTGCCAACAAACACATGAAAGGATGCTCAACATCACTAATCATTAGAGAAATGCAAATCAAAAGTACAATGAGGTATCACCCCACACCAGTCAGAATGGCCACCATCAAAAAATCTACAAACAATAAATGCTGGAGAGGCTGTGGAGAAAAGGGAACCCTCTTGCACTGTTGGTGGGAATGTAAATTGATACAGCCACTATGGAGAACAGTATAGAGGTTCCTTAAAAAACTAAAAATAGAATTACCATACAACCCAGCAATCCCACTACTGGGCATATACCCTGAGAAAACCATAATTCAAAAAGAGTCATGTACCACAATGTGCATTGCAGCTCTATTTACAATAGCCAGGACATGGAAGCAACCTAAGTGTCCATCGACAGATGAATGGATAAAGAAGATGTGGCTCATATATACAATGGAATATTACTCAGCCATAAAAGGAAATGAAATTGAGTTATTTGTAGCGAGGTGGATGGACCTACAGACTGTCATACAGAGTGAAGTAAGTCAGAGAAAGAAAAACAAATACCATATGTTAACACATATATATGGAATCTAAAAAAAAAAAACAAGGTTCTGAAGAACCTAGGGGCAGGACAGGAATAAAGTAAAGATGCAGACATAGAGAATGTACTTGAGGACACGGCAATTGGGAAGGGTAAGTTGGGATGAAGTGAGAGAGTGCCATGGACATATATACACTCCCAAACGTAAAATAGATAGCTAGTGGGAAGCAGCCGCATAGCACAGGGAGATCAGCTCGGTTCTTTGTGACCACCTAGAGGGGTGGGATAGGGAGGGTGGGAGGGAGACACAAGAGGGAGGAGATACGGGGATATATTTATATGTATAACTGACTCACTTTGTTATAAAGCAGAAACTAACACACCATTGTAAAGCAATTATACTTCAATAAAGATGTTAAAAAAAAAAAGCCATATGGCTGAGTAAACAGGTCATAGAGTGTACAGATACTAGGGTTTAAAAAAAAAAAGAATATAATTAAATGAACAAAAAAGTTGCAAAAAAGTTCTCCTATATGATCAAAAACAAGGGCTTTGCTACAATCAAGAAGTAGTGTTCCCTTAAATTGTGTTTTTGTGCTACTTTCTTACACTTCTAATTTTGGTTGAAATAATACTTGGTTCTATTTTAAATTCCACTATTTTTCTCAGGAAATTCAATTACGAACATGACTAATTTGCTCTCTAAATGATAGTTGATTAAACATTCTCTCTGTGAGGGTTAGAATGTACAATAGAAATAGAGATCCACATAACTGCAATTGTTAGGTTCAAGGTTTTGTTGGAGTTGGCAAGTATGGTTAGAGGAAGATAGGAGGGGATCCTTTTCCAGTAGACATGTGATGTATTTATTTTCTAATAATAAAAAGGGAGTGAGGTGAGAGTATTTTTAAAGGGTCAGATTGAGGGGAAACTCCAAATTGTAACTAAGACCTCTGATGTGGACTTATAACAGTTTTTAGAAAGACAATTGAGAGGCACGTATACAATGTTCTATTGGTCATATCCTGAAAGGCAAAATCCTGGTATGTCTAATACTAACCATTCATCCATCACTCCATCCATCCATTCAATTGTCCAGTCATTCAACAAGTAATCTTGAGTACATACCAGGCATCATTCTAGGCTTTGGGGATAAAGCAGTGAACAAACAGACAACAATTCCTAGCTTTGTGGAGTTTCCTTCTTTCTTTGGCGGTGGGGGTGGGGTGGGGTTTTGCTGAAGTGAGAAGGAGTTAGACAAACAAATAAATAAGAAAACTATATAACATGTTAATTTGTGAAAAGGCTATGGAAAATAATGAAGTAAGGGAAAGTTGATAGGAAGACTGGTGGTAGGGGTAAGAGTTGCAATTTCTGCAGAGACCTGCAGATGAGGGAGTTAGCCATGAAACTACACAAGGGAAGAGCACCTGGGGAGAGGGATCAGCAATTGCAAAGGACCTGAGGCAGGGGCAGGCATAGGGTGTTCAAGGAAGCCAGAATGACTGCAGTGAGGTAGACAAGGAGCAGTAGTGGGTGAGACCAGAGAGGTAAGGGAGTGTGGGAGATTTCTTGGAGACACATAGGCCCCCAGGTAAATGTTGACTTTTACTCAGAATGAGATGAGAAACCATCAAAGTTTTTTGAAAAGAGAAGAATATGATGTGATGTACACTTTAATAGGATCAATGCAGCTGCTCTGCTGAGAACAAACTGAAGAGAAACAAGGATGGAAACAGGGAGGTCAGTTAGCAGGCGGTAGAGGTCATCCAGGGAAGAAGTGATGGTGACTCAGATCAGGGTGGGAGGATAGTAGCAGTGGTGACTACAAGAAGTGGTCAGATTATGGCTGTATTTTGAAGATCGAACAAATACAGGACACTATTTCAGGCATATCATGTAAAACACTAACACTACAAGCATCTCTCATGCTCAGGCTAAAGGAACTGCAAACTTTAGAATGCCATCTTATATTCTCCGAGGCGGGGTGGGGGGCAGGGGGGCCGGAATAGCAAACCTGATTGCCTGGCTTTTACCCAAAGGGAACCACTCACTCTTAAATCTTAGAAAAGGAATTTGGGGAAAACATTCTATTCTACAAATATCCTAATGTACCTTAAAGTTTCTAAGAGGAGTTATACCCCTAGCATTTTTTTTCCCGCCTTTTATACTCTTAGTTCAAGTTTGTATTTTTATTGGCCAGATATTGAAATATGTGCCCTGGGACCATACAGGGTAACTGAAGAGAAAACAACTGAGAAGGGCTTAAAAAGTAAAGATTGCAAGAACATAATGCAAATGAGAAAACATGTGCAGCGATATTAATATGTGGGTGTTTTTTTCCTGCTAAAATCAGATGCAGTGCCAAAAAGTCATAGGTGTACGTGACAGGTGAAAATGAGAGAATACCAAGTGAAGAGATTTACATTCAATACACTTTCATTCATTTGAGTGGCGGGGCACCATTTTAGTACAGATTTGGAAATACTGGCATACTTAAGAAAGGGAACATCAGTAACTCCAAAATATAAACAGGGAAGTAGGGAAAGGATAGATTAACAAGGGTCACAAAATACCGGAAAGCTTCTGCTAACCAGGTTTTGTTCTTTGTTCCTTCATGAGGTTTGACCATATTCTAATGTGACTGGGTTCAAATATATATTTAGCCATCTGGCAATGAAATGTAAATAGAAATAGCCATTGACTCATCAATTTCATTGTTAACATGAATGCTGAATATATATATATAAAGGATTCCTCCCCCAAAATATTTTCATTGATTTTGCTATGCACAGAGACACCCGACCCAGGGGAAAAATTGATGGCTGAAATCCCAGTCTTCTTCCACTTCTTCCAAGTCCTGAGACTCTGGTTATAGGAAAGAAGGGCATATATTTATAATTCTTTCATGTAGCGAGGTCTTTTTGTATCTTATGTGCTGACCTTGGCTCCTCACCCCATTCCCGTTGTGAGTAGTCACCTTTTAGAGTAGATATAGATCAGGCTTCTCCAGCCTCAGTCAGCACAGAGAGCACTGGGGCAGATGCTCTAATTCATATTCCTGGGCCCACTCACAGACCTCTTAAGCTGGTATCTCAGTTGGATGGGGCCCAGAATTTGCAACTTAAACAAGTGTCCTAGCGGATTCTGATGCTGGTGGTCTGTGAACAATAGTTGAAGAAACACTGTATTTCAGGAGTGAGAAAAATATCTCAAATATCTCAAAATGCAGATGCGTTTTAATCCTAGTTTTCCTATTTATTACTTGTATGACCTTGATTCAATTTGTAGAATGAGGATAAGATTCACAGGGTTATTATAAAATCAAACAAGAAAATATATATCAGTGGTTCCTAAATCAGGCTTTGCATCGGAATCACCTAGTGCTTATTAAAAATAAAATGGTGTGGGCCTCACTCCCAATCCACTGGATCATAATTCTGGAGAATGGGTCTTGGTATTCCTTTTACCTCTCTCCTCTGTTGGAGCCTGTTTTCTGGATACTGCATTTCCTATTTTCTTGTTTTATGCCCTTGCTTTAATGGAATACATCAGTCAGCAGGTTCCTGAGAAAGAGTGCAGGGGAAGAATTTAAAATATTTGAACCTGAGGTTATTCAAACCAAGAATAATCAATTCTGGGTTTGGCTAAATATATAATATTATGTAGGAAATTATCTCCCTTCAGAATTTTTAAAGCATAATTCTAACGCCTCTTTCTTTTTTTGTATGAGATTTAGTTTTTTTCCCCAATATTTTTCTCTTTCAAGGAATTTTCGCCTTTATCCATTAGTTAACTATTTCTCATGTTCTACATTCCTTGCTGTCGATCTGAGCTTCTACCAGGCATCATTTCCACTGTCTGAAGAAATCATTTAGCATTTCTTTGAGTGCAGGTCTGCTGGTAACAGAGTCTTTCAGCTTTTGTTTATGCAAAAATGTCTTTATTTCACTCTTTTGTGAAGGATACCATAATCTAGTATAGAATTCTGGGTTGACTATTTTTCTTTTGGCTCTTTGAAGATGACATTCAATTGTCTTATGGTCTCAATTGTTGCTGAAGGGAAGCCAGCTCATTTGCATCTTTGCGCCTCTGTATTTAATGTCTTTTTTTCCCTTCCCACTGACTAAAAGATTCCTCTGCCTTTGGTATTTAGTAGTTTGGCTAGATAAAATTAGGGGTGCATGCATATATGTGCACCTGTGTGTTAATTTATCCTGTGCAGGATTCACTGAGCTTTTACATATAATCTTTAAATTGGCTACTTTGATCAAATTTGGGAAAATTTCAGGCATTAATTCTTCAAATGTTGTGCAATTCATTCTCACTCTTCTCCTTCTGGAACTCCAGATAGATGTTTATTGAATTTTCTTATTGTGGTGCAAGACTGAAGCTCTACTCATTTTCTTTCAATCTCATATTTTCTGGGTTCTTCAGGTTAGATTGTTACTATTGATCCTTATTTAAATTCATCGAGTCTTTCTTCTTCTTCTTCTTTTTTAAAAATTTTTACGGGAGTACAGTTGATGAGTCTTTCTTCTGCCATCTCCAAACTGCTGTCAAACACATCCAGTGGATTTTACAATACAGTATTGTACTATTCAGTTTTAGTTTTTCCATTTGATCCTTTTCATAGATTTCCATTTTCTTCTTCAGAGATCCCCTATTTAAGGCATTTTCCTTCAATTATTCTGACATATTTTTCCTCTGAAACTTTGAAAATATTTAATATATCTACTTTAAAGACTTTGCTAAATCTACCATCTAGGTCATTTGGAGTTTGGTTTCTATTGACTGCTTTTTTTCATGAACATGGACTGCATTTTCCCATTTCTCTTCATATCTAGTATTATTTTAAATGAACTCTGAAGTGTAAAATTAGATTACTTTTAACAAATATATGCATCCATGCAACCACCATCACAATCAGGATGTAGGACATTTTTATGTCCTACACCATAAAATGTACCTTTATGCTTCTTCCCAGTTAGTCTTCATTCAGTCCCCTGTCCTCAGGCAACTACTAATCTATTAATACATTGTTTCTACAGAGTAGATTTCTTTTTCCTAGAGTTTTACATAAATAAAGCTATACGGTATGTTCTCTTTATGTCTGGCTTGTTTTATTCAATGTGATGTTTTTGTGATTCACGCACATTGTTGTGTGTATCCGTAGTTCCTTTTTTGTTTTGTTTTGTTTTGTTTTGTTACTGAGTAGGGTTCTATTGTATGGATATACCACATTTTATTTATCCATTCACCTACTGATGGAAATTTAAGTTATTTCCAGTTTTTGGTTATTATGACAAAAGTGTGCTATAAACATTTGTGTACAAGTCTTTATGTACACAAGAGTTTTTATTCTTCTTGTGTAAATACCTAGAGGCGGGCTGGCTAAGTCATTTTGTAAGTGTATATTTAATTTTATAAGAATGCTTACCAAAGGTGTTGAATGACTTGACATTCTTACCTGCAATGTATGAGAGGTCTAGATATTCCATATCCTCGACGGCACTTGGTATTGACTTCTTTTTAATATTAGCCAATTTAGAGTGTTATGGAAGTGATGATGTGGTCTTTCTGGCCTGGCTGGACTGGAGCTCTAATGTCCCCTAGCACTATTGAACCTTTAGTATCTCTGTTCTGGTTTTAACCCCACTGAAGCTGCTCTTTGGTAAATTTTGGATAGTCTCATTCTGCATACGTTAAATCCAAACCTCAGCAACTAACTCACGGGGGACCCCTAACAGACTTCTAGAGCCACTTCTCTGCTCAGGTTTCTCCTCTCTGTTGTCTACTACCCCTGGGTTCTGACCACTTCAGCTGCTATGCCTGGTGGATCTCACCTCATCAGCTCAGGGTGACTGTCTTGGCCTCCAGCATGCTGCGCTGTGGTCTGCAATGTATCCACAGGCACAGAGCTATAGTAATCATGGGCTCACCTCAGGAATTTTGCCTCCCTCAGAGACTGCAGTTTGTGTTGCCTGTTGTCAAAAGCCCGAAAGCAGTAGCCCCATATAATTTGTCCACTTTTATTACTGTTACGGTGAGAGAGCTACTCTCAGACTTTTTACCATCATAGCCAGAAGTAGCTTGGGAAGCTTTTCATTTTTCTCTTCATCCCTGGTGTTAAAAATTTCGTGATATCATGAGCTTCTTTTCATTCTTCATTGTGCTGGGGCCCTTTCAATCTGGAGAATCATACTCTTTAGTTGTATGAATTTCTTTACTTCAAAAATTCCCTCTACCTTTTCTTTATTATTTCTCTTTGGAACTCTTGTTATTCAGATGTTAGACGTGCTAAAATGATCTTCTAGGTTTTTTTCTTAAAAAAATCCTTTTCTATCTTATATTTCTTCTCTTTTTGTTTTAGTTTCTGGGAAATTTCCTCAGTTTTATATCCCACATTATGTATTGATTTTTTTTTAAATTTATGCTCTCATATATTTAATTTCTAAGATTTATTTATTACTCTCTGACTATTCCCTTTTTACAGAAAACTTTTATTTTAGTTGGTATGGACAGTGTATCTTTTCTTATCTCTGAACATATAAAGGGTATTTTTGCATCAAGTGAACGTTTTCTAGTGTAACATTTTAATTCCTTAAATGATTTTTTTTTTCACATGTTTACTATTTTCCTAGTGATTGCTCGGGTTCACTACATTCAGTTTTACTTATAATCTACGTCAAATTTATGCTAACTTAATTCTAGTGAAAAATGTTAAAACTGTATAACTCTAATCTCTATAGAATTATAAAGGTCTAGTCTAGTCCCCACTTTTTGTGCTATTATGATAGCTATTCATAGATCTATACATGTTACAAACCTAAGAATATATTATTTTAATTGTTACTTTATAAAATGTTATGTAACATAAAAAAGCTTAGAGAGGAAAAGAGAAAAAGTATACTTACAGTTATAGGTCATATTATTAACCTTATGTACCATTTCTGGTTTTTTCATTTTTTCCTATGGATCTGAGGTCTCATCTGGTCTCGATTCCTTACTCCAATACAGCTTTGCACCTACCGCCTCCTTTGTGCTGTTGTTGTCAAGTATATTACGCTTATATATGTTATAGGACCAATAATACACTTGTATACATATTACTTTATACCATTAAAACATCACTTAACAGAAGAAGAGGAAATATGCGTTTATGATGTCTTTTACAATTATACAATTACCTTCACCAGTGTTCTCTGATATTTTGTGTGATTCAAATTTCTGTCTGGTGCCACCTGCTTTCAACCTTGAAGAAATTCCTTTAATATTTTTTGTAAGCTAGATCTGCTGGCAAAATCTTCCCTCAGTGTTTGTTTGTAAACGTTATTTCTCTCCCTCATTTTCGAGAGGTCTGTTTTCCCCCGACCTAATGAGATACTTGGTTGAAAGTATCTCTTGGCCTCTGCTGTAACGTGGGTCCTACAGAGCAGCAGCAAGCCACACAGGATTTTTTGTTCTCAGAGGGCCCCAGGCATCGAGAGCAGGCCAGTTCTCATCCGTACTCGAGACAGGCGACACAGGCGCGTCAGAAACCAGTCCCTCAGGAAGGCCCCCAGAAAAGCTGCAGCGTCGGATGCGTGCTCCACTCCTTCCCCCCTGGAGGAGAGGCTGCCAAGCTGTATCAGCCTCTGTCAGTGGCAGCACAGGTCCTTTGGAGCCGCAGCACGCTGCCTTGCTCGTTTTCGGCCTCAGTGGCCGCCAGGCATCTAGAGGACGCCATACCCCATCAGCATGCTGAGACAGGAGGCACAGAAGCCAGTCCGTAAGGCAGCTCCCCTGAGAAGTCAGAATGTTGGACTATGGTCTCATCTTTCTTCCTCCCCGGAGGGAATCTGGGAGCTGGGAGTTCCCTCCCAATTGTGTGGCAGAGTCCAGAGGGAGGGACTATGAAGAGAGGGTGCCAGTAATTTTCCTACTGGCTCTAATGTGGCTGGTTTTACACTTGCCTTGGGTGCAAGGGCCTCTTAAGTGGTTTCTGGCTTTCTCACAAAGGGAATTGGTCCATATATTGTTGTTAAATTGGTGTCTCCGTGGGAAGACAGAGGGCCGCGGGCTTCCTATTCTGCCATCCCGCTGTTGTTGCACCAGGATCTCTCTGGCTTCTGTGTGGAAAAGAGCTGAGGCAGGGAAGCGGCAGTTAGGCCAGTTGGAAGGCTATTTTCAGGGGTGATGTGATAGTGATTTGGACCAACATGGCAGCACTGGAGGGTGAGGTACGGTGGGACTCTAGAATTGTGAAGAAGATATGACAATGATGACCCAATGAGTTTGTTCTGAGCAACTGAATGGCTGGAGCTGTTTCTATTTAAAATGGGGGCAGATTTCAAATGGAACAGATTGCGTAGGTGGGAGGGGGAAGATCAAGAGCTTGTTTTGGAGATGTTAATTTAGAGTTGCCTAAATGCAGTCAATTGGAGATGTCAAGCAGGCAGTTGAATAGGAGTCAGGAGTTCAGGACAGAGGGACTACTTGGGTTTTTACTTAAACAAAAACAAAAACAAAAAACCAACAAAAAACTCCACCAGAATGAAAGCATCATGATGGTAAGTATTTTTGCCTATTTGTTCAATTCTGTTTTGTTCACTTTCTAGAGTAATCCCTGGCTCATATAACAACTATAAATATTTATTAAATAGTATTTTCATAGTTTCTATAAGGCTAAATAGATGAAAGAAACATATGTTCAGTCGACCATTGGATGACCCACTGGCTGAATCAGAAGTTCACAGTGACAAGTCTCTATCTTCAATTGTGTATTTGGCTTCCAGGGAGTAAAATAGATATTTGAGCCACGTATGTTGAAAAGGGGTGATTATATTGTCTTAGGTTCAACTTATTATGAGGTTATAAAGTCCACTGGGTAATTTTATTATCATTCAAACTTGGCTGTAAAAAACCTCCAGAAACGTCACTCTGAATATGTTTATTTATTTATTTTTACTCTACTTCCTTCTTTATTGTTTAGATATTTGACAGTGAATGTGCCTTGTTATATTTAACTAAAATGAGCAATAATACATAAGAACAAAGAAAGACCTCCAGACTGTAACTGCCATAAAGAGTATTGACTGCACTGAGAGGCTGTGTCCATATGCCAATCAGTCTGCTCAGAGTGTTTGCATTCTCCTGCGAACGGCATTCAGTGGCAGCTAACAGCATTTAAGAAATTTGGTCTTGTTCTTGTCTTCATCCTTTTTTTTTTTATTGGAGTATAATTGCTCCACAATGTTGTGTTAGTTTCCGCTGTACAACGAAGGGAATCAGCTATATGTATACATATATCCCCTTCCTCTTGGACCTCCCCCACCGCATCCCCACTTCCACCCATCTAGGTTGCCACAGAGCACCGAGCTGCACTTCCTGTGTGCAGGTTCCCACTAGCTACCTATTTTATGCATGGTAGTGTATATATGGCAATCCTAATCTTCCAGTTCTTCCCACCCTCCCCTTCCCCCTCTGTGTTCACATGTCCGTTCTCTACATCTACGTCTCTATTCCTGCCCTGCAAATAGGTTCGTCTGTACCATTCTTCTAGATTCTACATATATGCGTTAATATATGATATTTGTTTTTCTCTTTCTGGCTTACTTCACTCTGCATGACAGACACTAGGTCCATCCACATCTCTACAAATGACCCAATTTCGTTCCTTTTTATGGCTGAGTAATATTCCATTGTATATATGTACCACATCTTCTTTATCCATTCATCTGTCATTGGACATTTAGGTTGTTTCCATGTCCTGGCTATTGTAAATAGTGCTGCCATGAACACTGGGGTACGTGTGTCCTTTTGAATTATGGCTTCCTCAGGGTATATGCCCAGTAGTGGGATTGCTGGGTCATATGGTAGTTCTAGTTTTAGTATTTTAAGGAACCTCCACACTGTTCTCCATAGTGGCTGTATCAATATACATTCCCACCAACAGGGCAAGTGTGTTCCGTTTTCTCCACACCCTCTCCAGCATTTACTGTTTCTAGATTTTTTGATGATGGCCATTCTGGCCGGTGCGAGGTGATACCTCATTGTAGTTTTGATTTGCATTTCTCTAATGATTACTGATGTTGAGCATTCTTTCAATGTGTCTGTTGGCAATCTGTGTCTCTTCTTTGGAGAAATGTCTATTTAGGTCTTCTGCTCATTTTTAGATTGGGTTGTTTGTTTTTTGATATTGAGCTGCATGAGATTTTGAATCTATATTCGTATGACAGATTGGCTTATAATATTTTTCTCTTTTTAGAATTTATTAAATTTTCCCGTTGAGGTTATGACTGCATCATCAAAAGGACAGCATCCTTAGTATAGTTATAAGGCATCAAAGGTTACCAGTTTTAAAAGGCTCCTGAAACATACGAGCGTTAGTAAGATATTTCTGAATGAGACTCTGCTCATTTAGAAACTATTCATTATATTATTTATAATTATTTTAAATAATTAGAGAAAGAGAGAGATACATTGGCATATATATATGCTTGTGAATACATAATTAGTATATCAATTAATTTGTTATTTCATGTATTAGCTAATTGGTTAGTATTAACCTAATTAGTTAAATTAGTTAGTTAACAGTTGAAGTTACTGAACCAATCCAGGGCTGGTCCCTCATACTGAAAACACTAAGATCAAAAGCTCCACTACAATCCTTCAACCTTTTTCATATCAAATCTGTAACAGAGGGTGTGTTAATCAGCATAATGAATTTTAGACATGAGTTTTCTTCAGTGAAATAAGTAACATTCCAGATATATGAAATGCCTGGAAATATTTTATAGGCCTCACTGCCTTTGCATAAATAGGCTAAAAGAAAAAAGTAGGCCCAGTAGTTTATGTTCTTTGCAGTGGCTCCATCAGCCGAAGACTCCATCCCATTTTCATGAGATTCTGTTGCTTGATGCCACTAGAAGTATAGTTGAATTCTATACTGCTTTGTGCCACATCTGGCCTGAAGCTGGTTTGAATGAACCTCTCATGTAAGATGCTTGTGGAGTATCCAAAGGGACACAGAGCTGGGGTTTCATCCAGCTTACAGAACAGGTTGAATGCCTGTTGCGGGAATTGGCTCCTAAAAATGTATATGGTAAAATGCAGATGAAATTTTGCTTGCATTGTAACATACTACTCTGTAGTAAGGTTGTGGGGGAGGAGACCTATGACCCTCGCTTGGCAAAAGAACCTACTAGTAGTGAGAAACCAATCTGGTTTAGGTCTATTTGCAACTCTCTGTTTTCCGCACTTCTCATGGCACTTATTCCTCATCTCCTGGGACAAGTTTGAAAAATTTAATTGTCTACTCTGCACTAGCCTGTGAACTCCTTAGGGGCAGGGAGAGTGTTTTATTTGTTCATTTTTATGCTGCCCTAGCCTTAGCCCCTGTCTTGCATATAATAAACACTCGGTGAATCCTGATTGGGCAAAGTGAACTTGTGAGACTATTTGCCAAGCTAAACTGAATTTGACCCTACACCTTGAATCTAAGAAGAGTAAATTCATAACTGTGATTAAAGCTGTCTGTATAGCCTGTTCAAGAAAAATAAGCACCTTTCTCTTTAAAAGGTCTTACCTTTTCATTTTTAACATCTTTGTCACATTAATGAAAAATAAAAACTCACTTTTAAATAGTACCAATTTGCATCTAAATAATTAAAGAAGAACCCTAAGGAAAAAAAAATAACTTAAGATTCAATTGGTATTATGTGTATTGTAAAGTCTTAAGAGATAATTTATTCCAAAGTGGTACATAATTCATAATTTTCAATGGTTTTAAAACTAATCTTCTCCTATACTTTCTATTAGCTTCACTGGACCCCATGCTATTTCTTTCTGAATGTTTAGAACATGAACAAGGCATCTGTTGAACCTTGCCCAGTATCTCATATATTTTATCACACCATCCTATATATTGGGTTGGCCAAAAAGTTCGTTCGGTTTTACGTAAAACTAAAAGACACATTTTTCATTTTCACCAAAAACTTTATTGAACAATGTATTCACTAACCAAACGAACTCTGAACGAAATTTTTGGCCAACCCAATATATATTTTTAATTTGGATACAGATTTATTATTTTCTAGAAATCAAAACAAAAAGATAAATTTTCCCCTACAAAGTCAAAACAGTCCTTCTAAACAGTGGATCTAAGCAGATACAGGTATAACAGATAGCTGTAGCACTCTTTTTTTGGCAGTAGAAACCTCAAATTAAGAATACTAGATGAGCATATATTTATGGGAGGCTTTGTAATTTGCTTTTGCAAATGCACTTCAGACTAAAATTGTTACTTATATTGCTCCTTAGGAAAGCAAACAAACAATACTATACAACACCTTAGATAATTTTCTCTTTGAAATGTAAAATCAGTATCTCCAAATTTTATATCCTATACAGCTTATTTCAAGCAATATTTTCCTTCCTTCTAAAGAAAACATCTATAGGTAATGTTTTCCTGCATTTTTATTTTATAATGTGTACATGACAAACAAAATTTGACTGGTTTAACAAAGCCATAAAATGAATCTTATCCATAGGTTTTATCAAGTATGTTCTTGCCAACCCAGTGATGTAGAAGCACCTACACATGAAAAACTGGGTCCAGAGCCAGACTGAAGTTTCTATACTATCCCAAAATGCCATGAGTTGGCTGCGAAAAAGGTCAGCTGGGTAATCCTATGTAATCTTTGCAGGATGCTTACTGAGAAGAGAAGAATAGTTCTGAAATCGAAAATGATGTTTAAGTGGGAACTTTCAGTGGTATTTTCATACAGCCTAGGCAAAGCATAGTTCAAAAGACATAATAGAGTGATCAGAGAGGGTCCATAGCTATCCACAAAAGAATGAACTAGATTAAAGAAATGGAAATAGGATAAATTAGGCTAGAAATATTAAAAAAATTTTTTTCAAGCATTCATTAATTCATTCAAAAATTAGTGTTCACTTCCTCACAGCCATTAGGATGACTACTCTCAAAAAAAAAGAAAAGAAAAGAAAAGAAGAAGTGGTTGGTGAGGATGTGGAGACATTAGAACCCTTGTACACTGCTGATGGGGTGTAAAATGGTGTACCCACTGTGGAAAACAGTATTGTGGTTCCTCAGAAAATGGAAAATATGATTACCAAATAAGCCAGCAATCTACTTCTGGGTATATACCCAAAATAATTGAAAGGAGGGTCTTAAAAATCTATTTATACACCCATGTTCATAGCTATTATTCACAGTAGTTAAAAGGTAGAAGCCACCCAAGTGTCTATCCATGGATGAATGTATAAACAAAATGTGGCATATACATAAAATGGAATATTACTCAGCTTTAAAAAGGAAGGTATCTAAAATAGTCAAGAAAGCAGAAAGTAGAAGAGTGTTTTCCAGGGGCTGGGGGGCTGGTGGTGGTGGAGGGAGAAATGGGGTGTTGCTATTAAGTTTCAGTTATGCATGATGAATAAGTTCTAGAGATGTACCGCGCAACATCATGCCTAAAGTTAACAATACTGTATTGTACACTTAAAGACTTATTAAGACGGTAGATCTCATGTTAATTTGTTTTTTAAAGGAAGGAAATTCTGACATGCTGCATGTGTCATGAGCCTTTCTCTTGAACCTTGAGGACAATATGAAATAAGCCAGTCATAAGAAGAAACACTGGATGATTCCACTTATATAGGGTACCTAGAGTGGTCAAATCCATAGAGACATAAAGTAGAATGGTGGCTGCCAAGGGCTGAGCAAAGAGCAAATGGGGAGCTGTTTAATGAATAAGGAGTTTTAGTTTTGTAAGATGAAAAGAGTTCTGGAAATCTGTTGCAGGATAATGTGAATATATTAGTTAACACTACTGAACTGTACACTTAAAAATAGTTAAGATAGCAAATTTTATGTTATGTGCATTTTACCACAATAAAAAATTAAAAATAATTTAGAAAATTATTGTTGAGTGTCCAATGTGAAAACGCATTGGATGTTGGGAATATTAAGATACAAAGATAATGATTCCTTCCCTCAAGATGTTTAGAGAGTAGACAGGGAAAGAAACATTAATATTTGTGTATGCATGTGCAAAGTTCACAGGGGAAGGAACACGTAAATCTACATGGGCCAGTTACTGAGCTTCTGCATAAGTAAGACTGGAGAATAACCAAGAAATACCATAACAGTTGAGAATTTTTTCAGTACTTGTTGTGTGAACATAAGTAAATTTCTTAGCCTGAGTCTCAATTTCCTCATCAGTAAACATAGGAATGACCAATGTCAGAGCATAATTGTAAGGATTAAATGAAATAATATATGTAAAGTTCCTAGCACAGTTTCTGGCACACAGCAAGTATCACACAGTAAGTTGTATCTATTACTATTAGTACTGTTGTTGAAACTGTGCAGAACCCTGTGGGGCCCTCCTAAGTACAAAGGCCTTTCTGTGTCCCCATTTCCCGTTTGTAGGAGAAACGTTTTAGCTTCCTAGACCTTCTCTGAGTTCCAAAGGACAGATTCAAACAGTAATTAGAGGAGTGAAGGAATGCAGAAAGAAACAATAGTGTGGGGATGGGGCAGGGTTCTGGTTCCTCCTGGGGGGGACATACGTAACAATCTGATTATGATCTCTCGGTTCTTCTACAGGAACTAGGGCCCACACCCAGTGGAGGATGGTAACTTCAGGCTGAGCACAAGCACGTGGACCCCAGACTGGTTGGAACCAGAAGGCTAATGACTGAGATTCCTGGAACATCACCCTGTTACCTCACCACCAACCAATCAGAGGAGGGTTACACACACTGCAGCCCACCTCCCAAATTTTGGCTATACAAACTTCTTCTCTGAAACCCATTGGGGAGTTTGGGTCTTTTGAGCACGAGCCACCTGTTCTCCTTGCTTGGCCTTTGCAATAAATCTTTCTCTGCTCTAAACTCCAACTTTTAGGTTTGTTTGGCCTCATTGCGCGTCAGGCACACAAACTTGTGCTTGACAACATTGTTTCACTATTTTTACTATTGTTGCTTTATTCCAGCATCAACTTTTCCTCTTGTATTGTTAAATATTGCTGCTTTCAACTTGGCTTCTTCTTTGCTATCTACTCCTTTCTTACCCCACTCCTTCTAGCCAGGGCCTCATCATTTCTCGCCTGGGCAATCACAATGGAATTCTCCCTATTCTTATTGTTATCTTCCAAACCATCCTTTAAATTGTAGCTAGAGTTGTTTGGGTATTTGGTTTCCAAAAGAGCAGTTCAGATCATGTGACCCTGTTCTTTAAGAATCTTTAAAGGTTCCCTTGCTGACAAAACAACATCCAAATCCTCTGACATGCTGTTCTGAGCTCTCCTAAGTTGACCTCCCCGCCCCCATCTTTTCAATTTTTTCTGTCACTATAGCATGTGATGCTCTCCTTTATCCAGCCATAGTGGACTGCTCTCCATTTCCCAAGTATGTAGTGCATTTTAACCATTTGCGCTTTTATACACAGCATTTCCTTTGGTTGAAATGCCGTGCTTCACCTTTCAAATTTTTACTTCTTATCCTAGTTCAAGTATCACCTCCTGCATTCACTGTTGAATAGCAACTTGTCAGTGCTATGGTTTATTGTCCTTAGTATTGACTTCTCCTTGCCCAGAAGAATATAATCTAAATTCCTGAACTTGGTATTCTGTATCACCCATGATCTGATTCCTTCCAAGTCTGCCTCTAACTGTTCCCTTACAAATATCACTGGCTCCAACAAGCTGCCAAGTCTCTCCATCCGCCTATTTAAAACCATTTATGTATTCAAGGCCTACCATGAACCCTCAATGAGACTTCTCCTAAAACCCTGAACCCTGAGACCACCCCTGATGTGAAATTCTGTAATATCCTCTGTTGATATCCCTCACTACTCCTTGGACTCTGTGCTCTGTGTATTAACATTTGACTTATATTAAACTTCTAACTAAGGTGCTTCTCAAGAACAGAAAGAATCTTAAGTTTCTTTGTATTCCCAGCATCTTCCACTGTCCCCTAGATAATAGGTGCTTGTTCAGAGGCTTGGTTTTAGAGAAGGAAGGGCTGAAAGGGATCTTAGGATTCATCTAAACTTGTCTCCTGATTTTACAGAGGAAGAAGGAAATTGGAGCACAGAACAGGGTAAGGTGTTATCTATTTGGGGCTGTTTCTGATGCTATTTTAAATTTTATGAGATAGATTTTGGAATATTTGTTGAAAGTCTTTTTTTTTTTTTGGCCACACAGCTTGTGGGATCTTAGTTCCCCGACCAGGGATTGAACCCACGACCTCGGCAGTGAAACCATGGAGTCCTAACCACTGGACCGTCAGGGAATTCCCTGTTGAAAGTATTTTTTCAAAATATTCCTTGCTTTGTTTGGAAGCCAATTTAGTTTTAGATCAAAAAGTTTATTATATACAACGTGATAACATTTATGCAGAAGTACAAAAGATCTGTACTATTTTTTAAATTAAAAAAGCAATTTTAAAATAAATAAGCATGGACTTTAAAAAAAGGGGGATAAAGGGCTACAGGTTGCACAACATCATGAATGTGAATAATGCCACTGAATTATACACTTTAAAATAGTTAAAATGTCAAATTTTATGTTATATATTTTTACCATAATTTAAAAAAAACAAATGTTGTAATATAACAAACCCACTGAATGGTACACTTTAAATGGGTGAATTGTATGACATGTGAATTATATCTCAATAAAGCTGGGGTTTTTTAAGGAAAAAGAGAGATTTTCAGACTTAGTATTACTGCTATTATTGAAAATAAATGAGAAATTCTGGTGTTATTCTACAGTTTTCAACCAACTAGCTATATTTGCTACATTTTCCTCTGTAGAAAAAGTCTGTTTTGTGTTTATGCCATCAAAAGAGGATATACTTTTACATTTAACCTCTTGAATATTTTGATTTGAAGATACAGTGCTACCTATTGACCTATGACAATCTGGCTGGTCCACAATTATTATGTTCTTTAGGTAAGTATCTTAGCTTTCCACAGTAAGAGGGAGGTAAGGGCTATGCTTCCTCTACCCCATGATCTTGCTAAAAGTAAGACGTTACTGTGTTAAAATAAAACAAGGTAGATCAATTTTTGTCAAACCTATATTAATGAAAAAACAGATACAAAACCAGTTACACAATAAATCTTTGTAGCTCATGGGAATCTCACCCTCTGTCCTCAGGCAGTCCCAGGAGACCTCTGAGGCGAAAGCAGTGATATTCTGGTGGTTGTACTGGCCAGTCTTCTTCTGGGGTCAGAGGTCAGAGTCCTTCTAAAACGCAAGACACCAATCACACAGATACAACACACAGAAGTACTTTAGAGTGACTCATTTTAGCAATCAAATCTTGTTCACAATTTAGGTGATTTAGTATGTGGCAGACTAGTTAAAAATAACTACATAGCTTGCCCTTGATCTTGAAGCTAGGAAGTAACACTGCTAATAATAGACTACCATTTAGTGAGTACCTACTATGGGTCAGGTACAATCTTTATCTGGATTTCCACTAAAGTAGGCGTGAGATGAGACTTTGGTAGGTTATTCCAGGAAGCAGAAGTACGGCAGTGAGTGGGGACAATGAGACAGGGAAAACAAAAAGAGAATAAAGGGTGCATTAGGAGGAACCGCGTAGCAAAGCAGTTCTCAAAACAGTAGGTCTCAGGGACCCTTGTACATTTAAAACTTTGAGAGCCCAAAAGGTTTTGTTTGTGTGGGTTATATCTATCCATGTGGCACTGAATTGAGTCTTGTAGGGTGAGTAGGGCATGAAATGAAAAATCCTTAAAAGAGACATGCCTAGATGGGGCATAAAATGTATAAAGTCATGTCAGAGTACGATCTACCTAGGAGACACCAACAGGAACAAAAACAATGTTTGCAATTGTGCAAAAGATGAGAGACACACTAAATGTGCACAAATGAGAAAATGGTTAAACAACAACAGTGCCCTCATGTGTTGTAATAATGTGCAATGATTAAAAGCAATATTCTAGATCAGAAATTTTCAAACGTTTTGGCCTTAGGACCCCTTTGCATTTTTAATAATTATTAAAGGCCCTAAAGACTCTAAAGAGTTTTTGTTTAAGAGTTTTTTCAATTGCTATTCTCTACATTAGAAATTAAACTGAAACAATTATAAAATAATTATCTATTAATTCACTTAAATATAACAATAATAACCCATTACCTGTTAACATATATAATTCACTTTATACAAAAAAAACCCTATATTTTTCAAAATGAAATATAATATAGCACAAAAAGTATCATTGTTTTACATTTTTACAAACCTCTTTAATATCTAATGTAATAGAGGACAACGGGATTCTCAGATCTGTGTTTCCATTTAATCTGTAATGATATGCTGTTTTGGTTGAAGCATATGAAGACTATTCAGCCTTACTTAGATAGCTAGTTGGAAAAGGAAGAATTTCTTAAAGATAATTGCAATGCGAAATCTGAAACCATATCAAGGACCACTTTGCACGCTGAATGAATTTTCACATGGACGACTTTGTAATGTCTGCATGGCCATTTGAAAAGTACTACTTCACATTTCTTAATATCACCACCCATCTCATCAGAAAAGTCTTTCAGTATTGGGAAGCTATGAAACTCATGGTGGTCGATACAAAATTTCCAAAAGTCTAATTTTCATTTGAATTGTCAAATGTTATCATTGGAAGAACTACTGTCATTTGTTTTCTTTGAAGTATAGGCTCATTTCATTTAATTTTGAAGAAATGTCTGCAAAATAACCAAGTTTGAATAATCACAGTTTTTTTCTCTCAGTCGTTCTTTCATGTAAAAAACGGTGTTCCATGAAATATAGTAGCTAGTTCAAGACAACAATCTGACTTCAGTATGTGCTTTCAGAAGTGCTTTCAGAAGTGCTTTATGGGGGCTTCCCTGGTGGCGCAGTGGTTGAGAATCTGCCTGCCAATGCAGGGGACACAGGTTCGAGCCCTGGTCTGGGAAGATCCCACATGCCGCGGAGCAACTAAGCCCGTGAGCCACAACCACTGAGCCTGCGCGTCTGGAGCCTGTGCTCCGCAACGGGAGAGGCCGCGACAGCGAGAGGCCCGCGCACCGCAATGAAGAGCGGCCCCCGCTCGCCGCAACTGGAGAAAGCCCTCGCACAGAAACGAAGACCCAACACAGCCAAAAATAAATAAATAAATAAATAAATGTATTAAAAAAAAAAGAACCACTGTATTGGTCATGGTGAAATTTTCTTAAAAAAAAAAAAAAAAAGAAGTGCTTTATGTGTACTTCCCATTTTGTCACGCAGCATATTAACACATGTGTTCAAGGGTGTGTAGGGGAGCAAGATTTGCCACCCCAAAATATGTCTCTTGGGCATGAGGATTAATTCAGGCTGATTATTTTTATGAAACAGAAGACTCAGGAAGTCTTTCTTTTTACCGCCCCCTGAGCTGCCTAAAGAATTTAGATAAAGGGCCTGTTCCAGAATAGAGCCATCTCCAGAGACACCTGCAAAGAATACGGGCTGCATGCGGTGGGGGAACAGGGCCTAGAGATCAAAGTCCACCCTGTGTCCCACTGTCTCTGCCTGGCCCAGCCAACATTTGCTTACCAAACACTTCCTTTTCCATCTCCCTGTTAATTGCCTTCCTCCCCTTTGAGGTCCCAATACCTACCCTCAACATCCTCTATTGTCTTTAGGTGAAGATGATTTTTAAGGTGAAGGTTTCGGCCATTTTGGCAAGTTACTCAGTTCTCCTGGGTCTCTCCCATGTTTACATGTTATTAAATTTTGTTTGATTTTTCTCCTGTTAATCTGTCTCATGTCAATTTAATTCTTAGACCAGCCAGACGAACCTAAAAGGGTAGAAGAACAGGTAGAGGATTAATTAAATTAATATCGTTACTGTTTAATCAAGAACCTTCCTAAGTGAAACTGGATTTTTTTAACTGATAGTGCATAGCAGTGAAATATACAATGACCACTTGTACAATTTGATGTCACTTCCTTGATTTGTGCTAAGGCACCAGCAGTTTACCCACTATTGACTTTATACCATTAGTACACATGTCAACACAGTATAAAAAAACAGTTTTTTACCTCACAGACCCTCTGAAAGTTTCATGGAGAACCCTATATGTCTATGGATCACACTTGGGGCACCACGGATGTATATATTTCAAAACTGTCCCTCCATAATATGGGAAGATAAGAGTCTTGTTCTTCTTACTTCAACCCCATTTTTTTAAAACCTGCCCTTGAGGTTGTTCATGTTCCTATATTTACAATCTTCCCTGCCACATTAGTTTGGTGTACTGAGAACCAAGTCCTAAGACAAAATTAGATATGTAAAAGGATTATTTGGTGAGGGAGGAGGAGGTGAGGAGAGCCTTTAAACTATGATTCTGATCTGACACCTCTGGAAGGAGAGAGCGAAGGAGGCTTGAAAGAGGGTAGAAAGAGGCTTAGATTTCTACCAAGTACAAGGGTGATTTGGCCAGCTCCATGGAGGGACCTCAAACCAAAGTCTCCCACTGTAGGAGTTCTGTGTCCCGCCACAATGGGTCTGCCTTAGTACCTCCACCATGCTCAGCCATGGGTGAAGCCCATGGGCAATAGGACTTTGGCAGGTGTGTAGTGGTAGATCCAGAAGGGCAATGGCTGAAGCCATCAATCTATCATTCTCCCTGAAGCATAAGATCTGAGTGGCACATTTTCACAACACCAACCCCCCAACCGGTCCACCCTTTGCACCAAACAGATGCACTTCTCCAAGCAAGTTTTGGGAGCATTCTCCATGGTTTCTGTGGTTCTTTCTTCCTCAGGGGAAACTGAGAAGCAAGAGTTTAGCGAACAAACTATAATCACTGTCAGAGTAGTTGATTTTGGGGCTGCAACTGGTATTCATCTTCTCCCCTCTTCTCTGCTATTCATTCTAGATTCCCCTCACCCTCAGCTATCATTGCAGTAGAAAAGTAAAGAGAGCCAGCAGCTGCAAAAAAATTCATAAGTGGATGAGGTGATATGGAGATATGGATCAGGACATGTTATTTGCTATATCCATCATGTTAGGTGATATATATGAAAAATCATTTTCCCTCTACCCTTCTAGGTTCTTGGCTGAGACACCCCCTGTAACAAAAGATAGGTTAACAGGAGAAAAACAAACAGAAGCTTAATAACATGTATCCCTCCTGTATACATGGGAGAGACCCAGGAAAACTGAGTAACTCCCTGAAATGGCCCAAGTCACCACCTTAAATCCTATCTGCAGTTAAAGACAAAGGAAGAAGTTGGGGGGTAGGGGAGCCAGTTATGGGAGGTTATCAGGCAAAACACAGTGAACAAGGGTAAGGTTGTTATGCAGATTTAGGTCACTGCCTTCTCCATTGATAAGAGTTTCTAGAATTTCAGAGTCACCCTTCTCTTCCTGGTACAGAGAGGGACACACCCTTACAAATGGAGATTTCCCTTATAAATGTAAATCTCTCTTACAAAAGGGTAACTTCTACTCAGTTTTTAGAGCTTTTCGTATGTCTGCTGTTTCTTAAAAATAATAAGCCTGAAATAACCCTTATGCCAAAAAGACATATTTTGGAGTGGCAAATTCTGCTCCCCTTCAGTATACATATACATAAAAATTTCACGAGTATGGTAGGTTAATGTTATTTTCATTTTACAAATAAGGATATTAAAGCTCAGTGAAATTAAATTTTCTTGTTCGAGTTTATACAGCTGGTAATTGGGGTAGCTAATATTTGCATCCAATTTTTTTTTTTTTTAAATGCCTGAGCCACTCGAGTTTAGAAAAAGATCTTCTTTGGGCAACCTGATACTTGCTTATTCTACATATCACTCTGCAAGGTCTCTCCATGGAGATAAAATAAGAGAAGCAAGAGGTACTGGCACGAAGCAGTTAAAATCTCTGGAGGTGGTTCTTGCTCTTCCGGTATAATATTGTGAGGCATTTCTATACACTTTGATAATAGTAGAGCTGATATCTTCTGTTAGGTAATTCCATAGGCATGGTATCTTATTAAGCCGTAACCTTTCCTTTACAAAGAAATATGAAAACTTAACAGCTAAGGCCTCATTAATAACAGTTGTTATAGCTGGCATTTGGTATATGCGAAATGATTCCTGCTGTTTCCTGAGAAGTAAATATAATCCTACAGCACTTAATTTTCTTCTGAGCCTATCATCAGGCCTCATCTACAGATCCTCAAGGATATTTAGCTCTGAACTACTTCCTTTGGTTTTCTTTTCAGTACCTTTATTTTATAAAAGAATCACTGCTTCCTTTAAAAATTTGCTCAAAAGTAGTAGTACTCTCCTAACTACTCGGGAAAAATACAGCTGAATCATTTTTAACAAGAGGTTGAGAATATCACCTAGTCCAGTCCCCCTCCCCGTTTTTTTACAAATCAGGAAATCCAGACCAAGCAAGAAAAATATGAGAGATTTTCAAAGTAATAAAGCAATCTAATGACAGAGTTGATAGTAAATGGGTTTACCCTCAAAGAACTTTCAGGTAGACAAGAAAAACATATAATTTGCGACACAAAAAGTAGTGTTACCTGGACAGGCAAGAACTAAAGGAGAAAGTTGGCAGTCACAGACAATGACAGCACTTGTAGAATCAGTGTAAATTTCCCTCTAATTTGATTTGACTTTAACAAGTCACAAAATTCTAAGTAATCTTACCTTGGGGGTACAGATATCTCTAGGAGACCCTGACCTCAATTCCTTTGGATATATACCCAGAAGTGGGATTGCTGGATTATATGGTAGTTCTATTTTTTGAGGAACTTCCACACTGTTTCCCATAGTGACTGCACCAATTCCTGCACTTCCATCTTTCATCTGGGGCTGGAGCTGTGGGTCGTGGGGTAGGGAACTACAGAGTTGGAAAACTGAGAGTGAAAAATGTTATTTGTACCAGATGTATAAAAAATGTTCATTATTTCAATTCCTCTTAGGGTCTGCTAACTCATCTCCTATATGTTAGACCCAAGCTTGTGCAAGTCAGTAAAGATATTTGGAATTCAATATGGTCATATCCATCAAAATAGACGAGGTTATGCTGCACTAACAAACAACCCTCAAATTCCAGTGACTTAAAATAGGTTTATTTCTTACTCAGATAATACATCCATCACTGTTCCACAGGGGGGCTCTGTTATTGCAATTACTCATTCTGCCAAGTTGTCAAGAACAGCCATTATCTTGTAACATTGCTTGTCACTGTGCCAGAGGGAAGAAAGGACTCTGTAAAGGTCTTGCATTATTAACTGAATGATCCACTGAGGAAGCGACACAGTCACCTTTCTTCACACTCATCAGACAGAACTAGTCATGCAGCCTACACAATCACAATTCTACCACGTGCTCAGAAGAAAAACTCAACATATATGGCAAACAGAATTAATGGCTATCACAATAGCACAAAAAGGTTTCTTTTGTTCCCTTGGCTAATAACTCTCAAGAATATATTAAAGCATAACCATCCTAGGTTCTTAGTGTTATACATGTGACTCTTATGATCACGTAACTTCACTCAAGATGGGAATATCCTCTGAATTATCCTGGCAGTAAGTCTGTCTTCTGCCTGGGCTCTTTCAATGGTAATGACCTTGCTACCTAACTAGGCAGTATATCCTATATTGACACACCTATCATTGATATTCAAGAATATTCATGCTGGGGGGACCTTCAAGATGGCAGAAGATCACCTTCCTCCCCACAAATACATCAAAAATACATCTACATGTGGAACAACTCCTACAGAACACCTACTGAATGCTGGCAGAAGACCTCAGACTTCTCAAAAGGCAAGAAACTCCCCATGTACCTGGGTAAGGCAAAAGAAAAAAGAAAAAACAGAGACAAAAGAATAGGGACGGGACCTGCACCTCGGAGGGAGCTGTGAAGGAGGAAAAGTTTCCACACACTAGGAAGCCCCTCACTGGCAGGGATTGTGGGGAGCTTCAGAGCCTCAGAGAAAAGGGCAGCAACAGGAGTGCGGAGGGAAAGCGGAGAGATTCCCACACAGAGGATGGGTGCCAAACAGCACTCACCAGCCTGAGATGCTTCTCTGCTCACCCACTGGGGCAGGCAGGTCTGGGAGCTGAAGTTCAGGCTTTGGAGGTCAGATGCCAGGGACAGGACTGCGGTTGGCTGTGTGAAGACAGCCTGAGGGGGCTAGTGCACCACAGCTAGCCAGGAGGGAGTCCAGGAAAAAACCTGGGCCTGCTGGAGAGGCAAGAGACCGTTGTCTCAAGGTGCACGAGGAGGGGGGCGGGCCCACCATAGAAGCTTCCTGCTCCATGCGCCCACAGACAGCAGGGCACCACCTATGCAAGCTCCAGAGGCAGGTATCTCACTCAGATTTGACAGAGAAATTAAAACCTTTACAGATAAGCAAAAGCTAAGAGAATTCAGCACCACCAAACCAGCTTTACAACAAATGCTAAAGGAACTTCTCTAGGCAGGAAACACAAGAGAAGGAAAAGACCTACAATAACAAGCCCCAAACAATTAAGAAAATGGTAATAGGAACATACATATCGATAACTACCTTAAATGGAAATGGATTAAATGCTCCAACCAAAAGACACAGACTGGCTGAATGGACACAAAAACAAGACCCATATATATGCCATCTACAAGAGACCCACTTCAGACCTAGGGACACATACAGACTGAAAGTGAGGGGATGGAAAAAGATATTCCATGCAAATGGAAATCAAAAGAAAGCTGGAGTAGCAATTCTCATATCAGACAAAATAGACTTTAAAATAAAGACTATTACAAGACACAAAGAAGGACACTACATAATGATCAAGGGATCAATCCAAGAAGAAGATATAACAATTGAAAATATTTATGCCCCCAACATAGGAGCACCTCAATACATAAGGCAAATGCTAACAGCCATAAAAGGGGAAATCGACAGTAACACGATCATAGTAGGGGACTTTAACACCCCACTTTCACCAATGGACAGATCATCCAAAATGAAAATAAATAAGGAAACACAAGCTTTAAACCATACATTAAACAAGATGGACTTAATTGATATTTATAGGACATTCCATCCAAAAACAACAGAATACACTTTCTTTTCAAGTGCTCATGGAACATTCTCCAGGATAGATCATATCTTGGGTCACAAATCAAGCCTTGGTAAATTTAAGAAAATTGAAATCGTATCAAGTATCTTTTCCGACCGTAACACTATGAGACTAGATATCAATTACAGGAAAATATCTGTAAAAACCACAAACACATGGAGGCTACACAATACACTACTAAATAACCAAGAGATAACTGAAGAAATCAAAGAAGAAATAAAAAAATACCTAGAAACAAATGACAATGAAAACATGATGACCCAAAACCTATGGGATGCAGCAAAATTAGTTCTAAGAGGGAAGTTTATAGCAATACAATCCTACATCAAGAAACAAGAAACATCTCAAATAAACAACCTAACCTTACACCTAAAGCAATTAGAGAAAGAAGAACAAAAAAATCCCAAAGTTAGCTGAAGGAAAGAAATCATAAAGATCAGATCAGAAATAAATGAAAAAGAAATGAAGGAAACGATAGCAAAGATCAATAAAACTAAAAGCTGGTTCTCTGAGAAGATAAGCAAAATTGATAAACCATTAGCCAGACTCATCAAGAAAAAAAGGGAGAGGACTGAAATCAACAGAATTAGAAATGAAAAAGAAGTAACAACTGACACTGCAGAAATACAAAGGATCATGAGAGATTACTACAAGTAACTCTATGCCAATATAATGGAAAACCTGGAAGAAATGGAAAAATTCTTAGAAAAGCACAACCTTCCGAGACTGAACCAGGAAGAAATAGAAAATATAAACAGACCATTCACAAGCACTGAAATTGAAACTGTGATTAAAAATCTTCCAATGAAGAAAAGCCCAGGAACAGATGACTTCACAGGCGAATTCTATCAAACATTTAGAGAAGAGCTAACACCTATCCTTCTCAAACTCTTCTAAAATATACCCGAGGGAGGAACACTCCCAAATTCATTCTATGAGGCCACCATCACCCTGAAACCAAAACCAGACAAAGATGTCACAAAAAAGAAAACTAAAAAAAAAAACCAAAAACTAAATGAACCATGGATAAGGCAGCTAAATTTCTGAAAGAAAGCCAGAATAAGCGGGCAGGCCCTGTAAGCTCTGAATCATTAATGAGATAGCTGTTCCTCATAGAACAATCACAGAATCTCGAGGGGGAGGGAGGTATTTTGGTCTCAAGTTAGAAAAGGTGAAGCCATGTGCACATTGCCTTTGACAGGAACAGTGCCTGTCTTATAAGCAATTTCAGTGGGTCTTGGGATGTCACTCCCTTCTCCACCACACTCCATATAGGTCACTCTGACTCTGACAATGTTTCTGTAAAATTTTGCAGAGGAATTTAGCCATGAAATAGAGCTAACCACCTTCCATTGCAAGTTTTGCAAAGTGAAGAGGGGTTCATGTTTCTCATGATTGGTACTTAGCACAATTGTAAGAGACAGTTAATACTGTTTATACATTAGTTTTTCCATTAAGCATTTCTAGAGAAGACGAAAGCTTAAACTTGTGGTGTGGCTAAGTTAGATTGTGTCTGCGAAGCAGTGCAATATGAAGCCATGCAATAAAGGCCAGGTTGGTGAAATGACTCGCTGGAAGGTTGGACAGTTTGGGTGAACTTCCTGCATCGATTGCCCGCAGGGTGGTCTGCCCTTGGGCCGGGAATGCAGAGTCTCTAAAGAAACCCTTTGCTCTTACGAGGTAATTTACATATTTGCTTTCTGTTGAACTAACGGAAAATGTTAAATCTAATAGCTGTTCATGTCTTGTATAGAGAGTGTCATATGTATTTAAGCTGTGTATTTTTATAAAGTAAAGGCAAATGCCAAAAAAAAAAAAGTTTTTTTTTTTATGGGTGTCCAGCATGATCCCAACATGAAGTATGAGCTGCAGTTGGCAAACCCCAAAGAGTTCTATCACGAGGTGCACAGACCCTCCCATTCCTCAACTTTGCTCTCCTGCAGGAGGGCAAGGCCTACTCTGCAGATCGAGAGGACCTCTATGCCTAGTTGCCTCCTCACCTCCTGCTTCAGACTCCCCAGAGACCAGAGCCTTTTACCCCCACAGACAAGCTGGTGACATTCAGCAGCTTGGCCCCTTTTTCCTCTTTTGTGCTTACGTTGTTGACCTTTTGGTGATTTGTAATCCTGAACAAAGTATAATAATAAATTTTGTAAAAATAGGAAAAAAAAATATCACTGATGAACACAGAGGCAAAAATCCTCAACAAACTACTAGCAAACAGAATCCAACAGCACATTGAAAGGATCATACACTATGATCAAGTGGGGTTTATCCCAGGAATGTGACGATTCTACAGTATATGCAAATCAAGCAATGTGATAAACCATATTAACAAATTGAAGGGTAAAAACCATGTGATCATCTCAATAAATGCAGAAAAAGCTTTCCACAAAATTCAACAGCCATTTATGATAAAAACCCTCCAGAAAGTACGCATAGAGGGAACTTACCTCAACATAATAAAGGCCAAATATGACAAACCCCCAGCCAACATCATTCTCAATGGTGAAAAAATGAAACCATTTCCACTAAGATCAGGAAAAAGACAGGGTGGCCCACTCTCACCACTATTATTCAACATAGTTTTGGAAGTTTTAGCCATGGCAATCAGAGAAGAAAAAGAAATAAAAGGAATCCAAATTGGAAAAGAAGAAGTAAAGCTGTCACTGTTTGGAGATGACATGATAATATACATAGAAACTCTTAAAGATGCTACCAGAAAACTACGAGAGCTAATCAATGAATCTGGTAAAGTAGCAGGATACAAAATTAATGCACAGAAATCTCTTGCATTCCTATACACTAATGATGAACAATCTGAAAGATAAATTAAGGAAACACTCCCATTTACCATTGCATCAAAAAGAATAAAATACCTAGGAATAAACCTACCTAAGGAGACAAAAGATCTGTATGCAGAAAACTATAAGACACTGATGAAAGAAATTAAAGATGATATCAACAGATGGAGAGATATACCATGTTCTTGGATTGGAAGAATCAATATTGTGAAAATGACTATACTACCCAAAGCAATCTACTGATTCAATGCAATCCCTATCAAACTACCAATGGCATTTTTCACAGAACTAGAACAAAAAATTTCACAATTTGTATGGAAACACAAAAGACCCCGAATAGCCAAAGCAATCTTGAGAAAGCAAAACAGAGCTGGAGGAATCAGGCTCCCTGACTTCAGACTATACTACAAAGCTACAGTAATCAAGTCAGTATGGTACTGGCACAAAAACAGAAATATAGAACAATGGAACAGGATAGAAAACCCAGAGATAAACCCACGCACATATGGTCACCTTATCTTTGACAAAGGAGGCAAGAGTATACAATGGAGAAAAGACAGCCTCTTCAATAAGTGGTGCTGGGAAAACTGGATAGCTACATGTAAAAGAATGAAATTAGAACACTCCCTAACACCATACACAAAAATAAACTCAAAATGGATTAAAGACCTAAATGTAAGGCCAAACACTATAAAACTATTCGAGGAAAACATAGGTAGAACACTCTATGACATAAATCACAGCAAGATCCTTTTTGACCCAGCTCCTAGAGAAATGGAAATAAAAACAAAAATAAACAAATGGGACCTAATGAAACTTCAAAGCTTTTGCACAGCAAAGGACACCATAAACAAGACGAAAAGACAACCCTCAGAATGGGAGAAAATATTTGCAAACGAAGCAACTGACAAAGGATTAATCTACAAAAGGTACAAGCAGCTCATGCAGCTCAATAACAAAAAAACAAACAACTGAATCCAAAAATGGGCAGAAGACCTAAATAGACATTTCTCCCAAGAAGCTATACAAATTGCCAACAAACACATGAAGGAATGCTCAACACCACTAATCATTAGAGAAATGCAAATCAAAACTACAATGGGGTATCACCTCACACCAGTCAGAATGGCCATCATCAAAAAATCTAGAAACAATAAATGCTGGAGAGGGTGTGGAGAAAAGGGAACCCTCTTGCACTGTTGGTGGGAATGTAAATTGATACAGCCACTATGGAGAACAGTATAGAGGTTCCTTAAAAAACTAAAAATAGAATTACCATACAACCCAGCAATCCCACTACTGGGCATATACCCTGAGAAAACCATAATTCAAAAAGAGTCATGTACCACAATGTTCATTGCAGCACTATTTATAATAGCCAGGACATGGAAGCAACCTAAATGTCCATTGACAGATGAATGGATAAAGAAGATGTGGCACATATATACAATGGAACATTACTCAGCCATAAAAGGAAATGAAATTGAGTTATTTGTAGTGAGGTGGATGGACCTACAGACTGTCATACAGAGTGAAGTAAGTCAGAGAAAGAAAAACAAATACCATATGTTAACACATATATATGGAATCTAAAAAAAAAAACAAGGTTCTGAAGAACCTAGGGGCAGGACAGGAATAAAGATGCAGATATAGGGAATGGACTTGAGGACCCAGGGAGGGGGAAGGATAAGCTGGGATGAAGTGGAAGAGTAGCATTGACATATGTACACTACCAAATGTAAAAGAGATAGCTAGTGGGAAGCAGCCGCATAGCACAGGGAGATCAGCTGGGTGCTTTGTGACCACCTAGAGGGGTGGGATAGGGAGGGTGGGAGGGAGGGATACACAAGAGGGAGGAGATATGGGGATATATGTATATGTACAACTGATTCACTTTGTTATACAGCAGAAACTAACACACCTTGTAAAGCAATTATACTCCAATAAAGATGTTAAAAAAAAAGAATATTCATGCTCATAATTGGCTGATATTTGATTTGTTCTAACATTACTGGTCCAGGTCCTGCCCTCTAGAAAAATAAGAATATATTAATAATAGTAGAAACAATAATATGCATATATAAATATACTTATTTAATCATCAAAAGAACTCTTTTCATTAGGCAGTGTTATTATCATCCCCATTTAAACAATGACTGATTTTTCACTCTTTCACATAACAGCCTTTTAAATATATGAAAATTAGTATTGACTAATGATCTCCACTTTCTCCACTTGCTTCTCAGGTTTCTAGATACTTCATCATCTTTTTTTGTCGTCTTCTGTATGTACTCTAGTTTGTTGATGTCCTTCTAATGTTGTGGTTTTTAGAAATATCCATAGTAGTTTAGATGTAGTTGGAACAGCACGTAGTTCAATAAAATTAAACGTATTTTCAGTTGGTATATTATATTCCTGGTGGCACAGACAATGAGTTGTTTTGTTTGTCTCTTTGTGTTGGAGGTTAGGACTCAAATAATTTATCCTTTTCCAAATCTGATTTGAACACCTCAGCCCAGGATTTGGACTATATCATTAACTCTTAATATTCAATGGCAGATTAAACCCAAGATGGATGTTACTTAATCTAAGTATAATATTTTATATCTTTCTACACAGTGACAAGATATTTTATGCTAATTGCTTTCACTTTAAGAAGGCATCCTCCTAATCAGAAAGTCAAATACCATCAGATGCAGTAGTCTCAATATGAAACATACATATGCACACACGGCCTCGCTTCCTTCTCTCTTACTGTTAAAATAAAGAAGCTGTTCCTCTCAACTGAAACTAATCTTTCTGCCAGTATTTGGGTCTCTCTCCTGAGAGCTTTGCTTCATTCAATCTACCTTTCACATTTTGTGTATTTATTTTCTTCCTCTCAACTGAATATTTCCATCTCTATCACCGATGTACAAGTCCAAGCTGTCATCCTCTCTCACTCTGACTGTAGCAATAGCCTCCTAACTGGTGTATCCTCATTCTCTCTAGTCTTGTCCCAATCTAGTAAATTTCCCCAGCTAGAAACAAAAGTTATGTTTTAAGATCATATATCAAATAATGTGATTTTCCTACTTAAAATCCTCCAATTACTTCACATCATACTTAAAATCCAAACACCTTACTATGACCTATAAAACATACATGATGTAGTTTGTGCTTTCCTCTCTGACTGCAACTCTTGGCTCATGGACCTCTGCTTCCATCATCACCTCTCTTCCTCAGTCTCACCCGCTGACCCTCTTGCTTCCCTCTTATAAGGACTATTGTGATTGATTACTTTGCACTACTTGGATAATCCATTATAATCTTATCATCTCAAGATTCTTCACTTAATCATATCTACAAAGTCCCTTTTGCCAGGTAAGGTAACATATTTGCAGGTTCTGGGGATTAGGACGTGTACCTCTTTCTGAAGCCAATATTTTGCTTGCCACAATCTCCTAAAACTAAGCCCCATTCTCATTAAGCTTCAGTCATACTAACTATATCATTTAGGGTTCTAAATTAGAAGCAACAATGGCTTATACTGAATAATTAATGAGAAAAGGAGCTTACTAAAATGAATTCTTAAAAAAACTTGCTGAGAGGGTTAGAGAACCAGGCTCCAGGCTATGCTTCCAGAAACAACAGTCAAAAGTCATCTTCAGAAATGATCTCATGGGCTTCCTTGGTGGCGCAGTGGTTGAGAATCTGCCTGCCAATGCAGGGGACACGGGTTTGAGCCCTGGTCTGGGAAGATCCCACATGCCACGGAGCAGCTAAGCCTGTGCGCCACAACTACTGAGCCTGTGCTCTAGAGCCTGCGAGCCACAACTACTGAGCCCACGTGCCACAACTACTGAAGCCTGTGCGCTTAGAGCCCATGCTCCGCAACAAGAGAAGCCACTGCAATGAGAAGCCTGCGCACCGCAACCAAGAGTAGCCCCCGCTCGCCACAACTAGAGAAAGCCCGCACGCAGCAATGAAGACCCAATGCAGCCAAAAATAAAAATAAATAAAATAAATAAATGTATAAAAAAGACATGATCTCATGAGGTAACTTCCACCATCAAGCTCCTGAGCACTAGGTGTGCACCACTCCACTGCTGGGCCAAGCACGTAACTTTGCAGAGCCATGATGACCACCAAAGAGAAAAAGACCCCCTACCTCTCCCTCTTGTGACTCTAACTCCTGAGTCAAAATTTCATACAATTGTGTCTGATTGGTGAAGCCTGGGTCACATTCGAATACCTTCTATGCAAGGAAGGCCAGAAAGACAAATACTTGGTACTTAATCTCTTGAAGAAAGATGCACACTTTGTGTCCTACTGAAACGGAGCAGGACCCTATGGTCCTTGTGCCCGCCCCACCCCATGTCCTCAGCCTGCTTTTTGTCTGTGGAAAAACTTCAGCCAAAGAATAAGTTTAATCAGAGAAGTGAGAAAATGCAGAACCAGAGGAAAACAGTCAAAGGAGACCAAATAATAATAGTTCAGTCAGTAAGCAACGTCAAGGACCTTTAGTTCCTCCTTAAGGGCTATAGATCATATTCTGAGCCGTACCCTGTGAGCTGTCTTGTAGTTACTGACACCCCCACCAGGTGGAAGAAGTGAACTACATGGCGAGCAGGCTGTAGCCACGACATAAGCTGCCACAAAAATTCCGAGAATTGGCCTCAAAGAAATGGAAACAAACTGACCCTGGAACTGAAGATTAACTGTACCTAAAACAGTCAAGATGACGCTGGTCAGACCACCGCATGACCAATTTCAAGATGACTGTCAGAGCTGCCTGTGCTGTTTCTGCATGTAGCCCCTTCTCTCTGTCTATAAAAGCTCTTGCCCCCTGATTGTCAGGGGGAGGAATCAGCCTTTGGACAGGTGTCCGCCCTCCCCCCACCCCCTGCTCCGGTTGCCGGCATCCAAAATGAAGCAAACTTTCCTTTCCACCAACCTTGACTCTTTATTGGCTTTTGAGTGGCGAGCAGCCGGACCCCACTTTCGGTTACAGATCTTGGCGCCCACCGTGGGGCTAGTGGGGCTGCTGGGGCTATGGCAGCTCCTGTGCTCTCATGACACCTGGCTCCCCTGTGCTTTCCCAGGTAGACCCACGGCCAGGACAACACATTGGGATGGTTGCAATGAGCCTGCCGCTCGTGGCTAGTTAGCCCCGAGAAGTGGACTTGGGGGACGTTCCTAGCAGCTGCCAAAACCATTTGTTTCGAGGATCCTCCCTGTTTCTCCCCTCCTTGGCACTGCCTGCCAACTTATGCTTTTCCTTGGTGGAACGGAGAGATGCATCTGGACGAGCTGACGAGCTCCAAGACTGGGTAAGTCCACCCGTGTGCACCCGGGCAACATTCCCATTTGTGAGCGCTAAGTGCTATTTGGGCATTCTTGCCAATTGGTTCTGACGTTGAGGACCGTTTGTGAGCACTCACTGCTATTTGGGCATTTTGCCAGTTGGTTTTGATGTGTGTCTGACGTTGAGAACCGTTTGTGAGCACGAAGTGCTATTTGGGCATTTTGCCAGTTGGTTTTGATGTGTGTCTGACGTTGAGAACTGCTTGTGAGCACGAAGTGCTATTTGGGCATTTTGCCAATTGGTTCTGATGTCTGTCTGCCACTGAGGACCGTTTGTGACCATGAAGTGCTATTTGGGCATTTTTGCCAATTAGTTCTGACATCTGTCTACCATCGAGAACCGTTTGTGCTGGGGAAGTGTTTGGGGCTCTATACCAGTCATCCTCTGAAGAGGATTTGTGACAGATCTGTCTTTTGGTGTGTGAGTGTGTATTCCATCTATGTGATTGGTATCTTTGTTGTCTTATGTAAAATGGGAAATTCAGGTTCAATTCATTAAAAAAATTTTTAGCTATGAAATTATGACAAAGAAAAAGAAAGATGATTTTTTTTTTTTAACCAACGTATGGCAACAGTATTCTTTAGACTCCAAGAAAATTGGTTAAGATGAAACTCTTTTGAAATTCCAAAATTGATTCTTTTTGCATATGCAGTTAGAGAAAGCTAGCTTGATAAAATACTGTTTTCAGAATTCTGACCCTGAGAGAACAAAAATATGCCTAGGAGAAAACTTGAAGTTAACTCTTATCATGTCCTTGAAATACAAACACAGCCCACTTTGCCTGAGACTTCAGCCTTGGGTTAATAATTAGTAAAATGTCAAGCCAAAAAAAAAAAAAGGAGGGAAAAAAAAAAGAAGCCTTTTAAAATTGAGTGTAAAATTTGACTATTTGGACTGTTATTCATAAACTGATAAGTTTAATTGCAATGCCTAATTCATGAAATGTAAAAAGAGGAAACAATGAGATCTCTGTTTGTCTGGATGTATGTATGTCTCAATATGTGTCTTTGTCTTTGGTTAATTTGTAAAGAGCTCTATTTAATTGGCTTTTAAAAAAAAGTAAGCACTTACAAATCAAACAAATCTATATTTACCTACTTTTTTGTCTTCTTGCATGACCAAGAGGGAAACTAAGGATGTCTGGGTTTCTTAAACACACATCTTGTACCAGATTAAAGAGAAATTGTGCTATGAAAAAATGTATGTTTTTAGAGGTTATGGAATACGTTCTTAAGTTTGCCAGTTAGAAAATACTGATATAACAAATAGTTCAATTACTTGTTTCTTGGTTTTGTTAAGGTTTTCAAGGGTTAAAAATTGTAATATGTAAAAATGATAAGGGAAACATTATCACTGTGTAAAGCAAGTAGGATACGTTTGTCGGTGAAGAGAAAGTATAAAGAATGGAGATATTTTTGTTGAGGAAAAATGATGATAATAATTTTGTCCTACAGTTGGTTGGATGGAAAAAAAGGACAGATTTGTATGGCTCCAGAAAGTGATAAAATGTTTGTGGAAAAGTAACTTTGAGAAAAGAATTTTGTATGTTGTCAGGATTAAGATTAGACGGAATTTTTAATTTTTTAAAACATCTTTATTGGAGTATAATTGCTTTACAATGGTGTGTTAGTTTCTGCTTTATAACAAAGTGAATCAGCTATATATATACATATATCCCCATATCTCCTCCATCTTGCAGATCAGACTGAATTTAATTAACTAAATGAATTTTATTATTAACAGTAAACTGATACAAGACTAAATTTGGTTTTCTCTCTCTGTTAAGAGAAAAATTTTTTTCTAAACTAATTTGGATTATTTGGTATGTTAAATTATATGGAAAATATTTGATAACTTTCAGATCATACTGTTTAACTGAGTAAGAAATTTAAAAAATTCTGACGAAAAGCTATTGTTCTGTTTCTAACTGTACTTTTGACCCTGATGCTCAGGACGGAAAAAATTGTC
This sequence comes from Eschrichtius robustus, assembly GCF_028021215.1. NCBI lineage: Eukaryota > Metazoa > Chordata > Mammalia > Artiodactyla > Eschrichtiidae > Eschrichtius > Eschrichtius robustus. The sequence continues at coordinate 125,642,390 of NC_090845.1, forward strand.
CAGTGAAGTTGTCACAGAGTATAACTACTCATGATGTGTATCACTGCTGGCTCTAAGTTTACTGCTTAAAGCACATGTACAATGTTTGTGTGAGAATCGGGTATAAATGATAAAATGTATGGCCTATAAAGCGTTTCCCGATTAACATACCTCTGAGTCTGTTCATGATATCTGATTAGTTTTCCCCCACTGTGAACAGCTAGGCAAACATATAAACAAAAAGAGGCCTAGCACCGAGGGACATGAATGGACCCAGAGCAGTCGACCGAGCCACTCTGGCAACGTTGGAAAAATATATTGAGTATCAATGCTTTCTGTGGAAAGAGTTACAATTAAAAGGGGAAAATAATGGAGGAAATTTTCACATACTGAGGTATGGGGAAGTCATTCTGGCTTATATATGATTTAATTTGAGCTTTAGGCTAACCAAAACAGCCTGTTTATGGCCTATTAAACGTACATTGTACATCCGCTTTAACCATTAAGAAACAATACATTCAGAGAATAATACGAAGATGCATTTTGATTATTATCTTCATTGTAAAATGTCTACTAATTTCCAAATGCTTGTCCAGGTACTATGAAAAGGAATCAAGGAGAGAGGTGATGTTCTCATAATACAAAATATTGTTGCTAAGCATGGAGCTTGAGATTATTTCCAATTCTGTGTCCATTCCCCAAATTAGGCAGAACTACACCCCACTTCAGCAAGAAGCAGCCAAGAGTGGCCATCACCCCATTCCCTCAAACAGCTGGGAAAAACTGAAACTAAACCCGAGCTCCTCTGCCAAGTTGATGACTAACCCCTCTACCCAAAACCTTCTTCCCCTTCTTGTTCTGTACCCGTCCCTCCTGAAGATTGAGGGGTATCAAAGAAAAGGAGGCATTGGAACGGAGCAGGACCCTATGGTCCTTGCCGCCCCATGTCCTCGGCCTGCCTTTTGTCTGTGGAAAAAGTTTACCCAAAGAATAAGTTTAATCAGAGAAATGAGAAAATGCAGAAACAGGGGAAAACAGTCAAAGGAGACCAAATAATAATAGTTTAGTCATTAAGCAACGTTAAGGACATTTGGTTCCTCCTTAAGGGCTATAGATCATATTCTGAGCCATATCCTGTGAGCTGCCTTATAGATACTGAAACCCCCGCCAGGCGGAAGAAGTTAACTACATGATTACCAGGCTGTAGCCATGACATAAGCTGCCACAATTCCAAGAATTGGCCTCAAGGAAATGGGAACAAACCGAACGTGGAAATGAAGATTAACTGTACCTAAAACAATCAAGATGACTCTGGTCAGTCCACCGATGACCAATTTCAAGATGACTGTCAGAGCTGACTGTGCTGTTTCTGTACGTAGCCCCCTTCCTCTGTCTATAAAAGCTCTTGCCCCCTGATTGCCAGGGGGAGGAATCAGCCTTTGGACAGGTGTCTGCCCACCCCCACCCCGCCCAGTTGCCGGCATCCAAAATAAAGCAAACTTTCCTTTCCACCAAGCTGGCCTCTTTATTGGCTTTTGAGTGGCGAGCAGCCGGACCCCAATTTCCGTTACACCACTAAGTCTAATGAAAAGGAGACCTCTCAAAACAAAGAAAAAGGTTCAAGATACTGTGCTGTCAGAACAAATTGCAAATGTCTACATCACCTTAGTTTTCTTTCTAGATCATGCTGTTTGTTCCCGTGTCAAGGCCTTTGTACTTGTGATTAGTTCCTTTTTCTGGAACATCCTTCTTCATGTCTTCACATGACTAATTCCTTCGTGTTATTCAAATCTCAGCCTAAATCTCCTCAGAGAGGTACATCTGAACACTTTATCTAATGTTCTTCCCCAGTTACTTCACTAACTTGTTCTATTTTCTTCATTCCTCATATCACTATTTAAACTGACTATACTTTACTTGTTGACTTGTTATTGTTATGCATTCCCATTAGATTATAAGTTCCATGAGAGTAGTGACCATGTCAATTTTATACATCACTATATCCCCTGCCACTAGCAGTGTACCTGGTGCATACCAGGTTCTCAATACATACGTGTTGAACTGAACAACAAATGTAGTACAGTACAAAATACACATGCTTTGGAACGAAACACACTTGAATGTGAACTCTTGCTCTACCAATTAAAACTACATGACCCTGATTAAATGGTTTAACCTCTTTGACTTATCAAGTTTCTCCTTTTTAAGTGATAATGACGCTTGTCATGTAGGGATGTTATAAGGACTAAAGCAGCAAATGAATGGAGATTGTGTGACAGACAGCTGTTCCTCTTAGTTGCATGCCATCTGAAAATGTGATAAGCCAGTCTTGTATGACTTTATCAGTGTTCTGAATATCATGTTGCAAAGGAAATATGTTGATTTTGTCCTAGAGCATTTCACTGGAGAAGTTCCTAAAAGTCATCACTGATTCAGTAATGAATACTGAAAAGAGTACATGAGAGAAGTATATATTTTTTAATTTTAAGAAGAATGGATATGAGCAGGAGGACAAAAAGGATGGAAATAAAAAGTAGTCATAGAACAAAATAGCCGACACTGGGCATGGTGCATGGCACTGGGTATTTTCATGTACCACGTATGGCCAGGATAAGTGAGACAACCCTTGTGGGAAGTGATTTGTCAATGTCTGACTGAAGTAAAAATGAGCATAATGTTTGGGCCAGCAATTCTTCTAGGAATTTATCCTAGGGAAATAAGAAAGATACATGCAAGGCTTTAACTATAGCAATGCTCACTGAAACACTAATTATAGTATCAAAGCAAAACAACTTAAATATTCAACAGTATGGAAGTAGTTAAATAAATGCTATTAATCTATATACAAGGGACATTAGGAAGCCATTAAATTGTTTTAAAGAACATCAGATACATGAAAAGATGTCCTTATACATTATTTTTTTTTTTTTTTTTTTTTTTTTAAATTAATTAATTAATTAATTTATTTATTTTTGGCTGTGTTGGGTCTTCGTTTCTGTGCAAGGGCTTTCTCCAGTTGCGGCGAGCGGGGGCCACTCTTCATCGCGGTGCGCGGGCCTCTCACTGTCGCGGCCTCTCTTGTGGCGGAGCACAGGCTCCAGACGCGCAGGCTCAGTAGCTGTGGCTCACGGGCTTAGTTGTTCCGTGGCATGTGGGATCCTCCCAGACCAGGGCTCGAACCCGTGTCCCCTGCATTGGCAGGCGGACTCTCAACCACTGCGCCACCAGGGAAGCCCCCTTATACATTATTTTTAACAGCCTTATTGAAATATAATTCTTATACCTCCGAATTTACCCATTTAAAATCTACAATTCAGTGGTTTTTAGTATATTCACAGTTGTGCAATCATCATCATGATCAATTTTAGGATATTTTTATCACCCCCCAAAAAAACCTTATACCCGTTAGCAGTCACTCCCCATTCCCACCTCCTTCCAAACTCTGGCAACCATTAATCTATTTTTTGTCACTATGGATGTGCCTATTCTGGAAATTTCATGTAAATGGATAATATAGTATGTGAACCTGTTGAGTCTGTTTCCAAGGTTCATCCATGTTATATCATTCCTTGCTTTTTATTCCTTTTTATTGCCAAATGATATTTCATTGAATTAGTATACCACTTTTTCTTACCATTCATCAGTTGATAGACATTTGAATTATTTCCACTTTTTTTGGATACTATGAGTAATGTTACTGTGAACATTCTTGTACAAGTTTTTATTTGAACATAGGTTTTCAACACTTTGGGTATATAGCCATGAGTGGAACTGCTGTATCATATGATGATTCTATATTTAGCTGACAGAGGAACTTCCCACCAACTGTTTTCCAAAGCAGCTTCACCATATTACACCCCGACAAGCAGTATATGTGGGTTCCCATTTGTCCACATCCTCACCAACACTTGTTATTATCTTTTTGCACATCTCCATCCTAATAGATGTGAAGTGTTATCTCATTTTGCATTTCCCTAATGACTAAGGATGTTGAGCATCTTTTCATGTACTTGTTACACATTTGTATTTTTCTTTTGGAGAAATAGCTGCTTAGATTCTTTGCCAATTCTTAAGCAGATTATTAATCTTCTTCTTCTTATTGAGTTCTAATAGTCAGTCATATATTCTGGATAAAAAAATCCCTTATCAGATATAGGATTTGCAAATATTTTCCACAATTCTTCTCATTTTCTTGATGATATCCTTTGAAGCAAAGTTTTTAGTTTTGATGAAATCCGATTTCTTTTTTCCATTTGTCCCTTGTCCTTTTGATGTGATATTTAAGAAATCTTTGCCTAACCGAAGGTCATGAAAATGTACACCTATGTTTTCTTCCAAGAGTTTTATAGTTTTAGTTTTTACATGTAGGTCTTTCATACATTTTGAGTTGATATTTGTATATGGTGTGAACACTGTGTCCATATTCATTCTTTTGCATGTAGATATCCAGTTGTTCCAGCACCACTTGTTGATAAGACGTTTCCCTACTGAATGGTCTTGGAACCCTTGTTAAAAACCAACTGACTGTAAATGTGAGGGTTTACTTCTGTACTCCCAATTCTGTTCCATTGATCTATATGTCTACTATGATTCCAGTATGGCATTATTTTTATTACTGTCGCTTTCTGGTAGTTTTTGAAAGTGAAAAGTATGAACCCTCTAACTATGTTATTCTTTTTCAAGATTACTTTATTACTAATGATATGATATTCTTTTTGATGCCTTTTTAAATGTAATTCTTTTCTTCATTTCCTTTTGCATGTTTGTAGAAATAACACTGATTTTTGTATTTTGACCTTGTATCTTGCAACGTTGTTGAACTTATTTATTAGCTCTAATAGTGTGTGTATGTGTGTTACTTAGGGTTTTCTATGTATAACATTATCTCATCTTCAAATAGAATAGTTTTACTTCTTCCTTTCCAAACTGGATACCTTTTATTTCATTTTATTGCCTAATTTCCCTGGCTAAAGCCTTCAGTTACAATGTAGAATCAAAGAAGTAAGAGTACACATTCCTGAACTTAGAGGGAAAACTTTTAGTCTTTCAGCATTAAGTATAATGTTAGCCTTGGGATTCATAATAAAAATACTCAACTAAGTAGGGAACTTCCTCAACCTGATATCTTTTCAGTATCTATCACATTGATGTTATTTTTCATCTGTTATGGATGTTATGAATCATATGAATGGTTTTACAAATATTGAACAATTCTCATAATCTGAACAAATATTCCAAGGCCAATATATATTATTTTCAGTATATTGCTAAATCCAAGGGCCAGTGTTTTATATTGTATTCATGCATCTCTATTTCGCATGATAATAAATAAAATCCAGTTATAATTTAAATGATCTTTTCTATGTTTTTTATTTTATCAGGATTATACTAGCTCCATAGAATGCACTAAGGACAATTTTCTTCTTTCTTTATGCTCTGAAACAGATTAAATATCATAGGAAAGTATTTTTTTAAGAAATAAAATGACTCATAGGTGAATCTTCCTTAAGCCCAGAGTCTTTTAGAAAGAAATTTATTTTTACACTTAAAATATTTCTTTCATGTTTTTGGTCTTCTCAGATTTTCTATCTTTACCTAAGTCAATTTTATAATTTATATTTTCCTAGAAAATGATCAGTTTTGTAGATATTTTCTAAGCTTTTTGTTCACTTACAATTTCTAATCCTCAGACTTTTGAGACATCTAGGCTTTTTTCTTCATTTTCCTTTTTTGTTTGTATTTGGTTATTGGATTTATTTATGCTAGATTAATTTCTCTGTATGTTATGGCCTTCAATTCATCAGTCTATATATCACAATCTTTTCTTTGAAATAAAAGTAATTTTGATCCTATTTAAGATTATGAACTTTTTAGTGGAATAATATTCTAATCCCTCTTTGTTAATCAGGTCAATATGAAAACAACCTAAGTTTTCAATACTTGAAAATATAACTAAAGCATAACTGCCTGATAACAGTGTACTGTAATTTCAGACACAGTATCCAAAAGCAAATAACCAGCTTTTTGTTTGTTCAATGTCCAATTCTGGGGATTAAAATAAAAGTGGCTATCAACATTATCCTTCCCAATATTGAAAATAACCATCTATTTTCTGTAATGTCCATGTTTTTAAAAGGTCTTCTTATATTTGACTGTAGATACATACAATTTTAACTTATTAATCTCCTTACATGTAGATGGATATAATTGCTCCTTCTCAGGGGAAAGAGTTTCTACTAAAAATCTATTGAGCATAATACGGGATATATATTTTATTCCATTTCCATTCACTAACATTAGGGCCATGTGATTTTCTTTTTTAAAGTACAAAAGTAGTAAAACCCACATATACACATCTTAGAAATTAACTTTACTCATACACAAATGAAACTGACATTAGTTCAACTGGATACTCACTTTAGTAGACGGATCTTACATTCTCAACTAAATCATTACTCTAAAATCTCTGTTGCTTCAGACCTTGTTACTTGATTTTTAAGGTTTCCTAAAGTCTCAGAAAGAAACAGATTACTTAAGCTTGGAAGAAAAGCCATGTGTGACTTGACCTTCTTTGAAGGGGATTTAGCCTCATTATTTTAAATAATTCTGGAAGCACAGCAAAGAGGCTAATATTCAAACATATGAATTACTATTGACCATCTGGATTTGATTTCCCCAACATACGTTTATGACAAGGCATTTCTTTGTGACTTATTTGTGAATTGCAGACCCACATCAGTCATTCTGAAAAACTGAAACTTACTTTGTTTTAAAAATCCTGGACTTCCCTGGTGGTGCAGTGGTTAAGAATCTGCCTGCCAATACAGGGGACACGGGTTTGAGCCCTGATCCGGGAAGATCCCACATGCCGCGGAGCAACTAAGCCCGTGTGCCACAACTACTGAGCCTACGCTCTAGAGCCCTGAGCCACAACTACTGAGCTCACGTGCCACAACTACTGAAGCCCACGTGCCTAGAGCCTGCGCTCTGCAACAAGAGAAGCCACCTCAATGAGAAGTCTGCGCACCACAAGAAGAGTAGCCCCGCTTACCTCAACTAGAGAAAAGCCCTCGTGCAGCAACAAAGAGCCAACGCAGACAAAAATAAATAAATAAATAAATAAATAAAATAAAATAAATAAAGTCTCTGAGAACAGGGACTATGTTCTAAAAAAAAAAAAAAGGTATGCTGTTAGTGGCAGCATACATTGAAAAAAAAAATCCTGGTGGAGGGTGGGGTGGGATTTTATATACACCATTTAAAATGATAGAACAGGGTTTAAATGCAATAAAGTTTATCATATATGCCACATAACTTGAAACAAAAGATCGTAAGAAAAATGGACATACATGCTAAACTACAGAAACATCACATTAAAACTTCATTTTTTAAATCAATGTTTCCTGAACTGTTGTGCAGAAAACCTCTGCATCAGAATTACTTGGGTGTTTGCTAAAAATGCAGATTCCTTGGACCTATTTTAGACTTAAGAAATTAGAATATGTAGGGATGAGGTTAGGGAATCTGCATTTTAACAAGTTTACTAGTTGATCCTTTTTAACAGTAAAGTTTGAGAATCATTGTCTCCCATTCCTTCTTGAATCATCTTTTAAGCTTGCTTAGCCTTTCCCCCAGTTTATAACCTCCAAACAGTTGTCAATTCCTGATGGTATTATTCAAGAAACAAAATTATATTGAACCAGTCACAGTGTTAGGCACTAGGGATAAAAGATAATTAAGACATAAATCCTGTCCTTAAGGAGTATAGCCTTGTTACGAAGCTATTCATGAAAACAGACAATATTAATATAATAAAGTTTTTATTATGACAAGATGTGCTCCAGGGACTATGGGAGGGTAAGGAGTGTTCCCTAAACCATTCTGAGGGAGAAATGTATGGCATTTACCCAAAGGAGGTTATTGTACCTTATTCCTAAAGGAAGAGAAGGAGTGAACTAGACTAAAAGGTAAGGCAATGGCATTCCAAGTAGAGGAAATACATGCAAAGGTAAAATCACAAAAAAAGGCTTGTGCTTGGGGAAATATAAAAACCACCTCTGTTAAAGTGTGCAGTGAGAGATATATAAGCAAGGAACAAATCTGGAGACATAGTAAAGGGTAAGATTATAGAAACTGTTTAATACAGAGTGAGGAATTTGGACTTTATCTGGAGGGACATAAATATCCACTTAAAGATTTTAAGCAAAGGATAAAGATGATCATAGTTGCAATTTAGAAATAGAATACTGTCTACTGTGTGGAAAATGGATTTTATAGGGCAAGCTTGGAGCTAGTGAGTCCAGTTAGGTGACAGTTGCAATAATTCAGATGCGAAAGGAAACTAGGGAAGAGTTAGAAGGGATACAGAAGTGGTGCAAATCTAGGAAATACTTGAGTTTAAATTGTCAGGATAAGATGATTGATTGAATGTGGAACATGAGGATAACTCCTAGGTTCCTAGAATGGGTGACTGAGAAGGATGGGGTGTCACAATCTCAGATAAAATATATAAAATGATGAGCTGATTTGGGGAGTTGAGATGCTAAGTTCCATAAATGACATGCTTAGTTATAGGTGCTTATTGGAAATTTGGAAAGAAATATTAGGTAGGAAGTTGGCAATATAAGCACAAAACTCAGAAAAAATATCTATTCTGGAAATAACAGGTTTTGGAGTTATCCATATATAGATTAGAGTTAAATCCGTGAGAGTAGATGAGATCATGCAGAGAAGAGTGTGTAGAGTATGAACATCTGAACTGGAAACAGAACTCTGGAAAACACTAATATTTTCCCAAAGCCACTCACGTATTTTAAGTGTGTGTAATATCATCATCTTATTTCCAGTTACCAAAATCTGTAGTAGTTACCTATTGCTATGTAATGAATTACCCCAAAATTAGCAGCTGAAGGACAACAAACATTTATCATATCATATAGTATGTGAGTGTCAATAATCTTGAAGCAGTTTAGCTGGGAGATTCTGGCTCAGGTCTCTCACGAGGTTGGAGTCAAGAAGTCCAATTCGGCCACAGTCATCTGAAGGCTTGATTAAGCCTGGAGAATTCACTTCTAAACCTATGGACATGAATGTTGGCAAGATTCTTGGGTTCCTCAAGACATAGACCTTTCCATTCAATTGTTTACTACAAGGCATAACTTCCCCCAAAATGAGTAATGAAAGTCAGAGACAGAAAAAGACGGAGGGAGAGGGAAGCTACAGTGTCTTTTATAACAATCTCAAAAGTGACATGCCATCATTTCTGCCATATTACATTGGTCACACAGACCAATCCTGGGAGAGTGCCCAAGGGTAGACAAGGATTTGAATACCAAGAGGCAGTGATCACTGGGAGTCATTTTGTTGCCTGGCTACTATAAGTACAAATCTCAATATTAACTTTTTGATTCAGAGCTTCCCGTTGGAGAAGATGGATAGTTTCCAATTCCTCTTACATGATTGCTATTATTATTATCATCATCATTATCCATAAATCAAGTCATTTCACAAGTGCTTGCTATATTTTCAACCTTATTTCCTGTTATACTCTTCATGCAGTGTAATTGAGTATTAGTGCAGTGAATTGAAATGAGGTCAGATTCTTCAAATAAATAAATCTATGTTAAAAATCTGGCTTCAACTAAAATTAGCTTTGTATCATAAGCATGTTCTTTAAATTTTCCAGCTTTACTGAGGTATAAACGAGTAAAAATTTGTATATATTTAAGGTGTACAATGTGATGATTTAATATATGCATACATTGTGAAATGATTACCACCATGAAGTTAATTAACATATCCATCACTTCACAGAGTTACCATGCTTTTTGTCTGCAGTAAGATAACTGAAGATTTACTCACTTAGCAAATTTCTAGTATACAACACAATACTATTAACAATACTATTAACAATCACCATGCTGTATATTAGGTCCTCAGAACTTACTGATCTCATAATTGAAAGTTTATACCCTTTGACCAACATTCAACATTCATTTGACCTACCCCCTAGCCCCTGGTAACCACCAATTTACTCTAGGTTCTATGAGTTTGACTTTTTTAGATTCCACATATAACTGAGATCATTATTTATCTTTCTGTGTCTGGCTTATTAGCATACTGTCTTCCAGATTCACGCATGTTGCCACAAATGACAGGATCTTTTTTAAGGCTGAATAGTATTCCACTGTAAATACTTAGATCTTATCTTCTTTATCCATTCATCCATCAACAGACACTTAGGTTTTGCCATATCTTGGCTATTGTGAATAATGCCGTAATGAACATGGCAGTACAGGTATCTCTTTCTGAGATACTAATTTCATTTCCTTTGGATATATATCCAGAAAAGGGAATATTGGATCATATGGTATTTCTATTTTGAATTTTTTGAGGAACTTCAATACTGTTTTCCATAATGGCTGTAACAATTTACACTTCCACAGCGCACAAGGGTTCCCTTTTCTCCACATCCTCACCACCGTTTGTTATCTCTTGTCTTTTTGATAATAGCCATTCTGGCAGGTGTGAGGTAATATTGCATTATGGCTTTGATTTGCATTTCCCTGATGATTAGTGACCTTTTCACATCACATAGTAATGTTGGCCATTTGTATGTCTTCAATGGGAAAATGTGTATTCAAGTCCTTTGCCCATTTTTTAATTGCATAACTTGTTTTTTGCTATTAAGTTGTAAGAGTTCCTTATGTATTTTGGATATTAACACCTTATTGGATATGTAGTTTGCAAATATTTTCCATATGTTTGCTTTTTATTTTGTTGTTTCCTTTGCTACACAGAAGCTTTTTGGTTTGATGAATTCCCACTTGTTTAATTTTGCTTTTGTTGCCTGTGCCTTTGGTGTTGTATCCAAAATATCATTGCCAAGAACAATGTCAAGGAGTTTTTTTCCCTATGTTTTCTTCTAGGAGTTTTATGATTTCAGGTAAGTCTCTAATCCATTTTGAGTTAATTTTTGTGTATGGTGTAAGTAAGACAGGGGACCAACTTCATTCTTTTGCATGTGGATATCCAGTTTTCCCAGCACCACTTATTGAAGACACAATCCTTTCCACATTGTGTATTCTTGGCGTCCTTTTCAAAGATTAGTTGACTGCGTACATGTAGGTTTATTTCTGAGCTCTTTATTCAATTTGTCTATATGTCTCTTTTTATGACAGTATGATACTGTTTTGATGACTATAGCTTTGTACTACAGTTTTAAGTCAGGAAGTGTGACGCCTCCAGCTTTGTTCTTCTTTCTCAAGATTGCTTTGGTTGTTCAGAGTCTTTTGTGGTTCCATATGAATTTTAGAATTGTTATTCTATTTCTGTGAAAAATGCCACCAGCATTTTGATAGAGATTGTATTGAATCTGTAGATCACTTTGGGTAGTATAGGAATTTTAATAATATGAATTTTTCTAATCCATAAACATGGAATATCTTTCCATTTATTTTGTGTCTTCTTTAATTTCTTTCATCAGTGTCTTATAGTTCCCAATGCTTCCTTGGTTAAATTTATTCCTAAGTAGATCAATGGAACAGGATAAAAAGCCCAGAGTTAAACCCATGCACATATGGTCACCTTATCTTTGATAAAGGAGGCAAGAATATACAATGGAGAAAAGACAGTCTCTTCAATAAGTGGTGCTGGGAAAACTGGACAGCTACACGTAAAAGAATGAAATTAGAACGCTCCCTAACACCATAATCTCAAAATGGATTAAAGACCTAAATGTAAGGCCAGACACTATAAAACTCTTAGAGGAAAACATAGGCAGAACACTCTATGACATAAATCACAGCAAGATCCTTTTTGACCCACCTCCTAGAGAAAGGGAAATAAAACCAAAATTAAACAAACGGACCGAATGAAACTTCAAAGCTTTTGCACAGCAAAGGAAACCATAAACAAGACAAAAAGACAACCCTCAGAATGGGAGAAAATACGTGCAAACGAAGCAACTGACAAAGGATTAATCTCCAAAATATACAAGCAGCTCATGCAGCTCAATATCAAAAAAAACAAACAACCCAATCCAAAAATGGGCAGAAGACCTAAATAGACATCTCTCCAAAGAAGATATACAGATTGCCAACAAACACATGAAAGGATGCTCAATATCACTAATCATTAGATAAATGCAAATCAAAACTACAATGAGGTATCACCTCACACCAGTCAGAATGGCCATCATCAAAAAATCTACAAACAGTAAATGCTGGAGAGGGTGTGGAGAAGAGGGAACCCTTTTGCACTGTTGGTGGGAATGTAAATTGATACAGCCACTACGGAGAACATTACGGAGGTTCCTTAAAAAACTAAAAATATAACTACCATACGACCCAGCAATCCCACTACTGGGCATATACCCTGAGAAAACCATAATTCAAAAAGAGTCGTGTACCACAATGTTCATTGCAACATTATTTACAATAGCCAGGACATGGAAGCAACCTAAGTGCCCGTCGACAGATGAATGGATAAAGAAGATGTGCCACATATATACAATGGAATATTACTCAGCCATAAAAAGAAACGAAATTGAGTTATTTGTAGTGAGGTGGATGGACCTAGAGTCTGTCATACAGAGTGAAGTAAGTCAGGAAGAGAAAAACAAATACCGTATGCTAACACATATATATGGACTCTAAAAAAAAAAAAGGTTCAGAAGAACCTAGGAGCAGGATAGGAATAAAGATGCAGACGTGTAGAATGGACTTGAGGACACAGGGAGAGAGAAGGGTAAGCTGGGAGGAAGTGAGAGAGTGGCATGGACTTACGTACACTACCAAATGTAAAGCAGATAGCTAGTGGGAAGCAGCTACATCACACAGAGAGATCAGCTTGGTGCTTTCTGACCACCTAGAGAGGTGGGATAGGGAGGGTGGGAGGGAGATGCATGAGGGAGGGGATATGGGGATATATGTATACATATAGCTGACTCACTTTGTTATACAGCAGAAACTAACACAACATAGTAAAGCAATTATACTCCAATAAACATGTTAAAAAATTTATTCCTAAGTATTTAATTCTTTTTGATGCTGTTATAAGTGGGGTGGTTTTCTTAATTTCTTTTTGGATAGCTCATTGTCAGTGTATAGAAACATAACTGATTTTTGTATGTTGATTTTGTATCCTGTACCTTACTGAATTCATTTGTTAGTTCCAATGGTTTTTGGTGGTGTCTTTAGTGTTTTCTATATATAAAACCATGTCAACTGCAAACAGACAATTTTACTTCTTTCTTTCCTATTTGAATGCCCTTCCTTCCTTCCTCCCTTCCTTCCTTCCTTCCTTTCTCCCTTCCTTCCTTCCTCTCTCCCCCTTTCTTTCTCTCTCTCTCTCCCTTTCTTTCTTTCCTCCCTCCTTCCTTCCTTCCTCTTTCCCTCCCTTCCTTCCTTCCTTTCTTTCTTTCTCTTTCTTTTCTTTTCTTTTTCTTTCTCTTTCCCTCTTTCTCTCTCTCTCCTTCTTCTCTTTCTTGTTCTGGCTATGATTTCCAGTACTCTGTTGACTAGAACTGCTGAGAGTGGGTACTTCTGTCTTGTTCCTGATCTTAGAGGAAAAGCTTTCAATTTTTTCCCACTGAATATGATGTTAGCTGTGGGACTGGCATATGTGGCCTTTATTATGCTAAGGTACATTCCTTCTGTACCTAATTTGTGGAGTGTTTTTAGCATGAAAAAATGTTAAATTTTGTCAAATGCTTTTTCTGCATCTATTGAGATGATTATGTGATTTTTATCTTTCATTCTGTTAATGCGATGCCTCACATTTTTTGATTTGCCTATGTTGAACCATCCTTGCATCCCAGGGATAAATCCCACTTGATCATGGTGTCTGTTCCTTTTAATGTGCTGATAATTCGATTTGCTAGTATTTGGTTGAGTATTTTTGCATCTATATTCATCAGAGATATTGACCTATAGGTTTTTTTTTTTTTTTCCCTTGTAGTGTCCTTTGGCTTTGGCAGCAAGGTAATGCTGGTCTTATAAAATGAGTTTGGAAGTGTTTCTTTCTTTTCAATTATTTGAAGAGTTTGAGAAATGTTGGCATTAATTCTTTAAGTATTTGGTAGAGTTAATCAAGAAGCCATCTGGTCCTGAGATTTTCTTTGTTGGGATGTTTTTGATTACTTCTTCAATCTCCTTACTTATTGTTCTATTTGAATTTTCTGTTCTTCATGATTCAGACTTGGTAGGTTGTATGTTTCTAGGAATTTACTTCTTGGTTATCCAATTTGTTGGTGTATAACTGTTCATTGTAATCTCTTATGATCCTTTGTACTTCTGTGGTATCAGTTGTAATGCCTCCTCTTTCATTTATAATTTTATTTATTTGAGTCTTCTCCTTTTTTCTTTGTTTAGCTAAAGGTTTGTCAATTTTGTTCATCTTTTTAAAAGAACAAATTTTAGTTTCATTGATATTTTCTATTGTCTTTCTAGTCTATTTCATTTATTTCTGCTTTAATCTTTATTATTTCCTTCCTTCTGCTAACTTTGAGCTTAGTTTCATCTTTTTTTTCTATTTTTTTTGAGGTGTAAAGTTAGGATTCTTATTTGAGTTCTTTCTTTAGCCCCTCACAGCCACAGTCAGGGAGGAGTCCCACCTGCCCAGAGACCCATCCTCAGACAAGGTCTCAATGCCCCTAAAGGCAGGCCAGCCAAACTCAGTCTGATTGCAGAGCCTGAAACAGCAAGTGGCTCTAGCCCCACTCAGCCCAGGTCCAGGGGTAGTCCTGCCTGACCAAGAACCCAGCTGGTGGCATGCCCATCCATGACCCTGGAGGCAGGCCTTCAGAGCTTGGTCCCAGCTGTGGACCCTGATGCAGCTCTGTGATTTGGTTCTAATCCCTTTCAGCCATGGTATAGGGAAAATCCTGACATTCCAGGGGCCCACCCAGTGACCCAGCTGGAGCCATCCCAGGGACCTGGTGGGAACCACACATGTCCATGCATCTGGTAACAGACCCTCCAACCATAGACTCCACTGTAGACCCAATAGCAGCCACATGACCCAGCTCGAACTGAGCTCCACTGCAATCCTGGGGGTAATACCATCCACCTAGGAACTGACAGGAGAAGGTTGTTATTCACCAATGCCATTCTGTAAAGACTTGAAAAGTCCTTTGCTACTTTAAATGCACAGACACCTATGCAAGGCTACACGGATCATGAAGAATCAGGCGAATGTGACATCTCCAAAGGAAACTAATAAAGCTCCAGTGATGGTACCCAAAGAAATATGAATTGCCTGACAAGGAATTAAAAATAATCATCTTAAAGAATAATGTTAAGTTTTGATATTTAGTTTAAATTTCTTAATCTTTAAAAAGCAATAATAATATTTCTGTCTCATCATGTTTTGTGAGGATTAAATGTATATAAAAGACCAGGTAGAGTGCCAGCTACATAAGTGCTCAGTTAATGTGAGCTATTTTGATGAATCTCCAGTCACATATTCCTGCTCACATTTTCCCTCTATATCCCATGCTTTGTGGACTCCATGCTTTTTCCAGAGGTTACTCAGGCAGGAATACACTTTGTCCCCTTATGTATACTCACATTATACCCAGTCTTCAAGGTCAAGTTTGACTTCTCTTCTTCCTAAATCCCAGGAGGTTACTTCTCCGTCCTCTGAATTCTCATGGCACATCATCTGTACATTTATTATGGCACATACAGAATTTTCTACCACATATTATGGTTCCTTGTGTACATATCTAATTTCCCCACTGTCCTGTAAACTCTGGGAGAGAGAATTATTTGTCTTATGCATCTTCTTCTATTACAGTACCATGTATTTATTAGAAACTCCGTGAATAAAGGCAAATGTCAAAAAACAAACCTAAGTTCTTTAGGTTGATCTCTACTATCTTTTTTAGATTATCCCTTTGGTAAAGTCAAGATATATGAAGATAAAAAAATATTGACTTCAAAATTATTCTTTTGACCCCTTTCCTGCCATCTTATTAGGCCTGTAAATTCGAACTTCTGCAAATATTTGGACGTGTGTCAGGACACCATATACTAAACCACACTTTTCTCAAGGAGATCGTGGATTAGATAATTTATCATTCTTAAACTTCCATCTCCCTTTCTTTTTTTTTTTTTTTTTTTAAATAAATTTATTTATTTATTTATTTATTTTTGGCTGTGTTGGGTCTTCGTTTCTGTGCGAGGGCTTTCTCCAGTTGCGGCGAGCTGGGGCCACTCTTCATCGCGGTGCGCGGGACTCTCACTCTCGCAGCCTTTCGTTGCAGAGAACGGCTCCAGACGCGCAGGCTCAGTAGTTGTGGCTCACGGGCCCAGTTGCTCCGCGGCATGTGGGATCTTCCCAGACCAGGGCTCGAACCCGTGTCCCCTGCATCGGCAGGCAGACTCTCAACCACTGCGCCACCAGGGAAGCCCTCCATCTCCCTTTCTAACCATGATAGTTTATATCTCCAGCACTGCATAAATGGATTTTCTTGGGTTATTTTAATAAGATTCTGATGGCTTTGTACCATTGTGTAGCACCTTCTCTGTACATATTTAGGTATAGTTAATTCTCAGGTAAAGGCTGGTAAATAATTTCATTTTAAGAGCTAACACCTGCATTTTCTACTTTATTTCTTGCTTAGCAAAATTTTCTCTTAATAGTTAACAGAACTTGTTTTAATTGACTACTTTGTTGACAACTCACACTATTTATTCTTTGGTTATGTGCAATGGGGAAATGCTTCAAAGAGCAAACACTCAAACAAGTCTCCACTCAAGGAAAGGTTTAAGAAGGTACAGGTGAGCTTAGGGTGAAGCTGAAATAAAGAGCTTTAACCAACATGGAACAAAGACAAAATGCATACAGGTCAGTTTTGGGAAACCAGAGGAACCTTTCAGCCTTTCCTAAATCAGGTCACTCTATAAAGTCATTGCTTTAATTAATTTAAATCCCAAGACATGCAACAATGGAAGAATTATTAATGTGACATATTTGTTTTGCAATAGGAAATAATTTGAAAGAGGAGAAGGGGGAAAAGATAGTAACTTTATTAAGGCACACCATTTAAGGGATTTAAATTAAGCAACTTTAAAGCAATGTTTTCTGTTTCTTGGATGCTGCTGAAATTTTCATGTGCATATATGTTAATGAAGATATCACATAATCATATGCATAGTTAAAAGAAGTGGTGATGATATTCTCTAGTGTATACAAACTAATTAAAACTTTCAAAAAACACGTATTTGTTTCATATACTATTAGGACTGGAAGAGACCTTAAAAGTCATTTAGACTAAGTCATTTAGAAAAGCCCAGAACCAAAGAGAAGTAACTTTCCAGTGAACAGCCAGTTGGTGACTGAGCTAGTTCACAAAACTTTTTCCTGTCTATAAAACTGTGCCTAGTGGTCTATGTTTACCTCTTTAACTGCTTTCTATTGGATTAAATGAATTTTTTTCTTTATTCTTTTTTATCGTCTCATGGGTTCGAAGTTATGTTCTATTTCTATTTGTAACATGTATACTTACATTTTTAGCATGCCTAATTAATCTAAAGTCTGAAAGTAGCCAACACCTCTCTCTTCTCCTCTGGAACAGTATAAGGGCCTTAGAATGCTTAGGCAGGCAACTTTGGTTGCCTAAACAACAGGCATTCTCTTCTCTTCTTCCTTGATAAAAGAACTACAGTTTTGTTCACGTATTGAGAAAAAAATAAGTTCAAAAATGGTGAGGCTATCACAAGGTGATAAATCATGATCGATTTAAGTCAAACAGGAAAATCATATTCCCCTCTGCCAGTGATTGGTTGTAGCCAACGGAATATGTGTGCCAGTTGTGGCCGATGGACTATAAGGAGAAGTCTGCTCTCAAGATAATAGAAAAGATGTCTTAACCTGATAAAAAGATAGAAATAGAAGATATTTTTCACTGCCTTTTTCCTTTGTGCTTGTGAATGTATTTGTATGAGAACACTGTACTTGAGCTGTTCTGGCCATCTTGTAACCATGAGGGGAACCAGCAGAGACTTAAAAGAAAGAGCAGAATGAGTAAGAGAGCTTATGTCCTCCACTGCATAATTGAGCTGCTGCACCAACTTGTGGACTGTTGACCTCTGGGCTCCTTGACATGCAAAATAATAATTATTTCCAATTGTTTAAGGCTCTTTTAGTTAAGTAATTGGTTATTTCCAACCAAAACCAACTTAAATCATTTGAATCTTTAAGTTACTGTTATGTCTGATGTATTACTTTCATACAATATTTTAGACATTTTCAGTATTAATGCTTTTTAAGTCAATGCTTATTTAGATGAACAAAAATGAAAATTTCCTATGTTAAACATTCCTTCTTGTGTTTCATTGCTTTCAGGCTTCAATTTTCTCCCTCATGAAGTTCATCTTTTAGTATTTCAGTGAGAGTCTGTTAATAGAAAATTCTCAGTCCTTCCCTGAAAAAGTATTTATTTTGCTCCCATTCATGATCAATGATTTATATACGTATAAAATCCTAGATCAACAGTTATTTTCTCCCAACATTTTAAAGATACTATTTCACTGTCATCTGGCTAGAATTGTTGACATTGAAAGTCAACTATTAGTCTAATTTCCATTCCTCAGTAAGAGTTTGCGTTTTAAGATTATCTCTTAGATTTTTATATTCTCTAATTTCATTTCAGCACGTCTAGATGTGGATTTATTTTTATTTAATACTACATGGAACTTGATGTATTTCCTGAATCTGAGATTAATGTTTTTCAATTGTGGAAAATTCTCAAATATGATATCCTCAAATATTCACTTTTTTTTTTTTTTTTGGCTGCACCATGTGGCTTGCAGGATCTCAGTTCCCTGGCCAGGGATTGAACCCAGGTCACGGAAGTGAAAGCCCAGAATCCTAACCACTAGGTCACCAGGGAACTCCCAAATATTCACAATATTTGAAGTCCTAGTAAACATATGTCAGACATGATTATTCTTTTTTCAGAATCTTTGAATCTCTATTCCATAACTGGAATCTCATTAACCTTCTGTATATTATTCTGGAGAATTTCTTCAGAACTATCTCCCATTGAAAAAAAAAATTATCTCCTCATCTTTTGTTGATCTGCTACTTTAAAAGTCTATTGAGTTTTTAAAAAATATTTTAAAATTAATTTATTTTATTTATTCATTTTTTTTGGCTGCATTGGGTCTTCGTTGCTGCGCATGGGCTTTCTCTAGTTCAGGTGAGCAGGGCTCCTCTTCTTGTGGTGCACAGATTTATTGCGGTGGCTTCTCTTGTTGCAGAGCACGGGCTCTAGGCAAGTGGGCTTCAGTAGTTGTGGCATATGGGCTCAGTAGTTGTGGCTCACAGGCTCTAGAGCACAGGCTCAGTAGTTGTGGCACACGCGCTTAGTTGCTCCGCGGCATGTGGGATCTTCCTGGACCAGGGCTCAAACCCATATCTCCTGCATTGGCAGGCAGATTCTTAACCACTGTGCTACCAGGGAAGCCCAAAAGTCTACTGAGTTTTTAAAATGTCTATACATATAATTGCAAAAATTATTTTTAGAAGTGCTGCTATTGGTATCTTTTCATATCAATATGAAAAAAGATCTGTCCCTCTCTCTCTCTCTCATACATATTATTTTGAAACGTACTGACAATTTCTTTCATGTCTGTCTGTCATTCTAAACATGCTTATGTTACCACTTCTGTCTGATAAATGTATTATTTGAAGCTTTTCTGAGTTTAATTTTTCTCTTTGTTGTGACTGCTGAGTCTTCCCCAGTGGTGGATTATTTCCTCACATGCATTGAGATTTAGGTTGTAACCTCTCTTTAGCCGATAAACCCTGCGAACATGAATGTGTATCTCTCCAGAGAAGTTTTGCTTTTGCTTCTGCCTGGAAGCATAACTGGACTTGGGCAAGTTTTTAATGTTAATTTATCAACTTGGTAGTTCCCAGATAAAATGGGTAGTAAAAATTCAAACTCAAAGTCAATATGTGGGCAGGCCCATGTTTACAAATTCATAGGGGAAGGTTTTTCTACTCGTAGTCCAGGCTGAGATATACAAACATCCTTCCCATCTCCCTTTGAATATAAATAGAGTTTTATTTTTCACAATTTCACTGAGCTTGTAACTCTTTGAGGATTATAACTTTGTGTTACGTTCTCAGAGATCCAATTCCTTTCCTCACAAAATTCAATGTTATCATTTTCTTATAATTGCTGGACCTTTGCAATACAAATGTTGAAAAGAAAAAAAGCAAGCTGTCAGATAGGATTATATATACAGTTGGCCCTCTGCATCCATGGATTTTGCATCCACGGATGTGGAGGGCTGATTGTATTCATTGTACTATTCCATTTTATATAAGTAACTTGAATGTCCACAGATTTTGGTAACTGCTAGGGCTACTGGAACCAATTCCCTCCATATAACAAGGGATGACTGTATAGAAAACTGAAAAGTATATTCAAAGAAATTAACTGCATCATGGTAGATGGCTATATTATTAAATGATAAAAGTCCCTTGTGTTTCTATACATTAAAACTACATAGTTAATATAATGATTTTTCAAAATATACCATTAACAATATCAATGAAACCCATATATTACGGGTTAAATAAACTATAGTGCATTCATATAATGGAATATTATACAGCTCTAAAAAAGAATGAGTAATATGTATATAGAGGGTTATGGATGGTTTTCTGGTATATACTGTTAACTGAAAACAGCAAGGTAGAAAAAGTGTGCATAGTATAAGTTAACGAATAAAACAGGGATATGAATATGCACAGCTATATTATTGTAATACATTCTTTATATAAGAATAAACAAAAAAAATTTTTAAGTACCTATAATGGGATAGAGGAAATAGGGTGGAGAGGTCACGAATGGAAGGTACACTTTTCTCATTGTATCTTATTTTGAATATTTGACTTTAGAAGTGTGTACCTGTTTCAACAGTTATAAAACAATATTATATCAAGATGAGGAAGTGAAAAGAATAATTATCAAAAATAAAGAGAATCATAAAAAAAGAATGCAAGTCCGTATTGGACAGTGACTTAACCACAAAATAATTTGACTTTACACCCCTAGTAGGATATACCTTAAGAACAAAAAGACTGTCAACTAATTTTTATATGTTTGTAATAATAACATTTTTAGTAATGATACTGGTATTGGTATTGATATTGACAAATGATATATGTACATATATATGTATATATACACACATACATATATGTACACACATATAAAAACAAAATTATATTATTAAGAAAAATATTTTTCAGTATAAAAAGACAGGGAATTCCCTGAAGGTCCAGTGGTAGGACTCCACCCTCTCATTGTCAAGGGCCCAGGTTCGATTCCTGGTTGGGGAACAAAGATCGTGCATGCCATTCAGCACAGCTAAAAACAAAACAAACAAACAAAAGACATAAAATTATAAATCAAAGAAGTTCAGTAAAAACCCTATAACCCTAAATTTGAATTTGAAATATTAGTATGAACTCAAAATGTATTATTTCTTAAAAATAATATGTACCCTAATGACATAAAGAACTAAAAATGTTTTAAGTGCTTTAAAATTATATTTTTGGTGTTATTGTCAGTTTTGTCATTCAAAGACCATTTTGTGTATATTGTGGGATAAAAAAATGAGTCATTCATTTTCATCTGTGAGAACCAGTGCTTTGGCATAGAAGAAAGATATGGAGGTGAGACTGATCAGGTAACATCAAAAAGCTGTGGTCCTGTTCTTGATTTGGAAATAACTGTATGAAATCCTGAAGTATTATATTTTTAAAAATATGTACTCCCTAGAACTTTCTACTGAAGAGGTCTAGAAAAAAGATGAAACAGAGTATAAATGAGTACACCTAGCACCCATATAATAGTCTCTAAATAATATTTCAACAAAAAAGGAAGCACAGATACTTGAATAAATAACTGATTCAAGATAAGGGACAGGAAATGTATTAGATGAACCTTGCACATCTTATACCAGTAATCAAGGAAGCTAGCAAAGACTAGTAGGATAATATGAGAAGACTCCAGAACCAACTTGAATGGGAGCCCACCGGCCTAAGACTGAACAATTTGAGCATTAATAAGGACAATAGCTGCAATTGACTTGAACACACTGAATATGTTTAATATGTTGATATTTACAATTATACTAAATAATTGGTAAATCACTTCTAAGCTTGGCCTGTGAAAATATCTCACATATTGTCTCCCTTTCTACAATATACTTTTTGTAGCTAAAAAGAAGAAGCAGAGAGACTGGTTCAAGATGGTGAAGTAGAAAGAAGTGCACTCACTCCCTCTTGAGAGAGCACCGGAATCACAACTAACTGCTGAACAACCATCAACAGAAAGACACTGGAACTCACCAAAAAAGATACCCCACATCCAAAGACAAAGGAGAAGCCACAATGAGATGGTAGGAGGGGTGCAATCACAGTAAAATCAAATCCCATAACTGCTGGGTGGGTGACTCACAAACTGGAGAACACTTATACCACAGAAGTTCACCCACTGGAGTGAAGGTTCTGAGCCTCACGTCAGGCTTCCCAACCTGGGGGTCCGGCAACGGGAGGAGGAATTCCTAGAGAATCAGACTTTGAAGGCTATCTATATGCACCCAACATAGGAGCACCTCAATACGTAAGGCAACTGCCAACAGCTATAAAAGAGGAAATCGACAGTAACACAGTAATAGTGGGGGACTTTAACACCTCACTTACACCAATGTACAGATCATCCAGACAGAAAATTAATAAGGAAACACAAGCTTTAAATGACCCAATACACCAGATAGATTTAATTGATATTTATAGGACATTCCATCTGAAAACAGCAGATTACACTTTCTTCTCAAGTGCACACAGAATATTCTCCAGGATAGATCACATCTTGGGTCATAAATCAACCCTCAGTAAATTTAAGAAAATTCAAATCACATCAAGCATCTTTTCTGACCACAACACTATGAGATTAGAAATCGATTACAGGGAAAAAAATGTAAAAAACACAAACACATGGAGGCTAAACAATACATTACTAAATAACCAAGAGATCACTGAAGAAATCAAAGAGGAAATCAAAAAATACCTAGAGACAAATGACAATGAAAACACGACGATCCAAAACCTATGGGATGCAGCAAAAGCAGTTCTAAGAGGGAAGCTTATAGCTATACAAGCCTACCTCAAGAAACAAGAAAAATCTCAAATAAACAACCTAACCTTACACCTAAAGGAACTAGAGAAAGAAGAACAAACAAAACCCAAAGTTAGTAGAAGGAAAGAAATCATAAAGATCAGAGCAGAAATAAATGAAATAGAAACAAAGAAAACAATAGCAAAGATCAATAAAACTAAAATCTGGTTCTTTGAGAAGATAAACAAAATTGGAAAACCTTTAGCCAGACTCATCAAGCAAAAGAGGGAGAGGAATCAAATCAATAAAGTAGAAATGAAAAAGGAGAAGTTACAACAGACACCACAGAAATACAAAGCATCATAAGAGGCTACTACAAGCAACTCTATGCCAATAAAATGGACAACCTGGAAGAAATGGACAAATTCTTAGAAAGGTATAACCTTCCAAGACTGAACCAGGAACAAATAGAAAATACGAATAGACCAATCACAAGTAATGAAATTGAAACTGCGATTAAAACTCTTCCAACAAACAAAAGTCCAGGACCAGATGGCTTCACATATTTTAATCTCCAAAATATACAAGCAGCTCATGCAGCTCAATACCAGAAAAACAAACAACCCAATCAAAAAATGGGCAGAAGACCTAAATAGACATTTCTCTAAAGAAGACATACAGATGGCCAAGAGACACATGAAAAGCTGCTCAACATCACTAATCATTAGAGAAATGCAAATCAAAACTACAATGAGGTATCACCTCACACCAGTCAGCATGTGCATCATCAGAAAATCTACAAACAACAAATGCTGGAGAGGGTGTGGAGAAAAGGGGACCCTCTTGCACTGTTGGTGGGCGTGTAAATTGATACAACCACTATGGAGAACAGTACGGAGGTTCCTTAAAAAACTAAAAATAGAACTACCTACGATCCAGCAATCCCACTACTGGGCATATACCCAGAGAAAACCATAATTCAAAAAGACACATGCACCCCAGTGTTCACTGCAGCACTATTTACAATAGCCAGGTCATGGAAACAACCTAAATGTCCATCGACAGATGAATGGATATAGAAGATGTGGTACGTATATATAATGGAATATTACTCAACCATAAAAAGGAATGAAATTGTGTCATTTGTAGAGACGTCGATGGACTTAGAGACTGTCATACAAAGTGAAGTAAGTCAAAAAGAGAAGAAGAAATATCATATATTAACGCATGTATGTGGAATCTAGAAAAATGGTACAAATGAACTGGTTTGCAAGGCAGAAATAGTGACACAGATGTAGAGAACAAATGTATGGACAACAAGGGGGGAAAGCGGGGGGTGGGGCTGGGGGGTGGGATGAATTGGGA
The DNA here is from genome assembly GCF_028021215.1 of Eschrichtius robustus. Classification (NCBI taxonomy): domain Eukaryota; kingdom Metazoa; phylum Chordata; class Mammalia; order Artiodactyla; family Eschrichtiidae; genus Eschrichtius; species Eschrichtius robustus. The sequence continues at coordinate 125,666,880 of NC_090845.1, forward strand.
GATTGGGATTGATATATATATAGTAGTATGTATAAAATAGATAACTAATAAGAACCCACTGTATAGCACAGGGAACTCTATTCACTTCGCTGTACAGTAGAAACTAACACAACATTGTAGAAAACTATACCCCAATTAAACAAAAAAAAGAATACGTTTAATATGTTGATATTTACAATTATACTAAATTTCATCATTGATTAAATTTGGAAAATACTAGGGAAGCAACACATTATTCTGAAAACCGGAAAATAAAAGGAAATATTCAAGCATTTTGTCTACTTTCCCTCTATTTATTATACTTCAGGGTCTCAGGAAAACTGCTCCATGACAGCACCCTAATGACCTTGCATATATCCACATAGACCATGCAGACAAGCCTTAACTTCTGTTTACCTAATTCTTGGGAGCATACGCCATGATACTTATGGAACATGGGATAACAGGTAATTTATAAGTAGCTGTATGAGGCTATTTCTTACCCACCACTCTATCTTTAGGGAGGCTGTCACGAGGCAGTTTCAATTACCTCCCAAGTTCTGCCTCACTCCTCTCCCCATTAGGGTAGAGTTTCAGGCTATAAAACTCATTCACTACAGCATGAAACTGATTCCTCAGCAACCGGGTGTCCTATCACTTGTGTTGTCATCTGGCCCCTTTGTTTCAGTGTTATCCCATGGCATATGGGATGTGGGGAGCTGACACCATTACTGACCTTGCTTTTGCTGTCCAAGTAATAGAGTGTCTGAATCCATAAAGGGATCATTATTTCTTCACTGGCCAAACTGTCACTTGCTTGACAAGCAGATGATGAGGGAAAGTTTCTTTTTAAAAATTTCATCCAGTTCATAAATGTAGAAAAAAATTAAATATCAGCATTGCACAACCCTTAAAGAAGTCATGAATCTAGGCAGCTATCATCAATGCCTGCTAACCTCACAAAAAACAGAAAATGAAAGATTATGTGCCTCTGGATGGAATTACGAAACACCACCTATAAAACAATTTTGCCAAAGAAAGTAATTAGAATGTTTCAATCCATTGAAATTCTTCTTCATGATGCTCAATTATCTGAGATTTGCTTCAAAATAATACAGTTGGAAGAAGGAAAGTGTAAGAATACAAATGAAAAAACAAACCCTTGAGTTGATATTTACTGAAGCATGGGTGTCATGCTCTTCTACTTTTGTATGTGTTTGAAGTGTTTCATAATAATAATAATAAAAGTTTTTTTTACAATGGAGAGAGAAAGAAATGAAGATATCAAGGGATATATCTAAATATGTACAACACCTAAAAACAAAATATATAACTCTATTGGAAGATATTAAAGCATGCCAAATTTAATGAAGGGAGATACCATGTTCATAGACTGGAAGACTCAGTATTTTAAGGATGTTGCTTCTCTCTAAATTAATCTATAATTTCAATTAATTCAAATCAAAAGTCTAGCTGGGTTTTTAATGGAACTTGACAAAAGCTAACTAAACTTTATATGGAATTTGAAAGGGAAAAGCATAACTGTGACAACTGTGAAGAAAAATAATTGGGAGGATTAAAGGTATAGTAATCAAGGTAATTCAAATAATTAAAGGTATAGTAATTAAGAGAGTGTGGTATTCTCCAAGGAGTATACAGGGTTGGTTTGGTGATTATAAGATATCAGGACCTTGGGTCAGCCTCTCAAGAATCTCTTAGCCTTCCCCTCAAGGTTGCAAGATAGCTTACACTGCTCCTAATAAAACATACTCACTGGAAAGTAGGAAGAGAAAAGAAGTTTCAAAAGGAAAATGATACTAGCAGGCATTGCCCTGGTGCCAGGGATGTGCAACATTTTGTAATACTGGGGGAAGAACCACACAAGGAAGAATTACTCCACTCAAAATGCCAATAATGTCCCCATTGAGGAACACTAGCTTAGGCTAATCATGATTCATCCTCTGGGGCTGGGCACGTGGCAGCTAAGCTGGAGTTCTGTTAGCAAGGAAGAAGACAGATGGCTGGTGAATAGATAAATACCAGTGACTACAGTAGACAGGACCAACTCTTTATTGAGCAACTAAAATATGTCAAATACTCTGCCAAGCAATCTATGTGCAGTTAAGTCTTTTTTTTATCACAGCAAACTGGCAAGAAAGTTTATTGTTATCCTCTTTTTATAGGTGAGGAGACAGCCTCAAGCTGAGAGATGTAAATCATTTCCCGAAGCTCATATAGCTAACAAGTGGCATCATCCAGTTTCAAACTCAGGGTTCATAGAAACTTCATGAAGCCATCAGGAAAAAACAAACAAACAAACAAACAAACTTGATTCCTGTGCTTAAGAAGCACACACAGTGTAAAACATCTCTCTCTGAATTTCCTTCTTCAAGTTGATAAATGACCAACACAGAAAAATCCTTGATATCGCATGGAATTCAGTTCCTCGTTGATCCTTTCATAAGTGATGAGTATTAAATTCCTAGGGCCATCCTAAATCCCTTATAACTGGCTTCAGAATTAATTCTGACACCCAGCCCAGCTTTCAATAACCCACATTTTCAATATCTAGCATAAACAGAGTACTGTTACTGCTGATATTTGAAAAACACTTACAAAAGCCTCAGAATATGAAATATGCTGTAATACTGTATAGATTGGTAAATTATATTTCCAGTTTGTCCTCAATTTCAAGAAAATCCTCAGCCAAATAAACTAGCAAGCAAATAAATCACTTTAATTATAATAAATGGCAGTTTCTCTAAATATATTTCTGGCAGCAAATAGCTTCTATTATTGACTTTTGCAAGACTAATTTAAGGGAAAACTATTCTCAGTAAAGTTGAAGATGCCTGGCTGTGGACTGCTATTCCTCATCTATGTATATTATACTCCATTTTGATTCCTCTACCATGGAAAAACTAATTTCCAATTTTAAGGCACTTAAGCTGATATATTTATTATGAAATTATCCATCTTGTAAATTATCTTCTTCATAGTGCCTCATTGGCTCAATTTAAGATTGCAATTTTCTATAGTGTAGATAGAATAATCATGGCTCAGGTCAGAAAAAAAATTACTGCCTTTCTAGAATTACAACAATATATCATGATATTAAAATGAGAGAAACTTTTTAAAACAAAAGTTTTTCAATTGGCAAGAAATTTTTTCCCCATTAGTAACATTTTATACATAGTGATAATTGATTAAACATGGTAGATTTCTTGTGTGGTGAATAGAGCATGGGATTCAAAATCAAGATGACCTGGCTTTAAATCCCAGCTTTGATGTACTAGCTGTATGACTTTTGACAAATTGTTTAACATTTCTAGGCTTGAGTTCATTCGTCTTCAAAAGAGAGATAGCATTTAACTTAAAGAGTTGTTTATGAGTTTGTAAAGTACCTAGTGCAATATCTGGCACATCATGAGCATTCAATAAATGGTAGTCATTAATAACTGAATTTTAATTTCATCATCATATTATTATCATATGCTCATTTAAAGTCTAGAACTTTTATCTATGTGCCTTGGTGGAATGCATAATCTCAATCAATCATTAATAGATCCCTGCTGGACCTGGTAGTCAACCAATTTGCCTAAGGCAAAGGTACATGAGGATCAGCAGGAAATGGAGATGGTGTGGTAAAGATGGATTTAAAAGCATAAGTAGAATCCATAGGATTTAATGATTTACTGAAAATTAATGGGGAAGAAAAATTAGAGAGCTCTACCAAGGAAGCTAAGGAAGGAAAGAGTTCACCAGCATGGTTTCACTGGTATAAACGTAGTCAAATTTATCAAATTATGCATTTTAAGTATGTTCAGTTCACTGTATGTCAATTCTACCTTAATAAAATAGCTAAAAAATGAGTTGACTTACAAGAACAAATAGCACAAAAATGCCAAAATAAGAATTAAAGAATGTTCATTGTGTAAAGGCAACTAGGACACATTTATAAACATCTCGGCAAAGTACAGCCAGGAAACATGGGGTGGAAAGCAAAATGCCCGTTTAATAAATCTATAAGACAACATGATACAAAAGGGACACCTGTAAGGCTATGGATGTTGCGGTTTACTTAGGGTTCTTCTTGTGGATCACAGGCAAATTGGCAAAGTTCTCTGATACAGCAGATCTCTGAATTCACAAAGTACCTGTTTTGATTATCACTGATATAGTTTTACCCCTGAGCCTCTTTCTTCCTCCCCAAGATTCTGCAGTAGAAGCCATCCAGTTATGACCATATATTATAGCAACTTTTAAAATCTGAATTAGGTCTGCGACATCATGTATGTTTGTTAGGGGAACCACTGACCGAAACTGCTCACCCTGGCCAGGCATGATAGTAACCACTTGCATGAGTTATCTTACAACAGGATGTCCTGGTAAGTAACGTGGAACTAACAAGCTACTACCAACCAGAAGAATTTGGGAAAGGTCAAAAGGAGAGAGAAGACTCCAGTCCATATGTCCTACCAACCTCTGAGAATCCTGCTTGCTGGAATCCATCTAGGCTGAGTGATGCAGGCACCACCAGGAAGGACCTTGAGTCAGAGTGATTGGCCAGAGACAACCCAGAAACTAACCCCATTACCATAAAACCCGAGACTGTGAGCCACGTGGCAGAGCAGTTCTGCTGGGTTCCCTTACCCTGCTGCTCTCCACCCGGGCGCCCCTTCCTAACAAAGTCTCTTGCTTTGTCAGCACATGTGTCTCCTGGGACAATTCATTTTTGAGTGTTAGACAAGAGCCCACTCTCGGGTGTTGGAAGGGGTCCTCCTTCCTGCAACATGTTGATCACAGTATGAAACAGGTCTCTGTTATTTTCACTTCACTAACACCTAGAACCAGCAATGCTGTGCTGTGCCTTCACATTGATATGACCTGCAGAGCTGATAAAATACCAATGCCAAGGCCCCACTTGAGACCACATAGACACAAATATCTATTGGCAATATCTAGACATCTAAACTGCATTTTTTAAAGTTTCCCAGGTGACTCCAAATGTATAGTGAGAGTTGAGAAGTATTGGTTCTCAGGCCTTGGACCATGAAGTTACTGGCAGAAATCCAAAAATCTATGAGGGCTCTAAGAAGTGGGTATGTAAATTGAATGAATCATGTGTCTCACACACACAAAACTGGTACTGCTATGTTTAAAATGGACATACATATTTTGGGGGAAATAGAAATAAATTTAACCATATTATTTGAGTCATAATATCTTTCTGTTAAGTATTTTCTTAATCAACTGATACTAGAATACAATTAAAATCATTGAAGGCTAAGATACCATGAGACTCTAGTTGGGACCCATTTGCTACACGTGGTGGCATTTCCTAAGTAGTTTGGTACAGCAGGGGAGCAAAATTTGCCACCCCAGAATGTCTCTTTGGCATGCGGATTATTTGAGCTGAAAATAATCAAGGCCCAAAAGACTCAGGAAGAACCTTCGACCTTCCCCCTAACTGCCTAAAGAATGTAGATAAAGGACCTGATCCAGGAAGGGAGGCATCTCCATAGATAACTATAGTTTGAACTAAGTGTATAGAGGGGGAGGAGCCTAGCGAAGTCTGCTTGTTAAAATTCCTGTCTGTGTCCCATTGTCTCTGCCTGGCCCAGCAAACGTTTATTTACCAAACACATGCTTTTCCATCTCCATGTCAATTGCCTTCTTCCCCTCTGAAGCCCCAAACCACTAACTACATCCACATCCTCCTTTGTCTGTAGCTGAAGATGGTATTTAAGGTGAGGGCTTTGGCCATTTTGTCGAGTTACTCAGTTCTCCTGGGTCTCTCCCATGTATACATGTTATTAAACTCTGATTTTCTCCTGTTAATCTGTCTCATGTCAATTTAATTCTTAGACCAGCCAGAAGAACCTAGAAGGGTAGAGGAAAATTAATTCCTCCCTGAGAGTTCCAAATACATTTGGAAACACTGCATATAACATCCTTTTTTAAACTTTGCCATGCACAATAATACATTAAAAGCTCTAAGAAACCCTGATTAAAAAAAAAAAATCTTAATTTTGTTTCCTCCGCATTCTCAAACTTATTGTGCACAGAAACTTTTCTCCATTCCCAAGAACACATATTAAGGTCCCAAGAGACACTGTTTTCCTAAGATAGTTCCAATCCCCAACTGGGATCACTGCAGAAGGGAAGGAATAAAGAAACCCCAGATGTATGCTTTCATAATGAGAGAACTGTTGCAAGTGGTGCAATTATCTTTACAATGAAGAACTATACACTTTCAAATGTGGTGTGCAAGGTCAAAAGAATTGAATCTTTGCTTTTTACTTAAAAAATAGACACTGATAATAATAATGATAGCTAAACTTATATAATGCCCCAAGCATTATTCTAAGGACTATATATATATTAACCTGCAAACTTAGAAAGTAGTTAGTTATTATTATCCTTAGTTTAAAAATGAGAAACTAAGCCAAGGAGGGTTTATAAAACTTGTCCAAGTTCACAAAGCTAGTAAGTGACAGAACTGGGTTTTTAACTCGAGTCAGTAACTTCAAACCCTACTCTCTGAACTACTTACACTCTACATATATGAAATATATAAAAATGAGCTCAGGTACACACATAGATTAGGAAACCGGATTTCAAATTTCTAACTAATTAAGATCTAGATTTTACAATTTAAGAATACAAGTTCAAATCTGGTGTAACATGCAAAGAGATGAAAACTGCTATTTATTAATAGCACTTGATGTCTAGGTAAGATGATTTAAGGAAGCATTTTTCTAGCTTGTGGATCTGTATTTACATTAAAACCTAATGTAATGTTATATCCAGAATTAATTTCTGTAGGAAAAACAATAGTGATATACTATTAGTAGCCAAATTCAAATATTTTTTAAAACCTGTACTGTACTTTTGATATATACCTTCTACTATTATTTTCAATAGTCTTCTTATTTTATAGAAGAAAAAGCTGAAATTGTCAATTGTTCTAGTGCTCATTAGATCTTCTTATAAAGGGTTATGAGGAGCTTGGAAACAGTGAACTAATGAATGATGAGGAAACTGAGTCCTAAAGCAGTGAAATGACTTGCCAAAGATTACACATTGAGTTTCTCAATGATCTATCCTCAAATTGACAACTATTGACTCCTGCTTCTGTACTCTTATGTCATCTGTACTTTTCCACATCCACTTCATGTATAGAAACCACACCCCATTAGTAAAATAGTTGGCAATTAGAACATATTAAATTTGAACGAGGCACCAATTTTAAAAGGAAAATTTGGCAATATTTCTTCTAGATTGTATACTATGTTATCTCTCTAATTAACCTAGAATGAGAACACAGGAGTTGATGAATCCTAGTCACAATTATAACTAATCTGGCCTAAATGTAAATTTCTGTGGTCATCTAATATGGCTTCTGTATCAACTTGTGATGGGGTGTCTTCCTCATTTGTTCAGATTTTCCTGGCATTGTCTGACGATGGTTAAGTAAACACGTTTTGGGGGTTATATTGATTGTAGACAGTGAATTAATGATTACCCAAGAAAATGCTAAAATAAGGCATTGAACTCACCAACTTCCTCTCAGATCGAAACAGAATGACAAATTTAAATCAGTAGTGGAAGCTTGAAGGCATATGTTTCTGGTGGGAGTATAAATAGGTACTATTTGGAAGGAAAGCTGGCAATTTACTTTGTCTAAAAGCCCTAAAAACATTAATACACATATCAATTGTACTCCTAATAATTTATACAAAAAATAATCCAACAAGTTAAAAAACATTCCAATCACAGCTTTTGTCTTATATAGCTGGGGCTGCCCTAACAAAATACTTAAACAACAGAAATTTATTTCTCACAGATCTGGAGGCTGGAAACCCAAGATCAAGGTGCCAGCTTACCTGTTTCCTGATGAGAACTATTTCCTATCTTGTAGAAGGCCACTTTCTCACCATGTGCTTACATGGCCTTTCGGATGTGTACATGCAGAGAGAGAGAGAGAGAGAGAGAGAGAGAGAGGGAGAGAGAGAGAGAGAGGGCTCTCTGGTGGCTCTTTCTCTTTTTCATAAGAGCACTAATCCCATCATGAGGCCCCACCCTCATGACCTCATCTTACCCTAATTATCTCCCAAGGCCCACCTCCAAATGCCATCACATTGGGGGTAAGGGCTTCAACATGTATGTGAATTTTGGAAGGACACAATTCAGTCCATAGCAGTTTTATAAAAAAAAAAAACTTGGAAATACTAAATGTTCAAATGTTTAGCTAATTCATATTCTATTTTAGAAGGGCAATTACTATTGACAAGGAAAAATGTTTACAATATTTTGGCTTTTTTCCCCATAACATAAGTATGTTCATTTTTGTATATTAGTTTCATATATATATAGTTTATATTGCAATAATCGGAATTCAAATGTATATTTTATTATATTTTACTAATATTTTTTAAACTTTTACTCTGCCAAAATTTCCAAAGTGAGTCATATGGTATGGAAGAAGGCAAGTATAATCTCATTTTGTAATATGTCTGTGCATATATGTGTTAGGTTAAAAATCAAGATATAAACCAGAATCTACTGTATAAATCAATCTGTGTAAAATATTTTATGTACATTCATGTGTGTATGTTCACAGACATTTCTGGAAGTGCATAAAAAATATTGCTGAAGGTAGACTGGGGAATAGGATTGGAGTGTTGCATTGCAAAGGAAACTCTGTTTTTAAGAATTCCTTGAATTGTTTAAAATTTTTACCATAGGAACATATATTTCCAACTAAAAATGACTGTGTAAACAAACATATACAATCAAAACAAAGACTGGAGGGACTCTTCCTCATAAAGTCTCATAGCTTCCTCCCTGACCTCCATCTGGTTTTTATCTAATGTCACCTTCTCCATAAGTTCCTCTTTGAGAACTCTATCTACCTATCTATCTTTCTATCTATCTATCTATCTATCTATCTATCTATCTATCTATCTATCTATCTATCTATTTATTTATTTAAAATTTTAACTGGGGTATAGTTGTTTTACAATGTTGTGTTAGTTTCTACTGTACAGCGAAGTGAAATAGAGTTCCCTGTGCTATACAGCAGGTTCTTATTAGTTATCCATTTTATACATATCAGTGTATATATGTCAATCCCAATCTCCCAATTCATCCCACCACCAACCCCTACCGCTTTCCCCCGTTGGTGTCCATACGTTTGTTCTCTGCATCTGTGTCTCTATTTCTGCCTTGCAAACTGGCTCATCTGTACCATTTTTTTATATTCCACATATATGTGTTAATATACGATATTTGTTTTTCTCTTTCTGACTTACTTCACTCTGTATGACAGTCTCTAGGTCCATCCATGTCTCTACAAATGACCTAATTTCGTTCCTTTTCATGGCTGAGTAATATTCCATTGTATACATGTACTACATCTTCTTTACCCATTCGTCTGTTGATGGACATTTAGGTTGCTTCCATGACCTGGCTATTATAAATAGTGCTGCAATGAACATTGTGGTACATGTCTCTTTTTGAATTATGGTTTTCTCAGGGTATATGCCCAGTAGTGGGATTGCTGGGTCATATGATAGTTCTATTTTTAGTTTTTTAAGGAACTTCCATACTGTTCTACATAGTGGCTGTATCAAGTTACATTCCCACCAACAGCGCAAGAGGGTTCCCTTTTCTCCACACCCTCTCCAACATTTGTTGTTTGTAGTTTTTCTGATGATGGCCATTCTGATCGGTGTGAGGTGATACCTCATTGTAGTTTTGATTTGCATTTGTCTAATAATTAGTGATGTTGAGCAGCTTTTCATGTGCCTCTTGGCCATCTGTATGTCTTCTTTGGAGAAAAGTCTAGAGAACTGTAAAACTGCAACTTTCTCCACGTACACTGCCATATTCCCAATCCTCCTTCTTGTTTTGATTTTTACCAAAACAATTATAACCATCCAGAAAACTATATATTTTACTTCTTTTACTTGTTTATTATCTGTCTCCATCCTTTGTTAATATAAACTGGCTTCTGTTGGTTTTGTTAATTCTACATCCCAATGCCTAGAACAGTGCCTAACACATTGTAGGTGTTCAATAAATATCTGTTGAATGAACGAAAGGAAATACATTGTATTAGTTTTCATGGGTGGCCATTACAAAGTGCCACAAGCTGAATGGCTTAAACAACAGAAATTTATTGTCTCATATTTCTGGAGGCCAGAAGTGTGAGATTAAGGTCTCTGCAGGGTTGGTTCTTTCTGAAGGCTCTGAAGGAAGAATCAGTTCCAGGCCTCTCTCCTTGACTTAAAGATGGCTGCCTTCTGCGGGTGTCTGTTCACATTATCTTCCTTCTATGCCTGTCTCTGTGTCCAAATTTCCCCTTTTTATAAGGACATAATCCAAATTACATTAGGACCCACTTTAATGACCTTACTTTAACTTGATTACCTCTGTAAAGACCCTATCTGCAAATAAAGTTACATTCCAAGGTATTGGAGGTTAGACCTTCAACATATGAGTTTAGCAGGGACACAATTCAACCCATAACATACATCTATGTGTTAATGGCTTTCTTTTTAATTTTTCTGTATTTTTCAAATTTTAAATAAGGAAAATGGTTATACATTTGTTATCAAAAGGTGTAATAAATATTTTTACTTTCATCAAGTAATACATGCCAGGGTAAAAAAAAAAATCAAATCGTACAAGAAAGCTTTCAATGAATAAAGAGCAAAAGTCCCCTTCCCAAGGTTTTGCCACCCATAGGTCTACTCTCCAGACGCAATTAATTGTAAACTCTTAAAAAAAATTTTTTTTTTGGTGGTTACCTCTATATCTCAAAATATGACTTAAATTAATATTTATTGATATATCAACTTTAAACATCATCCATCAACTTCCTGTTATGACAAATGAAGTTTAGCAGATTTATATCTTCTACCTCCCCTCTGACATTTCCCAGTAAAAGTCCCTCTGTTTCAAGTCATCTTAGTGACTTCAGATAACGTACTTGAAACTAGATATCTTATTCCACCAAACACAGTTTGCCTTTCTTTCTGATCTGTTTTTCTCTAACAATCACATATGTTTTATTATCTAAAGCCATAACTAAAGACACAAAGGCAGTTTATTTCTCAAACCACTGTACTTACATCTATGTAAAGTTTGGGTCCTTTCTGCTAAGATGTATAATAGGAAAGTCCCTAGCTGTGAAATGTCATGGGCATCTGTGTTTTACTTCCAAGCTTAGTATATTAGAGGCTACTGAATAATGTAGATCCTTTTTAGTGGTACCACCTTCTCCAGGGTAGGTCTAGCACTTTGAATGTGCCATATGTGCTGCTGCTGGAAATTTCTGAGCTTTTCTATTGTACGATGGTACAAAAGCTCATCTGTTATCTGCATTTGGCTAGATTCCTGGAATCTGCCAGCATTTGCTCTAGTCTGGCCTGGTTGTTCTCTAGGTCTGGCACAGTGGTCATTTTGGGCTTCTCATGCCGGTATTCCCTATAGTGTCCACTGTTGCATGAATCTGTGTCTTCTCCTTGCTTGACTCTCTTGGCATACTAGAGTACATCTTCTAGCTCCTTCCTAAGAAAGGGTGCAGGAGAGGTGCATGCCTAAGTCCTTTAATTTCTGAAAGTTTTTCATTGGCTCTCATACTTGAATATTACATTTGATGACTGCAGAAATCTGAGCTGAATTTCATTTTCCCTCAGAACCTTGAAGGCATCGATGTCCTTGTCTGCTAGCATCTAGTATTGCTTGGGGGAAGTCTGATAACATTCATGCTTCTCTTTTGTGATGTTACCTTCTTTTCTGTTTTCTCATAATGTTTTTCCCAGTGTATGGAAATTTCACCATGCGGCTTGATATGGGTCTTTCTTTCATTTGCTGGGTATTCAATGGGCCCTGTCAATCTGGAGACTTAAGCCTGAGCAATAAAAAAATAATTTCTGTCTTTCCGTTTTATATGTTGTCTCTTTATGGAACTCCTATTACTTGGACGTTGGAGTGACTGTACTGATTCTTACATTTTCTTTCCTATTTCCCATGTCTTTGTCCATTTGTTTTACTTTCTGGAAGAATCCTTGGCATTCTCTCCAATTCTTCTATTGAATTCAATTTTAAGCATTTCATTTATCACATTTTCAAGATATTTAATTTGTTCTGTTCATTTTTAATAGCATCTTCTTGTTTTACGGAAGCATATATTTAAAAAGTAGCTCATCACATATCATATCCTATATGCCAAATACTTTGCTAAATGTTTCATACATATTAACTCATTTATTCTTCATGAAAACACTATAAGAAAGATACAATTATTATCTGCATCTTAGAGATATAGAACAAAGGCTAGAACAAGAGGTCTAACTAAATATCCTTGGTAAATAAAATACTGCAGGAATACTGAAAGATACTGTGTGTGATGATAAGGACATGACCTCTAGAAACACATGGCCTGGTTTTAAGAACTGGCTCCATTACTGACGAGCCTTTTATGTATGTGGGTGAGGATGGAAGTCACCTGTTAGGCATGTACATTTTCAGTCTATGGCTCCCCCCATTTTTTTTCCTGCAACTACTCCTTTCCCTCTACCTTACCTGGTGCCACTAAATCCTGTCTCTCCTGGCCTCCATGGAATAAACTGGCTCTTTTTCCTTGATGTCTCCTCTACACATCACGTCTCCTCCATCTTTCTATCTCTCCACAATGTGTCGAGATTGCCTGCCCTCCGTTGCTGTTGAGTATGTGCATTTGTATTTTTAAAATTCCTTTACTATAATTTGAATATGGTCAATCTATGATCTTCATTTGGAAGTCCACAGTGTTTCTTTTAGTCCCATTATTTCCACTGAGAGCTGACTATCTAGACAATATCCTAAATCTGATATGAATCATGATTCTGAAGAAATAGGTTTACATTTCATATAACTGAGTTGTTTTCCTTTAACATGGTTTATGATACTTTTCCTAAGTGATTTAAGTATTTTTTAAAATGATACATTCTTCTTTATATTAGAATCTCTTTAACAATTACCATGAAAGGATCATTAAACCTCTTAAATCTAAGAACAATTACACTGTTCTTATTCTAGTGACACACAGAAATTAATAGTGGTTTAAAAAAGGAAAACTTTTAAGAAAAACACACCTTGCTCATTTTGCCCTACTCAGAAATACAACTTGCTTTTTTCCTGGTGTGGCACATCTCTGAACTATATCTTGCATCATGCGGTTTCATGCTGCAAAAAATATTCCCCAACGTCATTAGAGTCCTAGAGAGGAACACTGACCACACCAATTATAAAAGAAAACAGATCAGTATTTATATCTACCTAGCAAAATAGTCAAAGAAGAAGCATAATGAGAATTTGTCTAGTAGCATCATTTTTCTTCCAATGTTGGGGAATATTATTATCCTAGTTACTCATGTTAAGAACTTTGAAGTTGTTCTATAACCTTCTACATGATTTCCCAAATTAATTTGGAACCAATTCTGCTTCTAAAACCCAATCGTGCCTTCTCTTCTCACATTCTCATGGTAGTACTCATATTCAGCCCCTCATCATTTCTGTGCTAACTTGACCAGTCACCTCTACCCCTAACTACTACCAGAGTGGTTTATAAAAACTGCATGCTTGCCCACACCACACGTCTACTAAAATATGTTGACTCTTTAGTAATTCTCCAGGACAAAGACCAAACTCCTAAACATGAGATTCGAGGCTTCTGAAGAGTACTGAAAACGGCCTAGCAGAGTGCAGATTGAGGTTCGTTGAGCAAACATTCACGGTGTACTAATTCTGTCCAAGATTTCGAGATGGCTGTTAGTAAATCAAATATAAGTCATACCTTTGTTTAGAGCAGGGATTTAGTCCCAGAAGGGGACTGAGGTACTATTATTGTATACCCTATGATGCTGTCTACATTCTGAGGATACAAGATAAATAAAATAGCTAAAGCTCTAGACTCCCTGCATCATGTAGCTCACAGTGTAGAAGAGAAGACAGACAAGTAAAGAGACAACTACAATACAATGCAAGTACTATGAAGAAGAAGTAAAGGGCATAATTAAGAGATTCCAAGAAGGGGACTGACTAGGGCAATAAGGAGATCAGGGAAGATTTCCTTAGAGAAATGATGTTTGAGCTGAGGCTAAAAGATGAGGAAGAGTTTGTCAAGTGAAGGGAGGGAAAAAAGAGCATTCTAGTAAGAGGAAATAACAGGTACAAAGGCCCTGAGGAGGGAATAACATATACAAAGGCCCTGAGGAGGGAGAGAGGACAGAGTCTTTGAGAACTACAAGAAGGTCAGCATGGCTTAGGAGAAGATATGGAAGGGGTAGTGGCATGAGATGAGGCTAGAGAGCTTAGCCATATAGAGGATGGATTGGACAAGAGTCAGAGTGGGCTCAGGAAGATGAGACATGAGCTTGTTGCTGTGGTCTATGCAAAAGATGAAAGGATAGTAACACTAGAGACTGAGACAGGTAATCAAAACCACAAGACACTTAGTAAGTAGGATAGAAATGAGGAAACGGAGAAACTGTGTGATTCAGTGAACATGTGGGCACCAAGTGTTCTTCCTGACAAACCGAATGCTGGATCTAGGATGGGATGACTAATTGTGATTCCTCCAAATACTGGACTGAAGTTTCTGATATATATTCTATGTCCTGGTCAGGATTGTTTTAGAAAATTATCTTGCATGTAAAGAACACTGATGGCTCTTGCTGAGAAGGATAAAAGAAGGCAGAAACTGAAGAATAAAATTTGAATTACTTGAATGTAGAGGATTTACCCAAATGATAATCATATGCTGAGAGTGCCGAGCACAGCACATAAAATGTGCTTAAGAATGCTTTTGGAACTGGATTAAAAGCAATAACCAGGAGAAATAATGAAATAATACATTCCCTGGTGTAATAAAGAGCCTTACTCCATTTATGTTGTTTGACTGCCAACAGCTTTCAAGCCCCACCTCCTGTGTCTCTTTCTGCCCCACATCTGGGCAAGCTGATAAGACAGCCCACTGGTTCCCTCCCTTGCCACAATAATAGTCAGGGTCACTTGCTCCCACTCCTTCTCAAGCCACTCAAGTCATTCTGAGACCTGCTTGGGTGCCTGCCCTGTTCTCCTCAGAAGCTTGTGAGTAATAAACGTCTTCACACGCACGAGCGTGTGGCTGTGTCACATCATTAGTCTTGACATCCAAAGTGATTTTGATGGGGGTCTGTCTGGTCTCCACGGATTGAACATAACTGCTTGGAAGCTGGAGAGAGTTAGTGCTTACCAAATATTTCATAAGCTCCACTACAATTTCCAGGCTCTTTGCATTTGGTTGAGAGCCATAGAAATAATTTTGGCCTAATGGACTGTGAGTGAAACTGAATGTGTCATTTCCAGGCTGGACTTCCCTTTCCATGTCAGTGCAGCCTTAGAGGCCACCCTGGGCGGTGACGGAGGAGGGCGACCTAATCCGAATCCGATTGTAATGTTAGCAAGAGATAAACTACTGTGTTAAGTCACTGCAGTTTATCTATTTCTGCAGCAAAGACTATAGTAACCTAAATAATGCTTACTGAACTGGACCAATTCAGCAATGTACAGCTCTATATGTCCACTTCCACAAAGTAATGTTCAAAATATTTCACTGAAAACCATTTATCATAAAACATGGACACAGTTCTAAGGTATAACTATTTTCTTTTCATGTCATTCACTTAAAAAGGGGAACAATGATATATGTCATGAACAGGTAAATGTATCTCCTCAAATGAACTTTTCACTAATTTTCCTTTGAGGTACTGAGATCTGAAATTGTTGATAGCATAAAAACATGTAACAGTTTTATTATACTTCATCATTAATCTAAGTTCAATAATTGTATTTTCCTACATGGTACTATTAAGCAGTAGGACATTTACTTATACTCGAATCTTATGCCCTTAAAATGTTAGATACAACATCAAAATTACTGTATAATGATTTACAACTAAGATTTCACTCTGAGTTTAATCTTAAATTTAAGGTAAAAACTGATTTTTAGAGAAGAGTAAATAAAACCAAACACTTTTCACAGTGTAATTGAATCTATTATTTGTAGTATTCTGTCACAGTTGAAATTTCAACAATCGTTTTCCATATTTACTTTCTATTCAACACTGAACAACTGAAATTTTCTTTGCTTAAAGAGAGATATTTTTTAACTTCAAACTGACGATCTTGATCAATGACGTTCAAATGATTTGTTGATATGTTTGACTCAAATACATTGATATATATTCTCTCCCCCAGAACAGAGGGTATTGATAAGCTCAAAATAATTATTACAATAGAGTATATCTAATTATTCGAACACTATTTCAACTCAACACCTTACTGAAAGAAGTAATACTGCCTTTAAACACATATCACAAAACTTTTTAAAAAATGATTGTTTTACCCTTCTGGTTATCTATTCTGGTGTAAAATTGATTTCCTTATCTATTTCTTCTCAGCTTAGCAAAGTTATCTTTTTATGATATCTAGCAGTTTTCTATTTCTGCACGAAGAATTAATGTATCCATCCATGACATCCCTCTTTATATGTTATTAATATTTCTGAGCTCTTTGAGTCCCTCTTGCCTCCTCTCCTAACCTTACCTGAGAGTATTTTAAAATCACTATCTTAATTTCTATTGTAATCATTCTGTCTTTCTCTTTGATTGCTGTAACATTTTTCTACCTTTTCACTTTGTCATCTTTTTTCTGCTTTTCCTTTCCAAAATACTCACTGGTAACTAGCATGAATCACCATTTGCTTTTTGCTATGCAACACACTTCCATTTCTCTTATAAAAAATTTCCCTTGTGCCTCTGTGTTCATTTCTCAGTCCCACTCATATTCAATGAACATTTTGAGCTCCTTCCACAAGGCACAGAGGTAAAATTAAACATCCTTCTTATGACCCTATGCATGGTAGCACATTAATTCTATTTACGTGGTTACTGAGATATGTAACTATGATTTCCTAAATGTGTCATACAGGTAGACATCTTTACCTCAGTATTTCTCAAACTAGATCATAATTTCTAGCTGTTATGCTCAGAAGTCATTCCTGTAGAAAAAAGTACCAATCTTTTTCAGTTTCCCATTATCAACCCCTTTCCTGCATATTTCTAGACTCATTCTCTACACTCTCTGACACGTTTCAGTTCATCTGATCTCTAATGGTATTTCGCACCTCTGTGCCTTCACACATGCTGTCCCCACTGTCTGGCATTCCATTCTATCATTTGCCACCTGAAAATACTCATCATTTAAGATTCAACTCAAGTATCACCTCCTCTGGAAAGTTCCTGTTTTTCCCTAAGTCTGGGTGGGGATGCCCTCCTCTTCACTCCCAATGCATCCTGCATCCCTCTATCACACAAATCATCCTGCATCCCTCTATCACAGTACTTACCACAAGGTACTATCTTTCCCTTATCTGTCTTCCCCACTAGATTACACTCTTTCAGGGTAGGTACTGGGCATTTTGTCATTTATATATAGAACCTAATCCAGTATATGATGCATATTAAATAGTAAAAAAAAGGAATGACTGATTTCAGATTGCCTATTTTTATTTACTTTGAAAACACAATATCATCTCATTCTCCCATAAAAATTAATTGCACATGTATTCATTAAATATTTTTTTTTAAAATTTATTTATTTTTGGCTGTGTTGGGTCTTTTTCTTCTTTTTTGAATATTTTAATTTAGTTTTATTTATTTTTTATACAGCAGGTCCTTGTTAGTTATCCATTTTATAAACATCAGTGTATACATGTCAATCCCAATCTCTCAATTCATCACACCACCACCCCCACCCACCCACCGGTTTCCCCCCTTGGTGTCCATACATTTGTTCTCTAGATCTGTGTCTCAATTTCTGCCCTGCAAACTGGTTCATCTGTACCATTTTTCTAGGTTCCACATATATGCGTTAATATACGATATTTATTTTTCTCTTTCTGACTTACTTCACTTTGTATGACAGTCTCTAGATCTATCCATGTCTCTACAAATGACCCAATTTCGTTCCTTTTCATGGTGAGTAATATTCCATTGTATATATGCACCACATCTTCCTTATCCATTCATCTGTCCATGAGCATTTAGGTTGCTTCCATGACCTGGCTATTGTAAATACTGCGGCAATGAACATTGGGGTGCATGTGTCTTTTTGAATTACGGTTTTCTCTGGGTATATGCCCAGTAGTGGGATTGCTGGATCATATGGTAATTCTATTTTTAGGTTTTTAAGGAACCTCCATACTGTTCTCCATAGTGGCTGTATCAATTTACATTCCCACCAACAGTGCAAGAGGGTTCCCTTTTCTCCACACCCTCGCCAGCATTTGTTGTTTGTAGATTTTCTGATGACCCCCATTCTAACTGGTGTGAGGTGATACCTCATTGTAGTTTTGATTTGCATTTCTCTAATAATTAGTGATGTCGAGCGCTCTTCATGTGCTTCTTGGCCATCTGTATGTCTTCTCTGGAGAAATGTTTATTTAGGTCTTCTGCCCATTTTTGGATTGGGTTGTTTGTTTTTTTAATATTGAGCTGCATGAGCTGTTTATATATTTTGGAGATTAATCCTTTGTCCGTTGATTCATTTGCAAATATTTTCTCGCATTCTGAGGGTTGTCTTTTCGTCTTGTTTATGGTTTCCTTTGCTGTGCAAAAGCTTTTAAGCTTCATTAGGTCTCATTTGTTTATTTTTGTTTTTAATTCCATTACCCTAAGAGATGGGTCAAAAAAGATCTTGCTGTGATTTATGTCAAAGAGTGTTCTTCCTATGTTTTCCTCTAAGAGTTTTATAGTGTCCGGTCTTGCATTTAGGTCTCTTAAGCCATTTTGAGTTTACATTTGTGTATGGTGTTAGGGAGTATTCTAATTTCATTCTTTTACAGGTAGCTGTCCAGTTTTCCAAGCACCACTTATTGAAGAGACTGTCTTTTCTCCATTGTATATCCTTGCCTCCTAGATTTGTCATAGATTAGTTGACCATAGGTGCATGGGTTTATCTCTGGGCTTTCTATCTTGTTCTATTGATTTATGTTTCTGTTTTTGTGCCAGTACCATATTGTCTTGATTACTGTAGCTTTGTAGTATAGTCTGAAGTCAGGGAGCCTGATTCTCCAGCTCCGTTTTTCTTTCTCAAGATTGCTTTGGCTATTCGGGGTCTTTTGCGCCTCCACACAAATTTTAAGGTTTTTTATTCTAGTTCAGTAAAAAATGCCATTGGCAATTTGATAGGGATTGCATTGAATCTGTAGATTGCTTTGGGTAGTATAGTCATTTTCACAATATTGATTCTTCCAATCCAAGAACATGGTATATCTCTCCATCTGTTGGTATCATCTTTAATTTCTTTCATCATTGCCTTATAGTTTTCTGAGTACAGGTCTTTTACCTCCTTAGGTAGGTTTACTCCTAGGTATTTTATTCTTTTTGTTGCAATGTTGAATGGGATTGTTTCCTGAATTTCTCTTTCTGTTCTTTCACTGTTAGTGTATAGGAATGCAAGAGATTTCTGTGCATTAATTTTGTATCCTGCAACTTTACCAAATTCATTGATTAGCTCTAGTAGTTTTCTGGTGGCATCTTTAGGATTCTCTATGTATAGTATCATGTCATCTGCAAACAGTGACAGTTTTTCTTCTTCTTTTCCAAATTGTATTCCTTTTATTTCTTTTTTCTTCTCTGATTGCCGTGGCTAGGACTTCCAAAACTATGTTGAATAAGAGTGGCGAGAGTGGACATCCTTGTCTTGTTCCAGAGATTAGAGGAAATGCTTTCAGTTTTTCACAATTGAGAATGATGTTTGCTGTGGGTTTGTCATACATGGCCTTTATTATGTTGAGGTAGGTTCCCTCTATGCTCACTTTCTGGAGAGTTTTTATCATAAATGGGTGTTGAATTTTGTCAAAAGCTTTTTCTGCATCTATTGAGATGGTCATATGGTTTTTATTCTTCAATTTGTTAACATGGTGTATCACATTAATTGATTTACATATATTGAAGAATCCTTGCATCCCTGGGATAAATCCCACTTGATCATGGTGCATGATCCTTTTAATGTGTTGTCGAATTCTGTTCGCTAGAATTTTGTTGAGGATTTTTGCATCTATATTCATCAGGGATATTGGTCTGCAATTTTGTTTTTTGGTAGTATCTTTGTCTGGTTTTGGTATCAGGGTGATGGTGGCCTCATAGAATGAGTTTGGGAGTGTTCCTTCCTCTGCAATTTTTTGGAAGAGTTTGAGAAGGATGGGTGTTAGCTCTTCTCTAAATGTTTCGTAGAATTCCCCTGGGAAGCCATCTGGTCCTGGACTTTTGTTTGTTGCAAGATTTTTAATCACAGTTTCAATTTCATTACTTGTGATTCATCTGTTCATATTTCCAATTCTTCCTGGTTCAGTCTTGGAAGGTTATACCTTTCTAAGAATTTGTCCATTTCTTCCAGGTTGTCCATTTTATTGGCAGAGAGTTGCTGGTAGTAGTCTCTTGGGATGCTTTGTATTTCTGCGGTGTCTGTTGCAACTTCTCCTTTTTCATTTCTAATTTTATTGATTTGAGTCCTCTCCTTCTTTTTCTTGAAGAGTCTGGCTAATGGTTTATCAATTTTGTTTACCTTCTCAAAGAACCAGCTTTTAGTTTTATTGATCTTTGCTACTGTTTTCTTTGTTTCTATTTCATTTATTTCTGTTCTAATCTTTATGATTTCTTTCCTTCTACTAACTTTGGGTTTTGTTTGCTCTTCTTTCTCGTGTTCCTTTAGGTGTAAGGTTAGACTGTTTATTTGAGATGCTTCTTGTTTCTTGAGGTAGGCTTCTATTGCTATAAACTTCCCTCTTAGAACTGCTTTTGCTGCATCCCGTAGTTTTTGGATCGTCGTGTTTTCATTGTCATTTGTCTCTAGGTATTCTTTGATTTCCTCTTTGATTTCTTCAGTGATCTCTTGGTTATTCAGTAACGTATTGTTTAGCCTCCATGTGTTTGTGTTATTTACGTTTTTTCCCCTGTAATTCATTTCTAATCTCATAGCGTTGTGGTCAGAAAAGATGCTTGATATGATTTCAATTTTCTTAAATTTGAGGCTTGATTTGTGACCCAAGATGTGATCTATCCTGGAGAATGTTCCGTGCGTACTTGAGAAGAAAGTGTAACCTGCTGTTTTTGGATGGAATGTCCTATAAATATCAATTAAATCTATCTGGTCTATTGTGTCATTTAAAGCTTCTGTTTCCTTATTTATTTTCATTTTGGATGATCTGTACATTGGTGTAAGTGAGGTGTTAAAGTCCCCCACTATTACTGTGTTACTGTCAATTTCCTCTTTTATAGCTGTTAGCAGTTGCCTTATGTATTGACGTGCTCCTATGTTGGGTGCATATATATTTATAATTGTTATATCTTCTTCCTGGATTGATCCCTTGATCATTATGTAGTGTCCTTTTTAGTCTCTTGTAACATTATTTTAAAGTCTATTTTATCTGATATGAGTATTGGTACTGCAGTTTTCTTTTGATTTCCGTTGGCATGGAATATCTTTTTCCATCCCCTCACTTTCAGTCTGTATGTGTCCCTAGGTCTGAAGTGGGTCTCTTGTAGACAGCATATAGATGGGTCTTGTTTTTGTATCCATTCAGCAAGCCTGTGTCTTTTGGTTGGGGCATTTAATCCATTCACATTTAAGGTAATTATCGATAAGAAAATGGTCATAGGAACATACCTAATTGTTTTTGTTTGTTTTTGTAGGTCCTTTTCTTCTCTTGTGTTTCCCACTTAGAGAAGTTCCTTTAGCATTTGTTGTAGTGCTGGTTTGGTGGTGCTGAATTCTCTTAGCTTTTGCTTGTCTGGAAAGCTTTTGATTTCTCCATCGAATCGGAATGAGATCCTTGCCGGGTAGAGTAATCTTGGTTGTAGGTTCTTCCCTTTCATCACTTAAAGTATGTCATGCCACTTCCTTCTGGCTTGTAGAGTTTCTGCTGAGAAATCAGCTGTTAACCTTATGGGAGTTCCCTTGTATGCTACTTGTCATTTTTCCCTTACTGCTTTCAATAATTTTTCTTTGTCTTTAATTTTTGCCAGCTTGATTACTATGTGTCCCAGAATGTTTCTCCTTGGGTTTATCCTGTATGGGACTCCCTGCGCTCCCTGGACTTGGGTGGCTATTTCTTTTCCCATGTTAAGGAAGGTTTCGACTATAATCTCTTTAAATATTTTCTCGGGTCCTTTCTCTCTCTCTTCTCCTTCTGGGACCCCTATAATGCGAATGTTGTTGGGTTTAATGTTGTCCCAGAGGTCTCTTAGGCTGTCTTCATTTCTTTTCATTCTGTTCCACAGCAGTGAATTCCACCATTCTGTCTTCCAGGTCACTAATCCATTCTTCTGCCTCAGTTATTCTGCTATTGATTCCTTCTAGTGTTATTTTCATTTCAGTTATTGTATTGTTCAACTCTGTTTGTTTGTTCTTTAACTCTTCTAGGTCTTCGTTAAACATTTCTTGCATCTTCTCAATCTTTGCCTCCATTCATTTTCCGAGGTCCTGGATCATCTTCACTATCATTATTCTGAATTCTTTTTCTGGAAGGTTTCCTATCTCCACTTCATTTAGTTGTTTTTCTGGGGTTTTACCTTGTTCCTTCATCTGGTACATAGCCCTCTGCCTTTTCATCTTGTCTATCTTTCTGTGAATGTGGTTTTTGTCCCACAGGCTGCAGGACTGTAGTTCTTCTTGCTTCTGTTGTCTGCCCTCTGGTGGATGAGGCTATGTAAGAGGCTTGTGCAAGCTTCCTGATGAGAGGGACCGGTGGTGGGTAGAGCTGATTGTTGTTCTGGTGGGCAGAGCTCAGTAAAACTTTAATCCACTTGACTGCTGATGGGTAGGGCTGGGTTCCCTCCCTGATGGTTATTTGGCCTGAGGCAACGCAACACTTGAGCCTACCTGGGCTCTTTGGTGGGGCTACTGGCAGACTCTGGGAGGGCTCACACCAAGGAGTACTTCCCAGAACTTCTGCTGCCAGTGTCCTTGTCCCCACAGTGAGCCACAGCCACCCCCCACCTCTGCAGGAGACACTCCAACACTAGCAGGTAGGTCTGGTTCAGTCTCCCCTGGGGTCACTGCTCCTTCCCCTGGGTCCCGATGCGCACACTACTTTGTGTGTGCCCTCCAAGAGTTGAGTCTCTGTTTCCCCCAGTCCTGTCAAAGTCCTGCAATCAATTCCCACTAGGCTTCAAAGTCTGATTCTCTCGGAATTCCTCCTGTTGCCGGAAGATGCTAACCATAAGGTTAACAGCTGATTTCTCAGCAGAAACTCTACAAGCCAGAAGGGAGTGGCATGATATACTTAAAGTGAAGAAAGGGAAGAACCTAAAACCAAGATTACTCTACCCAGAAAGGATCTCAATCAGATTCGATGGAGAAATCAAAAGCTTTACAGACAAGCAAAAGGTAAGAGAATTCAGCACCACCAAACCAGCTCTACAACAAATGCTAAAGGAACTTCACTAAGTGGGAAACACAGAGAACAGAAGGACCTACAAAAACAAACACAAAACAATTAAGAAAATGGTAATAGGAATATACATATGGATAATTACCTTAAACGTGAATGGATTAAATGCTCCAAGCAAAAGACACAGGCTTGCTGAATGGATATAAAAGCAAGACCCATATATATGTTGTCTACAAGAGACTCACTTTAGACCTAGGGACACATTAAGACTGAAAGTGAGGGGATGGAAAAAGATATTCCATGCAAATGGAAATCAAAAGAAAGCTGAAGTAGCAATGCTCGTATCAGATAAAATAGACTTTAAAATAAAGAATGTTACAAGAGACAAAGAAGGACACTACATAATGATCAAGGGATCAATCCAACAAGAAGATATAACCATTATAAATATACATGCACCCAACATAGGAGCACATCAATACATGAGGCAACTGCTAACAGCTATAAAAGAGGAAATCGACAGTAACACAATACTAGTGGGGGATTTTAACACCTCACATACACCAATGGACAGATCATCCAAAACAAAAATTAATAAAGAAACAAAAGCTTTAAATGACACAATAGACCAGATAGATTTAATTGATATTTATAGGACATTCCATCCAAAAAGAGCAGATTACACTTTCCTCTCAAGTGCGCATGGAACGTTCTCCAGGATAGATCACATCTGGGTTCACAAATCAAGCCTCAGTAAATTTAAGAAAATTGAAATCATATCAAGCATCTTTTCTGACCACAACGCTATGAGATTAGAAATGAATTACAGGGAAAAAAACGTAAAAAAACACAGACACAAGGGGCTAAACAATACGTTACTAAATTACCAAGAGATCACTGAAGAAATCAAGGAAGAAATAAAAAAATACCTAGAGACAAATGATAATGAAAACAAGACAATCCAGAACCTACGGGATGCAGCAAAAGCAGTTCTAAGAGGGAAGCTTATAGCTATACAAGCCTACCTCAAGAAACAAAAAAATCTCAAATAAACAGTCTAACCTTACACCTAAAGGAACACGAGAAAGAAGAGCAAACAAAACCCAAAGTTAGTAGAAGGAAAGAAATCATAAAGATTAGAACAGAAATAAATGAAATAGAAACAAAGAAAACAATAGCAAAGATCAATAAAACTAAAAGCTGGTTCTTTGAGAAGGTAAACAAAATTGATAAACCATTAGCCAGACTCATCAAGAAAAAGAGGAAGAGGACTCAAATCAATAAAGTTAGAAATGAAAAAGGAGAAGTTACAGCAGACACCGCAGAAATACAAAGCATCCTAAGGGACTACTACCAGCAACTCTCTGCCAATAAAATGGACAACCTGGAAGAAATGGACAAATTCTTAGAAGGGTATAACCTTCCAAGAATGAACCAGGAAGAAACAGAAAATATGAACAGACCAATCACAAGTAATGAAATTGAAACCGTGATTGAAAATCTTCCAACAAACAAAAGTCCAGGACCAGATGGCTTCACAGGTGAATTCTATCAAACATTTAGAGAAGAGCTAACACCCATCCTTCTCAAACTCTTCCAAAAAATTGCAGAGGAAGGAACACCCCCAAACTTACTCTATGAGGCCACAATCACCCTGATACCAAAATCAGACAAAAATACTACAAAAAAGGAAAATTACAGACCAATATCACTGATGAACATAGATACAAAAATCCTCAACAAAATACTAGCAAACAGAATACAACAACACATTAAAAGGATCATACACCATGATCAAGTGGGATTTATCCCAGGGATGCAAGGATTCTTCAGTATACGCAAATCAATCAATGTGATACACCATATTAACATACTGAAGAATAAAAACCATATGATCATCTCGATAGATGCAGAAAAAGCTTCTGACAATATTCAACACCCGTTTATGATAAAAAATCTCCACAAAGTGGGCATAGAAGGAACCTACCTCAACATAAACCCATAATGGGGGTTTGTGTGACAAACCCACAGCAAAAATCATTCTCAATGGTGAAAAAGTGAAAGCATTTCATTTAAGATCAGGAACAAGACAAGGATGTCCACTCTCGCCACTCTTATTCAACATAGTTTTGGAAGTCCTAGCCACAGCAATCAGAGAAGAAAAAAGAAATAAAAGGAATACAAATTGGCAAAGAAGAAGATAAACTGTCACTGCTTGCAGATGACATGATACTATACATAGAGAATCCTAAAGATGCCACCAGAAAACTTCTAGAGCTAATCAATGAATTTGGTAAAGTTGCAGGATACAAAATTAATGCACAGAAATCTCTTGCATTCCTATACACTAACAATGAAAGATCAGAAAGAGAAATTAAGGAAACACTCCCATTTACCATTGCAACAAAAAGAATAAAATACCTAGGAATAAACCTACCGAAGCAGACAAAAGACCTGTATGCTGAAAAGTATAAGACACTGATGAAAAAAATTAAAGATGATACCAACAGATGGAGAGATACCATGTTCTTGGATTGGAAGAATCAACATTGTGTAAATGACTATACTACCCAAAGCAATCTACAGATTCAATGCAATCCCTATCAAATTACCAATGGCATTTTTTACAGAACTAGAACAAAAACTCTTAAGATTTGTATGGAGACACAAAAGACCCCAAATAGTCAAAGCAGTCCTGAGGGAAAAAAACGGAGCTGGAGGAATCAGACTCCCTGACTTCAGACTATACTACAAAGCTACAGTAATCAAGACAATATGGTACTGCACAAAAACAGAAATACAGATCAATGGAACAGGATAGAAAGCCCAGAGATAAACCCACGCACCAATGGTCAAGTAATCTATGACAAAGGAGGCAAGGATATACAATGGAGAAAAGACAGTCTCTTCAATAAGTGGTGCTGGGAAAACTGGGCAGCTACATGTAAAAGAATGAAATTAAAACACTCCCTAACACCATACACAGAAATAAACTCAAAATGGATTAGAAACCTAAATGTAAGACCGGACACTATAAAACTCTTAGAGGAAAACATAGGAAGAACACTCTTTGACATAAATCACAGCAAGATCTGTTTTGATCCACCTCCTAGAGCAATGGAAATAAAAACAAAAGTAAACAAATGGAACCTAATCAAACTTAAAAGCTTTTGCAAAGCAAACTTCAAACAAGGTGAAAAGACAACCCTCAGAATGGGAAAAAATATTTGCAAATGAATCAACGGACAAAGGATTAATCTCCCAAATATATAAACAGCTCATGCATCTCAATATTAAAAAGACAAACAACCCAATCAAAAAATGGGCAGAAAACGTAAATAGACATTTCTCCAAAGAGGACATACAGATGGCCAAGAAGCACATGAAAAGCTGCCTAACATCACTAATTATTAGAGAAATGAAAATCCAAACTACAAAGAGGTATCACCTCACACCAGTTAGAATGGGGGTCATCAGAAAATCTACAAACAACAAATGCTGGAGAGGGTGTGGAGAAAAGGGAACCCTCTTGCACTGTTGGTGGGAATGTACATTGATACAGCCATGGAGAACAGTATGGAGGTTCCTTATAAAACTAAAAATAGAATTACCATATGACCCAGCAATCCCACTACTGGACATATACCCAGAGAAAACCGTAATTCAAAAAGACACATGCACCCCAATGTTGATTGCAGCACTATTTACAATTTATTTACCTATTTACAACTCATTGTCTGTCTGCCACCAGGAATATAATATACCAACTGAAAATACGTTTAATTTTATTGAACTACGTGCTGTTCCAACTACATCTAAACTACTAAGGATATTTCTAAAAACCACAACATTAGAAGGATATTAACAAACTAGAGTACATACAGAATACGACAAAAAAAGATGATGAAGTATCTAGAAACCTGAGAAGCAAATGGAGAAAGTGGAGATCATTAGTCAATACTAATTTTCATATATTTAAAAGGCTGTTATGTGAAAGAGTGAAAAATCAGTCATTGTTTAAATGGGGATGATAATAACACTGCTGAATGAGAAGAGTTCTTCTGATGATTAAATAAGTATATTTATATATGCATACTATTGTTTCTACTATTATTAATATAGTCTTATTTTTCTAGAGGGCAGAACCTGGACCAGTAATGTTAGAACAATAGAACATAGGTTATGGAAGCAACCTAAATGCCCATGGACAGACGAATGGATAAAGAAGATGTGGTACATATATACAGTGGATAGTACTCAGCCATAAAAAGGAACGAAATTGGGTCATTTGTAGAGACGTGGATGAATCTAGAGACTGTCATACAGAGTGAAGTAAGTCAGAAAGAGAAAATCAAATATCGCATATTAACGAATGTATGTGGAACCTAGAAAAATGGTACAGAGGAACCGTTTTGCAGGACAGAAATTGAGTCACAGATGTAGAGAACAAACGTATTGACACCTAGGGGGAAAGTGGCAGGGGGTGGTGGTGGTGGTGGGATGAATTGGGAGATTGGGATTGACATGTATACACTGATGTGTATAAAATGGATGACTAATAAGAACCTGATGTATAAAAAAATAAATAAAAGAAAATTTAAAAAAATACAAAAAAAATGGAGTTAAAACCTAGATGTAAGACTAGAAATCATTAAAAAAAAAATGATGCGGGGGCAATTTGTCATGTGATAAATTGGTGAATCTCAACCCTTACTTCATACTATGTTCTAAAACTAACACAAAACAATTCATGTATCTAAGTAAGAGCTAAAACAATACAATTTCTAGTAGAAAATATAAGAGAAAATTATAGTCAATTGCTGTTTGCCAAGGATTTCTTATAAAAGAAAAAATCAATATATTGCAATGCATCAATATAGAATTCTTTTAATCTTCAAAGGATACAGTAATGAAAATGAAAAGGCAAGCCCCCAAATGGAAGGAAATATTTGCAAAAATAATTCCAACAAAGTACTTATATCTAATTATATAATTAACAATTAGAATATATACAACCCAATTTAAATGGGAAAATATTTTAACAGATATTTCAATAAAGAAAATATATAGATATTAAATAAGCACATGAAAAATATTCAACTTCATGTGTCATTAAAGACATGTAAAACAAAAACACAATGAGATACTCCTATATTCCCACTAGAATGTATAAAATGCTAAAAAAACTGATTATATCAAGTATTGGTGTTGGTAAAGATGTGGAGCAAGGGGAAGCTCTCATATGCTACTAGTGACAATGTAAAATGATACAGCCTCTTTGCAAAACAGTTTGGTGGATTTAAAAGAGGTAAACATAAAATTTGTATATGACCTATAAATTTCTCTTCTACCTATATACCTACAAACAACTAAACCACATATTTACAGACTTGTACAAGAATGTTCATAGAAGCTTTATCTGTAATAGTCAAAAATTGAAAACAGCCTAATGTATATTGACAGGTCAATGGATAAAGATATTGCGGTGTATCTATGCATTGGTATACTACTCAACAGTGAAAAGTAACAAACTACTGTTGTACAAAACGACATGAATGAAATCCAAATAAATCTGCTGAATGATAGAAACTATACCAAAGAATAGTATGTAATTCATGATTCCATTTTCATAAACTTCTAGAAAATGCAAATTAATCAATGGTGACAGAAAGCAGTTTGGTCAGTGATTGCCTGGGAACCAGGCAGGATCAGAGATGAGTAAGAAAGAAGGATTACAAATGGACATGAATAATTGAGGGATGATGAATATGCTCTTTATCTTGTTCATGGATGTGTCCTTATGTCAAAACTCATCATAGAAAATTAGACAAAATGAAATGGCAGAGGAATATGTTCCACATGAAAGAACAAGAAAAAGCCCCAGAAGAACAACTAAGTGAAGTACAGATAGGCAACCTCTGGAAAAATAATTCAGAATAATGATAGTGAAGATAATCCAGGATCTTGGAAGACGAATGGAGACAAGGATTGAGACGATGCAAGAAATGTTTAACAAAGACCTAGAAGAACTAAAGAACAAACAAAGAGAGATGAAGAATACAATAACTGAAATGAAAAATACATTAGAAGTAATCAATAGCAGAATAACTGAGGTAGAAGAACGGATAGATAGGTGACCTGGAAGACAGAATGGTGGAAATCACTGACATGGAACAGAATAAAGAAAAAAGAATGAAAAGAAATGAAGGCAGTCTAAGAGACCTCTGGCACAACATTAAATGCACTAACATTTGCATTATAGGGGTCCCAGAAGGAGAAGAGAGAGAGAAAGGACCTGAAAAAATATTTGAAGATGTAATTGCTGAAAATTTCCCTAACATGGGAAAGGAAACAGTCACACAAGTCCAGGAAGTGTAGAGTCTCAGGCAGGATAAACCCAAGGAGGAACATGCTGAGACACATAGTTATAAAACTGACAACAATTAAAGACAAAGAAATATTAACAAGGGAAAAGTGACAAATAACATACAAGGGAACTCCCATAAGGTTATCAGCTGATTTCTCAGCAGAAACTATGCAGGCCAGAAGGGAGTGGCACAATATATTTAAAGTGATGAAAGGGAAGAACCTACAACCAAGATTACTCTACCCAGCAAGGATATCATTCTGATTCGATGGAGAAATCAAAAGCTTTACAGACAAGCAAAAGCTAAGAGAATTCAGCATCACCAGACCAGCTGTGCAACAAATGCTAAAGGAACGTCTCTAAGTGGAAAAGGCCACAACTAGAAAAAAGAAAATTATGAATGGAAAAGCTCACCGGTAAAGGCAAACACACAGTAAAGGTAGGAAATCGTCCACACACAAATATGATATCAAAATCATCAATTGTGAGAAGAGGAGAGCATAAATGCAGAATATTGAAAATGCATTTGAAACTAAAAGACCAGCAACTTAAAACAATCTTGTTTATATATAGACTGCTATATCAAAACCTCATGGTAACCGCAAACTGAAAATCTACAATAGATACACACAAAAAAGAAAAAGGAATTGAAACACAACAATAAAGTAAGTCATCAAATCACAAGAGAAGAGAACAAAAGAGGAAGGGAAGAAGAGAGACCTACAAAAACAGATCCAAAACAATTAACAAAATGGCAATAAGAACATACATATTGATAATTATCTTAAACATAAATGGATTAAATGATCCAAACAAAAGACACAGACTGGCTGAATGGATATGAAAACAAGACCCATATATTTGTTGTCTACAAGAGACCCACTTCAGAGTCTCAGACACAGACAGACAGAAAGTGAAGGGATGGAAAAAGGCAATCCATGCAAACGGAAATCAAAAGAAAGCCAGAGTAGCAATACTTGTATCAGACAAAATAGACTTTAAAATAAAGACTATTACAAGAGACAAGGACACTACATAATGATCAAGGGATCAACCCAGAAGAAGATACAACAATTTTAAATATATATGCACCCAATATAGGAACACCTCAATATATAAGGCAAATACTAACAGCCATAAAGGGAGAAATTGACAGTAACAAAATAATAGTGGGGGACTTTAACACCCCACTTTCATCAATGGATAGATCATCCAGACAGAAAATCAATAAGGAAACACAGGTCTTAAATGACACATTAGACCAGATGGACTTAACTGATATTTATGGAGCATTCCATCCAAAAGCACCAGAATACACATTCTTCTCATGTACACATGGAATATTCTCCAGGATTGACCACATGGTGGGCCACAAAGCAAGCCTCAGTAAATTTAAGAAAACTGAAATCATATCAGGCATCCTTTCTGAACTGAACACTATTAGATGAGAAATCAACTACAAGAAAAAAAACTCAAAAAACACAAACATGTGGAGGCTAAACAATATGCTACTATAGAGCCAATGGATCACTGAAGAAATCAAAGAGGAAATCAAAAAAAATACCTAGAGACAAATGAAAATGAGAGCACAAGGATCCAAAACCTATGGGATGCAGCAAAAGCAGTTCTAAGAGGGAAGTTTATAGCAATACAATCCTACCTAAAGAAACAAGAAAAATCTCAAATAAGCAATCTAAACTTACACCTAAAGAAACTAGAGAAAGAAGAACAAACAAAACCCAGTTAGCAGAAGGAAAAAAATCATAAAGATCAGCGCAGAAATATATGAAATAGAAAGGAAGAACACAATAGAAAAGATCAATGAAAGTAAAAGTTGATCACTTGAAAAGATAAAGAAAATTGACAAACCTTTACCCAGACTCATCAAGAAAAAAAGGGGCAGGGTGCAAATCAATAAAATTAGAAATGAAAACAAAGAAGTTACAATGGACACCACAGAAATACAAAGAATCATAAGAGACTACTATAAGCAACTATATGCCAATAAAATGGACAACCTGGAAGAAATGGACAAATTCTTACAAAGGCACAATCTCCCAAGACTGAAACAGGAAGAAATAGAAAATATGAACAGACCAATCACAAGTACTGAAATTGAAACTGTGATTAAAAACTCCCAACAAATAAAAGTCCAGGACCAGATGGCTTCACAGGCAAATTCCATCAAATATTTAGAGAACAGTTAACAGCTATTCTTCTGAAACTATTCCAAAAAATTGTAGAGGAAGGAATACTCCCAAACTCATTCTATGAGGCCACCATCACCCTGATACCAAAATCGGACAAACTTACCACAAAAAAGAAAATTACAGGCCAACATCACTAATGAACATAGATACAAAAATCCTCAACAAAATACTAGCAATCCACATCCAACAATACATAAAACGGATCATACACCATGATCAAGTAGGATTTATACCAGGGATGCAAGGATTTTTCAATATCAGCAAATCAATCAATATGATACACCACATTAACACATTAAAGAATAAAAACCATATGATCATCCCAATAGATGCAGAAAAAGGTTTTGATGAAATTCAACACCCATTTATGATAAAAACTCTCCAGAAAGGGCATAGAGGGAACATACCTTAACATAATAAAGGCCATAAATGACAAACCCACAGCTAACATCATACTCAACCGTGGAAAGCTGAAAGCATTTCCTTTAAGATCAGGAATAAGACAAGGATGTCCATTCTCGACACTTTTATTCAACATAGTTTTGGAAGGCCTAGCCACAGCAATCAGAGAAGAAAAAGAAATAAAAGTATCCAAATTGGAAAAGAAGAAGTAAAACTGCCACGGTTTGCAGACGACATGGTACTATACACAGAAAGCCCTAAAGATGATACCAGAAAACTACTGGAGCTCATCAATGAATTTGGTAAAGTGGCAGGATACAAAATTAATACACAGAAATATCTTGCATTTCTATACACCAACAATGAAAGATCAGAAAGAGAAATTAAAGAAACAATCCCACTTACCATCGCATCAAAGAGAATAAAATACTTAGGAATAAACCTACCTAAGGAGGCAAAAGACCTGTACTCCAAAAACTATAAGACGCTGATGAAAGAAATCAAAGACAACACAAACAGATGGAAAGGTATAACATGTTTTGGATAGGTAGAATCAATATCGGGAAATAGACTATACTACCCAAAGCAATCTACAGATTCAATGCATTCCCTATCAAATTACCAATGCCATTTTTCACAGGACTAGAACAAAAAGTCTTAAAATTAGTAGGGAGGCACAAAAGAGCTGAATAGCCAAAGCAATCCTGAGAAAGAAAAATGGAGCTGGAGGAATCAGCCTCCTTGATTTCAGACTATACTACAAAGCTATAGTCATCAAGACAGTATTGTACTGGCACAAAAACAGAAATATAGATCAATGGAACATAATAGAAAGCCCAGAAATGAACCCACACACGTATGGTCAATTAATCTACGACAAAGGAGGCAAGACTATACAATGGAGGAAAGACAGTCTCTTCAATAAGTGGTGGTGGGAAAACTGGACAGCTACATGCAAAAAAAAAAAAAAATGAAATTAGAACACTCCTTAAAACCATACACAAAAATAAACTCTAAATCGATTAAAGACCTAAATGTAAGACCAGATACTATAAAACTCTTAGAGGAAAACATGGGCAGAATACCCTCTGACATAAATCACAGCAATATCTTTTTTGACCCATCTCCCACAATAATGGAAATAAAAACAAAAATAAACAAATGGGACCTAATGAAACTCAAAAGCTTTTTCACAGCAAAGGAAACCATAAACAAGACGAAAAGACAACCCTCAGTATGGGAGAAAATATTTGCAAATGCTGCGACTGACAAAGGATTAATCTCCAAAATGTACAAAGAGCTCACGTGGCTCAATATCATAAAAACAACCCAATCCAAAAATGGGCAGAAGACCTAAATAGACATTTCTCCAAAGAAGACATACAGATGGCCAAGAGGCACATGAAAAGATGTTCAACAATACTAATTATTAGGGACATACAAATCAAAACTACAATGAGGTATCACCTCACACCAGTCAGAATGGCCATCATCAAAAAATCTACAAACAATACATGCTGGAGTGGGTTTGGAGAGAAGGGAAGTCTCCTACAATGTTCGTGGGAATGTAAATTGATACAGCCACTATGGAGAACAGTATGGAGGATTCTTAAAAAACTAAAAACGGAGCTACTATATGATCCAACAATGCCACTCCTGAACCCCAGGAGCTGTGCGATCAAAGAGAAGGGGAAATTTCTCCCAGCAGCCTCAGGAGCAGCAGACTAAATCTCCACAACCAACTTGATGTACCCTGCATCTCTGGTACCTGAATAGACAAAGAAGCATCCCAAAATTGAGGCAGTTGACTTTGGGAGCAACTGTAGACTTGGGGTATGCTTTCTGCATCCAAATTGTTTCTGGTTTTATGTTTACCTTAGTTTACTATTTAGAGCTTATTATCATTGGCAGATTTGTTATTTATTTGGTTGCTCTCTTCCTTTTATATATATATATATTTTTTTTTTTCCTTTTTCTCTTTTTGTGACTGTGTATGTGTATGCTTCTTTGTGTGATTTTGTCTGTATAGCTTTGCTTTTGCCATTTGTCCTAGGGTTCTGTCTGTTGGTTTTTCTGTTTTTTTGTTTTTATTTTTTTTAGTATAGTCTTTAGCACTTGTTATCATTGGTAGATTTCTTTTTTGGTTTAGTTGCTCTGTTCTTTCTTTCTTTTATTTTATTACTTTTCAAATTTCTAATAATTGAAAAAAATGTCTTATTTTAATAACTTTATTTTATTTAGTTACTGTTTCTTTCTTTCTCCCTTTTTTTTCTGCTTTTTCTTCTGAACCGTGTGGCTGACAGGGTCTTGGTGCTCCGGCCAGGTGTCAGGCCTGAGCTTCTCCTCTCTCAGTGTCAGGGAGAGCCAAGTTCAGGACATTGGTCCACCAGAGACCTGCCAGCCCCATGTAATATCAAACAGCGAAAGCTCTCCCAGAGATCTCCATCTCAATGCTAAAACCCAGCTCCACTCAACAACCAGCAAGCCACAGTGTGGGACACCGTATGCCAAACAACTAGCAAGACAGGAACACAACCCCACCCAGTAGCAGAGAGGTGGCCTAAAATCATAATAAGTTCACAGACACCCCAAAACACACCACCAGATGCAGTCCTGCCCACCAGAAAGACAAGACCCAGGCTCATCCACCAGAACAGAGGCAGCAGTTCTCTCCACCAGGAAGTCCAAAAAACCCACTGAACCAACCTTACCAACTGGGAGCAGACACCAAAAACAACGGGAACTACGAATCTGCAGCCTGTGAAAAGGAGACCCCAAACAGTAAGTTAAGCAAAATGAGAAGACAGAGAAATACGCAGCAGATGAAGGAGTAAGGTAAAAAACCATCAGACAAAACAAATGGAGAGGAAACAGGCAGTATAACTGAAAAAGAATTCAGGGTAATGCCAGTAAAGATGATCCAAAATCTTGGAAATACAATGGAGAAAATACGTGAAACGTTTAACAAGGACCTAGAAGAACTAAAGAGCAAACAAACAGTGATGAACAACACAATAAATGAAATTAAAAATTCTCTAGAAGGAATCACTAGCAGAATAACTGAGGCAGAAGCACAGATAGGTGACCTGGAAGATAGAATAGTGGAAATAACTACTGCAGAGCAGAATAAAGAAAAAAGAATGAAAAGAATTGAGGACAGTCTCAGAGACCTCTGGGACAACATTAAACGTACCAACATTCAAATTATAGGGGTCCCAGAAGAAGAAGAGAAAAAGAAAGAGTCTGAGAAAATATTTGAAGAGATTATAGTTGAAAACTTCCCTAATATGGGAAAGGAAATAGTCAACTCCAGGAAGCACAGAGAGTCCCATACAGGACAAATTCAAGGAGAAACACACCAAAACACATATTAATCAAACTATCAAAAATTAAGTGCAGAGAAAAAATATTAAAAGCAGCAAGGGAAAAGCAACAAATAACATACAAAGGACTCCCCATAAGGTTAACAGCTGATCGTTCAGCAGAAACTCTGCAAGCCAGAAGGTACTGGCAGGACATATTTAAAGTGATGAAAGGGAAAAACCTACAACCAAGATTACTCGACCCAGCAAGGATCTCAAGCAGATTTAACGGAGAAATTAAAACCTTTACAGAGAAGCAAAAGCTAAGAGAATTCAGCACCACCAGGTCAGCTTTACAACAAATGCTAAAGAACTTCTCTAGGCAGGAAACACAAGAGAAGGAAAAGACCTATAATAACAAACCAAAGACAATTAAGAAAATGGTAATAGGAACATACATATGGATAACTACCTTAAATGTAAATGGATTAAATGCTCCACCCAAAAGACAGAGACTGGTCGAATGGTTACAAAAACAAGACCCATATATATCCTGTCTACAAGAGACCCACTTCAGACCTAGGAACACATACAGACTGAAAGTGAGGGGATGGAAAAGGATATTCCATGCAAATGGAAATTAAAAGAAAGCTGGAGTAGCAACTCTCATATCAGACAAAATAGACTTTAAAATAAAGACTATTACAAGAGACCAAGAAGGATACTACATAATGATCAAGGGATCAATCCAAGATGAAGATAAAACAATTGTAAATATTTATGCCCCCAACATAGGAGCACCTCAATACCTAAGGCAAATACTAACAGCCATAAAAGGGGAAATCGACAGTAACACAATCATAGTAGGGGACTTTAACACCCCACTTTCACCAATGGACAGATCATCCAAAATGAAAATAAATAAGGAAACACCAGCTTTAAATGATACATTAAGCAAGATGGACTTAACTGATATTTATAGGACATTCCATCCAAAAACAACAGAATACACTTTCTTCTCAAGTGCTCATGGAACATTCTCCAGGGTAGATCACATCTTGGGTCACAAATCAAGCCTTGGTAAATTTAAGAAAATTGAAATCGTATCAAGTATCTTTTCTGAACACAACGCTATGAGACTAGGTATCAATTACAGGAAAAAAACTGTACAAAGTACAAACACATGGAGGCTAAACAATACACTAGTAAATAACCAAGAGATCACTAAGAAATCAAAGAGGAAACCAAAAAATACCTAGAAACAAATGACAGTGAAAACACAATGACCCAAAACCTATGGGGTACAGCAAAAGCAGTTCTAAGAGGGAAGTTTATAGCAATACAATCCTACATCAAGAAGCAAGAAACAACTCAAATAAACAACCTAACCTTACACCTAAAGCAATTAGAGAAAGAAGAACAAAAAAACCCCAACGTTAGCAGAAGGAAAGAAATCATAAAGATCAGATCAGAAATAAATGAAAAAGAAATGAAGGAAACGATAGCAAAGATCAAGAAAACTAAAAGTTGTTTCTTTGAGAAGTTAAACAAAATTGATAAACCATTAGCCAGACTCATCAAGAAAAAAAGGGAGAAGACTCAAATCAGTAGAATTAGAAATGAAAAAGGAGAAGTAACAACTGACCCTGCAGACATACAAAGGATCATGAGAGATTACTACAAGCAACTCTATGCCAATATAATGGAAAACCTGGGAGAAATGGACAAATTCTTAGAAAAGCACAACCTTCTGAGACCGAACCAGGAAGAAAGAGAAAATATGAAAAGACCACTCACAAGCACTGAAATTGAGACTGTGATTAAAAATCTTCCAAGAAACAAAAGCCCAGGAACAGATGGCTTCACACGCGAATTCTATCAAACATTTAGAGAAGAGCTAACACCTATCCTTCTCAATCTCTTCCAAAATATAGCAGAGGGACGAAACTCACTCTACGAGGCCAGCATCACCCTGATACCAAAGCCAGACGAAGATGTCACACAAAAAAAGAAAACTACAGGCCAATATCACTGAACATAGATGCAAAAATCCTCAACAGAATACTAGCAAACAGAATCCAACAGCATATTAAAAGGATCATACACCATGATCAAGTGGGGTTTGTCCCAGGAATGCAAGGATTCTTCAATATATGCAAATCAATCAATGTGATAAACCATATTAACAAACTGAAGGAGAAAAATCATATGATTATAGATGCAGAAAAAGCTTTCGACAAAATTCAACACCCATTTATGATAAAAACCCTCCAGAAAGTAGGCATAGAGGGAACTTACCTCAACATAAGAAAGGCCATATATGACAAACCCACAGCCAACATCATCCTCAATGGTGAAAAACTGAAACCATTTCCACTAAGATCAGGAACAAGACAAGGTTGCCCACTCTCACCACTACTATTCAAAATAGTTTTGGAAGTTTTAGCCACAGCAATCAGAGAACAAGAAATAAAAGGAATCCAAATTGGAAAGAAGAAGTAAAACTGTCACTGCTTGCATATGACTTGATACTATACACAGAGAATCCAAAAGATGTTACCAGAAAACTACTAGAGCTAATCAATGAATTTGGTAAAGTAGCAGGATACAAAATAAATGCACAGAAATCTCTTGCATTCCTAAACACTAATGATGAAAAATCTGAAAGAGAAATTAAGGAAACACTCCCATTTACCATTGCAACAAAAAGAATAAAATACCTAGGAATATACCTACCTAAGGAGACAAAAGATCTGTATGCAGAAAACTGTAAGACACTGATGAAAGAAATTAAAGATGATACCAACAGATGGAGGGATATACCATGCTCTTGGATTGGAAGAATCAACATTGTGAAATTGACTACACTACCCAAAGCAATCTACAGATTCCATGCAATCCCTATCAAACTACCAATGGTATTTTTCACAGAAGTAGAATAAAAAATTGCACAATTTGTATGGAAACACCAAAGACCCTGCATAGCGAAAGCAGTCTTGAGAAAGAAAAATGGAGCCAGAGGAACCGGGTTCCAGACTTCAGACTATACTACAAAGCTACAGTAATCAAGACAGTATGGTACTGACACAAAAACAGAAATATAGATCAATGGAACAGGAGAGAAAGCCCAGAGATAAACCCACGCACATATGTTCACCTTATCTTTGATAAAGGAGGCAAGAATATTCAATGGAGAAAAGACAGCTTCTTCAATAAGTGGTGCTGGGCAAACTGGACATCTACATGTAAAAGAATGAAATTATAACACTCCCTAACCATATACAAAAATAAACTCAAAATGGATTAAAGACCTATATGTAAGGCCAGACACTATAAAACTCAGAGGAAAACATAGGCAGAACACTCTATGACATAAATCACAGCAAGATCCTTTTTGACCCACCTCCTAGAGAAAGGGAAATAAAGACAAAGATAAACAAATTGGACCTAATGAAACTTAAAGGCTTTTGCACAGCAAAGGAGACCATAAAGAAGATGAAAAGACAACCCTCAGAATGGGAGAAAATATTTGCAAATGAAGCAATTGACAAAGCATTAATCTCTAAAATATACAAGCAGGTCATGCAGCTCAATATCAAAAAAACAAACAACCCAATCCAAAAATGGGCAGAAGACCTAAATAGACATTTCTCCAAAGAAGATATACAGATTGTCAACAAACACATGAAAGGATGTTCAACATCACTAATCATTAGAGAAATGCAAATTAAAACTACAATGAGGTATCACCTCACACGGGTCAGAATGGCCATCATCAAAAAATCTGCAAATAATAAATGCTGGAGAGGGTGTGAAGAAAGGGAACCCTCTTGCACTGTTGGTGGGAATGTAAATTGATGCAGCCACTATGGAGAACAGTATGGAGGTTCCTGAAAAAACTAAAAATAGAACTACCATATGACCCAGCAATCCCACTACTGGGCATATACCCTGAGAAAACCATAATTCAAAAAGGGTCATGTACCACAATATTCATTGCAGCTCTATTTACAATAGCCAGGACATGGAAGCAACCTAAGTGTCCATTGACATATGTATGGATAAAGAAGATGTGGCACATATATACAATGGAATATTCCTCAGCCATAAAAAGAAACGAAATTGAGTTACTTGTAGTGAGGTGGATGGACCTAGAGTCTGTCATACAGAGTGAAGTAAATCAGAAAGAGAAAAATAAATACCGTATGCTAACACATATATATGGAATCTAAAGAAAAAAAAAAGTTTCTGAAGAACCTAGGGGCAGGACAGGAATAAAGACGCAGATGTAGAGAATGGACTTGAAGACAGGGAGGGGGAAGGGTAAGCTGGGGCAAAGTGAGAGAGTGGCATGGACATATATACACTACCAAATGTAAAATAGCTAGTGGGAAGCAGCCGCATAGCACAGGGAGATCAGTTCGGTGCTTTGTGACCACCTAGAGGGGTGGGATAGGGAGGGTGGGAGGGAGATGCAAGAGGGAGGGGATATGGGGATATATGTATATGTATAGCTGATTCACTTTGTTATATGGCAGAAACTAACAAACCATTGTAAAGCAAGTATACTCTAATACAGATGTTAAAAAAAAAAACAACCCAAGAAAGCCTCATCAAATTTTCCATTTTAAATAAAGTTACCTTTAACGTATGTCAACTTTACTGCAACAAAGCTGTTAAACATAAAAAAAATAAACACCTCAAGGAAACAAATTAAGTAGTTGGCATGTACAGCAGGACCCTGATTCCTGCAGCTACTTGGTGTCATTAAAAAGTGATTGCTCTAGTATTAAAAGGGATTAAAAATCATAGCATGCAGAAAAAATACGTGGTCTTGAATAGGATCCTGGCTATAAAATACTTTTTGCAAAATTTAGGAAATTTGAAGACACAGTGATTATTAGATATAGAAAATTATTATTAAATTTTAGGTGTTAATAGTGTTAATTGGCTCCATAATATAATTTTCTTAGTTTTAAGAGTTGTACAATGACATATTTAGAGATTGAATGTCAAGATATATGTATGTAGTTTTTTAGTAATTCAGTATTAAAAATAAAATATGCTAAGAAAAAAATGTGAAATTGTCTTCTCGTTAGTGTTTTATGCTGGACACCTAATTTTCAAGAATAGATTAGTGACGTTAAGTGGGAGATGATTGTTCTACCATACACATAATAAAGCTGTTATATTGGGCCCATGAACAGAAGGTGAGCAGTTTCAATGGAGCCTACAGTAATGGTGATGGTAATTCAATGCTCCATTGGTACCCTAAAGCCTGACCTGCTATGTGTCAAAAGGAAGGACAATATAGCCAACTTTCATTTTATCGTCTTTTACCTAAAAAATAAATTATGAGAAAAAGATGCTACTATTAAAACCTTCTGAATTGTCTTTCTCTCATTTTGGCATTGGTATTTTATTCTTCTTTTATAGTACTTATCATTCTTTTCATCTAGATCCACTCTCTCATGCTACTGTTACATCAGAAAGAAATCTTTTCCTCCTACCCCATTCTAGAGGCAAAATGAATGAATGAATTTAATAATTCATTTATTCAACAACTACTTACTGAGCACCTACTACAGTGATTCTTTTATTTTTCAATTCCTACTACAATGATTCTTTGTGCATTATAATTACCTGTGGAGTTTTTAAGAACTAGAATTTTCCGACAGATCCCAGCTGAGATCCCAGCAAGTAGCCAACAATAAACTGCCAGCCATATGAGTGAGTCACCTTGAACATCCAACCCAATAGGGGCTTGATAAGGCTAAAGTCCCTGACAACATGT
The DNA here is from genome assembly GCF_028021215.1 of Eschrichtius robustus. Classification (NCBI taxonomy): domain Eukaryota; kingdom Metazoa; phylum Chordata; class Mammalia; order Artiodactyla; family Eschrichtiidae; genus Eschrichtius; species Eschrichtius robustus. The sequence continues at coordinate 125,708,425 of NC_090845.1, forward strand.
GATAGCAACTGCATAAGAGATACCATGAGCCATGAGGAATGCCTGGCCAAACCCAGTCCGAATTCCTGACCCACAGAATCCTTGAGCAGAATAAAATGGTTGTTTTATGCCATTAAGATGTGAGATAGTTTATTTCTCAGCAATAATAACTGCATTGCTACCTCTAAGGATTGTTGTGAAGAAGAAATGAAGTATTTTACATATATAAATAAATATTGTGAACATCTAAGGCATTCTTTAATATCTACTGCATTTATTGTTAATTACAGGTCACATATCAGTTAGTCACGATCTATTTCATGCACATTGGTTTTGTCTTCCCAGATGTACTGTCAACTCATAACACCGGAGTCTAAGTATTACAATACCTTTGTATTACCTGCAGCCATTAGAATAGAACTGGGCACAGAATCAATAAAACCTTTTGGAAAGACTCTTGTCTTACATGTAATGTTGAAGGAGTTCACTAAAACTTGTTTGATATATTTCCAAAGTATCTATTGGAGTTTAAATGATTCTACTATCCAAATTCTGTTCACAGTACCCATATATCATTCTCTATTTGTTGTTAAGGCTGGCTCAATTATTCTAATTACTAACTCTTACTTTAATTGATTAAAAAAATAAGTTTAACCAGATGGCCTATCTCAATCACTTGCCTTTTTAAAGGGAAAGTTATACCTCAGCACATAAACTGAGAAGCTAATTCCTTTTGCAATTCTTCTTTTTAAGTATTCTAATTAAGTTTCCAAAGTAGTGCAATATAAAATAATCAGTGAAAGCCAAAAAAAAGTCATTAAGAATTTTAATTCCTCTCTTAACTTTTATTCTTAAACTTTTTTCCCTATGGACTCTCACTTTTTACTCTCTATTTTTCTTTATCCTCTCCTTGGGAGTTTAAACTCTTACAGTCATTTACTCAACTTTTATTTGTGTACGAGCCATACGAAAAACTGAAAATAAATGCAAACCACTGCAAAATACGAGTTGGAGAAAATCATGAATTCCATTGGAAGCTTGACTGCATCCACACTAGACTTGTGATTTAATTTCAACTAGGTCTTTCTGGATGTTCAGCAATCCCTCATCCTTCTTCTTACCTCACGTTGACTTCGTGTCACATTCCCCAGGGTTGTTGCTCCAAACCTCTCCAGTCACCTGCCAGGCCACTAGAAGGAGCTGACATTGCTGCTTACTTTATTTAGATCAGGGGTCCCCAACCCCCGGGCCGCGGACCGGTACCAGTCCATGGCCTGTTAGGAACCGGGCCGCACAGCAGGAGGTAAGCGTGGGCGAGCAAGCAAAGCTTCATCTGCCGCTCCCCATTGCTCGCATTACCGCCTGAACCATGCCCCCGCATAGCTCTCATTACCTCCTGAACCATCCCCCTGCTCCCCCGTCCATGGAAAAATTGTCTTCCACGAAACCGGTCCCTGGTGCCAAAAAAGGTTGGGGCCTGCTGATTTAGATGGAAGCTTTCCAGAGTAAGCTCTGTCGTCTTCTCCCTTTAATTCACAATCTCCTTATATGTTCAGTCATCTTTATTATTCTTCCTGATTATCTCGAAGCAAGAGCAGTTCCGCTACTATTCTAAGACTAATTTCTCCATCTGACTCTGGAATATCTTCATTCCTGCCTCTTTTATAAACTTATGCTATCAGTTATCCTTGTTTTTCTGGCATTTTCAGTCTCTGGCCATTGGCCGCTTTTCCATTAAACAGAAGTGTGGAAAACATCCATCAGAAGAAGTAGATCTGTCCCGATACTTTTAAGCCAACCTGCCCATCCAGGCCCTGGGAGTACCAAGTGACAGTAGAGGAGAGCTGAACACATCTGAAGTAATAGTGAGGGTAACCCCACCATTTTCATATTTTCCCCTATTCCCCTCTACCTCTGCCTGGCTTTTAACATCTATGCCTTTGTCTCCCATTTTAAGTCCTGTGTGTGCCTTGTGGACTGAATGATTTTTATCTCCTCTCTGGCTGTCTTTAAGAAAACTCTCTGACTATTCTCACTCTTTCTTTCTGCAGTAGGATTCTGCAAAGCAACTCCAGGTACCAGTTTCTTTGGTGGCCTTCCTTTGGAGAAACTGTTCTGACACAAAGCTGATAGAAGAGCATTTCTTAGCCACCTGGCCTGAGGGAGAGAAGGCTCCTGGAGCATGGCCTGTGGTATTCTGACTTATGTGATGCTGCTATTACTGTTAGCTAATATTGATATTTATTGAATACTAGCAGCCAGGCACCATCCTAAGCCCATTATAGGTATTGCCTCATTTAATCTTCACAACAACCCTTTAAGGTAGGATCATTATTGTCTCAGTCTTACATAGGAGGAAACTGAGTCACAGAATTATTAGTATCCTTGCTCAAGGTCCTGCACAGCTTGTTAATGAGAGAGAAGGGAGTCTAAACATCCAGTCTTTTCCAGAAACTATGCTATTCAGGCAAACTCTTCTAATGAGTTTGTACACAGTTTAAAGAAAAGCTCTTAACCGCTTCAATCATCATTTAATATCATTCTTCCCAAACTGTAGAACACTTCTTGGGAGCCTCATGTTGAAAGAAAATGACTAATAATCAAGTCAAGATCTAACTGGCTTGCCTCTTCTAATGACTGAATTTGATAATTGATAGTCTCAAGTGATTACAACATATCTAAGCATACCAAACACAAATGAAGTCACCAGCACCAGGATATTAACTATATGGTGTAAGAATCTTAAGTGTCAAGAACAATGATTTGAGGATAATCACCAAATTTTAAACTTGACAAACTTCATCCATAAATTAGATTCATTTAAATGGCTATACAAATCACTGATATCTTTCTCAAGATTTTTTTTTTTTAATTTAATGGGCAAATTAGTCCCTGATATAATTGTATATACAGTTACTGATTCAAAGAGCACTTCTGCAAAGGCAGTCTGGTGAGTAGCTAAAAGAATGATCCCAAGAGACTACAGAAAGATTTTCTCTACTATATTAGGTTCATAAAGGGTAATTCATAGCCAAAGGAAGGCTCATTTAGTAGTTTCCCAAAAAAAAGATGAGTTAAGAATTTTCAGACTCAGTCAAGTCAATTCTTTATATTCATATGGCACTTCACATTGTGTAAAGCATTTTTCCTTCCATTATTACAACTGAGGCTCTCAATTCCACTGGGTAGACAAGCTTTCCAGGAAATTTTGCTCCTACTTTAAAAATTTATTTCCTCTCTGCCTTTGCTTTCAGGAAGCCTAGATATAAAATGAATGATCAAGTATAAAAGTAAGTGTAACTTTGTATCCCTTACCTCTATATAATTCTGATCTTCTTCCTCTGCTTTTTAAAAAAAATTATTTAGTTGCTTTAAATATTTGATTATAAGTTTCCCCAAGTTCTTTACAAAGTATGTGGGATATAAATTTCAAACACATAAAAATTGATAAACCCTCTTCCTAGCAAAATGGTAGGCCCAAGGACTGATCACAAAGGGCACAAAACCCAATCTAGTTCCAAATTGCATCCATCAAAAGAGCCCTGCTACCTCACACCATCATAGAAAAAAGCCCAGAGCAACATAATATGATGAACAAAACAGATGTGCACTTAAGGCTTATTAAGATAAATTCATATTTCACATATTGTTCTCCCATGAACATTTAAGTATAAAGAGATCTATGTTATTTGATTAAGTGGATGCAAAGTATTTAATTTTACGGATGATTATTTAAATTTTTAAATTGTCTCCCATTAATGGACCTTTATAAGAAAGGTGGAACATATTGTTACAATAATTTTTATACTTTTAAAAATCTATATTTCCTGTTCATATCTTTACTCACTTCCCTATTTGGCTATTTCCAGGGTTTGTTTTTTTTTTTTTTCTTATTCATTTTATATATTATGGATCATTTTCTCTTTCTCTTGAGTGAAAAACATGTTTCACAGTCTATCAGAAACCTGAAGAAAATAAGTGAAAGAAGCATTCCATCTGGCAGAAGTACATTTAATGCACAGGAAAGAGCAAGTGAGTAGACCACACAAGGAAACCAGTATAATTAAATTACGTAATATAGAAGAAGTATGGTGGGGACATGAGGTCAGGTAAAGTCTGTGGTAAGATCATGTAGGGCCAAGTAGGCTGTTATAGGGTGCTTGGATTTTACTCTGAGTAAGATGGGAAACCGCTGGAAGATCATGAGGGACATGATCTGACTAATGTTTTAAAATAACTATTCTGATTTATGGATGGAACATAGACTTGTGGGAGGAGGGCAGGGCAAGGGCAGAATAAGGCAGAACTGTTAGGAAGAAATATGATGCTTTTGTGGACCAGAGTTGTCCTAGTGAGTCTCTGTCAGATTCTGCGTACATTCCGAAGATAAACCAAGCATGGTTTGCTGACAGATTAGATATGGAATGTGAAAGAAAAAAAGAGTTACGCTTGTGGGGGACCACTTGGACACCCAGAGTTAGTAGATTATTTTAACTGCAGACATTTGAGATTCAACACATACAGGAAGAAGACTTTCCAGAGTTTATCTGGAACTTGCCAGAGATTATCTGACTAAAGGCAGAAATTTCTGGGAGTGAGACTGCATCACTTTTTGGAGTAGCGTAACTCTCAGGAAAGAGAGAGAATAAAACTGACGTAAATCCCTCTCTTAGGATAATTTTTTCTGCCAGGGAAAAGACAGAGAAGACCACTCACACCTGCATAAAAATATAAGACCACTTACACCTGCATAAACAAATATTATCGCAAACTATCTTACCTCCCATTTGTTCCTCTAAAAGCCCATTTGTCTTTCCTTAAGTCATTTGATCTCCCCATAGAAGCCTTTTCTCCCTGCTCCATTTCCCCCTATTAAGTTAGGTCTATTAAGCTAGCTACTTCAATTGTGTGCATATGAATAAACTTTGTTTTTTTCCTCCTGTTAATCTGTCAATTTCAGTTAAATTCTCAGGCCCCCAACTACTGAACCTAAGTCTATAGTGGAAAATTTTCTCCTTTTAACATATTCTAAGGTTCTTGGTCTAAACAACTGGGAGGATAGAGTTGCCATCAATAGAGATGGGGGAACCTTAAGTTCAAGTAGGTTACACACAGGAAATCAAAATTTCAGGTAAATTTAAAATGTCTATTAGAAATTCAAGTAAACCCCCCACACTACTCAGTCAGCTGTAGTTGCCCCTTGCCACTACTGCTGGCCCCGGCCCATGCCACTACATGAGTGTCTGCAACTGTCCCCTGCCACTATGCAAGCACCTGCAGGCAGCCTCTGCAGAAAAGCATGTGCACACCACCAACTGGAGCCACCACCACCATCTGCCCTGATTCCAAGTTGCTGGACCTGGGGGCACTGCTAAGGACCCCATCAGCCCTTGTAGCCACTGTAGACTCTCCACAGTTCTCACCAAGGATCACGACTTGTCGATGTCGGGCCCCGAGTGCCTAAGCCAATGAGACACCACACCCCCCTGGGCCCAGAGACTCGCCATGTCCCTTCATGTGGCACACTACACCACTAGACTTGAGATCACAGCAGGCTCCAGCATGCTCCCACTTGCAGAAGTTCTTTCCTTACCAAAGTCAGTCCATTAAGTCTGGAAGAGGTGATTGGTTCTTCAAATGTGCAGACACCTACATAAGGCTATAGGGATCATGAAGAATCAGGGAAACATGATACCACCAAAGGAACAAAATGTTCAGTAAATGACCCCAAAGAAATGGAGATCCATTCTCCAGGACAGATCACATATTAGGTCACAAAATAAATCTTAGCAAATTTAAGAACATTGAAATCATATGTCTCCTTTCCAACCACAATGGTATGAAACAAGAAATCAATAATAAGAGGAAAATTTGAAAATTCACAAATTTGTGGAAACTAAACAACATATTCCTGAACAACCAATAGGTCAAAGAATAAATCAAGAGCAAAATAAAAAAAAATCTTGAAACAAATGAAAATGGAAACACAACATACCAAATCTTATGAGATACAACAAAAGCATTCTACGAGGGAAGTTCATAGCAATAAATGCCTACATTAAGTGAAAGAAAGATCTCAAATAAACAATCTCACTTTATATCTCAGGGAACTAGAAAAAGAAAAAAACTAAGCCTGAAATTAGCAGAAGGAAGGAAATAGAAAGATCAGAGTCAAAATAAATGAAATAACACCAGAAAAACAATAGAAAAGATCAACAAAACTAAGAGCTGGTTTTTAGAAAAGATCAAAAAAAATTGACAAACCTTTATCTAGATTAAGGAAAAAAGAGAGAAGACTAAAATAAATAAAATCAAACGTGAAAGAGGAGACATTATAACTGATACCACAGAAATACAAAATATAAGAGACTACTATAGACAATTATACACCAACAAATCAAATTACCTAGAATAACTGGATACATTCAAAGAAACATACAACCTACAAAGACTGAGTCATGAAGAAATAGAGATTCTGATCAGATTAATAAGGATAATCCTATGGCTTGTTCAGGAACATACCTCAATGTAATAAAGGCAATATATGACAAGCCTGTGGCTAACATCATACTCAATGACGAAAGTTTGAAAGCTTTTCCTTTAAGATCAGGAACAAGACAAGGTTGCCCACTCTCACCACTCCTACTGAAATATTACTGGAAGTCTTAGTGACAGCAAATAAGTTAAGAAAATGAAATAAAAGACATCTAAATCAGACAGGAAGAAGTAAAATTGTCTGTTTGCAGGTGATATAATCTTATAAAAGAAAACCCTAAAGACTCCACCAAAAAACCTGTTAAATGTAATAAACAAATTCAGTAAATATTCAGGATAGAAAATCAAAATACAAACTTGATTGTGTTTCTATGCACTAATAATGAACTATGTGAAAGAGAAATAAAGAAAACCATCCCATTTAGAATAGCATTAAAAATAGTAAAATACTTAGGAACACATATTTTTTTAACATCTTTATTGGAGTAAAATTGCTTTACAAAGGTGTGTTAGTTTCTGCTTTGTAAGAAAGTGAATCAGCTATACATATACATATGTTCCCATACCTCTTCCCTCTTGCGTCTCCCTCCCTCCCACCCTCCCTATCCCACCCCTCTAGGTGGTCACAAAGCACCGAACTGATCTCCCTGTGCTATGCGGTTGCTTCCCACTAGCTATCTATTTTACATTTGGTAGTGTATATATGTCCATGCCACTCTCTCACTTCGTCCCAGCTTACCCTTCCCCCTCCCCATGTCCTCAAGTCCATTCTCTATGTCTGTGCCTTTATTCCTGTCCTGCTCCTAGGTTCTTCACAACCATTTTTTTTTTTTTTTTAGATTCCATATATATGTGTTAGCATACGGTATTTGTTTTTCTCTTTCTGACTTACTTCACTATGTATGACAGACTCTAGGTGCATCCATCTCACTACAAAATAACTCAATTTTGTTTCTTTTATGGCTAAGTAATATTCCATTGTATATATGTGTGCCACATCTTCTTTATCCATTCATCTGTCGATGGACACTTAGGTTGCTTCCATGTCCTGGCTATTGTAAATAGAGCTGCAATGAACATTGTGGTACATGACTCTTTTTGAATTATGGTTTTCTCAGGGTATATGCCCAGTAGTGGGATTGCTGGGTCATAGGGTAGTTCTATTTTTAGTTTTTTAAGGAACCTCCATACTGTTCTCCATAGTGGCTGTATCAATTTACATTCCCACCAACAGTGCAAGAGGGTTTCCTTTTCTCCACACCATCTCCAGCATTTATTGTTTGTAGATTTTTTGATGATGGCCATTCTGACTGGTGTGAGGTGATACCTCATTGTAGTTTTGATTTGCATTTCTCTAATGATTAGTAATATTGAGCACCCTTTCATGTGTTTGTTGGCAATCTGTATATCTTCTTTGGAGAAATGTGTGTTTAGGTCTTCTGCCCATTTTTGGATTGGGTTGTTTGTTCTTCTGATATTGAGCTGCATGAGTTGCTTGTAAATTCTGGAGATTAATCCTTTGTCAGTTGCTTCATTTGCAAATATTTTCTGCCATTCTGAGGGTTGTCTTTTCGTCTTGTTTATGGTTTCCTTTGCTGTGCAAAAGCTTTTAAGTTTCATTAGGTCCCACTTGTTTATTTTTGTTTTTATTTCCCTTTCTCTAGGAGGTGGGTCAAAAAGAATCTTGCTGTGATTTATGTCATAGAGTGTTCTGCCTATGTTTTCTTCTAAGAGTATTATAGTGTCTGGTCTTACATTTACGTCTTTAATCCGTTTTGAGTTTATTTTTGTGAATGGTGTTAGGGAGTGTTATAATTTCATTCTTTTACAGGTAGCTGTCCAGTTTTCCCAGCACCACTTATTGAAGAGGCTGTCTTTTCTCCATTGTATACTCTTGCCTCCCTTATCAAAAATAAGGTGACCATAGGTGGGTGGGTTTATCTCTGGGTTTTCCATCCTGTTTCATTGATCTATATTTCTGTTTTTGTGCCAGTACCATACTGTCTTGATTACTGTAGCTTTGCAGTATATTCTGAAGTCAGGGAGCCTGATTCCTCCAGCTCCGTTTTTCTTTCTCAAGATTGCTTTGGCTACTCGGGGTCTCTTGTGTTTCCATACAAATTGTGCAATCTTTTGTTCTAGTTCTGTGAAAAATGTCATTGGTAGTTTGATAGGGCTGGCATGGAATCTGTAGATTGCTTTGGGTAGTGTAGTCAATTTCACAATGTTGATTCTTCCAACCCAAGAACATGGTATATCTCTCCATCTGTTTGTATCATCTTTAATTTCTTTCATCAGTGTCTTATAGTTCTCTGCATACAGGTCTTTTGTCTCCTTAGGTAGGTTTATTCCTAGGTGGTTTATTCTTTTTGTTGCAATGGTAAATGGGAGTGTTTCCTTAATTTCTCTTTCAGATTTTTCATCATTACTGTATAGGAATGCAGGAGATTTCTGTGCATTTATTTTGTATCCTGCTACTTTACCAAATTCATTGATTAGCTCTAGTAGTTTTCTGGTAGCATCTTTAGGATTCTCTACGTATAGTATCATGTCATCTGCAAACAGTGACAGCTTTACTTCTTCTTTTCTGATTTGGGTTCCTTTTATTTCTTTTTCTTCTCTGATTGCTGTGGCTAAAACTTCCAATACTATGTTGAATAATAGTGGTGAGAGTGGACAACCTTGTCTTGTTCCTGATCTTAGAGGCAATGGTTTCAGTTTTTCACCATTGAAAACGATGCTGGCTGTGGGTTTGTCATATACTGCCTTTATTATGTTGAGGTAAGCTCCCTCTATGCCTACTTTCTGGAGGGTTTTTATAAGAAATTGGTGTTGAAATTTGTCAAAAGCTTTTTCTGCATCTACTGAGATGATCATATGGTTCTTCTCCTTCAGTTTGTTACTATGGTGTATCACATTGATTGATTTGTGTATATTGAAGAATCCTTGCATTCCTCAGATAAACCCCACTTGATCATAGTGTATGATCGTTTTAATGTGCTGTTGGATTCTGTCTGCTAGTGTTTTGTTCAGGAGTTTTGCATCTATATTCAGCAGTGATATTGGCCTGTAGTTTTCTTTTTTCGTGACATTTTTGTCTGGTTTTGGTATCAGGGTGATGGTGGCCTCGTAGAATGAGTTTGGGAGGGTTCCTCCCTCTGCTATATTTTGGAACACTTTGAGAGGGATAGGTGTTAGCTCTTCTCTAAATGTTTGATAGAATTTGCCGGGGAAGCCATCTGGTCCTGGGCTTTTGTTTGTTGGAAGATTTTTAATCACAGTCTCAATTTCCATGCTTGTGATTGGTCTTTTCATATTTTCTATTTCTTCCTGGTTCAGTCTCGGAAGGTTGTGCTTTTCTCAGAATTTGTTCATTTCTTCCAGGTTGTCCGTTTTATTAGCATATAGGTGCTTGTAGTAATCTCTCATGATCCTTTGTATTTCTGCAGTGTCAGTTGTTACTTCTCCTTTTTCGTTTCTAATTCTATTGATTTGAGTCTTCTCCCTTTTTTTCTTGATGAGTCTGGCTAATGGTTTATCAATTTTGTTTATCGTCTCAAAGAACCAGCTTTTAGTTTTACTGATCTTTGCAATAGTTTCCTTCATTTCTTTTTCATTTACTTCTGATCTGATCTTTATGATTTCTTTCCTTCTACTAACTTTGGGGTTTTTTTGTTCTTCTTTCTCTAATTGCTTTAGGTGTAAGGTTAGGTTGTTTATTTGAGATGTTTCTTGTTTTTTGAGGTAGGATTGTATTGCTATAAACTTCCCTCTTAGAACTGCTTTTGCTGCATCCCATAGGATTTGGGTCATTGTGTTTTCATTGTCATTTGTTTCTAGGTATTTTTTGATTTCCTCTTTGATTTCTTCAGTGATCTCTTGGTTATTTAGTAGTGTGTTGTTTAGCCTCCATGTGTTTGTATTTTTTACAGACTTTTTCCTGTAATTGATATCTATTGTCACTGCCTTGTGGTCGGAAAAGATACTTGATACGACTTCAATTTTCTTAAATTTACCAAGGCTTGATTTATGACCCGTGATATGATTTATCCTGGAGAATGTTCCATGAGCACTTGAGAAGAAAGTGTATTCTGTTGTTTTTGGATGGAATGTCCTATAAATATCAATTAAGTCCATCTTGTTTAATGTATGGTTTAAAGCTGGTGTTTCCTTATTTATTTTCATTTTGGATGAATCATCCGTTGGTGAAAGCGGGGTGTTAAAGTCCCCTACTGTGATTGTGTTACTGTCGATTTCCCCTTTTATGGCTGTTAGCATTTGCCTTATGTATTGAGGCGCTCCTATGTTGGGGGCATAAATATTTACAATTGTTGTATCTTCTTCTTGGATTGATCCCTTGATCATTATGTAGTGTCTTTCTTTGTCTCTTGTAATAGTCTCTATTTTAAAGTCTATTTTGTCTGATATAAGAATTGCTACTCCAGTCTTCTTTTGAGTTCCATTTGCATGGAGTATCTTTTTCCATCCCCTCTACTTAAGATCAAATTTATCCAAGGAGGTAAAAGATCTATATACTGAAACAATGAGATATTGGTGAAAGAAACTGAAGAAGACACACAAAAAATCAAAAGATATACTATGTTCACTGATTAGAACAGTTAATAGTGTTAAAACCTCCATAGTGCTCAAGGTAATCTGCAGATCCAATGCAATCCCTATCAAAATTATGATAGTATTGTTCACAGAAATAGAAAAACCAATCCTAAAATTTGTATGGAACCACAAAAGACCCCAAATAGCCAAAGAAATCCTGAGAAAGCACAAAGCTGCATGCATCACACTTCCTGATTTCAAGCTATACAGTAAAGCTATAGTAATCAAAACAATACAGTCCTGGCATAAAAGCAGACACACAGACCAATGAACAGAATTGAGAGCACAGACAAACCCATATATACACAGTGAACTAAAATTTTACAATGGAGCCAAGAATGTTTAGTGGGGAAAGGATAGTCTCTTCAATAAGTGGTACTGGGAAAACTGGATATTCATATATAAAATAATGAAATTGGATCCCTATCTTACACCACTTACAAAAATTAACTTGTAATGGATTCAGAATTCAAACATAACCTCTGAACCCATAAAACCTGTAGAAGAAGACATAAGGAAAAATCTCTTTGACATTGGTTTTGGTGGTGATTTCTTGCATGTGACACCAAAAGCACAAGCAACAAAAGCAATATAAACAGGTGGGACTACTTGAAATTAAAAAGCTTTTGCACAGCAAAGGAAACCATCAACAAAATGAAATGGCAACCTATGGAATAGGTGAAAATATTTGCAATCCATACATCTGATAAGGGGTTAATACCCAAAATATATAAGGAACTCCTACAACTCATTATTTTAAAAAATAATACAATTAAAAAGTGAGCAAAAGATCTTAATAGACATTTTCCCATAGAAGACAGACAAGTGGCCAAAAAGTACATGAAAAGGTGCTCAATATCACTAGTCATCAGGGAAATGTAAATCAAAACCACAAGGAGATATCACCTTATACCTGTTAGGATGGCCACGTCAAAAATACAAGTGCTGGTGAGGATGTGGATAAAAGGGAACCCTTGTGCATTGTCGATGGGAGTGTAAATAGGTACAGCCATTATGGAAAATAGCATATAGATTCCTCAAAACAAATTTTTTTTAAAGTAGAACTACCATATGATCCAGCAATCCCACTTCTGGATATATATAGAAAGGAAATGAAAGGAGTATCTCAAAGAGATTTCTTCATTTCCAAGTTCATCACAGCATTATTCAAAATAGGCAAGATATGGAAACAGCTTAAGTGTCCATCAATGGCTGCATGAATAAAGAAAGTGTGAAATAAATATTTATATAATGGAATATTACTTACCCATAAAAAGAATAAAATTTTGCCACTGTGACAACACAGATTAACTTTGAAGGCATTATGCTAAGTGAAAGAAGCCAGGCAGAGAAAGACAAATACTGTATGATATTATTTATATGTGGAGTCTAAACAAACCAAACTCATAGAAACAGAGAGGAGACTGGTGATTGTCAGTGGCTGTGGGATGAGAGAAATGAGGAGATTTTAGTTAAAAGTTTATAAACTTCCAGATGTAAGATGAATAACTTCTGGGGATCTAAAAAGTACACATGGTCACTACAGTTAGCAATGTTCATCTGTATACTTAAAAGTTGCTAAGCAAGTGGATCTTAAATGTTCTCACCACCACCAACACCACAACAAAAACTGGTAATTATGTGAAGTGATAGATATGTTAACTAACCTTATTGTGGTAATTATTTCACTATATATACATGTATACATATATATATATATATATATATAAAATCATCACATTGTACATGTTACACTTGTACAATGTTATATGTCAGTTATATTTCAATAAAGCTGGGAAAAGAACCACTAATTCTAATATAACTGTATACTCAGTAACAGGTAGTGTCAGGAATCTTAAATATAATTTTTCCACATAAGCTCTTTTAAGACCAATTTCTCAAAATCAGTTGAACAACTATTTATTAGTTACTATTATTACAGCATAGGAAAACTGTATAAATCCTCGCAAAGTTAGAAGAAATAACAAACTAGCAAAAAGTAAATTACAACCTTGTATTTAATAGAACTCAGCAAATAATTAAAATCATTAAAATATAACAGGATTGTAAAAAATCGCCTTAAATGTCATTAAACAAATTAAAAATTGTTTCTCTTTGTGAAAGGAAGAAAAAAGGAATGTTATGGTGAACTGAATTACCTTAAGAGTAGGAAATCAATTTAGTAGCTTTAAAATAGAGCAATGTTCTTTTGGATAACCATATACTTTTTCATCTAAACAGAAACATTTCTGATACTGAAAAAAGCACTGAAAATAATCAACAGTCATAAATCATAAACAGGATATATGGTCATCATCCCAATTTTGTTCAATTTATTAGAAATATTAAACTTGAGGTTTTGTTATTGTTAAAAAAGAAGAAATCCTAGTAGAAAAGTCAAGTGACTTAGAAATGAGTGCTTGGAATTCAGGAGAGAGATCAGACTAGAGATATAAATTTAGGAGTCATTGCTATGGTTTAGAAAAATTGGGAACTTTTAGATGATATATAAAACTGTAGGCTTGAGACCACCAAGGAAATGAGGGTAAATGGAGAAGAAAGGGGTAATTGTGTCAAATGCTGATTATGGGTCAAATAAAATGAAAACTGAGAATGGACCATTTAATCTGGCGGTGTCGTGCCCACTAGTGATCTTGACAAGCACTGTTTCAGTGGAGCGATGGTAACAAATGACTGAGTAGAGCAAGTTCAAAGAAGAATGGGAGGAGTAGAAGTGGAGAGGAAATGTTGACAACTCCAAAGAGTTTTACTTAAAGGGGAGGAGAGAGACGAAGCAGTAGCTTAAGTGGGATGCGGTGATAGGTATCTGAGGAAACTCATTTCTGGTTCTTTCAATTTTCTCAGTGAAAAAGGCAGCAAGGTCTTTAGATGAGAGTGAGGATGAGGGAAGAGGAACTGGGGACTTGAGGCAAGAGTGATACAGTGAATGGACTGAGAAAAAATAGAGCCTGACTGCCACACATATTAAGCACCTACATGACTCTGGTGGTCGTGTTCTTAAAGTGAGCAACAGCATGGTGGTGTGTTTTCCCTGTGCCATATTCAGCTTAGGAACAAGAGTCATACATTTATTAATTCTACGTGAAGAAAAAAAATTTTTATGGTGGGACGGACACAGGAGGTTCAGACTCCTGTAGTGTTTTTTTCCTTAAAATACTGCCTAGTATACTTGTGTCTAATTCAATTGCTTTAAAATTCTTCTGTTTGAAATTTTCTATTTGTGTAGGATCATTTTCCTCCTGTTCATTAGTTTTTGTCTGAAGGGTTTCCTCTGGCTAACTTTGATTGCAAATTCATATTTAAAAATGAGGCAATAGATATGCAATAGATAAGCTACCTAGGAACAGTGTGTATTGGGTGGGACTTTTGTATAGTCAGTTTTTCTTTAGAGTTGATTGGAGTCACGGGCAACCTTATACCAGAATGGGTAGTGTTTCATTCTAGAGCAGGCGTTCTTAATCCTGGCTGCACAATTAGAAACATTTGGGGAGCTGTTAAAAACGATCAATGCAGAATTTTCCTCCCAGACATTCTGATTCAAGTACTCTCTTCCGTGCAAGAATGCGTACTAGAATGCAGGTGAGTGTGATGTAATTAGAGGTATATCTGCAAATCCTTTCAAATATTAATAGTAAACATTTCAACACTCTTCATGATTCAGTGTTTTAGACTTGGGATGTTGTGTTACACTGCATCTGAGAGATGCCAATATCTTCCCCATACCACTCCACAGAAACCACTTGTTCTGAGCTTTCAGGAAAAAAAAAATCCAAAACTTACAAACAAACAAAAATATAATTACATTACCTTTTAATACAATGTTAGAGCATTTCCTGTTGAGCCCACTGAAAGTCACTGACTCTCAGGAAATGTACCTTTATCTGATCATCAAGGCCCAGATGTTCTATGGTACCTTGAACTGTAGAACACAGAAATAGTGAAATGACGTTTTTTCCTTTCTGATGGAGAACATAATACCAAAGGTTATGATTTTATTCCTTGATAGGATAGTAACCAGTTTTGTATCTAACCCAGCAAATGCATTTCAACATCTCTGTCCCCAATAATTCTGTAAGTTCAAGTTCCTCGAATCCTTTTGGAGCTAGCTCTGTTATTTCTCTGCTTCCCTCAATAATGAATTGAATAAAATTTTGACACATGCTCACTATATATTTGTAGGAGAATAATGTTTTTAACAAATGAGTTATATACGTTCACAGTTTACAGTAGTTTTACATAGATGTGATCATCACCTGAGGAACCACTGGAGCAGAGAGTAACCTTCAGTCAATGAAGGTTGCAATAGGAGCACCTCTAGGATCCTATAAGCCTTCCTGACCACCCTCTTCCAGAGCTAACAAGGCCAGCTAGTGAGTTTGAGCTGAGAACAGACAAATTGGGCTGATTTTCAGATCTCACATGACAAAGTCTGTTTTAAGCATCTTAATATTTTAAAAATTGGACTCTACTTCTGTATGTTATAACTGTCTGCCAGTTAGAAACTGATGGAACCTGGTGATTGTCTTCCCAGGAGTCTGAAAGACCTGTTTTGGGTGCCAGAGGTGGTCTACAGATTAAGAGTCTGGAAGACCTCTGTGGCTGTCTTTCTTTCAGTTTAAAGACTGAAGGCTTGAGCATGGTGTCCCAGCTGTGGTACCACTGTTTGTATCTGAAAGTCCATGAAATGTCGTAAGGTGAGGTGAAGTAGTGGACTTGCAGACATCTGCAAGTGTTTCTTTTGTTTAAGAAATGCTGTAGCTGGTGGCTACGAAGTCCCAGGGTGAATGGAAAAGAAATTAGTGTCATCTACTTCTCTTTATGTCATGTCTGAAGAGTGGTGAAAGCCTCTATTTTTTTTTTTTTTTAATGGATTAGAATGAGCAATTATCCAGTCTCTCAGGGTTCTGTTTATTTGTAAAGGTTCTTCGACTTTTTTTTTTGTTGTCTGGTTTTGCCTGAAGAACTTTATCACATGTATATATTTGTACCTATAGTTATTTTAGATTTATGTGTGTCTACGACTCTAAAAATGAGCAGTTCTAACTCCTCCTCACAGAGGGGAAGTAACTGACCATTTCCAATGATCTGCCTGTGTTTGTAGGGCTATGTATCTATGAATGGCTCCTTGGGGGGCACTCTTGGAGATTAATTGAGCATGTAAGTCTGTCATTTGTCTGATGTAGAACTCAAAAGACAGATTTATGAGCAGATAGAAAGGAAATGCAAATTGGTAACAAGCTAACAATTCGTGTCATAAAATTGTACTAATGAAAATTTCTGTGACTCACTTTTAGTACTTGGTAATACAGAATTATATCTGGATCTAAGTTCACATAATGTTCCTAATCAAGGTGAATCCTTGGACATATCAGATTGGTCTGAAAATTTTGGTTTATAAACACTGTATTCTCTGTGATCTTGTTACATTGGGGAAGATAATATAAGCTGTGTTAGCTTGGGTCCCCCAAAAGCAAATTCTGAAACAAAGAATTTGCCTGCAAGAAGTTAATTTGGAAGCTGATCTCAGGAAGCACTGTGAAAGAGTGGGGAACTGGGACTCAATCCCACTGACCCACTGAGAGCTAAGGAAACTGGAGTATTTACTTTACCAACTCCTTTCACTGGTTAAGTGTGTTCTGAAGTATTAACTTCTCAGAAAATCTGGCTAACTCACGGATAGGCCTAGCATGCTCTAGGGTTACAAAACGCCCTCAAGCAGACAGATACAAAAAGCTATCTGCAAGTACAAGAACTCCCTGTGGTGACCTCTGGGATAGGCCAAGGTGATACGCAAGGGGCACCAATAGCATCTACTTACAAGCTAATATTTAGTTTTTTATAAGACTTGGGTTTGTCTTTTTCATGCAAAGCCGAGTTAATTTGAACTTTCTAAATATTTCTACACTGCTTTTTATGACAGATAAGTGAACAGTGTTTACACAATGTATTGAATTCTAATGACTGTCTCTCTAAATCAATGATTAATTTTTATGAACCTCAGACAATTTCTATTTTCACTGTTGATGTGAATTTGTAAATGTCATCTCTTAGAAATATTTTTAATATCAGTAATGTTTGTGGGTGGTGGTGTGGTGAATTGGGAGATTGGGTTTGACATATATACACTAATATGTATAAAATGGATAACTAATAAGAATCTGCTGTATAAAAAAACAAATAAAATAAAATTCAAAAAAGAACAAATAATGTTTGTGTTGCTCTATTGTGTCAACTTAAATATAATTTCCAAGTTCATCAAATGACTTTAAACCTAAATCTAACATTATATTTACTTAATTGATAAGAAAATTTTAGTTACCTGGAAACATTTTAAAAACATTAAAATTCATAGAGATAGAGAGAGCAAAGGTCACCAAATAAAGTTTTTACTTACTTAGACTGCTCTATTTTTGCTTTTTGTAAAACTTCGATAAATATGGAAAATTTAATGTGGTTTATGCCTTCCCTTATAATATGCTTATAAGGTTAAGTATATTTTAAAGCTAAACATTGAAAACTTCAAAATATTGTCATCTGATTATTCATTATATGTGTGTGTGTATGTGTATGTCGGTGTGACATGTATATGCATGTCTACATTAATATGCAAAAGAAGCTTATGTATGATAAAGAGGAAAGGACCGGCAATTCACAGCTGGCCTTGGAGTACTCAATCTGCTTTTAACAAAAGTGAACAGTGTTTTCTTGACCTTCTGTGAAATAAGCCCGTAGAGCAGAGATTCTTTATCTTGCCAGAAAAATCTCATGAGAGATTATTTTTCACCAATAAATATGATATTTTCTGTAAGTTATTCATAGATGTCCTTCATCAGTTTGAAGAAGGTACCTACTAAACCTATTTTGGTAAGAGATTTTACCATGAATGATTTTGAATTTTGTTTACTACCTCAGAGAGATTGCGGGTTCAGTTCCAGATTCACTATAAAGTGAATATTGCAATAAAGCTAGTCACATGAATTTTTTGATTTCCCTGTACATATAAAAGTAATGTTTGCACTATACTGTAGTCTATTAAGTATGCAATGACATTATGTCTAAGAAAATGTACACACATAAATTTAAAAATACCTTATTTCTAAAAAACGTTAAGCATCATCTGAGCCTTCAGTGAGTAATAGTAATATTAAAGATCACTGATCACAGATCACCATAACATGTATAATAATAATGAAAAACTTTGAAATATTGTGAGAATATGAAATGAACAAATACTGTTGGAAAAATGGTGACGATAGACTTGCTTTACACAGGGTTACCACAAACCTTCAATTTGGAAAAATGTAATATCTACAAATCACAATAAACTGAAGTTCAGTAAAACGAGTTATGCCTGTATAACTAGTAACTTTGTACTTAATAAAATGATAATGTGGTTTCTGTTTTATTCTCTGAATATGATGAATTATAGTGATTAGTTTTTAAATGTTAAACCAACCTTGAATTCTTGTAGTTAAACCCTACTTATTCATGATTCATTAACCTTTTTATATATTGTTATCTGTTTGTCCACAGAGATTAGACATTTTATATCTATATTTATGAGGGATATTGGTTTGAAAGGTTCTTTTTTTGAAATTTCTTTGTTAGGTTTTCCATAGCGGCTACACCAATTTACATTCCCTTTAACCACTTTTAAGTGTACATTTCAGTGGCATTAATTGCATTCACAGTGTTTTGCAAACATCACCACTACTTATTTTTAAAACTTTTTCATCATCTCAAACAGAAATTCTGAAACCATTAAGCAGTAACTCCCCATCTTCTCTTACCTCCAACCACTGGTAACCTCTAATCTACTTTGTCTCTATGAGTTTTCTTATTATAGGTATCTTTTTTTTTTTAATCTTTTTAAGATTTTTTTTAATACATCTTTATTGGAGTATAACTGCTTTACAATGTTGTGTTAGTTTCTGCTGTACAACAAAGTGAATCAGCTATATGCATACATATATCCCCATATCTCCTCCCTCTTGTGCCTCCCTCCCACCATCCCTATCCCACCGCTCTAGGTCGTCACAAAGCACCGAGCTGATCTCCCTGTGCTATGCGGCTGCTTCCCACTAGCTATCTATTTTACATTTGGTAGTGTATAGATATCCATGCCACACTCTCACTTCGTCCCAGCTTACCCTTCCCCCTCCCCGTGTCCTCAAGTCCATTCTCTACGTCTGCATCTTTATTCCTGTCCTGCCCCTAGGTTCTTCAGAACCATTTTGTTTTGTTTTTTTTTTTTTGATTCCATATATATATGTGTTAGCATACGGTATTTGTTTTTCTCTTTCTGACTTACTTCACCGTGTATGACAGACTCTAGGTCCATCCACCTCACTACAAATAACTCCATTTCGTTTCTTTTTATGGCTGAGAACCTTTTTGTTTTTAAGATTCCATATATATGTGTTAGCATACGGTATTTGTTTTTCTCTTTCTGACTTACTTCACCGTGTATGACAGACTCTAGGTCCATCCACCTCACTACAGATAACTCCATTTCGTTTCTTTTTATGGCTGAGAAATATTCCATTGTATCTATGTGCCGCATCTTCTTTATCCATTCATCCGATGATGGACACTTAGGTTGCTTCCATGTCCTGGCTATTGTAAATAGTGTTGCAATGAACATTGTGGTACATGACTCTTTTTGAATTATGGTTTTCTCAAGGTATATGTCCAGTAGTGGAATTGCTGGGTAATATGGTAGCTCTGTTTTTAGTTTTTTTAAGGAACCTCCATACTGTTCTCCATAGTGGCTGTATCAATTTACATTCCCACCAACAGTGCAAGAGGGTTCCCTCTTCTCCACACCCTCTCCAGCATTTATTGTTTGTAGAACTTTTGATGATGGCCATTCTGACTGGTGTGAGGTGATACCTCATTGTAGTTTTGATTCGCATTTCTCTGATGATCAGTGATGTTGAGCATCCTTTCATGTGTCTGTTGGCCATCCGTATATCTTCTTTGGAGAAATGTCTATTTAGGTCTTCTGCCCATTTTTGGATTGGGTTTTTTTTTTTTTTTTTTTTTGATATTGAGCCGCATGAGCTGCTTGTATATTTTGGAGATTAATCCTTTGTCAGTTGCTTCGTCTGCACGTATTTTCTCCCATTCTGAGGGTTGTCTTTTTGTCTTCTTTATGGTTTCCTTTGCTGTGCAAAAGCTTTTACGTTTCATTAGGTCCCAATTGTTCTTTTTTGTTTTTATTTCCATTACTCTAGGAGCTGGGTCAAAAAGGATCTTGCTGTGATTTATGTCATAGATTGTTCTGCCTATGTAAGTAGAATCATATAATAGCTGTCCTATTGTGGCTGATTTGTTTTACTTAGCCTAATGCTTTCAACATTCATCCATGTTGTAGTACGTATCAGAATTTCATTCTTTTTAATGGCTGAATAATATTTCACTATATATCTAAATCACATTTTATTTATCTATTTGTCTGTTGATGGACACTTCGTTCTTTCTACCTTCTGGCCGTTATGAATAATGCTGCAATGAACATCGGAATACAAAGATCTGTTTGAGACCCTGCTTTCAACTCCTTTGGGTATATACCTGGGAGTGGAATTGTTGAGTCATAGGTGGCGATTCTATGTTTAGTTTTTAGAGTAATCAAGCATTTTCCATTTTCCATTCACACCAGCAATGATGTACCAGATTTCCCATTTTCCCACATTCTTGCTAGCACTTATTATTATAATGTTTTTAATATAGCCATCTTAGGTATGAAGTGCCATTTCATTGTGGGGTGGTTTTGCATTTCCCTAACTACCAATGAGGTTGAGCATATTTTCATGTGCTTATTGTCAATTTGTATATCTTCTTTGAGAAACGTCTGTTTAAATCCTTTGTGATTTTTAAATTAGATTGTATGTCTCTTTGTTGTTATAGAGAGTGCTCAGATTTCAGTCAGTCTGAGCTTTAGCCACTGCCCTCAAATTTACCCCCAAAGGGAAACATTATGCTGGGACAAAAGAAAAGAAGAGACTACTTTTAAGTTCTCTGGTCATCCAGAAGATAGTCCACGTTGCGGGGAGGGCAAAATGAAGAAAGCCCGAAACCTGACAGTAAGTACAGTGTGAAGGTGTTGTCTAATTTTGTAGGTAGGTACCATGAGCTCCCTGAGGAATCCACTGAAATGGATTGTGAGAGTGACTGATTGATTCAGGAACGGTATTTTTGGTTCTGAATGCCGCAGAGTGACAGGGCAAGTTTGGGCTAATACAGGACCCGCAGCTCAGTACAGTACAATCACAAGTGCGGTACATGATCCATACGCACAGCAGGTTATTCCCGAGGGAAGAGCCAGCCCAGTGGACTGGATAAAAGCTACCGCGAGGTCTGTTTACCCTGGGAGGAGGGACTGTCCAACTCTCCCTAAAAATGTCAAGTGGAACACCCTAGGTGAAGTAGCTAATATGCTTCATATGCAAACCACGTGGGATAGGGATATTCACCTACTCAATAAGCCTGCTACACAGGTCATGGTAAGCACTGTGGTTAAGGGGGCCCCTTTTCACGGTACCCTACGTAATCGTACTGCTGCAAAATTGAGCAACAGTCTGTAAAGACTTACTGGATCTGCTCTCAGCTTCCTCTCATGGGTCTCACAGATGCTAATAATTAGACGAACTAACACGAGAATGTGGAGAGGCAGAGAGACTAGTCACAGTAGGGGGCTAGTCAAGGGACTAGTCACTGTAAGGTGGAAATTTTTAAATGGTTATTGGGAACTGGAGTGAATAAAGGCAATACTGATAGGCTTGAAACAAAGAGGAGAAAGAAGGGAGAGTCAAGGGACTTATCCCAGCAGGGTGGAATTCTTTAGACGGTTATTAAGAAACGGGACAAGAAAACAGACAGAGGTCTTAATGGAGCACTCTCAAAGGTTGGGTGGACCAAAGGGACCTCCTGCTGGTTCCCCAAACATTAAAGGGTCCCAAACAAGTCTGCTCTATTTACTCCAATATCGAGAAACTTTAAAAGCTGGAAGGCAATAATGACCATGAGAAACCCAACCTGCAACTGCTTAGGGCAACAGTCAGGCCAATTAATCAAGATAAATATTGAAAAAACAGTCCGTGTCCCTTGCTGCGACCTTCCACTACAGACCCAAAGCTTAATACACAAGAGTGGGTACAACTGGTCAGGAGGTGGAAAAGAGAACTTTCCTGGAATCCTTTACACAGGAACCCCATGCACTGTGGTAGCAAAACCTATTGGTAAAGCCCTTGTGTGGGCTACCATTAAATTGAAAGGGTTGACAGGATTACAAAAGTTGAATGTTTAAACAGGCTTTATGTAAAAAAAAGTTGCGTCTCTTTTGCCGAAACGTTTTATAGGAATAAATGTTATGTCTGGCTGGGGAACATTTCCTCTACCTAGAATTGTAAAACCAAAACGTGTCGATGAATTCTGAATGGAGGCTACAGTTAGGAATGTAAAGGATGATTGGATTAAGGTGAAAGTTTGGAGGAGAACTGCTGTGTTTGAACAGAGTTTATATGAAGGGGTTGCGTCTTTTTTTTACCCTGAACGTATTAATGGGGATGGACACTGTGTCTCACTGAGGAACTGTCTCTGTAAAACTGAAGGAACGTAAATCCGCCCTTCAAACAATATTAATTGGGAATGCTAAATAAAAACAAATAAGATAGTTCAAGTCTATATAGTATAGAAGAGAATTTGGAGTGCTGGCATGGACAAATTCTCTGTGTGATAGATCTGTAAGGAGCTCAAACTGATGTTTACTGAAAAAGCCCGTGAGCGCTTCCCAGTGATAACCATTAGGACTTCGGACCAGGGAGTTCCGTTTTAGAGGCAATTACTAGCCTGCTATCAGACATTAATTGAAACTGTCCCTGTGACTAAAGAAAAAAATAGTTCTAAAATCTGAAATACCTGTGATGTCTTGGGTGATGTTGGAGAAAAGCTTTAATGGAGACATCAGTGCCCAGAAGTTCCATAATAAAATGGAAATGGTTTACATAGGATCATGCTACTGCAAGAACACAAGGAGGGGATACCCCTTAGTAGGGAGGCTTCTTTCCCCTAGCGCTGAGTTTGGAAATCCATGAGGAGCTGCTGGATTTTGTTGTAACTTGGACACTGCCCTATAAAAAGCTCTCAAGTAACCAGCAAAGAGCTGCTTGGTTTACGATCAGCAGGTCTAAGGTGAATGGAAAACATTCTATTTGGAAGGATACCACCGTGACCACGGAAGGTAAAAACAGATCAGCTCGGTGGACTGAATTGCATGCTGCATGTCATGGTATTTTGGTTGTTACCTACCCACTGGCAGTTACCAGTGGTCTGGCCATATGGTCAGGCAGAAGGACAACAGAAAAGGTGCCCATCAAATGGATGTCCCTGTGGGGCATAGCCCTATGGAAATTGCTATGGGAATTTGAGAGATGCATTAAAGTAGGGCATGCCAATGCCCATCAGAAGAACCTCCTTTCAGCATCTGAGGGTGATTGGAATTGACAAGCAGGCATCCCCATATGCTCTCTTAAGGTGGCCACCTGAGTGCGTGAAACGAGTTGGACATGTATGTACTGCAGCAAAGCAGGGATGGGCTAAATCTATATATATTCTTCTTGCACCCTCTGAGGCATAAAATGCCCACAGAACTGTTCTGTCTTGGACTTCCCTGGTGGCACGGTGGTTAAGAATCCACCTGCCAACGCAGGGGACACGGGTCGATCCCTGGTCCGGGAAGATCCCACATGCCGCGGAGCAGCTAGGCCCACGTGCAACAACTACCGAAGCTGGGCACCTAGAGCCCAAGCTCTACAACAAGAGAAACCACTGCAATGAGAAGCCCGTGCACCACAATTAAGAGTAGCCTCCGCTCGCTGCAGCTAGAGAAAGCCCTTGTGCAGCAACAAAGACCCAACGCAGCCAAAAATTAATTAATTAATTAATTAAAAAAAAAAAAAAAAAAAGAACTGTTCTGTCTTGAGAAAGAACACAGCTGGACAGATCAGGCTACCTGACTTCAGACTATACTACAAGGCTACAGCCATCAAAACAGTATGGTACCAGACAAAAACAGACACATAGATCAATGGAACAGGACAGAGAGCCCAGAACTTGTGGTCAATTAATCTATGACAGAGGAGGCAAGACTATACAATGGAGAAAAGACAGTCTCTTCAATAAGTGGTGCTGGGAAATCTGGACAGCTACATGTAAAAGAATGAGATTAGAACACTCTTTAACACCATATACAAAAATAAATTCAAAATGGATTAAAGACCTACATGTAAGACTAGATACTATAAAACTCCTAGAGGAAAACATAGGCAGAACACTCGTTGACATAAATTGCAGCAATACTCTTTTGGATCCATCTCCTAAAGTTAAGGAAATAAAGGAAAAAATAAACAAATCAGACCTAATTAAAAGCTTTTGCACAGCAAAGAAAACCATCGACAAAACTAAAAGACAATCTATGGAATGGGAAAAAATATTTACAAATGATATGACCGAAAAGGGAGTAATAGCCAACAACATATATATTAAATAGTTCCTATAACTCAACATCAAAACAAACAAACAAACAAACCAATTAAAAAATGGGCAGAAGAACTGAAAAGACACCTTTCCAAAGAGGAAATGCAGGTGGCCAACAGGCACGTGAAAAGATGTTCAACATCACTAATCTTCAGGGACATGCAAATCCAAACCACAATAAGATATCACCTCACACTTGTCAGAATGGCTATCATCAAAAAGAACACAAATAACAAATGCTGGTGAGGATGTGGAGAAAAGGGAACCCTTGTACACTACTGGTAGGAATGTAAATTGGTGCAGCCACTGTGGAGAACAGTATGTTGGTTTCTCAAAGATCTAAAAATAGAACTACCATATGACTCAGCAATTCTGCTCCTGGGTATATATATATAAAAAAAAAAAAAACCCTCACAAATTGGAAAAGATACATGCACCCCAATGTTCATAGCAGCATTATTTACAGTTGCCAAGATATGGAAGCAACCTAAGCATCCATCAACAGATGAATGGATAAAGAAGATGTGGTATACATATACATGATGAAATACCACTCAGCCATAAAAAAAGAACAAAAATTTGTCATTTTCAGCAACAAGGATGGACTTGGAAGGCATTATGCTAAACGAAATAAGTCAGAGAAAGATAAATACTGTATGATATCACTTAAATGATACAAGAAGCTAGGGAATATAACAAAAAAGAAGCAGACTCACAGATATAGAGAACAAATGAGTGGCTACCAGTGGGGAGGAGGGGAGGGGCAACACAGGGGAGTGGGGGAGTGGGAGGTACAAACTATTGCATTTTCTCAGTGACTTTGGTTCACTAGGGAAAGAAATGGGACTCACTCAGGTGGGGGTAAAACAGAAAAAGGAAGCAATGTCCATTCAAGTTCTCCCTCTTGTTAGGCTGTCAAGCCTAACCAAGTATCTCTCATTAAAACAACAACTATAAAACCAATTTCCCATCATCCTTCAGTACCTCCCAATATCTCTTCTTCCCTTCATAGACAAACTTCTCTTAAGGCTGCAGGTTATCCCTGGCTCCATTTCCTCAATTCTTATTTACTCTTAAGCTTTTCCTGCCAAGCTTGCAGCTCCATCACCTCACTAAACAGTTATCATGGAAGATCAAGATCTTTTAAAGTCATATTTAAAAAAATCACTTACTAATATTTGTAACACTTAGACCCTGACTTCTGGGACTTATGAGGCGCTCCTGTTCTCCTTTTCTCACCTCTCCTGTTCCTACTTCACTGGCTACTTCTCTACCTCTTTTTTAGGTTCATCCTCTTCTACCTGAACCCTCAATATTGCAGTTCTTGACGTCTCAGACCGAGGTAATCATTATTTTTATGCTGAATGTTCACACACTAATATATCCCGTCTCTGAGTGCTAGGCCCCGATGAGAGTATAGAATACTGTTCATATGACACCACTTTCCTGCTTATTGTTTCATAAATCTCTCAAACTCAATACATTCCAGAACAAAATAATTCTCTCCTCCAAAGCTGGCTCTCGTCTGGTATTGCCTGTCTTGGTGAATGATACTATCACAGATCCAGTTACATATCCCAAACATAAGGAATCATCTTTAGCACTTTTAACTTCCCCCTACTCAACCTGTCATAGTATTCTGTCATTTTTATCTTCCCACGGTCTTTCAAATTGGTCCACTTCTTTCTGTCTCCACCATCATCTTTTAAATCCAGGTAACAATCATCTCTTATGAAATAAGCCTCTAAACTAACAAAAGACAGTCCTGCCTAGCATTTAGATGCATGAATTCTGAAGCCAGTCCACCTGAGTTCAAATGCTCGCTTTGCTACTTACTACCAGTGTGTGACCATATCTGTGGAATGAAAATAAGAATAGACTCTATTCTTATTGGGGGAGGGGAGGGTTAAATGAGTTAATATATGTAAATTACTCAGTGAGTTTTCAATACTTGTTAGCTATTATTGGTGCTTCTACACTCAAGCCCCAACATTCTGTTCTCCACACTTCAGCTAGATTGATCTTTTCAAAATACAAAGTTGTTCATTTTACACAAATGTTCTTTCTCCAATTAGAGGAGGCTTCCATTACATTTCATATAAAGGGGAAAAATCCTAACATGGCCTGCAAGGCCCTACAAAGCCCAGGCTTGACCTCTCTTTCCAGTTTTATCATCTCATATCATTTTCCCCTCTAATCTCTGTTTATGCACTCTGCTCCCTCCTGCCATAAGGCTTTTGCTTTGACTATTCCTTCTGCATGGAATGCTCCTTCCTTCGTTTTTGTCTCCCTAACTCTTGCTGATCCTTCAGATCTCAGCTAAGGTTTATATCCTAAGAATTCTTCCCTGACACAGCTGTCTAGGTGTATTAGACTGCTTAAAAATAATTTTCCAGTTGGATTGGTGGAGCTGGGAACACACTGTTTTCCTTATAATGAATAGGACTTCAGACAGAGAACAGAATCATAGGGAGTGGATAAAGGTTGTCCGCACTCAGATGTTGCCTCCAACTTCCCAAAGTCCCATGAAGAAAAGAGAGGAGGCTCCTTAGACAAATAGAGGAGTTAAGGATTACAAATATTTCCCACTCCAGGTAGAGTTTGATGCACACTTACAGCTAAGAAAGTAGGTGATAAATCCAGTCTGATAGTGCATGGTTTCTCAAGGAAACAGAGTCTTTCCTTGTTTACTCAGGAGAAATGGCCATTGGTTGGTCTGAGGGCTGCCAAATCCACCACTCGGCTTTTGTGCTTTAGGTTACCCCAGATAGATGTCCATCAGGCCTGCCTCTTACGGAACCAATTTAGTGTCATCCTGACTCTTATCAGGAGTGATCAGGCAAGCAGGGCTTGCATTGCCAAGGTACACTTAGAGTGATCAGACATCTGTGGGCTGAGTTTCCCAGGCACAAGTACCCATCAATCTGTTTTGAAAACACATAGCTAGAGGTGGCATGAGAGGGGCTTCTGGGGAACTGGTAATGTTCTACTTCTTGACCTGAATGCTGGTTAAATGGATGCATTTACTTTTTGACAGTTCTTTGAGATATATGATTATATGTGCATTTTTCTGTATGTATACTTCAATAAAATGATTTTTAAAGTAATCGTACATCTTTACTTCAAACATGGAATTAACACCTGAATTCAAACTTCTATATTATAATTTATGTGTACAAACCAGTTTTATGTAAAAGGAATGCAATCTCCAACTAATTCAAAGAAAGTTCTGACGATGAAAAACAATCTTCTTATAAAGTGACATTTGCTTTGGGGGTCCTTAAGCATTGACAGCGAATTGTTTCTGGGACTGCTTACTAAGACTCTAGGTCAAATTATCCTGTTATAAGCTCTCCCAACCCCATGTCACTTGCCATCATGCCACTTGCCTTTGTTGTCATTTCATACTCATTCTTTTGATTATTTAATTAATGCTAGTCACATCTCCATTAGGAACGAGGCTGTATCTATCATATTCACCGCTGAATCTCCAAGATCTGGCATAGTACCTGGAATATCATTGGTGCTCAATATATATTTGTTGAATGAATCAGCGGATCAATGAATGAAACAAATATATAGAGACAAAAATGGCAGGGCATTGAGGGTAGAAGATAGGCTTTAGGTATTGAAAATTTAAAAATGCCCTCTTTAAACTGATTTAAGAAGACCATAGAACAGTTTTACTATGATTGTAAAAGAATATCATTTATATCCTATCAGTTCATGAGTTCCTTTATAGGAACACCTGGACACTTTTATAGTTCTAACTTCCAAATTCTAACTTGTTTTTCATCAACAAACAACTTGAAAATGTACCATAAAAACAGTGTGCCACATTCTACTGCTGCACTGACCACATAAGAAACAGAAGCAGGGGAATGTGCCCTTTACGTGATTTTCAACTGAGAGTGAAATATTGCTTTGAGCCTTTCAAATCTCTCTGTGATACAGTACTGACAGATTGGAAAGGTTAATTCATAACCTTGCAACCTTTTTGTTCCCAAAAATCACAGAAAGGGGGGACTCATCTTTAAAAACATGCCTGAACCATCCAGATACCTTTATATATACTTGTAAATGGTTCAACCCCATCTTCTCTCAGCTATTTCTTGTTATCAGGTATCTCTTTATATATGCAATTACAATAGTCCATCACTGTTCTGACATTAACAACAGTCTAATACTGCTTTCTCCTTCAAAGAAATAACATCTCATTTGTCAATCAGCAATACCTTAAGATATCTTTTAAAATTTGCTGAGCAGAACATACAATGAACTGCACATCACCTGTATCTACAGATTAAACTTTCAATCAAGGGCTACTCAGAGCGAAATCATTAAATGTATGACATAACTTGTATACTGCATCCTGTTGAAGGTTTTCACATTCATCTAAGCTAACAGTAAGTTTCACAAAGCAGAAAAAAGGAATAAGCCTATTCTTTTAGGAAAAGATGACAAAAATCATCATAAATGTAAAGTGACTGATACAAATGATGATTTTTTTTTTTTCTTTTAGGAAACAAACTACCTCATGTAACAACATCTTACTAGAGAAAATGTAAGATAATTCTCAAATTTTCAAAGATTCCTAAATGATAGAGAAAATAAATGTTTTGCTACCTGGAGCCAGCTCGTTTTCCTGTCATTGTGATTGAAAGGTCTATTATTAGAGCCGTTCATTTTGTTTGTAAAATGGCATCCTAAGTCTTCTGAAATTCAAGTGTGGTGTGATCAGACTAACAAAGTAAATCACCATTAGTGTCATGTTATTTAGCTTTCACATAACATAGAGAAACGTGTTAAGATAATGATGATGTAGGTGTCTTTTGATGAGGAAACGACCTGAAGTATGGTCCACAGAAGTTAGGCCAGTAAAAGAAGCAAGAGGGTGATAGACTCTAGGGCAAATATGAGAGCAGAGAGGTGTTCAATGGAAAGTTGGCCCAAATGATAAATGCAGATGCTATTCCCTCCTGGCGGTGGATTTTAATCCCCAACCTCTATTGAGTACGAGCTGAATTCAGTGACTCCCTCCCAAAGAACAGAGTATAGAAAGGGGAAAATGGTAACTTATATATAATGGAGAAACCTGGCAAAGACTACTGGCTTATTCAGTTTTGGCTGCTATAACAAAGTACCATCATAACAGAGTTGACTTACAAATGACAGAAATCTATTTCTCACAGTTCTGGAGGTTAGAAGTCTAAGATCAGAGTGAAAGTATGGTCGGGTTCTGGTGAGGGCCCTCTTCTGGGTTTCAGACTGCCAACTTCTTTTTGTGTCCTCACATGAAGGAAAGACGGCAAAAGAGCTTTCTGGGATCCCTCGTGTAAGGGCACTAATCCTATTCAGGAAGGCTCCACACTTATGATCTAATCACCTTCCAAAGGCCCCACCTCATAATACCATCAAATTGGGAATTAGGATTTCAACATATAAATTTTGTGGAGCAGAAACATTCAGTCCATTGGAACTATCTGAAGCAAATGATCAAGGAAAACATCACCAGTGATGAGTCATGTTGATATCATGTACCCCCTGATATGATGTGATGGAAAGGGCATTTTAACTTTGTGGTATTCTTCTGAAAACCCCTAACTTCTGTCTAACCATAAGAAAAACATCATAAAAATTCCAAAAGAAGGACATTCTAAAAATACTTGACCAGTCCTTTTTTAAAAAAGTCAATATCAGGAAAAATAAGGAAAGATTGAGAAACTGTCACAGCCAAGAGAAGCCTAAGGAGATATGATGACTAAATGAAATGTGCTATCCTTGATTGAATCCTGGAACAGAAAAAAAGGATATTAGTGGAAAAACTGGTGAAATACAAATGACTTCTGGAAGTTTAGTGAGTAGTAATGCTGGTGTCTTAGTTTTTACAAATGTACCATAATAATGTAA
Source organism: Eschrichtius robustus (assembly GCF_028021215.1). Classification (NCBI taxonomy): domain Eukaryota; kingdom Metazoa; phylum Chordata; class Mammalia; order Artiodactyla; family Eschrichtiidae; genus Eschrichtius; species Eschrichtius robustus. The sequence goes on from NC_090845.1 coordinate 125,738,980, forward strand.
GATATTAACATTAGGAGTGCATGGTATAAGGAAACTGTTCTGTTTTTTGTATTACTTTCTGTAAGTCTAAAATTATTCCAAAATAGTTTATTTTTTAAAATAGTGCAAAAAATCTCTCTGAATCTTTGTCACTATTATTAAAATAAATTATAAGGGTTTTTATTAGAAAAAAGGAGGGGTGAGAATAGGGTTGAGAGTACTAAATGGAAGGTGCACAGGCTTTGCAGCCTGTTTGCTGGGGCTGCTGTAACAGAATACCACAGACTGGGAGGCTGAAATTACAGAAAGTTATTTCTCACAGTTCTGGAGACTAGAAGTCCAGATCAAGGTGCTAGTAGGGTTGGTTTCCTCTGAGGCCTCTCTCCTTGGTGTTTTGATGACCATCTTCTCTCTCAGTCTTCACACGGTCTTCCCTCTGTGTGTGTCTGTGTCCTTATCTCCTCTTCTTATAAGGGCACCAGTCGTACTGGAGTAGGGCCCAGCTTTGTCAGCTCATTTTATCTTAATTAACACTTTAGAGGCGCTATCTCCAAATACAGTCACGTTCTGAGGTACCAGAGGTTAGGACTTCAACATAGGAATTTGGGGGGATGGGTAGGGGACACAACTCAGCCCATAACATAGTCTAACATGCCTGAGATAAAATCAATCATATTAATGTATAAAAACCACATGCAACATTTCCTGGCACAAATCACTAGTTATATATATGTGAATTGTTGTGGTAGTGGTGGTTATAATTATTATTTTTCTAGGAAAATTCTAAAGTTGCACAGATTCTCCTATTATTCTAAAAAGGGGAGAGCAATAATAATTAAGATGGAATTTCATAGCAACCCAGAAATGTGTGGCCTCAATGTTGGCATTAAACTGATTTAAGAGAAATAATAAAGGTAATTTTTCTTGCACACTTGAATGTTTGGACTGAAATTTACACTTGCACGCTCAGTTTATGCCAAAACTGAAGAGAACTTTCCCCTGAGAGGCCTGATAGTAAATCTACAGGTACAGTACACAACAAAGCATACAGCCTATTACAGATTTTGTGAAAAGTGAGCTTATAGTGGTTCACTGCTGTGCAGTGAAAGAAATGGCAGTACTGACACGCCTGGTGACTCTGTTGCCTACTAGGAGACATCAAGGATAAGAGGATTTACTTTGACTACTGCCTGGAATCTCAGGGCTGAGGCACAAGAGGAAGACAAGGTAAGAGCCACGTAGCCAAAGCCTCTTAGATAGCCTCATTCACCAGAGGGCAGACAGCAGAAGCAAGAAGAACTACAATCCTGCAGCCTGTGCAGCGAAAACCACATTCACAGAAAGACAGACAAAATGAAAAGGCAGAGGACTATGTAACAGATGAAGGAAGAGATAAAAGCCGAGAAAAACTACTAAATGCAGTGGAGATAGGCAACCTTCCAGAAAAAGAACTCAGAATAATGATAGTGAAGATGATCCAGGACCTCAGAAAAAGAATGAAGGCAAGGATCAAGAAGATGCAAGAAATGTTTAACAAAGACCTAGAAGAATTAAAGAACAAAGACCTAGAAGAATTAGAGAACAAACAAATGGAGATGAACAATACAATAACTGAAATAAAAAATACACTAGAAGGAATCAATAGCAGAATAACTGAGGCAGGAGAACGGATAAGTGACCTGGAAGACAGAATGGTGGAATTCACTGCTGCAGAACAGAATAAAGAAAAAAGAATGAAAAGAGATGAAGACAGCCTAAGAGACTTCTGGGACAACATTAAATGCACCAACATTTGCATTATAGGGGTCCCAGAAGGAGTAGAGAGAGAAAAAGGATCCAAGAAAATATTTGAAGAGATTATAGTCGAAAACTTCCCTAACATGGGAAAGGAAATAACCACCCAAGTCCAGGAAGTGCAGAGAGTCCCAGGTAGGAAAAACCCAAGAAGAAACATGCTGAGACACATAGTAATCAAACTGACAAAAATTAGAGACAAAGAAAAATTATTGAAAGCAACAAGGGAAAAATGACAAATAACATACAAGGGAACTCCCATAAGCTTAACAGCTGATTTCTCAGCAGAAACTCTACAAGCCACAAGAGAGTGGCACCATATATTTAAAGTGATGAAAGGGAAGAAACTACAACCAAGATTACTCTACCTGGCAAGGATCTAATTCAGATTCGACGGGGAAATAAAAAGGTTTACAGACAAGCAAAAGCTAAGAGAATTCAACAGCACCAAACCAGCTCTAAAACAAATGCTAAAGGAACTTCTCGAAGTGGGAAACACAAGAGAAGAAAAGGACCTACAAAAACAAACCCAAAACAACTAAGAAAATGGTAACAGGAACATACATATTGATAATTACCTTAAATGTGAATGGATTAAACGCTCCAATCAAAAGACACAGGCTCACTGAACGGAAACAAAAACAAGACCCATATCTATGCTGTCTACAAGAGCCCCACTTCAGACCTAGGGACACATACAGACTGAAAGTGAGGGGATGGAAAAAGATATTCCATGCAAATGGAAATCAAAAGAAAGCTGGAGTAGCAACACTCATATCAGATAAAATAGACTTTAAAATAAAGAATATTACAAGAGAAAAGGAAGGACACTACATAATGATCAAGGGATCAATCCAAGAAGAAGATATAATAATTATAAATATATATGCACCCAACATAGGAGCACCTCAATACATAAGGCAAATGCTAACATCTATAAAAGAGGAAATCGACAGTAACACAATAATAGTGGGGGACTTAAACACCTCACTTACACCAATGGACAGATCATCCAGATAGAAAATTAATAAGGAAACACAAACTTTAAATGACACAACAGACCAGATAGATGTGATTGACATTTATAGGACATTCCATCCGAAAACAACAGATTACAATTTCTTCTCAACTGCACATGGAACATCCTCTGGGACAGATCGCATCTTGATTCACAAATCAAGCCTCAGTAAATTTAAGAAAATTAAAATCATATCAAGCATCTTTTCTGACCACAACACTATGAGATTAGAAATCAATACAGGGAAGAAAACCATAAAAAACACAAAGACATGGAGGCTAAAAAATACGTTACTAAATAACCAAGAGATCACTGAAGAAATCAAAGAGGAAAACAAAAAATACCTAGAGACAAATGACAATGAACACAAGACGATCCAAAATCTATGGGATGCAGCAAAAGCAGTTCTCAGAGGGAAGTTTACAGCAATACAATCCTACCTCAAGAAACAAGAAAAATCTGAAATAAAAATCTAACCTTACACCTAAAGGAACTAGAGAAAGAAGAACAAACAAAACCCAAAGTTAGTGGAAGGAAAGAAATCATAAAGATCAGAGCAGAAATAAATGAAATAGGAACAAGGAAAACAACAGCAAAGATCAATAAAACTAAAAGCTGGTTCTTTGAGAAGGTAAACAAAATTGATAAACCTTTAGCCAGACTCGTCAAGAAAAAGAGGGAGAGGACTCAAATCAATAAAATTAGAAATGAAAAAGGAGAAGTTACAACAGACACCGCAGAAGTACAAAGCATCCTAAGGGACTACTACCAGCAACTCTATGCCAATAAAATGGACAACCTGGAAGAAATGGACAAATTCTTAGAAAGGTATAACCTTCCAAGACTGAACCAGGAAGAAATAGAAAATATGAACAGACCAATCACAAGTAATGAATTTGAAACTGTGATTAAAAATCTTCCAACACACAAAAGTCCAGGAACAGGTGGCTACACAGGTGAATTCTATCAAACATTTAGAGGAGAGCTAACACCCATCAGTCTCAAACTCTTCCAAAAATTTGCAGAGCAAGGAACACTCCCAAACTCATTCTATGAGGCCACCATCACCCTGATACCAAAACCAGAGAAAGATACTACAAAAAAAGGAAATTACAGACCAGTATCACTGATGAATATAGATGCAAAAATCCTCAACAAGGTACTGGAAAACAGAACCCAACAACACATTAAAAGCATCATACAGCATGATCAAGTGGGATTTATCCCAGGGATGCAAGGCTTCTTCAATATACGCAAATCAATCAATGTGATACACCATATAAACATATTGAAGGAGAAAATCATATGATCATCTCAATAGATGCAGAAAAAGCTTTTGACAAAATTCAACACCCATTTATGGTAAAACTCTCCAGAAAGTGGGCCTAGAGGGAACCTACCTCAACATAATAAAGCCCATATACAACAAACCCACAGCAAACATCATTCTCAATGGTGTAAAACTGGAAACATTTCCTCTAAGATCAGGAACAAGACAAGGATATCCACTCTTGCCACTCTTGTTCAACATTGTTTTGGAAGTCTTAGACACGGAAATCAGAGAAGAAAAAGAAATAAAAGGAATACAAATTGGAAAAGAAGTAGTAAAACTGTCACTGTTTGCAGATGACATGATATTATACATAGAGAATCCTAAAGATGCCACCAGAAATCTACTAGAGCTGATCAATGAATTTGGTAAAGTTGCAGGATATAAAATTAATGCACAGAAATCTCTTGCAGTCCTATACACTAACAACAAAAGATGAGGAAGAGAATTTAAGGAAACAATCTCATTCACCATTGCAACAAAAATAATAAAATACCTAGGAATAAATCTACCTAAGGAGGTAAAAGACCTCTACTCAGAAAACTATAAGACACTGATGAAAGAAATTAAAGATGACACAAGCAGATGGAGAGATATGCCATGTTCTTGGATTGGAAGAATCAATATTGTGAAAATGACTATACTACCTAAAGCAATCTACAGATTCAATGTTATCCCTACCAAATTACCAATGGCATTTTTTATAGAACTAGAACAAAAAATCTTAAAATTTGTCTGGAGACACAAAAGACCCAGAAGAGCCAAAGCAATCTTGAGGGACAAAAATGGAGCTGGAAGAATCAGACTCCCTGACTTCAGAGTATACTACAAACTACAGTAATCAAGACAATATGGTACTGACTCAAAAACAGAAATATAGATTAATGGAACAGGATAGAAAGCCCAGAGATAAACCCAGGCACCTATGGTCACCTAATCTATGACAAAAGAGGCAAGGATATACCATGGAGAAAAGACAGTCTCTTCATTAAGTGGTGCTGGGAAAACTGGACAGCTACACATGAAAGAATGAAATTAGAACACTCCTAACACCATACACAAAAATAAACTCAAAATGGATTAAAGACCTGAATGTGTGACTGGACACTATAAAACTCTTAGAGGAAAACATTGGAAGAACACTCTTTGACGTAAATCACAGCAATATCCTTTTTGACCCACCTCCTAGAGTAATGGAAATAAAAACAAAAATAAACAAATGGGACCTAATGAAACTTAAAAGCTTTTGCACAGCAAAGGAAACCATAAACAAGGCGAAAAGACAACCCTCAGAATGGGAGAAAATATTTGCAAATGAATCAACGGACAAAGGATTAATCTCCAAAATACGTAAATAGCTCATGCAGCTCAATAATAAAAAAACAAACAACCCAATCAAAAAATGGGCAGAAGACCTATATAGACATTTCTCCCAAGAAGATCTACAGGATGGCCAAGAGGCACATGAAAAGCTGCTCAGCATCACTAACTATTAGAGAAATGCAAATCAAAACTGCAATGAGGTATCACCTCACACCGGTCAGAATGGGCATTATTAGAAAATCTACAAACAACAAATGCTGGAGAGGGTGTGGAGAAAAGGGAACCCTCTTGCACTGTTGGTGGGAATGTAAATTGATACAACCACTATGGAGAACAGTATGGAGGTTCCATAAAAATCTAAAAATAGAATTACCATATGACCCATCAATCCCACTACTGGGCATATACCCAGAGAAAACTGTAATTCCAAAAGACACATGCACCGCAATGTTCACTGCAGCACTATTTACAATAGCCACGTCATGGAAGCAACCTAAGTGTCCACTGACAGATGAATGGATAAAGATGTGGTACATATATGCAATGGAATATTACTCAGCCATAAAAAGGAACGAAACTGGGTCATTTGTAGAGACGTGGATGGACTTAGAGACTGTCATACAGAGTGAAGTAAGTCAGAAAGAGAAAAACAAATATCGTATATTAACGCATATATGTGGAATCTAGAAAAATGGTACAGATGAACCGGTCTGCAAGGCAGAAATAGAGACAGGTATAGAGAACCAAGGTATGGACACCAAGGGGGGAAAGCCAGGGGAGGTGGTGGTGGGATGAATTGGGAGATTGGGACTGACCTATATACACTAATATGTATAAAATAGATAAGTAATCAAAACCTGTTGTATTAAAAAAAATGTAGGTTGTATCTACGAGATATATGCGATAATATGTTTAAGTAAGGTAAGTTATATATACAGGGTTCTATATGAGATAGATATGTCTGGAAAGGGGCCCGTGCTCATTTCAAGTATCCTGACATTGTATTTCCTCCCATTATTATTGTTGTTATCTTTGTTGTTTTTCGTTGTCTTTAATTAATCCCTAATGCAGTAATACCTTAGGAATAAGAAATGTATTTGATAAAAAAAAGAGCCATATAGTTTGTTCGGTGCCAAGTCAAAAAAAAAAAAAAAGGTTAATTAAATAAGGTACCAAATCTATAAAATAATTTTTAAATAAGTTACAGAGAGATGATTAAAATGCCGGGATGAATTTTCATTTTTACCTCTCTTACCAAGTAATTGTAAACCAAAAGCAACGAGTAAGCAAGTTTATATGCAGCTGTTTTCTAGGTACTTGGAAAGAGAAGGTTTTCACCCATCTTTGACGAAAGTGCATCCTTGCCAACCATTCAGCACCAGCTGCAAATGCATCCATATCTTACCTATTGTTTCTCTCTCTCTTTTTTTTTTTTAAGCAGAGAAAACAACGTGACTGTGTCATGAGGACAGCTGTGATAACAGTCTAGGCCCTTGTATTAGACAGGGTTTGCCAGAGAAACAGAACCACTAGGAGATATATCTGTTTATCTAGACACCTATGTATATATATATATAGAGAGAGAGAGAGAGAGAGAGAGAGAGAGAGAAAGAGAAAGAGAAAGAGAAAGAGAAAGACAGAGACACAGAGACAGAGAGAAATATCATGAGAAATATAATTCTTGTCACTTGTCACACATTTGTTCTTCCAGATGATCTTTTGAGTTCAACTGTCGAATTCAACTGTCAAGTTTAAAAACGGCTGTTATGGTTTTGATTGGGACTTCATTAAATTTACTAATTACTTTGGAGGGAAATAAACAGCATTATAATATTGAGACCTCTAATTCAATACCATAATATGTTGCTCCATTTATTCAAGTTTCCTTGAAGACTTCAATATAGTTTTATAGCTTTCTTCGTGTAGGCCTCACACATTCATTGTTAAGCTTATTTGTTACTTATTAAACTTTAGAGTTTAGGTTGTTATTGTAAATGGAATTTTTAAAGTATATTTTTAACTGGCTATTACTGATATATGGGGAAAGTATTACCTGTGTATCTTTATTGTGACCAGCTGATTAACTCTGGAATAAAACTAACAGCGCATCCTGATTAATATTCAGTACATTTAATATATGTTAATTATAAAAATATAAATTATAAGATTCAATTATTTTGCTTTGCTGACCCACTTGTTAATTGAGGTTTAATCAGTAGTATTACAGTTTCTGGTGTCAAATGAAGATTAAGTCATAGATAAAAACTCAATAAATATTACTGGGTTGCACGTTGAACTACTCTACTCTGGGAGCAATAGCAAACTTTTGGAGTGAGCAGAACAATACTGATATTTTGAACTTTTCTTGTTAGAGATAGCATATATCATCATTGTGGGTTAGGGCACGGCACAGAGTAGGTCCAAAAGAAATGCTTATTGTAATGTATACTGTAAGAGAGTAATGGCGGAAGTATTAGATCATGGTACAAAGATACTATTGTTGGATGACAGTGTACCTAACGTGATTGCACTACTTATCACTTTAACTTTGAAGTATATCTTTTCCTCATAATTCTCTGTATGATTTCTAACTTCTTGGCATATCAAATAATATTATGCAGAAATTAGAGCTATCTCTTCTAAGAACTGAGTATGTGTACTAATTATTATCTCATCTAATCCTCACAACCACCACATGTGATAGATAGTATCACTATATCCACTTTACAGATGAAGAGACTGAGATGTCTTGAGCTCCTGGAGAATTTAAGGGACTTCCCCCAGCTCACACAGCTGGTAAGTGGAAGAGGCTGAGGTTTTCACCCCAGCAGCCTGGCTCCAGAGCCTCTGCTTATAGCACTTGAGATGCCTCTTTTTCCCGGGGGCATCATCTCTTTCACTGGGACTTTTTAAAACTTCTTGCAAAGTGTGCAAATAAAGCTGTTGTGCATATTGATAAAGAGAATAAAGATGAATTCATGTATTAAGATTTTACTTCTAATGAATTTTAAACTGTGAGTATTTTCCCCATGAGTATTAAGACACAAACGGAGGCTTTAGATTTACATAATCTTACATGGTATCTGTTCAAATACACACAGGAAACTAAGATCTAGAGAGGGAAGATGACTACTCAAGGTCACACAAGGAGTTGGTGGCAAAGGGGTAGGGGTCTAGGCCTCCTGTCTAGGGCTGCTCTTTCCATGGCCACTTGCGAGGACACACAATTTTTTGTTCTTAAACTCTCAAACATCAGGAAGTGTAGTACCTTTTGGATAAACCAGGACACGGCTGGTTAATCAATCATCCTTTTCATGACAGAATTCTGATGCTAGGACTTAATCCATGTCTAAAAGCAAAATGCGGTCTTCTAAGTAGCATCAAGCCCAGAAACAGACAAACAAAAAGTCAATTCACAAAAGCTAAACATCTGTTTGTATTTTGCTACCTCCCAGCAAGTGACCACTCATTTCAGATGAGCTTTTGTGTTTTTCTTGAAAGTGGTAAACCTTTGGAAAATGTGAACATTTGTTCCTTTCATTACTGTGGTGAAACAAAGGTTTGGAGGGGACATAAGGGAAATGCAAACATTTTTTGCAAACATCTCCCACAGGCCAGCTGGTAGAGTTATTGTCAAAAAGAACAGGCAGAACTAAGTAAATGTGAATTTTTTTTTAAAGTGGTGTGTGTGTGTGTGTGTGTATGTCTAGGAATCTGTTTATAATAGAAATTTGCCTAAACAAATGTTTCTGAGAACTTCCACCCACCATCATCACTCCAACTGTGGCATGGTGCTAGTGAGGCCAACTATTCCCTATTATTGGTCTAATGTAAAGTAATCATCTCAGTGAGAATAGCTAATGTGGTCTGATGCTTACTTATCACAATGTAAACCAACCTCCCCTTGCAGGATCATATAATATACAGGCTTCTAGCTACTGAATGTATAAGTGAGTGAGTCTCATGTACTGTCCTGGAGAGTTATAAACAAAGCAAGCAAAGATTTTCAATTAAGAGGACCTCAATGATGTCTGTGTGTGGAATACAAAGAATTTTAGGTCACTTTGCTCGCTTCGTGTTCACTAAACATAAGCCAGATGTATATGGCACAATGTGAAATGAGAGTCTTCTGTTTTACTTTTGTAAATAGTCTTAGATTGGCAGAGGGAATATATGAGAATTTCTGTAAAATGCTTTGTTCTCTGCAAACCGTATTCTCTGACTCACAGATTCAAGTATGTTATGTCTTTTCTAAAATACAGTAAAATGATTTTAGTGTTTGATGTCTTGTGGTATCATAAAAAATTCTCCATGAGATGGCTGAATAGGCAGCAGTATCTGTCTGGTATATAGCAGTTTTTCATAAATTAAAATTGCTATTGAATCAGTCATATGTGGAAATTCTGAACTGCAACAACCTGAATACAAACATGGACACCAAACTGTGCCTTAGGATACAAGAGTGGTATCATTTGAAAAGGTAATTTTTCAGAAAGGGTCTTTTTAATTTTGATTCACTACCACACCTGTGGATGTATGCTACCATGTCATGTGCCAAGATCACTATTTTCCAAGACTACATACGAATAAATGTACATAGGGACCTGATAAAAATCAAACATGTCTTTCCGTCTCTCCCTTCTCACTGTTCTCTGTCAGCAAAATCATGTTTTACTCTAACATGCTTCAAAATAATTTGTGTTCTTTTCATTTCACTCATAAACATCCCCATTCAGGTCCATGGGGAAATAAACACATAAAAAGCAGAGATGTACAGTGGCGTAAATAATTATTTCAAATTACTCCAAGTTTATAACAGTTTCATTATACCTAATTAGAAACTTAATATTCAAAAGCTTTTTACAATAGGTAATTAATAAAAATAAAAACAGAGTAGAAATTTCAGGACAGTCTAATACATGAAAATTATTTTATATAGCATCAGAGACCTTTTATTTTCATCCTTACTGTAAGCCTGTAAACCATAATCCCAATCCATATTTTAATGGTAAAAACACCAGAAAACTATAACTAACTACAAACATCTACATGTGCATGCGCACACACACACAACACACACACAAAAGTCAGCATATACATACTACCTTATACAGAAAGCAGAATGTTATTGGTAGAAAAAAGCATAGGCTTTGCCATTTACTCGATATAATATTACAAAGGAATTTACCATTCTGAGTCTAAGTTTCTACCTTGTAAAACACTGAGGAAAATGGTTTTTCATGGTGTTAAGATAATTAAAGAAAATAATTAGAATGTTCATTGCATAAACTACAAAGTGCTATCTATACACATTAAGATTTTTGTTTTTCTGCCTTTCTCTTCCAAAAGTCTGGATATAGAGACAACTCAAAAATATTTCTAGAATGAATCTATACATTCATAGGACATAATTTTACTGACTGTATAACTGTGATGGAGTTTCCCACATCATGTTGTGGACTCCTCATTCTACTGTAGTTAATAACTTTTACATACTGTGTAACAGATGTGAGTTAAAACAGTCACAGCCTTGGAAATCCAGTTGAGAACAAGAAAAAGAAAAACTATTATATGTTTTTAGAAATGAAAAAGTGGGTATAATTATAGAGTTAGAGATTTGAGGAAGTAAAGAGTATTTTATAACTCTATGCTAAAACCTTTGAAAATCCCAGTCAAATGGACAATTTTCTAAGAAAATAAGTGACCAGTTAAAAAGAGCTAGCAAACTCAAGTAAACGAATAATCATGAAATAAATTGGCAAATAAATGTTAACAAAATATTTTAGTCACTCTTGATTCCTCTCTTTCACAACTCACACTCACTCTGTAAGAAAATCCTATTGTCTCTACCTTCAAAGGATATCCAAATTGTGACCAGTCCTCTCAACCTCCACTGCTGCCACTGAGATCCAAGCTATTATCTTATCTAGTCTGGACTTTTACATAACAGCCTCCTGATTGTTCTCCCTGCTGCACTCTTTCTCCCCTTTAGTCTACTGTCAACACAGCAGCCAGAGAGATCTTTTCAAAATAAATGTCAGTCAAGATGGAGTAACAAGAATCAGATTGCTCCTCCTATTTTAAGCAATAGGAAAAAAGAAAAAAAAAATGGAACAAAGGTTTTCAGGCATTGGACAACAGACAGTCAGGAATGTGATCCCTGACAGAAAGACAACAAGGTAACACTATTATTTCACCAGTTTCCTAGGAGCAGATTCTAGGTCACACTTCAGGGAGGGGGACCCCAATCAGGGCCTGCAGTCATGCTGATCTAAGAAGATACAAATAAGAACCTGGGAAGACCAAGCAGATGAAAATTTGTGGGACATATCACTGGAGAATAGGGAGCTGCATAAAGAGAATGAAAGGGCTCTGGAGATAGGCCGAGATGAACCCTTGGGTCTTGATTGAGTACTGATCTATGCACACATGACAGGAAATTACCTGACGTCTTGAACAGAACAAGCAGAAAGGAGTAGAGAGAGCAATTACTAAATTCCACACACAACTAGGAACAGTTCATGATTCCACAAATCAGAAGAGAAAGATTTCATAATATATGGATCAGAGGGTTGAATTCCCAGAATGGTATCACCTTAGTAGTGAAGCTAGATTAGCTCTAGATTAAAAGTTGCTATGAATCACACCTAACAAAGTTGAAACCAAGCCTTGAAACAATCTAACTGATTCCAAGTAACTAAACTGCAAGCCAGAATAAACTCAGCACTATTTAAAACTTACAACAAAATCAGTATCTAAACAGATAAAATCCCCCAAGCATGCAAAGAAGCAGGAAAATATGATCCACCACAACAAACAGAAAAAATATTAATTAACAGAAACAAATCAAGAATTAACAGAGATAACAGAACTAGCAGAGATACGTCAAAACAACTAATGTGTGTGTGTATATATGTGTGTGTGTATATGTTTATATATGCATATATGCTTCATATATGCAAGTAAGTAGACAGAAATAGGAGCATGATGAGGAGAGAAAAAAGTATCACATGAAACTTGTAGAGATAAAAAATATCTGAAATGAAAAATACACTGAATGTGATTATTAGCAAGTTAGACTCTGCAGAAGAAGATATCAGTGAGTTTGAAGACATAACAATAGAATTTATCCAAATTGAGGCGTATAGAGAAAAAAAGAATGAAAGATAATTATGAACTGTGATAAGATAAAGATAAATGTGAACATCAGTGAACTGTGAGATAAGCTGTAACGATGGCTGGAAATTTTCCAAATTTGAGTAAAACTGTAAACTCACATATCTAAGAAATATAACAAATGCCAAGGAAAATAAAACTAAAGAGAGCCACACCAAGGCACACTACTGATTACATTTCAGTGATCAAATTACTGAAAAACAGTGATAAAGAGAAAACTTTAAAACAGTCAGAGCTAAATGACTCATCACATACAGAGGAACACAGATAAGAATGACAGTACACTTCTCATCAGCAATTATGAAGGCAGGAGAAAGTAGAGGAACATCTTTAAACTACTGAAAGAAAAAACTCTGTCAACCTAGAATTCTTTATCTAACAAAGATGTTTAAAAAAAATGAAGGCAAGATAAAGACATTTTCAGTATCTTAATTTTTCTAGTATCTCGTTTTAAGCAATAGAATTCATTGCCAGCATATTTGTATTACATGAAATGTTAAAGGAAGTTCTTCAGGCTAAAGAAAAGTCATAGATAAAAATTTGTATGTACACAAAGGAGGAGCTCTAAAAATACTAAATGTGTGGTAAATATAAAATACTGTTTTTTTCTCGTTTTTAAAAAGTCATAATGAAATGGCAAAAAAAAAAAAAGGCAATATGCTATTGTCAGTTTCTTTCACAATATTTGAAGTTACATACTATTATTTAAAGGTAGACAAGAATAAGTTTAAAATGTTATGTTGTATCTCAAAAGCAACCAAAAAATAAATTGAAAAAAAAAAAAAAAACAGAGAGGAGGAGCTAACAATCCAACAGTGGAGAGAAAATAAAATCATAAAAATTTGTCCAGGAGAAAGCACAAAAAGAGGAAAAATGAAATAAAGAGCAAATGGGACAAATAGAAAATATACAGCAACATAGTAGGTTTAAACCCAAACCTATCAATAATTACACTAAATTTAAACGATGTAAACACCATAAGTAAAAGTCAGTTTGTCATACTAGATAATAAAATAAAACACAGAAATATGCTACAGGCCTACCTTGTTTTACTGTGTATCACTTTACTGTGCTTCATAGATACTACATTTTTTACAAATTGAAGGTTTCTGGCAACCTTGCATCAAGCAAGTCTATCAGCCCCATTTTTCCAACGGCATTTGATCACTTTTTGTCTCCATGTCACATTTTGGTAATTCTCGCAATGGTTCAAACTTTTTCATTATCATCATATTTGTTCTGGTGATCTGTGATCAGTGATGTTCGATGTTACTACTGCAAAAAGATTACGACTCGTTGAAGGCTCAGATGATGGTTAGCATTTTTTAGCAATAAAGTATTTTAAATTAAGGTTTGTACATTGCTTTTTAAGACATAATGCTATTGCACACTTAATAGACTACACTATAGTATAAACATAATTTTATATGTACTGGAAAAAAATCATGTGACTCACTTTACCGCAATATTTGCCTTATTGTGGTGACCTGGAACTAAACCTGCAGTATCTCTGAGGTATGCCTATATTTACAAGAAACCCACTTTAAATATAAAGACAGATAGAATAAAAACCAAAGTATGGGGAAAATATATACCATACAAATACAAATCAAAATAAAGCTGTGGACGTTACATTAGTGTCAGAGAAAACGGACACTGGAACGAGGAGAATTACCAGAGATAAGGGAAGTTACTGCACATTGATAATGGGGTCAATATATGAAGAAGTGAAAGGATAAATACACAGGTCCACTAAGATGGTTGGCAATTTAAACACCCCATCGTAAGTACCTAATAGAACAACTGAAGACTTCCTGAATGGTAGAGTAAGAACCTCCGTAATCTGCTCCTCTATAAAAGCAATGAAAATACTGGCAAAACTGTCAAAATCAACTTTTTCAGAACCCTGGAAATTAATCAGAAGCTTGCAATAATCTGAGGGTTTATCTAAGAAAAACTGAACCTTGGTTAAAATCGCAGGGTTTGCGGAACTTTAACTTGATCTCCTCCAATCCCCTTCTTTGCAGCTCTGCTGTAGGCATGCAAACCAGCAGCCTAGAAATCATGGTTGCTGTGAAAAATAGCAGTCTTGCAACCACTGAAGGGGTCAGACTGGATTTGGAGTTCCACAAAAAGACCCAACCTCCCAGCACTGTGAGCACTGTCAGCATCTGTCCTGTCTCACATCTCCGCGGAAAAGCACCATTCGCAGGGTGTTGTTCTTTGTCCTGACCTGCCATCTTACAGTTAGTTTCCTAAAAGGCCCTAAGTGATCTGCCCTATCTCCTGATTTTGCCCCTCCCTTCCTCTCTGATCTCACTTACTACTACTCTACCTCTTCCTCACTACACTCCAGTCACACTGGTCTTCCTACCTTCTCTAGAACAAGTCCAGCATGTTCCCTCCTCAGACTGTTAGCATTTGCTGTTCCCTCTAGCCAGGAAATCCTTCCTCCAGACACCTCACCTCTTCCATGTCTTTGCTCAAATTTCACCTTATCAGAGAAGCTTTCCTTGACCATCCTATGACAATAGTTCATAATAATGTATTGTATAACTGAAATTTGCTAAGAAAGTAGATCTTAAGCATTCTCACCAAACAAAAACCGAAACAAACCAAAGGTAACTATATGAGGTGATAGATGTGTTAATTAACTTCATTGTGGGAATTCTTTCACAATGTAAACGTATATCAAAACATCACACTGTACAGTTTAAATATATTACAATTTTATTTGCTAATTATACCTAAATAAAGTTGGGAAAATAAAAAAAGTAAATAAATTACAACCTTTCCTTCACCTTGGCATTCACTATGCATGCCCCTTTCCCATTTCATTTTTCTCCATAACACTGATTGCCATCTGACATACCATTTATTTTGCTTATTTAGTTTGTTGATTGTCTATCTCTCCTCATTAGAATATGAGCTCCTTATACTAAGACTTTTGTTTTATTTGCCTGTGCCCCACTCCCAGCACCCAGAAGAGTATATGGCAGATAGTGAACACCAATAATATTTATTGAATTAATGAGGTCAGTTTTCTCTTTCAAACACTTCTAGAACATTCAATATGGACTTACCTAACTCTACTAAAGCAACTGACAAAAACTGCACAACTCTAATATATCCACTTCTATCTAATCACATCACATTTAAATATAACATGCCAAAAATCTAAACTAACTCCAATGATTCTGACAATTTCACCAATGAGTGCCACAATTGCCAAATCCAACTGCCAATCTAAGTTCTCTTGATGGAGTTAATCACTCCCTTCATCTGTGTCTATGATATCAAATCCACTGGTTTCTTCCTATTTTACTGCCACTTCCTTATAGTCTGGTTCGGTTTTTTGTTTGTTTTGTTTTTAATTTCTCCTGATTTCTTTTAGATTTCTAAATGTTGGAGTATTCCAAGGGTCATCCCAGGACATCTTCTCATCTCTATTTATTCCCCCTCTCTAGGTGAAGTCACCAAGTCCTATGACTTTATATCCCATCCTTTCACTGATGATTCCCAAATTTTTATTTCCAGCTAGTAACATTCCACTCAGATCTGTGTCTCTGTATCCAACTATCTAGTTAACATTTTCATTTGGATGTCTAATAAGGATCATAAACTTAATATGTCCAAAATTAAAATTCAGGATTCTCACTCAAGCCTGCTCTTCCTCCAATAGCAACTCCATTTTACCTGTTGCTTGGGCCAAAAGCCTAGAACTTACCCTTGACTTCCTTTTTACTTCTCATACTCCACGCCCAGTTATCAAATTCTGTCAACTCAAAAGGTGTCCAGAGACAGCTCATCACCTTGCTTTCAACTTCACCGCCCCCACTGATCAGCCAACTGATCCCTTTAAAAATATACATCAGATTATATCCCATGCCCATTTAAAACTTTAAAATGTCTTCCCATTAATAGTTAAAATACAATACAAAGTCCTTAAAATGGCAGACAGGGCACTACATATTCTGGTACTAAGCATATTCCAGACTTTATCTCTTATTAGTCACTCCTTTCACTTACTGTGCTCCAAACACATTTGACTTTTTTACTCCTCCTTAAACATAACAAGTTCATTTCTACCTTTTTGCATTTGCATGATGTTCTCTCTGCTTGCAGTGCCCTTCCCTCAGATATCCACATGGCCTTCTCTTTTTATTCAGATCTCTACTTTGAGGCCACACTCTTAGACAGACCTTCCTTGGCTACTTTATCTAACACCCCATCACCCTACTTTCTATTCCTTTACTTGCGTTAGTCTTTTTATTTCTTAGAAGCTATCTAATATTTGTAAATATATGCATAATTTATTTATTGTTTGTATTCATCTCTAGAGTTTAAGTTCCATTAGTGGAGGTGCCTTGTCTGTTTTGTTCAATTGTCTATCTCCAAGACCTAGAAATGTTCTTGGCACATAAATATTTGATGGATGATTGAATGAATGAGTAAATGCATGCATATACAGGGAAAGGATATACAATTGTATTTCTCTCTGGGTAGATTAAATGGTAGGTCATTTTTGTTACTTCATTTTGCTTACATGCATCTTTGTTTTGTAGTTAATGAGAACCTATTGATTTTGCAATAAGAAAAATGTACTTAAAGTTATTTCCATTAAAAACTGCACAGTTCATACTCCCAAGTGGATAAAGCAGTTGAATCCAAAGGCCAATCAATGTACTGCTCACCCATTTATAAATCAATTTTCTGTATTTCTGAAGCTGTCACTGCAATAAAAGAGAGGTATGCTGATTGACCAACTGACAAAGATAATGAGTAGAAAAATGAATAATGGTAAGTCTAAATTGTCTAAATATCATTCACATGTCAACAATAACTAAAGTGGAAGGGGGCCATAACTGAATTATTTGAGCCTGGATGAATGCCAAATCTCTTATGAAAAATATTTTGTGATATAAAGAAATCTTTAGCAAGTTCACTAAAAATATTTAATATCATATTGTATCATGGAGTTTGGAAAAATATGCTGTTTGAACCCATGAGTAAATGATCAGGGTGCAGTCTTAAAATGGGAATATTTGTTTTGTTTTCAACTGTTGTATTATTTTTCCCTTTGTCATTTACACAAGATCTTCAAGTATCTGCACCATGATAAGATCATGAGTCATGCTTTTTTCAGTCCATTTCATTTTAATTCAATTATTATTATTATTATTCACTTTCTATAGTACAAAGCATTCTGTTGGGCGTTGGGGATGAAAGCAAGATGAATATAAAACTGTCTAGGCCGTCCAAATATTCACACACTTGTAAAGGAAGCAGCCACGTGCACAATTAAGTATCAAATAAGACCAACAATTCTACCTGTTTTTATCAGAGGGACAAGGACTATTCTCTGGGAGTAGAGGGGAAAGACACATTTCAGTTTGGTGGTTGGGGAGGGTATCTTGTAACACTCATAGGAGTATTTTAATTGGTTTTGAAGGATAAGTAGGATTTTCATAGACAGGAAAGGACTGGGGTAGGAGGAGAGAGTTCCTGACAAAATGAACAGATTGGATATGTAGGATTTGCCAATTTATGTGGTATAAATATTAGCATCATGGCCAACTTCAAGCTTCTATCATATGCCAGTGAACACAGAATTGGGAAGGGATGCTCAGAATGGGCTCCTGCAAGCTGTTATGAGCCAATTCCAGCATGCTCCTGCATTCAGGTCAAATTGTGTGGAAATTAGAAGAGTGTACTAAGAAAATCTCGTACAGGTGATGAGAAGTCACTGAAGGATGTTGAACCAGGGAATGGCATAATCAAATTTATATTTTGGGACAAGGATTGACAGCAGGTGTTTTCAAGATCTGGAGAAAGAAAATCTAGACTGGGAAACCAAACAAAATAAGTGGCTATTTTTAAAGTCCAGTTGAAAGACAATGAAGGCCTGATTCAAAGTAGACACAAAGAAAAAAATGTGCATGTCAGAAAGTGTAGATGACTGCTTGACAGTGAAGATGATGAGGACAGAGGAATCGAAAATAATTCTCAGGTTTCTAGCGTAGATGCCTGAGTGGATGGTAGTGCTGTTAGCCATTATAAGGAACAGAGGGGGATAAATGTTGCTTAGGGATGGTTAAAATGGTGTTAGGGAAGAGAAGATAATTTTCATGTGCTGAATTGGGAACCTATTAAATACCATTAAAATGTCACTAAGTTCACATTTAAAACGTTCTAAATTATGAGCCTTGTGCCAAAATGTTATTAATCACCATATTTAATAACTGCATAATATTCAGTATAGATGTACTATAATTTACTTTCCCATTTTCCTCTTGTTAGACAGCTCAATTAGATACACTTTTTCCTGTTACAAATTAGGTAGCGATTTACATAGTTGGACTTGGAGCATTTCCTTTTTTTGTTTATTGATTATTTACTTAGATTGCATTTCTAGTAATAGAATTACTGGGTCAAAGAGCATGCCTATTTTATGGCTTAATTAATATTGACAATTTACTTTCCAAATGAGTTATATCAATTTATACCACCATCATTAAAAGTATACCAGCTTCACTGAAGTTTTCTTTTTTTTCCCAGCTTTATTACATATAACTGACATATAACATTATGTAAGTTTAAGGTATACAATAAGATTATTTGATACATGTATATACTGCTAAACAATTACCACAAAAGAGTTAGTTAACACCTCCATCACCTCACATACAGGCATATCTAGGAGACATTGTGGGTTCGGTTCCAGGCCACGATAATAAAGTGAATATCGTAATAAAGCAAGTTACACACATTTTTTGGTTTCTCTGTGCATATAAAAGTTATGTTTACACTATACTATAGTCTATTAAGTGTGCAATTGAATTATGTCTAAAAAACAATGTGCAAACCTTAATTTAAAAATCCTTTATTGCTAAAAAATGCTAACCATCTTCTGAGCCTTCAGTGAGTTGTAATCTTTTTGCAATAGCAACATCAAAGATCACATCACCATAACAAATATAATAATGAAAAAGTTTGAAATATTGCTAGAATTACCAAAATGTGATACAGAGACATGAAGTGATCAAATGTTGTTGGAAAAATGGTGCTGATAGACTTGCTCGACGCAGGGGTGTCATAAACCCTCAATTTGTAAAGAAATGCAGTATCTGTGAAGTGCAATAATGTAAAGCCCAATAAAATGAGGTCTGCCTGAAATTACCTTTTGTGTGTGTGGGGGGGTGAGAACATTTAAGATTTACTCTCTTAGCAACTTTCGAATATATAATACAATACTGTTACTATTAACTGTATTCACCATGCTGTATATTAGATCTCCAGAACATATTCATCTGATAACTGGAAGTTTGCACCCTTTGACCAACAGCTCCCCATGTCCACAACACCCCAGATCCCTGAAGATACATTGGAAAGTCAGATGTTCCTAAGTGGAATAATAGACGAGCACTGTATCAGGGGAGGATATCAATTACAGGAAAAAATCTGTAAAAAATACAAACACGTGGAGGCTAAACAATACAGTACTAAATAACAAAGAGATCACTGAAGAATCAAAGAGGAAATAAAAAAAATACCTAGAAACAAATGACAATGAAAACATAATGACCCAAAACCAATGGGGTGCAGCAAAAGCAGTTCTAAGAGGGAAGTTTATAGCAATACAATCCTACATCAAGAAGCAAGAAACAACTCAAATAAACAACCTAACCTTACATCTAAAGCAATTAGAGAAAGAAGAACAAAAAAATCCCAAAATTAGCAGAAGGAAAGAAATCATAAAGATCAGATCAGAAATAAATGAAAAAGAAATGAAGGAAATGATACCAAAGATCAATAAAACTAAAAGCTGGTTCTTTGAGAAGATAAACAAAATTGATAAACCATTATCAAGACACATCAAGAAAAAAAGGGAGAAGACTCAAATCAACAGAATTAGAAATGAAAAAGGAGAAGTAACAACTGACACTGCAGAAATACAAAGGATCATGAGAGATTACTACAAGCAACTCTATGCCAATAAAATGGACACCTGGAAGAAATGGACAAATTCTTAGAAAAGCATAACCTTATGAGACTGAACCAGGAAGAAATAGAAAATATAAACAGACCAATCACAAACAGTGAAATTGAGACTGTGATTAAAAATCTTCCAACAAACAAAAGCCCGGGACCAGATGGCTTCACAGGCGAACTCTATCAAACATTTAGAGACAATCTAACACCTATCCTTCTCAAACTCTTCCAAAATATAGCAGAGGGAGGAACACTCCTAAACTCATTCTACGAGGCCACCATCACCCTGATACCAAAACCAGATAAAGATGTCACAAAGAAAGTAAACTACGGGCCAATATCACTGATGAACA
Source organism: Eschrichtius robustus (assembly GCF_028021215.1). NCBI lineage: Eukaryota > Metazoa > Chordata > Mammalia > Artiodactyla > Eschrichtiidae > Eschrichtius > Eschrichtius robustus. Next base: position 125,759,945 of record NC_090845.1, read on the forward strand.
CAGATGCAAAAATCCTCAACAAAATACTAGCAACAGAATCCAACAGCACATTAAAAGGATCATACACCATGATCAAGTGGGGTTTCTCCGAGGGATGCAAGGATTCTTCAATATATGCAAATCAGTCAATGTGACACATCATATTAACAAATTGAAGGATAAAAACCACATGATCATCTCAATAGATGCAGAAAAAGCTTTTGACAAAATTCAACACCCATTTATGATAAAAACCCTCCAGAAAGTAGGCATAGAGGGAACTTACCTCAACATAATAAAGGCCATATATGACAAACACCCAGCCAGTTCTCAATGGTGAAAAACTGAAACCATTTCCACTAAGATCAGGAACAAGACAAGGTTGCCCACTCTCACCACTATTATTCAACATAGCTCTGGAAGTCTTAGCCACAGCAATCAGAGAAGAAAAAGAAACAAAAGGAATCCAAATCAGAAAAGAAGGAGTAAAGCTGTCACTGTTTGCAGATGACATGATACTATACATAGAGTATGCTAAAGATGCTACCAGAAAATTACTAGAGCTAATCAATCAATTTGGTATAGTAGCAGGATACAAAATTAATGCACAGAAATCTCTTGCATTCCTATACACTAATGATGAAAACATGTGAAAGAGAAATTAAGGAAACACTCCCATTTCCTATTGCAACAAAAAGAATAAAATACCTAGGAATAAACCTACCTAAGGAGACAAAAGACCTGTATGCAGAAAACTGTAAGAAACTGATGAAAGAAATTAAAGATGATACAAACAGATGCAGAGATATACCATGTTCTTGGATAGGAAGAATGTACATTGTGAAAATGACTATATTACACAAAGCAATCTACAGATTCCATGCAATCCCTATCAAATTACCAATGGCAATTTTCACAGAACTAGAACAAAAATTTTCACAATTTGTATGGAAACACAAAAGACCCCGAATAGCCAAAGCAATCTTGAGAAAGAAAAACGGAGCTGGAGGAATCAGGCTCCCTGACTTCAGACTATACTATAAAGCTACAGTAATCAAGACAGTATGGTACTGGCACAAAAACAGAAATATAGATCAATGGAACAGGATAGAAAGCCCAGAGATAAACCCACGCACATATGGTCACCTTTTCTTTGATAAGGGAGGCAAGAATATACAATGGAGAAAAGACAGCCTCTTCAATAAGTGGTGCTGGGAAAACTGGACAGCTACATGTGAAAGAATGAAATTAGAACACTCCCTAACACCATACACAAAAATAGACTGAAAATGGATTAAAGACCTAAATGTAAGGCCGGACACTACCAAACTCTTAGAGGAAAACATAGGCAGAACACTCTATGACATAAATGACAGCAAGATCCTTTTTGACCCGCCTCCTAGAGAAATGGAAATAAAAACAAAAATAAACAAATGGGACCTAATGAAACTTAAAAGCTTTTGCACAGCAAAGGAAACCATATACAAGACGAAAATACAACCCTCAGAATGGGAGAAAATATTTGCAAATGAAGCAATGGAAAAAGGATTAATTTCCAAAATTTACAAGCAGCTCATGCAGCTCAACATCAAAAAAACAAACAAACCAATCCAAAACTGGGCAGAAGACTTAGACATTTCTCCAAAGAAGATATACAGATTGCCAACAAAGAGATGAAAGGATGCTCAACATCACTAATCATTAGAGAAATGCAAATCAAAACTACAATGAGGTATCACCTCACACCAGTCAGAATGGCCATCACCAAAAAATCTGCAAACAATAAATGTTGGAGAGGGTGTGGAGAAAAGGGAACCCTCTTGCACTGTTGGTGGGAATGTAAATTGATACAACCACTATGGAGAACAGTATGGAGGTTCCTTAAAAAACTACAAATAGAACTACCATACGACCCAGCAATCCCACTACTGGGCATATACCCTGAGAAAACCCTGATTCAAAAAGTGTCATGTACCAAAATATTCATTGCAGCTCTATTTACAACAGTGAGGACATGGAAGCAACCTAAGTGTCCATCGACAGATGAATGGATAAAGAAGATGTGGCACATATATACAATGGAATATTCCTCAGCCATAAAAAGAAACGAAATTGAGTTATTTGTAGTGAGGTGGATGGACCTAGAGTCTGTCATACAGAGTGAAGTAAGTCAGAAAGAGAAAAACAAATACTGTATGCTAACACACATATATGGCATCTAAAAAGAAAAAAAAATGGTTCTGAAGAACCTAGGGGCAGGACAGGAATAAAGACGCAGATGTAGAGAATGGACTTGAGGACACGGGCAGGGGGAAGGGTAAGCTGCGACGAAGTGAGAGAGTGGCATGGACTAGTATATACTATCAAATGTAAAATAGCTAGTAGGAAGCAGCCGCATAGCACAGGGAGATCAGCTCGGTGCTTTGTGACCGCCTAGAGTGGTGGGATAGCGAGGGTGGGCGGGAGGGAGATGCAAGAGGGAGGAGATATGGTGATATATGTATATGTATAGCTGATTCACTCTGTTATAAAGCAGAAACTAACACACAACTATAAAGCAAAAAAAAAAAAAAACCCAACACTTTGTAATCTTGGGAATAAAAATACAACTTAAAATTTTTAAAAAGCATATACTACAAATAAAGTGCATTTAGAAAAAAAAAAAAAATGTATCACAGCACTTCTTAGCCTAGAGAACCAAAATAATTTCAAGGTATCCATCTGTTTGAGGAATATCCAAATAAGCCTATATGATGCCACTCACAGCATATAATCATTTATTCATATAAACATATGAATATACACACACAAATATGAATATACATGTACATGTATACATATAAATACATACACAATTAACACTTCCATTTATTCACTTGCACTATTTTCAGTTTTGCATCAAACATCTGCTACTTAATTAAGCACTATGCGTATGTGTTGCTCAACACGGAGTCAGCCAGTTGAAAACATTTCCACGTCTTCTTCAAAATTGCTGTTAAAATACTGACAATATCTTTTAGAAAATTCTAATGCAATACAATTTTCTTTTAAATTTGAAGGTGAAGGAACACTTGGTGTCTCTTACCTACAGTTCAGTGGTCATATTAAGGATTCCCACTTACACAGGATTTTATAATTCACAAGGTACTTTTTCCACATTTGATCATTTGGCCCTTGCAACAATCCTTTGCAGTCCATAAAAATTGAGTCTTTTTTGTGATCCATTCTCCCGATGCAAATATTAAGCTCGGATTGTTTAGCAGGTGAGGAGCGAGACAGACTTGCAGAATACAGGTTCCTTATTTGTGAAAAGAACTTCTCTGCTTTTCAGAAATCAGGTGGTGAGATCTATATCGATTTCTTTCCATTATTGACTCTGAAAATGTGCAGAACTGAATGCAATAGTTACAGTGATTTTCTCAACCCTTGTATACTTATCTCCCCTTTTCTTAATGGTTTCTCTTACCACTCTTTCAATCCATGTTTTATGCACAAATTAATTAATTTTAGAAGTAGATGGGATATAAGATATTAACAATCACCAGCCTTTCCTAACCTATTCAGCCCTCTCCACTCCCACCTCTGGTAAAACTGATCAATTCCACAATAGAGATGTGGGTACTGCACTGGTGGCACGGAGGCAGTGGCTGTTGTGAGGCCTGCACTTCTCCATGCGAAGACATGCCTATCTTGGTCAGATCAAGGAAGTCCTCATCCTATCCGTTCTTTAAAAGGAGGAAAGGCCTGGAGTGTCTCATCTTTAAGAAACAACTTCTAATAAGTGGAAGAAAGAGTTTTGGATAAAAATTTAAAGTACAGCAAATATATTGCCCTGAATAAAATTTGACAACTGTATAAAACTCCAAAAGTCCTTTCTAAACACGTTAGAAACTGGATGCCTAAAGTCTTAGAACTGAAAAGTTACTAAATGAGATTTTGGAAAATAAGAAACTGCCTTAGCTATGTTTTGATTTGTGAAATGTGTAGCACTTGCCCTCTCTACTTAGGGCAGAAAGTTGTGTGACCTTCAGGCAAGCAGAATCTAAAGAGTCAAGAACGTCCCACCAATCTGTGTTGTTGTTCCCCAGGTATCCGTATATCTTGGCTTAAAGCATCCAGTGATTTTCCAGATACAGTTGTTGAAGGAATTCTTTGAGGGATCTAGCCACTGCAAGGTAGGTTGGGAGTGGGGAATCATTTTTCTCTTGCACTCAGAGTGTTCCATTGGCTGAACTCAACTGAAAGCCAGCATTTAAGTGAGTCTTAATGATATGTTTCTCAGAGGTTAGTCCTCAGAATACCAAGCAGAGCAGAAAATGGCAAAAGAATGGATCTAAAGCAGCAAATAGAGCAACACTGCAGAAGTATTCAACTGTTAATATTGATTCTTAGAGCTCTTTATTTATTAAGGCTCTTGCTACTTTTTCATCTTCATCACACCTACTTTTTCATTTTGTGATCATTTATCTTGGCCTTTGAAAAGGCCCAGGGTTATTCTGTAAATTACTAGTTTTTTCTGTTATTTGTTTTTTTATAAGTCTTAGTTGCTTTGGACTATAAGGTCCTGGAAACATCCTGTACCTCCCAATCACTTACCTCTCAAGTTATTTTGCACAGTCAGACAGGCTCTGCTAACAGTACTTCTGTGTATGTAACAATCAAGGTGTTACGTTGGATCAGAAAATGATATGCACATTGATTGTATTATACGGCAAGAGCAGGAAGAACACAGATTTCCTGTTTCCCATGCCTTCTTTTATTGCTGAACACACAGAAGAATCTCCTGCACTTATTCTCGATGGGGTTTTCCTGCATAAAGCTGGTGAAGCTTCCCAACCTGGCAAGGCTTTACTATACTACCAGCAGTAATGGTCTTCTCAGTGAGTTGTAGGGTTCTGATTATACTTTTGCCTCTGTTCTCATAGTTATTCTTGCTGTTTCCTTTCCTATGTAACAGGTCTGTGAGAGTCCTTCTTCTTCAGCTAAGGATGACATGCAAAATGTCTGAGTGGCTGCAACACTCAGCAGCTCACTTTATTATTTTTTAACTTTATTTTACTGTGGTAAGAACACTTAACATGAGATTTATCCTCAATTTTAAGTGTATAACACATTATTGTTGACTGTACAATATTGCACAGAAGATCTCTAGAGCTTATTCATCTTGTTTAACTGAAATGGGGAGTTAATAATCAACGGGCATAAAGTTTCAGTTCAGCAGCTCATTTTAAACCAAGCCCACGTTCCCCTGATAACAACGTTTGGTGGTAAGGCAATAAAAACTTCAGCTTTTTTGGTTCCAAGTCATATTGTCTCAAGTGGAGCAAGACACAGAAAAGCAGTCTTGGTGACACAGTGAATCTGAGAGAGCTGACAAGATGAGATAATGGCTTCTAGAACTGAAGCATGCAGGCTGGGGTTAAGAACATGGCTCTAGGCTCCAAATGAATCAGAGTACCCGTAGAATACCAAAGCAGAGCCTGGTTGTTTTGACAGAGCAAACAAGAAAGACTGTGTTTTGGTTTGCAAAATAGTGCCTAGATGCTGACCTGTGGTACACTGTAACTCAGGTTTAGGGCGACAAAACTAATTCTGGGCCATGAGCCTTAGGGGACTGGGTTAACTGAGGTACTCCTTGCCTAGAAATCAGACAACATTAAACACACAGGGTACAATCATTTTAAATTTTTACCAGATGCTATTAAGATGGAATCACATTGCTTTCTTAATTTATATTTCTTTCACTATGAGTAAAGCTACCCGATAAAATAAGGGATGCCCAGTTAAACTTGAATTTCTGTTAACAACAAATAATTTTCAGTATAAGTATGGTCCTTGTAATGTTTGGAACATATTTGTACTGAAGAAGAAGTAAACATTGTTTATTTGAAGTTCAAGTTTAACTAAGCATCCTGTATTTTTATTTGCTAAATCTGGCAACACTAATTATGAGTGGCATTAAGCATCTCTTTATATGTTTCTTGTCCATTTGTATATCTTTTCCTGAGAACCCTGTTAATGTCCTTTGACCATTTTTCTTTTAGGTTATTGGTGCTTTAATACATATTAGTAAAAAAAACTGTCCTTTACATGCCATATAAGGCACAGTATTATTTTCTAATTTTAACTTTGTGTATGGTGTTTTTGCCAAAAAGTTTTATATTTTTAATTACAGGATATATTATTCTTTTCTCATGTGGTAGCAGGGGTTCTCTCATGCTTAAGAAGGTCTTCCCAACCCTGATATGTGTATGTGTGTGTGTATATGTGTGTCTATGTATGTGTAAAATGGTCCCTCAAAGATGTCCATGTCCTAATTCCCAGAACCTGTAAATATGTTAGAGTTCATGGCAAAAGGGGAATTAAGGCTGCTATTCAGTTGACTTTAAAATGGGTAGGTTCGCCTGTATTATCCAGCTGAGCCCAGTGAAATCACAGGTGTCCTTAAAAACTGTAAGAGGGAGACAGAAAAGGAGGTCAGAGACAGATGCAACTACAGAAGAATGGTCAGAGAGATGCAACGTTGCTGACTTTGAAGATAGAGGAAGATGACTATGAAGCAAAGGATGCAGGTAGACTCCAGAAACTGGAAAAGGCAAGGAAATGGGTTTTCCCCTAAAGCTTTCAAAACGGAATGCAGTCCTGCAGACACCTTGATTTTAGCCCCATAAGACCCATTTTCAGACTTCTGACTTCCAGAACTGTAATATAATTAATTTATGCTGTTTTAAGTCTCCAAGTTTGTGGTAATTTGTTATAGCAGCAATAGAAAACCAATACACCATGTAATCTTCTAAACCTTTTTAAAAAAGTGTTTAAATCCCCTCTTCCCATCCTTACTTTATCCATAGCTGGCTGATTGTCCTAACTGAAACAAAGCATGCTCCTATCTTACTATTCCCTCTACAAAGAATGCTCTTACCATATTTGTCATGGTGTGCTCTTCCCTTCAGATGGTGGCACAAAGGTCACGTTGCAAAGAGGGTTTCCCTGGGTGCCCTATTAAAATAGTCTATATAATATCCTCCTTCCACCCTCAGTTAACCTCTGTTCCTTACCCTAATTTTTATTTTTCAAACACTTATCACCATCTGCCATATTACATATATATATATTTGTTTATAATTTTGTGTGTCTCCAACCTCCAACCACTAGCATATGCATTCCATAAGAGCTGGTGCCTCATATTCACTGCTGTCCCAAAACTTAGAAAGCAGTAGACACTCAGTACAAATTTGCTGGGTGAACTAATGTATTACTCTATGTTTAAATTAGTTAAACCGAAGGGGTTTCCCCAATATTTCCAGATTACTTTCTTTACGTATTATAGAGTATATTCTCATGTGCAAGGAATCAAAATGAAAAATAAATAGTAAATATAAATAAGACACTATTCTGTGTCTAGAGGTGGAGACAAGTAACCTATAGGCAGATTTTTTGAGGTTGGGGGACCTTGAACTCCCTACCGTTGTTACAGAAATCAAAGACTTCAGGTACCTGATGCTTTAAGGGAAAGTTGTGCTGTGTGTGGCTTGAAAAAGTAGCCCCTCCCAATATCCTAATATTCTTCAAAAAACAGAAATAATCTAATAAAGAGGTTAACTAATTTGCACAGAGATTAAGTAGACACCTAAGAGGAAAGTTCTATAATTCTTATCCCTCACTTTTTGAGGTTCAATATTATATGAACTCTCCGGTTGACTGGACTGATATTTACTGAGATTCATTGGAAAGAAAGGATTCCAAGACTTCTAAATTGGATCTCATCATGAGTCTACAAGTTGTCTAGGTGGTGACCAGGGATGACCCAAGAACTATGGGGCAGGATGCGGCATAGCTAAACATATAAGCATGAATCAAAAGAACTAAGACTTTAAACCTAAACACGTTAGAGAAATCCAGATCCTTGTGGAAACAACAAAGGTGAAAACTTGGTAGACTAAAATGCGTTTTCTCAGTTCTCTCTCTCCCTGACATTTGAAAGCAAAAATGATCTCTTTGGATTCAACAACTACCCCTGGGTTACTGAGTATTAAAATGGGAGTAAGGGGAATGAGATCAAAGGAGAAACTATGGGATTTCTGCTAACATGGGATGGTAGATACTTAGAAGAAAAAAGATTTGATTGATTTGTACCCAAAGTTGATGAAAATAGATCATATTGATTATTTATGAATTATTTTTGTTGATTATATCTTAATCATCTGATTATGTGCCTTCCCCACTAGCTTGTGAATATTTTGAGAAGTCTTGTGTTTTATTCATCTCTATGCCAGTTCTTGAATGGTACCTGGCATATAATAACACATAGTTTCCACTCAGCATAGCTTTGATCGATGAATAGATTAATTAATTCAGCAAAACATTCAGATGAAGGGGATGAATTTTAATAAGTTTGCCAAGCCATTATATTTTTTTCTCATTTAGGATGACCTTTGAATCTCAACAGCAAAAACGAAAATTAACAGGAAAGAAGAGAATTACTTCATTGAACCAATATGTATTGAGCTGTGCTAAGTGATTTAGGAAATACTAAAATAAAGAAAACATGCTCCCTAGCAATATGAAAAAAATATAATTATACCAGAATATTCTGTTTTAATGGTTAAAATATTCTATTTTTTTTTTAATTCAAATACTTTGGTCAAATAATAGTCTCCTTATATCTGTAGACTTTTTGTTCAAACGATTTGTAAAGCATACAAACTTTGAAATGAATGGCAAATATGTTTCTGTACTTATATTTCCTTTTACTAAATGTTCTTTAGTGGATAGAGTCCATTTTGGTGACTATACTTACCATTTGACATAAAATGACTTACCTTTTAAAATAAATGCACATGGTGTTAAAGTATACCTTGTGCTAACTCTGTACTTTTGTGACTCATAACATATTTTTGGAGTTAAAATATTCTTGGAATAATCTAATAGTACATTTCCCCCCATTTAGTACTTTTTTTGTTTAATTTATATCTCAATGTTACTTGACATTAAAAAGAACATTTTAAAATTTAACAAACATGACATTTTTCCAAAAGAAATAAAAGCCTAAATAATTCAAGCATGCGTCACAGTTTCTTTTCAGCATGTATAACATAGATAGCTAGAGCCAACTTTGGTATCTAAATAATAATGACCTAAAAATTCAACCTCTAAATGTGAATAACCTTACCTCTAAAATATGAGCACACAGTGTGAGATACCATTAGAATGCTCAGGTAGAAGATATTTTATCATGCCAACTGAACTAAAAATTTAAACAGTGAGAGTTGAGACAATTCATTTTATCAAAAATATTTGTAAAGTTATAAAAAAATTGTCTACAGGATGACATAGGGAGGAATGCAATGACACTCTTGGATTTCTCCAGAATAAGAGTTTCAACTGAATGGCCTGCAGAAGTGGGAGATATATAAAACATTGGATGTTGTTTTGTGAAGAGTTTGGTAAAGTTAGAAACAGTATTTAATATTCCCCTTATGGTGCCTAGTTGAGTGAATCTCACCAGACCACAGAATTGATTTAATGGTTGTTAGACAGGTTTTTAAGCAGAGTGGAAATCTCTGGCATAGAAGAAGGGAAATACATCACTTTAGTAAGTAGAAACGGAATGTGTTAGATCAGTGAAATCAGAAACATGTACAGGTGAGATACTGGAGAACAGCAGATAAGAAAAGGAAATGGAGGTAACAGAGTATTCGAACTCTTACAACCATAGGAGTTAAGATGAGTCAAGAACACAGCTGAGTTTGACTGAATTAAGCAGAAGTTATAACTGAGACTGAACTGCACGGACCCCATTTCTAGTTGCCCTAGTTATATCCTGCTCCCTTTATATTTATAATATAATGAAAACCAAGTTTATTCAAATGAAGTAAATAGTAATCAGAAAGTCAATCAGTAATCAGAGTAAAATATGATCCAGTCAGCTCCACATTCAGGGAAACACTAGAAAGGAATGTGGTAGGGGTCTTGTTCAATAGGTAAATTATAGGATCATATAGAGACAGATTTAAACTGGACATAAAAGGAATTGTACTGAACCTGCATACAAGAGCTTATTTTAGATACCACACTGTTGTATCACTCAACTGATCTTATCTTAGTCAATGTCGATAAACTAAATATTTCATGAGTCCACGTCATCATATCCCTTCCACTCTTGGCCACTGCTGCCTAGGAGGAAACCCTAGCACTGACAGAAGGCAGAGCTCCTTGCCTTGATGTGGTAGCTTTTGTGAAGTAGTTTGGATTGCTAGCAATTATGGCAGCTTGCGTCTTTGATTGGACTCCATGGTGTTTGATGCTACAAAAGAGGATTAATCCCATCCTAAGGGGATAGGATAGGGAGACGGGGAGTCAAAAAAGTTTTAAAAATTCTTCGTGTCAAAGATTTCAATATGCGTTGGGGCAATTTTTGCTACAGAGATTGACAGTATTGCTTATAGCATTTTCTTTACAGTTACTTTTATTTTCCAGATACATACCTCTCAGAACACTCAGTTAAGGAAGGCTTTTCTAAGGGAGAGTGTTTTTTGCAGTTTTACAGCTGCACTGACAGGCACAAAAAGAAGTTTAGTGACAAGGTCAGGCGATGAGTCAGAGAGCACCAAGGGTCCTGGGTACCATCAGATCTTGTCCGTGTAACCACTTTGCTTGTAAATCACCCTGTTTTGTACTGGAAAAGACTTGGCAATATTTGCTTAAGGATACATTTTGAAATTATCTTTTTCTTAGGCAATGCAGTCACATGGATGTTTTTTGTAACACTCTACCAGTATCTCTTAACCTTTGAGCTATTTAAAAGCCAGTCATGCATCATTCTCACAGAAAAGCCACTTAGGCATTTTTGTGTATGTGGCAACAGGCTAGTTGGCTATTTGGAAATTTAGCATGTGCCACACACTCAAATATTTGCAAAGAATTATTTCTAGAGTTATTTAGAATAATTATCCAGTATATTCATTGCTAAATACAAGAATATACTTCTCTAAGGAAAGCATGTTATACTTCTCTAAGGAAAGCATGTTAATATTAATTCATTGAGCTCAATTTCAGATAGGCCAGGCAAGGATGAATTAAAAACCAATAAGACATGGCCCTCAGCCTCAGAGAGTTTACAGACTGACAAGACTGACATACAAGGAAGCAAACATAAGAGTTTAAGGTACTACTGGAACATGGGTGGGTGTGGTCCCTGCCTTAGCGTTCCACATTGTGAGACTAAGCAGTCCAGGAAAGATTCCACATGGACTAGTGCATTAGGGAATGGTCAGGCTGATGTGTAGTAGCCATAACTAGAAACTGCATGTGACAATCAATGTAAATATGCTGCAGAAGAAAGTATGATATATAGACTTCACGGTGTTCAGCAAATTCCTTCAATATTCTGAGATTTTAAAAAACCAGAAATATGAAAGAAAATAAATATCTCCAAAGTCCCATCCAACAATGTTATTCTAATCTAAAAGATTTGTAGAGTTACAAACAGAATTCTCAGTGATCTGAAATAGCTAAATGCTTAGGCTTAATAGTTGAGATTGGCGAATAGTATATGGAATTGGTTGAAAGTGAAAACTATATTTATTGGAATGGTTTCCATTTTGAAATTTTTCATTAGAATGCAAAGCCAATAACCTCTTTTATTTGGGATCCATCCAGTTTTACTGATCCCCAAATAAATCTAAGTGAATAAATGTAAGCCAATTTTAAACTGATATCCCCTCAAAACCTTAAAATTCAAATTCTGAAGTCTTTTCCTACAAAATAGAATTCTTATACTGTGATTACAAGAATCCTCACTAATAAAATCACTACACTTTCTACTAAAGGTACTGATTATTTTTTCAAGATAGTTCTTGAGTTCCTTCCAGGCCAGCAGTGTCAACAGCAATGGGCCACAATGACTTTCAATTTAACATATTCCTTTGTTTAACTCCCATGATACTTTACACTTGAATAGATACGACATACCTTCTGATAATATTTATATGAATATAAGATATTAAATAATATGTAACATTTCAAACTTCTTTTACTGAACTGTTTCCATGGGAACCAAAGGCATGTACTGAAAATTAAAACATGTTCTTTTTCTTATTGGCTAGGTATGAGGCCTTTTCTTAGAGATTCTGCTGCACAAGAGCTAAAATCACTAACTTTATTAATTATAGACATTAATTGCCTAAATGAATTTCTTAAAGGTCAAGGGAGGAAACATAAAATGTATTTTAGGCAATTTGACTTTAAACAACCTTTATAAAAGGCCAAATCAAAAATTCTAAATTACCATCAATATAAAATGTCTGCAGATGTTTTAATTTTAATTATAACACATAGATCAAGAATTAAGGAGACTCATTCTAAATGAAACTACACAATGGACTTCAGGCTAACTTTGTGACTGTTTAGAGTTGCCTACCAAGAGGAATAAACTATTTTAATAGATTATTCTAGCAAGATTACCTAAATGGCATTCTGATAGTGGGGAACAGAAAGAATTCCATCCTGTCCTAGAAGAGATTACTGTATTTTTTTTCTTTCCTTTTTTTCTTCCTATCTTCCTCACAGATAAAGTTTTACTAAGATTCTAATATCATGTCAAGCATCTTAGAGGAATATAAAATGCCCTGCCTTCAGGGAGTCTACAATCTAGTGACAGAGTCTTACAAGGTAATAGGAAATTATAATAGTGGATGCTATTTGTGCTTATCAAGGCAGGATTTGTCTCTTGGAGTCCTCTTTGAATCTTGCATCTCAACACTCAGCATGGTGCCTGGCACTAGGAGATACTCAATATATTTAAGATATGTTGACAAATGGTTGAGGAATTAATATATGAAGTCTTTAGTCACTGAACTAATACTATATATGGTTAAGTATAAAATTAAGCAGTAAAAATAGTAAATATTACACAGGTTCAAAAAAGATAAGCCACTGAGTGCTAGAGAAGTTAAAAAGAAAAGGTTTTCACAGAAGTTGTTAGATGTTAGCTAGATTATAAAGGACAGGCAGGATTTTATTGAAGGGGACATATTTTAAATATTTTTTCTAATAATGATAATACAACTTATTTCTAGTTAAAACATGGGAAACTAAACATACATGCTTCTTCTCTCTAACCCCTCACAAAATCTCATTAAAATGTATTAAAATCTTTACTGGTTTCCTCTTGCTGCCACAAACTTAGTGGCCTAAAACAACACGTTTATTTTCTTATAGTTTTGGAGGTCAAAACTCTAAAATCAGGGTGTCAGCAGTGTTATTTCTGGAAGCTTCAGGGAAGAATCCTTTTCCTTACCTTTTTCATCTTCTGGAGGCTGCACTCCCTGGCTCACGGCCCTTTCTTCATTTCACTTCAACCTAGCTCTTCTATTCTCACATCTAAGACTAATGAATCTGATTCTCCTGCCTCCCTTTTATAGGGACTCTTGTGATTACATTGGGTCCACCAGGATAACCCAGGATAATTACCTATCTCAAGGTCCTCAATATAATCAATCTGCAAAGTCTGTTTTACCATGTAAGGAAACATAGTCACATGTTCCAGGGAATAGTACATGGACATCTTCGGGGCTTCATTATTCAGCCTTCCATAGTCTTCCCTCTAGGCCCCAAAGATGCACGTCCATCTCACATGCAAACTACATGCATCATATATCAAGGTCCACAAAAGTCTCAACTCATTACAGCATCAACTCAAGTCCAAAATCTCATCAAATTTTCTCCATCATATCAAAAGTCACAGATCTCATAATTGAAATCCCCTAATTTGGTATGGGTGAGACTATCAGTATATTCTATACTGGAGCAAAATCCCTCTCCATCTGTGAACCTCTGAAACTCAAGAAACAGGTCATCTGATCCCAAAATACAATGACGGGGGCAGGTACAGGAAAACAGCTATACATATTTCTGTTCAAAATGGGAGAAAGGAAAAGGAAAAAAGGAGTTACTGGTACCAAGAAAATCTAAAATCCAATCCAGAATACACTAGGGAATAATCCTCTTTGGCTCCTAGCTCCTCCCTCTGAGCCCGTTGCTCCACCCTCAGGGCCCTCCACTCTGCCTTTGAAATCATCCTTCCATTTTATGAACCACAGCATGTGTTTGCAGTTAAGCAGTTTTACCAGCAATGCTTCTTATTTGTAGATTTTGGGGAGTCTGTTAGCCTTCTTTTATTTCATCTTTTCTCTGTCTCTTTCAGTACAGATGGCAGTATTTCTTCTGATACAACGCTTACAAAAAACGTGAGTCTGCCATGTATATCAAAAGGATACACTCCATTAGAGAGGAAGCCAATCCAAAGCTCTTTCCTAGGTAATCCCATATCTCTTTTCAGCTCAGCTCCGCGGAAATGGCTGAGGGAGTCCATGAATCACATGACTAATCTTTTCAAAGATCCCTCTGAGTAAATACTCTGCTCTCTTATTCCTTTTGAGGCAGCATTAGCAAAAGGTTGTCTAGCCACACCCTTTGCTTTCTCTCCAGGTGTGATTTCCTGGTACTGAATCTCCTCATTTTAGCTACTTTTATAATCTGGATAGGTTGAGAATTTCACAAATCATCAAGTTCTGGTTCCTTTTTTGTATTATAGTCCTTCCCTCAATCTGTCTCTTTTCTCTTGCATTTTATTATAAGCAGCAAGAAAAAACTAGCCTGCAACTTCAACACTTGGCTTGGAAATCTCAGCTAAATATCCAAGTTCACTGCTCACAAGTTCTGCTTTCCATGTAACTGTAGGGCACAGTTCAGCAAAGCTTTCTGCAATGATATAACAAGGGTCCCCTTTCTTCCAGTTTCCAATAACATGTTCACCATTTCCTTCTGAGCCCTTAGCAGCAGCGTTTTTTATAAACATCTACATTTCTAACCAGCACTCTGCTCATGATAATTTAGGTATTCTCTAAGGCAGCATAAGTTTTCTTTACTATATTCCTTCTGAGTCCTCACCAGCAACACTTTTAATGCCCATATTTCTAACAGTCTCTTCAAGGTAATCTAGGCTTTTCTTATCATGCTCGTCAAAATCCTTCCAGCCTCTGCCAATTACTCAGTTCCAAACCCATTTCTACATATTTAGATATTTGTTACAAAACCCCACAGTTGGTAGCACAATCCATATTAGTTTCCTATTGCTGCTGTAACAAATTACCACACTTGTGCAGCTTAAAGCAACACAAATTTACTCTCTTACAGTTCCTTTTCTTGGACTTTTTCAGCTTCTAGAGGAGGTCTGCATTCCTTGGCTCATGGCCCCTTTGTTTCATCACTCTAACCTCTTGCTTCCATCCTCACATCTCTAACTAATAACTCTGATCCTCCCGCCTCCCTTTTATAAGGACTATTGTGATTACATTGGGCTCACCTAGATAATCCAGGGTAATCTCCCAATCTCAAAATGCTTAATTCAATCACATCTGCAAAGTCCCTTTTAACATGGAAGATTATATATATATATATATATATATATATTCTTTTTAACATATATATATATATATATAGGTTCCAGGGATTCGGATGTGGATATCTTTGAGGGGGAGTTATTATTCTGCCTACTACAGCCTGTAAGGCATAAACCCATAAAGATAAAACAAACAGGAAAGAAGAAAACAGATGAGAGAGTAACTTTTTTTTCAAAGACAGGAGCATGATAGTTCATTTACAAGGACAGAGGAGGCTAGAATTAAGTGCCAGTAAAGGAAGACATTGATGAAAAAAGAACAATTCATCCCGAAGTACCCCTGAGGGCCTCAATGCTTAGGGATAAAGTCATTAGTTAATGCAGAAAGTGAAAGTAAGTTATGTGGATATTATCAGAAATTAGTTCCTCTCCTACCTTGTCAGGCAGGTGACCCCTAACTTCTTAGAGAAATTAAATCTGAGAATCTCTCAACTTGGAGATGCCAACTGAAGAAGAAAACATGAATGAGACACAGACGACCTAAAGGAGAATTAAGTAGAAGTTAAATTATTAAACTTGTGGCCTCATCCTCTATCTTTGCTCCTAGAATACAGGCAGCCAGGCATAGGCATCCTTAATCAGGTAACTGAAGAATTCTTCTCTGAAGACACTGAATAGCCAGGAAGAAGACTTTCAGATACTAAATATTTTCAACCTTGCATTCTATACCAATCCGACTATCAATCAAGTGGAAGATAGAATGAACACTTTCAGACATGGGAGGACTCAAAAATTTGTATACTGTGTACTCTAATTGAGAAAGGCACTGGAGGATGTATTTCAGAGAACAAAAGAATAAGCTGAGAGAAGACACGAAACTCAAAATATAGGAGATCCAAGCCTGGGGAATGGTGAAGGGAACTCCCAGAATAACAGCTTATGAAGCAGGCATAGGAACAACCAATCCAGGTTAGAAAAGGGGAAACTGAAACCTCTGGGAGGAAGATCTCTAAGTTTAAAAAATATGGAAAAGTATGGGTTACATAATGTTTTGGAACATTTGGAGAAATTATTAATAGATGTTTTACAGATATGTTGGAGTATTGGGAGAAAAATGGAAGAACAGGTACTTAAAAGACTATCAAATAATGGAGAACAAGGAGGAGATTATTAATTTCAGGACAAATGAAATGTTTTAAGAGAAAGTAAGTGTAGTCAGTGTTACCAAGGCCGTTGCCTCAGAACCATACCCTTGCCCCTTCCTCCAGGTAAACTTGCAGAAAACCAAAACTAACCATATCCTCTAGCTGTGTTAACATCGCAAGAACAAGAGTCTAACGACAAGAAAACTGGTGCAAGCTGATTCAGCTCCAAAAGTAGGACAAAGGTTGCCCTGCAGCTCATTACCATCTCATTACAATAGTAAGATCTCCGCCCATCCACGCCATGATGGTTCAACCAGCTTCCAACCCAGATGCCAAAGGACCATACAAGGGCAGAAAAGAGTTGGCACCCGAGTACCAGGAAGAACTCCACCTTTTCCTAGAAAACCAATACATATGCCTCCCCCTCATTAACATTGCCTTAAAAAATCTTGCCTTAAAAAAGCTCAACCCCTGATGAGAAGTTCATTTGTGAACTAAGTTCCCACTTCTCCATTCTCTGGCCATTGAATAAAGCTCCTGCTGTTTCAGCCTCAGCATTGGTTTCCTTATTGGCTGTGTGAATCCGAATGGAAAAAAACCTCCCTGAACTGAGCCAGAGGGGTTTCGGTTCAGCAAGGGGCTCAAGGGGGGGGCCTCGAGTTGGGCTAGGGCCCAAGTAGGGGTCCATGAATCTAATTCATTAACAATTGTTCAAAGTATGGTCCAGCATTAAACAATATTTACATCAGTATTAATGCAAATGTTGAATACAGTTGTCTCTCCTTATCTGGGGGTTCCACATCTGTGACCACTGATCAAAAATATTTTTAAAAAATTTCCAGAAAGTTCCAAAAAGCTGGCAGCTATATACATAGAATTTATATTGTGCTTTCAACTATTTACATAGTATTTACATTGTATTAGATATTATAAGTATCCTAGAGAGGATTTAAAGTATAAGGGAGGATGTGTATAGGTTAAATGCAAATACCACACCATTTTATATAGAAGACTTGAGCACCTGCAGATTTTGGTTTCCTCGGTGTGTGTGTTGGGGGGGGGAGGGTCTTGGAACGAATCCCACCTGTGGATACCAAGGGGCAACTGTACTGATTTCATAGCAACAACAAAAAACTATGATATAACCACATGAGGAAATTGGCTTGGCAAAGCGGGGAGGACTGTAATATAAAAAGATAAATCTTCAACTATCATAATGTTTTCAATAGTCAGTAGATAATGTCTGAAACTGATGAATCCAAAAAGAGCAATGTATGTACATTACTTACACATATGGCAGTTAATACCAGTTGAAACAGCTACAATAATTGAATTGATTGCCTCTCAAGAGCAGAACTAAGGGACAGGGAGGGGTGGGACAGATGAAGACAGATTCTTATTATAAACCTTTTTGTTTTTTATCTTTTAAAGCTATGTGCATGTATAACTGGTAAAATATAAATTAATTCACATTTTAAATAATATTCATAATTTAAACAATAAAGGAATATACAACTAATGTGAAGTCCCCTGCCAATACTCTTTCCAATTTCAATTAGCCAGAATATTTTATTATATCTGTAAGTTCTAGCATAATGTGTGACTCGTATTATTGGTTAAATGATCTATGGGTATTGTGCTAAATACATAGTCTGCTATTATTTAGCAAACTTGTATGGAACTTACTCTTTACTAGGCTCTGCTCTGAGCACTTCTATATATATTATTTCATTTCATTTTCATAACAACCCTCAAGGTAGTTACATATAGTATATCATTAATTAGTGCATAAATCCATCTGGGTAAGTAACATTATTCCCATTTTGAAGATCAGGAAACAGAGGCAGCAATACCCCAAATTATATAGTTGTTAAACCACTTAGGGAATGAAATCCAAGTTTCCTTGATTACAATGTCTTTGCTGAGCACTAGATAACATGATATTTATTAAGCAACTAGCATGAACTCTGGCTTATAGATGGTGCTCAATGAATAATGTATATGAATATTAATCTACATAAAGAATTTCATGATATTTTTATAAAAGCCTCCTCCCTGTGTATAGTAAAGGGCTAAATTTGTTACAGTGAATAAACAAAATTTATAACTTTAACAGTATATCTGGTTCTATATTTGATATAAAACATTCTCCCTTGTTTTATAGGTACTTATTTGCATTTGTCATAGATGCAATTTCTACATAAAATCTATATGCCTTAAATATATCTTTACTTGGTATCTTACTGTATGTCCATTTAAAAGAATGAGGTAAACCATCTATATTCTGATTTAGAAATTTCAAAAGCAGAATTAAATGCAGACAAATACGTATAATAAGGTCCCATTTTTATAGTAAAAATGGTATGTGTGTGTATGTGTGTGTAATATATGCTTAAATATACATAGAAGATTTCTAAAAGATTATACAAGACGATGGTAAGCATTTGTCTCCAGGTAAGGGGGACGGAGATATCAGGAAGGCAGGAAGGGAGACTGACATTTCACCTTATACCCTTCTTTACTGTTTCAATTTTTATTATGATCATGGATTACTTGTATAACTGAATAGAGCTAATTAATAAAAAAACAACCTTTTATTACATTTAATAAATAATCAGAAGATTTTTGTGGCTGCTTTAGAGCTTTTGTATTTCCAACCTTATAAAACACAGTGCTAGGCAGCCAGAATATACTCAATATGGTACTTAATAAATATTTGCTTAATGAAGAAAATATGAGTTCTGCTTGCAAGATATCAGATTGGAAAAAAAAATCAAAAGGGACTATTTTGTTTTGCTCCCTTTAACAATTTATTTTAAAACAGAATATCTGTTTCTTACTTGCCAAAATTAGTAGTTACCCAACAATGTGGCCTATTAATGACTAGTGAACAATAAAGAGAGTACAGAATCACTAATGCTTAATAACAAGATTAAAAACCTAAATCAAAATGAAACTTATGGGAACAGTAATAACAGTGATTTGATTTTTGTTTTGAGAAACCCCCATGCAAAGCTGAAAGCAAATTAAATATTAAAAGAAGACAGCACAGAAAGACCTTTGTAACGGTCTTTATAAACCATGGTTTATAAAATTTAGCTCTTTATTATCTCAACAGAACAGATTCATACATTTATTTGAAAGATTTTTTAAAGTGGCATGGTTTATAATAAGTAAAAGATAATGAACTATTTCAAAGACAGAATAAAAATGCAGTTGATTTTAAACCAACATAAATAGAAATGGGTCAAAAATCTTGTTGAAATACTTGTTAGTTTCATTGGCCTCTCTTCCTAACAAATAACCGGACATTCATATCCCCTTGCTTTTGTGGAAGGATATGGAGAAAAAAACCTTTAGGGACAATAATTGAAATTCTTCAATAAAAAGCAATTGAGCAATGACTGTTAGCTTTCACTCATTTTTATTAGCTATAGACACGTTCTGAATGTCCTTACTGATTGACTGTATGCATTGAATATATTATGAAAGCTAAGGATTTAGACACATTGAACAATCAAGTTGTATTAATTATTGTAGAGGAACCATAGTTCCTCTCATTTATTTATTTGTATATTCAACGAACATTTATAAAAGATGTAGTATCTGCCAAGCACTATGGTAGATGATGGGAATATAAAAATAAGTAAGACTTCCTGTCTTCAATGAGCTTAGAATCAAATAATAAACTTACTGTCTACACATGTGATGTCATAAAAGAAAAAAGTACTGGAAAATATAGAACCACATAGAAAAACATTTCGTTCTGCCTTACTGGAGAGGAAGTGGAGTTACAGAAGGCTTCTAGAGATGATGCCATATAAATGCTCTTCCTATCAATATTTCTAAATTTTCTAAACTTGCCACTCTAGTGTGATATAATTTTTCCTTTTTCAGAATACAAATCTTATTTTAGAACAGTTTTAGATTTAAAGAAAAACTGCAAAGATAGTACACAGTTCCCATACACCCCACACTCAGTTCCCCCTGCTGTTAACATCTACATTAGTATGCTTCATTTCTTGTAACTAATGAACCAATACCAAATCATTATTAGTACCTTATTCAGATCTCCTTAGTTTTTATCTAATCACTTTTTCTGTTCCAGAATCCCCTCTGGGATACCACATTACATTTAGACATCATGTTTCCTTAGGCTCATCTTGCTCTGACAGTTTCCCAGAACTCCCTCGTGTTTCATGACCTTGATAGTTTTGAAGAGTAGTGGTCAGTTATTCGGTAGAATGACTCTCTATTGAGATTTGTCTGATATCTTCCTCAAGATTTGGCTGGGGTTATGTGTTTTTGTAAGACCAGAGAAGTAAAGAGCCATTCTCATTGCATCATATCCACAGTATATACTATTAATATAACTTACCACAGTTAGTACTGACTTTGATCACCTGGCCTAGTAGTGTTTGTCAGGATTCTCTACGGTAAAATTACTCTTCTTTTTCCCTTTCTATACAGTCCTCTGAGGAAAAGACATGATGCACAGCCCACACTTAGAGGGTGGGTAGTTACATCCCACTTCCTTGAGGGCAGAGGATCTATGTAAATTTGTTGGAATTATTCTGCTTGGGAGATTTGTCTATTCACTCCATTTATTTATTCAACCATTTATACCAGTATGGAGTCATGGATATTTAATAATAATTATTATTAATTTATTAACATTATAATCCAATATTACTTTATTTACTTCATTGGTCAAATATTCCAGCTTTAGCCATTGGTAGCTCTTTCAATTTTTTCCCAGTGTCCCTTGAAGATAACCCCAACATGGTGGGGTATTTTAAGAACTTAATTTCTGGAGCTACAAGATGGCCCAGATTCATCTTATATATTTCCTGCTTCAGTCTTAGAATCAGCCATTTCTCCAAGGGCCCTTTTCTTGGACAATGCCATTAGAAACCAAGATCAGGGCACTAAATACGCTCATTGCTCCTGGGATGTCATTGCTTCTAGGCCATCTCAGATAGCAGTGCAATAAAATACATGTCTGCATACTAGCTTAGCCTTTTCCAGAATGCCATATAGTTGGAATCACAATATGTAGCCTTTTTAGACTTGCTCCTTTCACCTAGCAACATACATTTAAAATTTATCCATGATCCAAGGCAATCTACAGATTCAATGCAATCCCTATCAAAATACCAATGGCATTTTTCACAGAACTAGAACAAAAAATTTTAAAATTTGTACTGAAACACAAAAGACCCCAAATAGACAAAACAATCTTGAGAAAAAAAAAACAGAGCTGGAAGAATCATGCTCCCTGATTTCATTCTATACTACAAAGCTGCGGTAATCAAAACAGTATGGTACTCGCACAAAAACAAAAATATAGATCAATGGAACAGCATAGAAAACCCAGAAATAAACCCACACACCTATGGTCAATTAATCTACGACAAAGGAGGTAAGAATATACAATGGAGAAAAGACAGCCTCTTCAATAAGTGGTGCTGGGAAAACTGGACAGTTAAATGTAAAAGAATGAAATTAGAACATTCTCTAATACCATACACAAAAATAAACTCATAATGGATTAATGACCTAAATGTAAGACCAGATGCGATAAAACTCCTAGAGGAAAACATAGGCAGAACACTCTTTGCCATAAATCACAGCAAGATCTTTTTGGATCTCATCTCCTAAAGTTAAGGAAATAAAAGCAAAAATAAACAAATGGGACCTAATTAAACTTAAAAGCTTTTGCACAGCAAAGGAAACCATAAACAAAATGAAAATACAACCTACAGAATGGGAGAAAATATCTGCAAACAATGCTACTGACAAGGGATTAATTTCCACAATATACAAACAGCTCATACAGCTCAATATGAAAAAAAAAACACAACAAACAAACCAATAAAAAAATGAGCAGAAGACCTAAATAGGCATTTCTCCAAAGAAGACATATAGATGGTCAACAGGCACATGAAAAGATGATCATCAACACTAATTATTGGAGAAATGCAAATCAAAACTACAGTGAAGTATCACCTCACACCTGTCAGAATGACCATCATTAAAAAAATCTACAAATAACAAACGCTGGAGAGGGTGTAGAGAAAAGGGAACCCTCCTACACTGTTGTGGGAATGTAAACTGGTGCAGTCACTATGGAGAATCATATGGAGGTTCCTTAATAAACCAAAGACAGAGCTACCATATAATCCAGCAATCCCACTCCTGGGCATATATCCATAGAAAACTCTAATTCAAAAAGATACAAGCACCCTAATGTTCATAGCAACACTATTTACAATAGCCAAAATATGGAAGCAACCTAAATGTCCACTGACAGATGAATGAAGAAGAGATGGTGTATATATACAGTGGAACACTATTCAGCCATAAAAAATGGCATCTAGAATGGTGAATCCTTTCTAGAAAGTTTTCAATTTACTGTGCCCAAATCTATCAGAGGAATCACTATGTATGGTAGCTATAGCTTTACAAAATGTAATTTTTAAATAATAAGACCTGAAAGTCGAAATAATTTCTTGATCCATGGGCTGCAGAACAGACGTTGTGCTAGCAGTCATGAAAACACCATTAACCTCATTGTACATCTCCATCGCAGCTCTTGGGTGACCCGGTGCTTTGTCAGCAAGCAGTAATATTTTGAAAGGAATCTTTTTTTTCTGATCAGTAGGTCTCAACAGTGGGCTTAAAATATTTAGTAGACCACGTTGTCAACAGATGTGCTGTCATTCAGGCTTTGTTGTTCCATTTATAAAGCACAGGAAGAGTAGATTTAGCATAATTCTTAAGGGCCCTAGGATTTTCAGAGTGGTAAGTGAGCACGGGCTTCAACTGAAAGTCACCAGCTACATTAGCTCTGAACAGGAGAGTCAGCCTGTCCTTTGAAGCTTTGAAGCCAGGCATTGACTTCTCCTCTCTAGCTATGAAAGTCCTACATGGCATCTTCTTCCAGTAGAAGGCTGTTTTACCTCCATTGAAAATCTGTTGTTTAGTGTAGCCACCTTCATTAATGATCTTAGCAAGATCTTCTGGATAACTTGCTGCAGCTTCTACATCAGTACTTGCTGCTTCACCTGGCACTTTTGGTGTTATGGATACTGTTTCTTTCCTCAAACCTCATGAAACAACCTCTGCTAGCTTCAGACTTTTCTTCTGCAGTTTCCTCACCTCTCTCAGCCTTCATAGAATTGAAGAGAGTTAGGGTCTTGCTCTGGATTAGGCTTTGGCTTAAGGGAATGTTGTGGCTGGTTTGATCTTCTATCCAGACCAGTAAAACTTTCTCCATGTCGGCAATAAGGCTGTTTTGCTTTCTTATCATTCATGTGTTCACTGGAGTAGCATTTTTAATTCCCTTCAAGAACTTTTCCTTTGCATTCAAAATTTGGCTAACTGGCTCAAGAGGCCTAGCTTTTGGCCCATCTCAACTTTCAACATGCCTTTCTCATGAAGCTTAATCATTTTCAGCTTTTGATTTAAAGAGAGAGACATGTGACTCTTCCTTTCACTTGAACACTTAGAGGCCATTGTAGGGTTATTATTTGGCTTAGTTTCACTACTCTTGTGTTTCAGGGAATAGGGAGGCCCAAAGAGAGGGAGAGAGATGGGGGAAGGCCCGGTCCACCGAGCAATCAGATCACACACAGCATTTATCGATTAAGTTTGCCATCATATATCTGCGCAGTTCTTGGCATCCCAAAACAATCACTGTTCACATATCACCATAACAAATATAATAATAATAATGAAGTCTGAAATGTTGTGAGAATTACCTAAATGTGACACAGAGACACAAAGTGAACAAATGCTCTTGGAAAAATGGTGCTGACAGACTTGCTTGATGCAGTGTTGCCACAAACCTTCAATTTATAAAAAAACACAGTATCGTCGAAGCACAATAAACCAAACTCCAATAAAATGAAGTATGTCTGAATCTTCTTTGGTGAGGTGTCTGTTCATATCTTTTACCGATTTTTGAACTGGGTTATTTGTTTTTTTATTTTTTAGTTTTAAGTTCTCTTTGTATATTTTGGATACTAGTCCTTTATCAGGTATATGTTTTGCAAATAGTCCTCCCAGCCTGCGGCTTCTCTTTTCATTGTCTTAGCAGTGTCTTTCACAGTGCAGTTGTTTTTAAATTTTAATTAAGTCCTACTTATAATTTCTTTCTTTGTGGATTATGCTTTTGCTGTCATATCAGAAAGTCATCACCAAACCCAAGGTCATGTAGATTTTTACCTACGTTACCTTCTAGGAGTTTTATAGTTTACATTTTACATTTAGGTCTATCATCTATTTTGAGTTAATTTTTGTGAAAGGTATAAGATATGTGCCTAGATTCTTTTATTTATTTTTTGCATGTAGATGTTCAGTTGTTCCAACAGTATTTGTCGAAGTCTACCCTTTCTCCACCTAATTGATTTTGCTCCTTTGTCAAAGATCAGTTGATTATATCTGTGTGGCTCTATTTCTGGGCTCTCCATTCTGATCCATCGATCTGTTCTTTCACCAGTACCACACTGTCTTGATTACTGTAGCGTTATACAGTCTTAAAGCTGGGTACTGTCAATCCTCTGACTTTGATATTCTTCAATATTGTGTTGGCTATTCTAGGTCTTTTACCTTTCCATACAAACTTTAGAATCAGCTTGTCAGTAACCACAAGTAACTTGCTCTGATTTTTGAGGGGATTGCATTGACTCTACAGATCATATGGGAAGAACTGACATCTTAACAATATTGAGTCTTCCTATTCATGAACATGAAATATTTCTCTATAGATCTTCTTTGATTTCTTTCATGAGAGGTTTGTAGGTTCCTCACATAGATGTGATATATATATTGTTAGGTTTATACCAAAGTATTCCATTTTTATTCATGCCATTGTAAATGGTGTGTTTTTAAGTTCCAATTGTACATTGCTGGTATATAGGAAGACAATTCACTTTTGTATATTAACCTTGTACCCTACAGACTTGCTTAAAACTTGCTTACTAATTCCAGGAGATTTTTGTTGTTGATTCTTTGGGATTTTTGTTTTAAAGACAATCATGTAACCTGCAATCAAAGAAAGTTTTCTTTTTTCCTTTCAATATGTACACCTTTTATCTCTCTTTCTTGTCTTATTGTATTACTTAAGACTTCTCGTATCATGTTGAATAGGAGTGGTGAGAGGGGATGCGCTCACCTTGTTCCCAATCCTAGGGAAAAAGCATCTAGTTTCTCACCATTAAGTATGATGTTAGCTATAGGTTCTTTGTAGGCCTTTTTTTTTTTTTTTATCAAGTTGAGGAATTTCCCCTCTATCCCTAGTTTGCTGCGAGTTTTTATCATGAATGGGTGCTGTATTTTGTCAAATGCTTTTTCTGCACTTACTGATATGGTCATATGACTTTTCATCTTTAGCCTGTTGATCAGATTAACTGAATTTTGAATGGTGAACCAGCCTCGCATACCTGGAATAAATCCCACTTGGTCATGGGGTATAATTCTTTTTACATCTTGTCAGGTTCTATTCTATAATATTTTGATGAGGGTTTTTGCATTTTTGTTCTCAAGAGATATTGGCCTATAGTTTTCCTTTATTATAATACCTTTGACTTTTCTTAGTATGAGGTCAACGTTGACCTCCAGAATGAGTTAGGAAGTGTTCCCTCTGCTTCCGTTTTCTGGAAGAGATTTCTGAAGACAGCTGGTATAATTTCCTTAAATGCTTGGTAGAAATTACCAGTAAACCCATCTTGTCCTGTGCTCTGTTATGGGAGACCTATTCAGATCATCTATATCTTTTGTGTGAATGTTGGTAGATTGTGTCTTTCAAGGGATAAGTTCATTTCATCTAGGTTATATATTTGTGATCATAGAATTGGTCATAATATTCCTTTTAATATCCATGGCATTAGCAGTGATGCCTCTCCTTCATTATGATATCAGTAATTCGTGTCTTCTCTCTTTTTATTACACTGTCTAGAGGTGTCTCAATTTTATTGATCATTTCAAAGAACCAGATTTTGTTTTTGCTGATTTTCTCTACTGATTTCCTGTTTCTAGTTTCATTTATTTCTGCTCTAATTCTTACTATTTATTTTCATCTGCTTACTTTGGATTTAATTTGTTCTTCTTTTTCTAGTTTCCTAAGGTGGATGTTTAGGTTATTGATTTTAGATCTTTCTTCTTTTCTAATATATGCATTCAGCACTCTGTATTTCTCTCTAAGTTTGATGAGTTGTGTTTTCATTTTCATTTAGTTCAAAGTTTTTTTGTTTTATCTTGAGGCTTGTTCTTTAACCCATGTGTTATTTCAGAGTGTGTTCTTTAGTCTCCAAATATTTGAGGATTTTCCAGTTATTTTTCTGTTATTGAATTCTAGATTAATTCCATTATGATCTGAGAACACACTTCGTGTGATTTCTATTCTTTTAAATTTGTTAAGGTATGTTTTATAGCCCAAAATTTCACCTATCTTGGTGTATGTTTTATGTGAACTTGACTAGAATGTGTATTCTGCTGTTGCTGTATGGAGTATTCTATACATGCTAATTAATCAAGTTAACTGATGATACAGTTCAGGTCAACTATACCCTTACTGATTTTCTGCCTGCTGAATCTGTGAATTATTCACAGAGGTGTGTTGATGTCTCCAACTCTAATAGTAGATTTGTCTACTTCTACTTTCAGTTCCATCAGTTTTTCCTCATGCAATTTTGATGCTCTGTTTTTAGGTGAGTATGCATTTAGGATTGTGATGTCTTCCTGAAGAATTGACTCCTTATCATTACGTAATATCCCTCCTTATCCCTGATTTTTTTGGTGTATGTTGAAATCTTCTTTGTCTGAAATTAATACAACCATTCCTGCTTTCTTTTAGTTAGCATGGTATAGCTTTCTCCTTCACTTTACATTTAACATATCTAAGTCTTTGTATTTAAAATGGGTATCTTATAGGCAACATTTGGTTGGGTTTTGTTTTTTTAATCCACTCTGACAATTTATATGTTTTTGACAGACATACCTTTAGACCTTTCACATTTAAATATAGTATTGATATAGTTGTAGAAATATATTCCATACTTATGGCGATTTTATTCTTCAACGCATGCGTTCTTTATTTCTTTGTTTTCTCCTCTTTTACTGAGTTCTCCTGGGGATTTTAATTGAGCATTTTATATGATTCCATTTTATCTCTTCTATTAGCCTATCAATTATATTTATTTAAAAAATTTTAGTAGTTTCCCTAAAGTCTAAAATATACATTTTTAACTAATCCAAGTCCATCTTCAAATAACACTATACTTCTTCACATTCAGGGCAGGTACTTTATAGCAGAGGATTCCTAATTCTTTACTCTCATACCTTACGGCATTGTTATAATTCATTTCACTTAGCCATACACTATAATCACTCAATACATTGTTACTATTATTACTTTAAAGAAAAAGGTATCTTTTGGATCAACTAAGAATAAAAAATAAGAGATTTTACCTCTCCTTCATATAGTCCTCTCCTGATGCTCTTCCTTTCTTTATGTAAATTAATGTTTCTGACCTATATAACTTTCTGTTTTCTGAAGAACTCCTTTTAACCTTTCATGCCAGGCAGGTCTGCTGATACAAATTCTCTCAAGTTTTATTGTCTGAGAAATTATTTCTCCTTTTATTCACCCTTTATTTCTCCTTATTTCACTTTCGATGAATATTTTTTTCTGGATATAGAATTCTAGATTGGCAGGGTTTTTTTTAACACTGTGTATTTCAGTCCACTCTCTTATTGCTTGTTTTTGAGGAAAAGTCTTTTGTACTTCTTACCCTTGTTTCTCAATATAGAAGGTGTTTTCCCCTCTGAATTCTTTCAAGATTTTTTCTTTGTCTTTCTTCAGTTTGAATACGATATTCTTAGGTGTAGTTTTCTTTTGGTTTTTTGGTATGTATCCTGCGTGGTGTTCTCTGAGCTTCCTAGATCTGTGGTTCAGTGTCCGTCCTTCTGTTAAGTTCTCAACCATTATTAATTCATTATTTCCTTCTGCTCCTTTTTTTTCCTAATTACATATATACTATTATATATGTAGTAGATAATAGTATTCCAATTACATATTACTGCACCTTTGAAATTTTCCCATAGTTCTTAGTGTTCTGGTCACTTTTTTTCATTCTTTTCATCATTGCATTACAGTTTGGGGAGCTCCTATTGACATGTTTTCAAGCTCACTGATTCCTTCCTTGGCTATGTCCAGTCTGCTGATGAGACATCAAAGGTTTCTTCATTTCTGTTGCCGTGTTTTTGATTTCTAGCATTTCTTTTTGAATCTTTCTTAGAGTTTCCATCTCTGTGCTTATATTAAGCATCTGTTTTTGCATTTTATCCACGTTTCCCATTAGAGCCCTTATTATATTAATTACAGTTAATTTAAGTTCCTAGTGTGATAATTTCAAACTCTATGTCATATCTAAGTATGATTCTGATGCTTACTTTGTCTCTTCAGAGCATGTTTTTTCTTTCCTTTTAGTATTCCTTTTAATCTTTTTGTTGAAAGGTGGCTATGATACATCAGGAATACAAACTGAGATAAACAGACCTTTAGCGTGAGGTTTTATGTTAATCTGGTCAGGATTTAGGCTGTGTTTAAAGTTTCCTATAGATGTGGATTCCAGAGTCTTCAAATTCTTCTACTGTCCTAGTTTTTGTCCTCACTGTTCACTTTTGACTTCCCCAAGTGCTCCTCAAGAGAGTCCACATTTTGAAGCTCTTCCAGCTCCAAACCACAGTTATTATACTGGAGCCCTGTCAGTGTGGTGGTAAGATGTTGGGTAGCAGAAGAATTCTATAATCTTATGATTAAATCTAAGTTACTGAGAGAACGTGTATCCCTCGGCTGTAACTTTTAAAAGTATTTCTTAGCTATCATCCCTGCCTTAGGTGTTACAAGAAGGCGAGGGGGGGCTGGAGTGGAAAAAATTCCCTTTCCCCAGGTAGGAAAGGGTTAGGTAAAATTTTCCCCTGGAGAGTTGGCCTTTGTTATGGATATATCTCAAAATGGTTTCTGTTCCCTATTTCCTGCCAGAGCTATGAGGGTATCTTTCTCAGCTCTTGGTCATGTGTTATGGGCTGAATTGTGTCCCCTCTAAAATTCATATGTTGAAGACCTAACACCCAATACCTCAGAATGTGACTGTATTTGGGGATAGATAGGGCCTTAAGTGAGGCAATTAACTTAAAATAAAGCCATTAGGGTGGGTCCTAATCCAATTTGACTGGTGTCCTCAAAAGAAGAGGAGATTAGGACAAACAAAGGTATACCAGGGGCGCATTCACACAGAGGAAAGACCATGTGAGGACACAGCCAGAAGGTGGCCGTCTGCAAGCCAAGGAAACAGGCCTCAGAGGAGACCAACCCTATGGTACATTGATCTTGCACTTATAGACCCCAGAACTGTGAGAAAATGAATTTCTGTTGTTTAAAAACTACCCTACCCAATCTGTGGTATTTTGTTATGGCAGCCCTAGCAAACTAGTACATCACCAGAACCTGATGAGAATTAAAACCACAAAAGTGTGGGGGGAAACATAAGACTGTGGCCCATAGGAGTTTCTCACTCTCATACTGGTACACACTCAGAGTCTCTACACATTTGTCCAAGTTTCCATTTAATTGTTACCAGTTATAGCTGCAGCGGCTTGTTCCAGGTAAGGAAACATTGGCTATGACTCCTTGGATTCCCCTTGTCCCTCCAGATTTCAGGATGGCAGTTTGCCTTGAGATCTCAATGCTGTGATGGTTCCAAGAAAATGTATTGCTTTTTACTATGTTCAGCTTTTTCTTGTTGTAAGGATGGAGAGACAACTTCCAAGCTCTTTACATCTTAGAGCTGAAATCAGAAGTCCTGATATTTTTACATAAACTCTATTTGCAAAGGTTTGGAATATAACTTTATATGAGAAAAGCTTATATTTTGTACCTTAATATGACATGTTAGTAGCTTGAGCTGCTATAAAAAATACCATAGACTGGGTGGTTTAAACAACAAGCATTTATTTCTCATAGTTCTGGAGGCTGAAAGTCCCAGATGAGGGTGCCAGCATGTCTGGGTTCTGGTGAAGGCCTTCTTTCTGGCTTGCAGATGGCTGCTTTCTTGCTATATCCGCAAGGGTGTGTGTGTGGGGGGTGGGGGGGGGGTGGGGGTGGTGGGTGGGAAGGAGAGCTCTGGGGTCTTTTCCTCTTCTTAAAAGTGTACTCATTCCACCTTGAGGGTCCAACCTCATGACCTCATCTAAACCTAATTACCTCCCGAAGACCTCTCTGCAAATAACATCACATTGAGGGTTATGGCTTCAAGATATGAATTTGAGGAGGACACAAACACCCAGTCCCTAACATATAATATTCCTCTACTATAAAGATTCAATTACTCTAAAAATTATAAATGTATAATTGATACTATTATTTTTCCCTTTAAAATTCAGTCAGAAATTAACCAATATGCTTTGGGAAAGTTTGCCATCCATTCTAGGATTCTTTAGTGTCTCCTTTTAATCTTACTACTCTTCTGAGATTAGGTCATGAGATACAGAACTAAACTGGGCTTCTGTATATATCCTTCCTTTTCCATCCACCTGTCCTAATCCCAGCTGTTAAATATCATCTCTCTGCTAGCAATGTATGTACAGTTGTTCATAAGCCCCAAGGACATAAGAGGTGACAGAATATTATTTTCTTAGTTCAGAGATGGAAAGATTATTGAAATAAAATTCATCATACTATGGTTGGGACACTGATATTTTCAGTGACCAAATACCTCTCCCTTAGCAATTTTGGAAAAAGCTGTAATCTTACTAATTGTGGTGACAATTTAATATTTCCACAAAATCAGGTCATAAGACAGTGAAATATTTATTGGAGGGTTAAAAAATTAATAGGAGAGGTCCTTGTTCCTTACCTCAAAGTAGTGTTATCCATAAAAGTAAAAGGTCAAATTAATAGTACCAGAAGCAATTCAGGTCTTACACATATTAGATCATATAAAGACTAGACATAATGAATCTCTCAAATGACCTCAGTTTGTGTAATAAATGAAACATCTATCAGTACTTATGTTCAATACCAAAACATGATACATATGCATGAAACGTCTTAGGACAAATGTAGTATATTATTTGATGAAACTCTAAATGAGGAATTCATACGGTAAGTAGTTGGAAAATCAAATAATCTCAAGTAATTTATGAGAATTGATTTGGACTTTGAAAGAGGGGTAAGTTCTGCACGTTCACCATTTTACCCTATTTTCATCCTTCAGTGCTGGAATTCCATTCACTGACTGGGAAATTCTTAATCATCACTTAAGCCACGTTGAGATTTCCCTAAAATTCCAGGTAAAGTTAGTTGCTTCCTCATCTTTGCGCCCATGACACGTCATAGTTCCTCTCTCTTATTGTCTAGATTTTGTTTGCTTGTATGTTCTCCCTAGTATATTGAGCAAGTCTACTACAGAGATGCAGCCTTCTATGGTTGTTGCCCAGTTAGTATTTCTTTGTCTACCTTTTGACACCTGAATTTTCTTTTGGCAAAGTACTCCTCTATCATTTCAGAAAGTCTTGGTGGAATGATCAGTGAAGGTGGTCTGCTATCTCCTGGGCAAGGGGAGAACGTGTGACTCATTGATCTGTCATTTTGCAATGATTTGGATATGGAGTAGTGACACAAGGGTGAAAAACATTTGGATCTTATCTAACTGTGGTACGCTGAGGAGAGTGTCCATTAATCCCTGCAGAATAGCATGTGTGGTATAATGTCATTTTTGTTAAAAATAGAAAAAGAACACTTAGCTACAGAAAGCTGTCGTTATCTACAGAAAACTGTAGTTACCTGTATATGGGTATAAGTAAGCAGATGCCTAGGAGGAGGTCTGGAATATTCCAAACCAGAATATTTTAAGTGATTATCTATGGAGAGAATTTGGATTTGGAATAAAAGATTAAGGTGTATTCTAACTTATAACTCTATATATTTCAGACCTGTTTCATTTGAGGAGGTAAAAATCATGTGTTACCTTTGTAGTTTGTTTACTTTCTTTAAGGAAGTTCACTTTTAAAATTATATTCCCCAAAAAGAAAACATCTGGATTTCTTTCCTATTTATTGACATAATTTATCAGGGTTTGGTGCTTTTCTGTAACACATATAGTCACATACAGAAGGAGAATGACATATAATTGAACAGCTGTTTTAATTTTCTTGAGAGACAGAGAACAGTAACATTCAAGAATCCAAATGTAGTTTCTGTACAACCTAGGAATAAAGTGATCACATCAGCAGATACTAGAAAGCAAGCGGTTTGGGGAGGAAATTGTGCAGCATTTCACAGGATTCTAAAGCTTGCTTTTTCACTTAACCAAGTATCCTGGACATCTTTTGGACATCTGTCACTATATATAGTTCTATCTCATTTTATTTTTTCATGAGACGTTGAATGTGATAGATTGGATATACCATAATTTATTTAGCCATTCCTCTATCTGAGCATTTATGTTGTTTCCAATATTTTTGCTGTTATAAACAATGCTGCAGTAGAACTCCCCTGTCCATATATTTTTCAGCACATGAATCAGTATTTCTGAAGGAAAAAATCAGAAGATAGAAATGGCACATCAAAGGGTTTCTACCTGTGACTTGTTGATACCATCAAACAGTTCTCAAAAAAACAGTTATGTCAATCTGTATGTCCAAAGACACTGTATGGGAGTACTGATTTCCCCATGCTTTGCAAATATGGGATATTGTTGTTTTATCTTCTTAACTTTTGATAATCAGATTGGTTAAAAAAAGAACTGATAGTTGACTGATATTCTGTGCAAACTGCTTTTTTAGCTAAGGAAATTTTCAGTCATTCCATAGTTGTAGTTGCCACTAAGAAAAGGAAAACGCATAGCTGTAGATTTCACAGGCCCTGCACTTCACATCTAGAAGCCATGCTTGGACACATTCATAGGCTAAGTTCAAGGCCTAAGTAAAGTCTGACTTAAGAATACAGTTTTCTAGACTGGAAAGTCCGGCATACGCCGAATAGTGGGTTTGCTAGGCATTATTCCACGCTGAGACTATAAACTAGTATTCAGTACCAGAGAGACAGTAGACCTGCATCTTATGGCCAAAGTTAAGTTCTAAAGCAAGCTAATAAGGCCAAAATTACAGCCATTTCCTTCTCCCTCATTGGAACAGTTCCCTGTTTCTTTGGTTGAGAACCAGATGAAGGAGTTGCCTTGCATTCAGAGGCAATAGTATATGACATGCTTATTTTTAAATCCTTAAATCACACTCAGCACGGTGAGCTGGTTACACCCTAAGAGGCATGTAGGAAACGAGAGGGTCCTAAGAAACAGTGAGTGACATCGACCATGTCGTGCTGACTTAAGGGAATAAGCGTTTTGAAGTGGCTGGTAGGCAGATCATTTAAACTGTAGCTTTGTCCTCTCTTGAACTTCATGCCGAGTGCATACAGTTCTGTGAACCAGCAGTGCTAATAAAAGGGAACGAAAATGAGGATATCCCACGCCAGCATCACTTAGGAAATACCTCTCAAATTCATAGCATAATGCTTATCGTTTAATACATTACTAACTTTATTATTTAACATTAAATTAAAAACAAAATGTTTAAATTAATTTCGGAAATTGCTAATTTTTTTCCTACATAGTACTGGTATATGCCTGTCAAGGAAAAAAAAAAAAAAAAAACAGTTTAAGTGACTCAGACAGAAGCAAAAGACTTGACTGAGCTGACTCACACCAGGAAGCACCTGAAAACTAGGTTAAGTCACCTAATGCATTGCTGAAACTAGACTGTACTTTTATAGGGTGAGGAAAAGAGAGAGATGTATGTGTTTGACTTTTGGCTCAGGTAAGTTTTCATCTCTAACTGCTGCAAGACTTATGGTTGGAACAGTTGGAGATTGTTCCAGTATTCATGCCTCTTGCTCAAGAGCATTTGCACAATCTCATACTGATAACTGTCAAGAACCGTTTCTTGGAAGTCCTGCATTTGTTCTATCAGTCAAGGTTAGGGGCTGGGGAGATAGAAAAAAAAAAAAAAAAAAAAAAAGGGAAAGGGAAAAATAAGGAAAGGAAGCAGTGTTTGGAGACAAGGGAGCTGGAGACGATCATACCTGGTTTAAACCTTTTTACATACCTGGGTTAATAAATTTCCAGTGAAGCCAGGTCTCTCTAAAAATGCTGCAACTTTTCATGACTGTTCAGTTTTGTTTCCCCTTTTATCCCAGGTGCTGAGGGTTGTTTCCTTACCTTTAGCAAGGATTTCAACTAAACGTGATATTCAGACTTCCTGATATGACTGGCCAGGAATGCGGGGAGCTGAGAAAAAGAAGAAAGAAAAAGAAAGGCTGCAATGATAAGGGCGCATGGGTACCACATCACGTGTAACGTTAAAGAATTCAGGAAATGACATGGGAAGAGAAAATAATATTCAGGCACCAGAGCTTTAGCATGAGAGGACACTTGGTTATTAGAACTCTGGCTCGTTGATGGAAGAAGGAGCAATTACAGACTGATGCAAAGTCAAATACTTGCCTTAGTTCTTAGTTAAGTTCCGGCTAACAGAAATCAGGATTGGTCCCGGAACCCAGAGGATTCTGAAGGTCGACTGGTGT
This sequence comes from Eschrichtius robustus, assembly GCF_028021215.1. Taxonomy (NCBI): domain Eukaryota; kingdom Metazoa; phylum Chordata; class Mammalia; order Artiodactyla; family Eschrichtiidae; genus Eschrichtius; species Eschrichtius robustus. The sequence continues at coordinate 125,795,118 of NC_090845.1, forward strand.
CAAATGACCCCAGCTGTGAGAAAGGCAAGAGGAGGAAGAAACAGGAAAAGAGGAGGGGGATTCCCAATAAGAAATTAGGAAAAGCATTATCATCAGAGAAGAGTTATCTTCAGGGAAATATCTGCCCTCAGAGAGGCAGCACGGTAACCTGGACTGAGTACTAGATTTGTATCAGATGTTCGAGGTGTGAATCGTCAATCTGCCACACTTCTAGGCAGAAGTTAGTTTTTAATAAATTATACGGTATTAGCAGGTAAAGGTTGATTTTATTCATCTTTATAGCTCCAGAACCTAACATAACACCTGGCTAAAGGGCTGTTGTTTGAGTCTAAGTCAGTGATTTGCAAACTGAAGAAGCAGCAGAATCACCTGGAGAGTTTGTTGACTACAGGTTGCCAGAGTTTTGATCAGGTCAGTGTGGGGAGAGAATTTGCATTTCTATCAACTTCCCAAGGGATGCTACATATACCGCTCCAGGAATCACACTTTGAGAACCGCTGAGCATTGTTTTAAACCTGGGGTCCAACAACTACAGTCAGCCAGCCAGTTTGTGTACAGCCCACGATCTATAAGTTGTTGTTTGTTTCTCTTACAATTTTAAAGGGTTGTTAAAAACAGACACACACATAAAGAATATATGACAGAGACTTGTACGTGCCCCACAAAGTCTAAAATATTTACTATCTGGCCCTTTATAGAAAAGGTTTTACCAACCCCTGCTTTAAACAACAGAACGATTGCAAAAACAAGTGACTTAACCTGGAAAAGGCTTAAACTACCTTCATCACTGGAAGAATAAGAACCAGTCATTTATGTTCTATGTTATATTCTAGCTTACCTAAATCACACAGTATTTCCAATATTGTATCTCTGCCTAATTCTCGTTTGGCTGCTTATGTCCAGTTTAGAAACTGCAAGAACAATTTCAATTATTCCATAGAAGCATTTCATTGAATTAAAATGTAGGTATTTTTAGAAGCACCATTCTGTAGCAATTTGAGGAAAAGAGACATGGCATTAGTGCCTGCAATATTTAAGCTTTCCTCTCTATTTTAACTGCATTTTAAATCTTTAGTTTTTGGAATGTTCTGATAGGCCATTTCCAGACGTCAGATTTCTATCTGGAACATGCAAACTTCAAATACATGTCTAAGGCTTATGGGAGCTCATTACAAACCTTTTAACAACTGTGTATTTTAGCCTTCATATTGTTGGTGCTGCATATTGCTATGTCACAATAGGTCATCAACCCAGATTTCTGCTATTTTTTATCTGTTTGGAACTGCATCCAGGGTCAAGAAAGGAACCATAACATAACTAACCTTTTAAACCTATATGGTACATCCAAAGACTCCTGCCCATCCACATACCCTTAGGATGCCTGTGAATTGATCATTAGCAACACCAATCATGAGTCTTGATTTGAGATAGCCAGACTACCAGTTTAACCGCACACACACGGGTAGTATATTTTACCAATAAACGGATGAAGTGGAATGGCCTAGAGCTGGATGTCAGTGAGCAAGTGGGTGAGGAAGATACACCTGAGGGAGGGGAGCCCATCCCTCACATAGGAGGGGTCAGAGCCTGAGTTGGGTAAGAAGAGAATTCATACACTGCCAGGGTGGGTGGAGCTCAATGCGGGGTGTCAGAGCCAAGCAGGATGAAGAGGGCTTCCATCTGTAAAAGCATCCCAGTGTGAGGTATGAGGAGGGAGAGGGAGGTTTCCATGTGGGGTGGTGGCACCAGCAGTAGTCTGGTTTAAGGTGTTATAACCTAAATGAGGTAAGAGGGGCGTTCATGCAAGAGACTGGCCAGGCACAGTCTGTTGGAGCCCGAAAGAGGTGGTGAAGAAGGCATTTAGACTAATGAGAGAACTGAGGTAGCAGTGATGGGAGATGGGTTCCATATGGAGGGACTGATCACATATGTAAATATATTAAATATAATGGGACCAGAAAAGGCAGTCACAAATATGGATATGTAAATATAGATATACAAATAATACTTAAATGTGTGTGAGTGTGTGTGTGTGTGTGTGTGTGTGTGTGTGTGTGTGTACACTGAGAGATTCTGAGATCACCGATACTCCAATAGCTGTGAGACTGCCCAGTGCTCATATCTTGGTTTCTAATATGATCCTCCACTTAAAGGAACCAGGGGTCCTTGTTGAAATGGTTGACTCTAGGACTGGAAAAGGGAAAGTCAAGATGGTCCCGGAACATGTTGCACCAGAAAGTAAGGAATGCTAAAAAAAAAAAAAAAAAAAGAAAGATGGGGACATGTCAAAAGGCACAGAAGCCAGTCTGAAGAGATTTGAAGGGGTTTCTATTGGTCAAAGCTGGGACAATTTGAGTGTTTAAATAATTATAGTTTTGGCTTATAACTCGAATGTAGTAGAAGTCAATAATATGATATGTGATATAAATAAATGAATAAATTGAAAGTTTAATGAAGAGCAAGATATTTACATGGCTTCTGCTATGGTCTGAATATTTGTGTCCCCTCCAAAACTCCCAGCCTCCGGAACTGTGAGAAATACATTTCTGTTGTTTATAAGCCACCTAGTCTGTGGTATTTTGTTAGAACAGGCCAAACTGACTAAGACAGTTTCAAAATACCTTTCCATAAAAAACTTTTTGTTAGAAAAGAGGAAAGAGCAACTTTACAGTAAGGAAGCCTGGGAAAATCTTGAGACTTAAGACACTTTAATAAAATGATCAAAATTAACATTACCAGCAATGGACTAAATAGAAATTGCGTCCTTCCTGAGAGGCTGCACTGAGATGAGCACAACATCATCTCAGTGACATTCTTGCCAAGAGCCAAACTCTGAATCTTATCATGAGGAATTATCAGAAAACTCAAATGGAGAGACATTCTATACAATAACTGGCCTATAATGTTGAAAAGCATCAAAGGTCATGAAAATCAAGAAATGACCAAGGAGCCATCCCAGGCTAAAAGAGACAGATGAAACACACAACTTAATGCAACATGTGATTCTGGACTGGATTTTTTCAGCATTAAGGATATTCAGCAGTGGGACACTGGCAAAATTTGAGTAAAGTCTAAGGATTACGTGATCATAATACATCAAGGTTAATTTCCTAATTTTGTGATTGTACTGTGGTTATGCAGGAGAATATCCTTGATTACAGGAATTACACACTAAAGTATTCAGGGAGAAAGGGAAATGTCAACTATTTACTCTCAGATGCTTCAGGTAAAAAAGTTCTTTGTAGTATATTTGCAACTTTCTGTTGTTCTAAGATTGTGTTAATAAAATATATATATATTTGAAAATATATGTATACATACATGTATATATATTTAATATACAACATATCAGGGCTAGGAATGGTTATACTGCATTACTAATTCTGCTTGCACCAGAGAAGCATTTTGAACTATTTCTGAGAAGTCAGAAATATTGACTTATTTACTTCATAAGAATAAAGGGATTTATGAGATCTCTTTCTGAAAAAAAAAAAAAAAACTTGAAAAAATATTAAAATGGCACATGCCTAGCAATCTTTCACTCTAGGATTACGTTTGCTTGAAGATTCCGGAAGGAACGGAATTAACTCTTATAACCAGAACAAGAAGAACAACAAAAAGGAAGAAAGAAGAAGGGACCATGCTGAATGAGCTGAAGGAAAAGACAACTGCATTAGGAACATGCAGAGATCTTAGCAGCAAGTCGAGATAGAAGATAAAGAGAAAATGACATATATTCAAGTCTAAGTGCTATTAGAGATGAGACCGGGAAAGAGGAGGGAAATTTTGGCCGTTACTAGACTAGACAGTGTGATGAGAGATGGAAGAAATGTAACACAAAGCATGAGGAAAGATCTCAGAGAGCTAATTAGAACGACTCCCAGTGGGAGTCCAGATCCAGGAACCTATTGAGAAGTGCTTTAGGAAAGCATCAGATAAGGAGTCAAACGGTTGAACATTTTGAGGGATAAACTCCCTTGAAGCTAGATAAACTGCGCTAGAGGATTACATAAGACCTGGACAGACATAGTTACATAGTGTTACATAAGGATAGGACTGCACTCAGTATAGAATGTTTCAGGTTTTTCTAGGCGGGTTTCAAAAGTGACACCATTACTATAACTGGGAAAGCAGACACACTCTGTACCATAAAGAAACATGCCTGGAAATTTTATGTACTTATGTCTCCATAGGAAGTTACAAAGGCAATGAAACACACAAAAGAGAAGTAATGTAGGATCATTATGGATCCAGTCCAGGCTTTGGTTAGACGTCCACTGGTTGGAAAGGCGTGTCTAGGGTGGAAATGCCGATAGCAACTAACATCTTTTAGTCAGGGGCAGGAGTATACGCCATGGAACAGCTGATAGGAAGGCAAGGAAGACTCAATCCTGTGATACTTATAGACTCTAATAAGCCCCAACTGGGCCACACATATTCATTCATGAATAAGTCATCAGACCAGGAGATGTGATGCTCTGATTTTATTTGGTTACAGTTACAGTAGTTACATGCTTATCACTGGAATCTGTGTCACATGCAATGACAGTTCCAGAGGAGCTGGTTCCCTGGAGAAAAATAAGAGCACTGGTGTTTCAAGAGGGATAATTTGGGTAATAAAAACAACAAATAGATTTTAACAGACATCACACAATCTCTGACAAAATTTCTATCAAGGTCAAATTTAAAAAATGGAATATCCCCACTCCCTTTGTAGGGAAAAATGTTGTGGAAATATAATTACAAACAAAGTCTTCCAATCCAGAAAACCCCTCTGCAAAGGTAGAAGACGGAAAAAAACTCTTCTATTATTTAATAAGCATTAAGCCAGAATGTGATGCATATCACAGGCAAGACTGAAATCCTCTAAGAGATTGCAAAGACAGAAGTCTTACCTTTTCATACAGCCAAGTAGATACAACCTCTTACGTACTGTCCTTAAGATAAACAATAGGGACTTCCCTGGTGGCACAGTGGTTAAGAATCTGCCTGCCAATGCAGGGGACACAGGTTCGAGCCCTGTCCGGGAAGATCCCACATGCCGTGGAGCAACTAAGCCCATGTGCCACAACTACTGAGCCTGTGCTCTAGAGCCCGCAAGCCACAACTACCGAGCCCGTGTGCCACAACTACTGAAGCCCGTGCACCTAGAGCCTGTGCGCCGCAATAAAGAGAAGCCACCGCAATGAGAAGCCCGAGCACCACAATGAAGAGTAGCCCCGACTCGCCGCAACTAGAGAGAAAGCCCGCATGCAGCAACAAAGACCCAATGCAGCCAAAAATAAATAAATAAATAAATAAATAAATAAATAAATAAATTTATATATATATATAAAAAAAAGATAAACAATAACTAGTCCTCAAGTAAGAGGACATGACAGCACACTTTGTCACAGACAGTTCACCCTAAATCCCCTAAACTGGGGGACCATCTGTGTTAGTTAATTGGCCTTATTCAAAGGAAAAACAAACTTCTCATGTCTTTATGACTAGAGGTAGTTTTGCAATATGGAACAAGGCATGAACTAAAGTTAGGCTCCTACTCTCCTCCAGAAATTTGGAGATAGGGATGCTATCTTCCTTGATATTTATCTTCTAAAAGATGCTTCCCAGACCCTTGAGGAAAAGGGTGGGAAAGCTGGCAAGGTTTTTGGTTTGTTTTTTGTTTTGTTTGTTTTTTAGCTTTTAAAAATATTTACACACATTTCAAACAAACAGAGAAAGATTTCACAATTATAAGTTTTCTAAAGTAAATGCTCTGAAAAAAGGGAAGGGGTAGTCTCTTCCCTTATTTTTGACAATGAGAATTAAGCCTTGTATTTTTATTTTGTATTTGCCCTTACACATGCAGCTAGAGAAAAGTCAGTGTTCATATGAAAAGCAGTTCCATAAAAGAGGAACAATCTGAGAAATCACAGCAAACTCACCCTTGTGAAAGAGTTAATCAAGGAATTATCAGAAAAGCTCAGCAAATCTCTAATTCATGTTGTCAGTAAGAATTGGACAGGCACTGTAGCAGTGTAGGGTCATTTTAAGAAATATACTGTAGTAATTTATATTTCTTCCTGTATGGATTGTCTCCTTCCTTTGTATCTACCCAAACATGTAATAGTAACAATAGTAACTAACAATTAGGAATATTCCAGAAACTATGCCAAGCGCTTTATACATATATACTGACTCAGTAACCCTCTCAATCATCTCATGAGGTATGTGCTGTTATTATTGCAATAGCTCAGTAGCTAAGAGCATTGACTGTAGAGCTAGACCACTTGGAATTGAATGCCCTTCCTTCACCGCTTGCTAACTGTGTGAGCTTGGGCAAGTTCTTTCGCCTCTCAGTGTCTCAGTTTACTGTTCCATAACATGAGGACATATTACACTGGTAGCTGTGTGTGTAAATACATACATACATACATAAATGCAACTAAAACAGTATGTGGTACATAAAGAGTGCCATGCACGTGATAACAGCTATTACAGAGAAGGAAACAGAAGCAGCTCGGGTTTGTGTTTCCAGGGCCCTATGGAGGTTTGTTGAGGTTGAGAAGTAACCTAGGGAAGGAAATACACCCAGAGACATTATTTCTAAGACAATTTTTTCCCTAACTTTTGTTTGTCAAAAGTCTAAACCCCTTGGATGACACTTTTACTAAATAGAGAGGAGAGGAAGGTTGGATTTGGGGAACGGAGTGAGGAGTGGGCTAGGGATATAGGAAGAGAGAGAAATATTCCCCATGATTTGGGATTGGGAGATGGATAGAGGGCAACTTATCAAGGAAAAGTGAGGAATCACACTCTAATCCCTGGACTCTCCCTGGGGAGATTGGCAGACCTCAGAGAGGAATGGATACCCAAATGTGGTGCCTCCATGACAGTGACAGTGGGCTAACGATTAGGGGTCAGAGGGACCTTCCATGTGCCTTGATATAAGACCTCAGGACCTCTGAACTTCCCTGATTGGTCTGGGCCTCAAGAATGACAGAAATAGGTTTCCCTTCCTGGCTGGCAGGATGGAGGCTCTAAATTAAACATACATTAATTAAACTAAAGAATGTGGTATATCTTCTACACCCGAGCTTTTGTACTGAAATTTAAACTTGCCCCATGGGGAGAACCTCTTCTTGGATTTCAAAGAATATGTGCCCATTTTCATCACAGCCTACCTCATTAGAGCTCACCAAATTGAAGAAGGTTCAATTAAGACCAAGGCTATGATTGTTAACAAGCTGGCATGCAGAGATGAATGTGGCCTCTCAGAAGTCACTACTACTTCTATATGTGATAGTGGCCTGTGACAGCATGAAGTTTGACAGAGTACTGCAGAATTAGGTTGGCAAGATGATGTTTAGAAGGGCTCCTCAGGAGGAGGAGAGGATGAACGCATTCATACAAGATTTTTCTGATGAGACTGACTTCCCTGAGATTCCCAGGAGAATATGTAGAAAGGGAGAGGGTATGAATTTTTGTTTAATGCCCTGTATTAGATTTTACATTTCTTTAAACTAAAACCAGAAACAGAATAAGAAATTCTTTCCTGAAAAGGAGTGGCATATAGCGGCAGATGTTGGCAGGTCCTGGCGTATAAAAGTTCTCCAACTGCCCCTTGCCTGGACATGCTGCTCAAGACATAGATTATCTTATTTGGACAGAATATTTTGCCTGCTATGGGAATGATAACCTACCCAAACTTGAGGAGGTTTGTAGCAATGTAAATTCTATTCAGGGAGAAAAGACTTTGGGATCTTGCTCAAAATATGCTATAGCAATGGTAGGCATCTAAGGCCAAGAAACTACAGAACCTGATTGAATGCCTAAAGGCACTTGGGCTTTCAAAAAGTATACAAGTGACTTTGGCTGAATCTTTGAGAGCTTTAGAAGAGGCTTACCTTCTTGCTGAAAACCAGAGTGCATACTAGATAGGCCTCTTAAATACACATCAGAGAGCTGGAGAAAAGTTGTCTGCATTTACACAGATGCTAGAGATTCTGTAACAGAGGGGACTGTCCCAGGAAATTTAGACTCAGAAACCATTTAACGCAGATTTTGGCAGGAGAAGAAGTTCTGACAGCCACTTGGCAGACTTTTTGGAAGCCAGGTGGTAGCTTGCTTATGCACTCTTTCTAAGCACAAGTTGCCAGGTGAAAAGGAACTTGATTTCTCACTAGATGGACACGCCCTTGACTCTGCCATTGTCAGGGGAAAATTTTTCCTCTACCCTTCCAGGTTCTTCTGACTGATTTAAGAAATAAATTGACATGAAACATATTAACAGGAGAAAATCAAACAAAGTTTAATAACATGTACACATGGGAGAGACCCAGAAAAACTCAGTAACTTGCCAAAGTGTCTGAAACCTTCACCTTAAATACCATCTTTGGGTAAAGAAAAAAGAGGATATTGGGGACAGAGGCTTGGGACTTCAAAGGGGAGAAAGGCAACTGACATGGAAATGAAAAAGCAAATGTTCAGTAAATAAATATTTGTTGGGCCACATAGAGACAATGGGACACTGAGTGGACTTTGATCTCTAGGCCCTGTTCCCCCACTACACCTAGCCCATATTCTTTGCAGATATCTCTGGTGATAGCTCTATTTGGGGAATAAGCCCTCTATCTAATTTTTATTTTAGGCAGTTAGGGAGAAGGTCAATGTTTCTTCCTGAATCTTTTGGGCCTTGATTGTCTTCAGCTTGAAATAATCTGCATGCCAAAGAGACACTTTGGGGTGGCAAATTTTGCTCCCCTATACCATCAAGATGATAGCCTAGGGCACTAGCATACAAACAGTGATTAATGGCTCTGCTGGGCCATTAACAGTTTAGAAAAATGATAACATCCTTCTTTTTTCCTTGCTTGTAGAGAGTCTGACATTTCATTGTAGATTATGCCGATTAAGAAAACTCACAGGTAGTGACACGGAAGACAAGGCTTTCTGAGGAATTTCAGTTTATCTGGGAAGAACATACTAGTTCCACATTGGTATAACTTCATCCAGCCCCTATAGCCTCCCTCGGGTCAGACAACTGAAACCAAGTAGTAGGGGAGAAAGAGGCATGAACAGTTGCCAGACAAAGGATATTGGGTGGGTAGATAAATGATTCATTCATAAGTCAGCTATCTTCCTGCTCTATACCTTAAAGTTAGACATACACAAAGAAAAACAGAGACGATCAGTAAATCCAAAGACTAGTTCTCCGAAAAGACTAATAGAATTTAAAAACCTAGCAAAACAGATTAAGAAAAATAAAGAAGCAGAGAGTACAAAAATAAGATAAGAGAAAAACTGACATAATTACAGACAGAAATTTTTGCTGATGTGATCAATCAGCCTAATAACGGTCATTTTGTTTTAGTTAATCTGTCTCTTTTCTCTAGTGACTTTTCAGATTAATCTTTGTCCTTTATGTTTTTCAATTTTCCAACAATGTGCCTAAGTGTGCCCTAGATTCTGGGAACAAAATGTTGGGCCTTGATTGTTTTCAGCTCCAAATAATCCGCATGCCAAAGAGACATTTTGGGGTGGCAAGTTTTGCTCCCCTACAATGTAATGGAAAAGAAATGATCCAGTGTTATAATAATTTAAAGTGTAACTTCCCTTGGAGTAAAACAAAAAACATGTAAGAAAAACCTTTAAAGAGAAAAGTATATTACATTTTCAAAGAACATAAAAGTCCTGAAAAAATGGAGAATAAGCTATATTTATGAATGGAAAGCTCAATATCATAAAATTAAAATTCTCCCCCAAATTAATCTCTAGATTTAAATGCCATTCCAGTCAAATTCCTATAAGGAAATTTGGGGTACCAGATAGACAGATTGTAAAATTCATACTGAGGAATAAAAATCCAAGACGCCTTAAAGTAATCCTGGTAAAAGAAAACAATAACAGGAAAAAGACTTGTTCTTCCATACATCTTTAGCACTAAGCTATCTTCGTAATATTGATGCTGATCAATGGAATAGATGACCAATGTATACACTGGTACATGATGTGGTTGGCATTACAACTAAGTGAGGAAATGTGCTTGCCCTGTGTTGAAAATAAAAGATCCGTACTTCATCATACCCCAAATTAACTAAAGATGCTTAACTATGTAAATGTTTAAAATAAACTTTATAACTCTAATAAGAAAATATAATTGATATCTTTGTGAGCTGTTGGTAGGAAAGGATCTCTTAAATGTGGTACAAAAAGCACACATAAAGAAAAATATTGGTGTGGAATTCCCTGGTGGTCCAGTGGTTAGGACTCTGCACTTCCACTGCAGGGTTCCATCCCTGGTTGGGGAACTAAGATCCCACAAGCTTCCCAGCGTGGCAAAAACAAACAAACAAAAAAACACCTATGCTAGGAAGGAGGTTTCCTTGCCTAACAGAGGGGGAAAAAACAAAAAAAAGATTGGTGGAATTGATTGTGTCAAAATCTTAAACTTCTGTATAAAAAAACAGCATAAAGAGAGTTAAAAGACAGATCATAGATTTGAAGAAGCTATTTGTGACATGCATTTAGTATTTAGCATCTGGAATATAAAGAAAATCAAATCCATGAGACACAATAGAAAATGGTTATCTTGCAGAAGAGGGAATTAGAATGTCCAAGAATAAACAAAAGATGAGATGCTCAACCTCACTAGCAATCTGAAGAAAAACAAAACAATCATCTAAGATTTTGAAAAAAATAAACGTCATAAATGTTTGTGAAAGGCGTGTAGAAATGTAAAGCAGAGCAAATTAACAATAGCTGGCCGATGCCAAAAATTTACATTTTAAATAGAGGCAACTACTGTCATGTGAATAAAATTAAGTACTAGATGGATTTAACAAATTCCTGTTAGTGACTGTCTCAGGTTAGAAAAAAGGGAAATTGCACTGTGGAGAGATACAAAAAGGAGATCAACTCTATCTACAAAATTTTAATTTTATTAAAAATAAAATCTGAATCAAATGTTAACATGTATTAATTCCTGGTGGTAAGTATATGAGTGTCGATATTAGCATCTTATGTTTTTTCAGTTTTCTGTGTATTTAAACTCCTTCACACACACACACACACACACGTGCCTGCGCACACACAGACACAACTGTGATTCAAGTGGAAGTAACTGGACTTTTTGAGTAAGGTAGAGAACAACACAGGATTTAGATTGGGAAGCTAGTTCTAGGTTGAGCTGAGGTAGACAGCAATAAAGGAATCAAGAATTCTGGATAGATGGAGAGAAAGACAGAGATTGAGACATACACATACACAGAGAGAGAGAGAGACAGAGTCAGTCAGCTGGGGTGGAAAGTGGCATGGTGACTGAGAGGAGAGGACTAGAAGGTACCTTGGATATTAAACAAGATTCATGAAGTACTCGAGAACAACAAAACAATAACACTGAGTGACAGGGAGAGTCATGACACCACAGATGAATCTGTTTTTTAATCTAATAGGCTATCGGGGGTAAAACATCATTTCTGCAGTAGTAGGTGACAAAAGCCACCTCTTAGGAAAATTACTCAGATGGGAGTTATAACCTGGTATGACTCAGGTAAGCCCCCTCCTACTTGCCTCAGAAACAAAAGCAGAACACAACAGGAGCTTTCATTCCTGAATTCCTTCGTCTCCTTGATGCCCTTCTATAGGAAAGGATATAAGACAGGCCCTTCTACATCCTTTCTGCCACTTTTCCATCCAAGGAATCACAGAGTTTAGCAGTTTGGAGACACTTTTCACAGACACTACTCACTGTCTCAGATAGTTCATCTATAGGGTGGCATTTTCAATAAGGGCACATTCCTGTCCAAGAAATATTATGAAGAATAATTTTTCTATGAGCTAGGATGAATTCATTGTTGTCTGGGAGGAAGAAATTTCCCTCTACCCTTCTAGGTTCTTCTGGCTGGTCTAAGAATTAAATTGACATAAGATAGATTAACAGGAGAAAATCACACAAAAGTTTAATAACATGTATATATGGGAGAGACCCAGGAGAACTGAGTAACTCAACAAAATGGCTGAAACCCTCACCTTAAACACCATCTTTAGCTAAAGACAAAAGGGGTAGTGATTTGGGACTTCAAAGGGGAGGAAGGGAATTCACATGGAGATGGAAAAGCAAATGTTTGGTAAACAAATGTTTGCTGGGCCAGGCAGAGACAATAAAACACAGAGAAGAATTTTAACAAATAGACTTTGCTAGGTTCCTCCCTGTCTACACACCTAGTTCATACTACAGTTATATATGTTGATAGTTCCCTTCCTGAAACAGGTCCTCTATCCATATTCTTTAGGCAGTTAGGGGGAAGATCAAAGTTTCTTCCTGAGTTTTCTGGGCCTTGATTGTTTTCAGCTTGAAATAACCTGCATGCCAAGGAGACATTTGGGGTGGCAAATTTTCCTCTCCTGCACTGTCTATCCAGTCTCTTCTGCAAAAAGAAACGAAGCAAAAGATTCTGCATCCTGGGCTCAGGCAAATATCACATCATTTCTACCGAATACTTTAAAGGATTCTGGCTGTTATTTTTCGAATACAGTGCAAAAAGAAAATCAGTGAAGAAATGACTGTTTAAAATGTTGTATGAGTCAAAGGGACTGATATTCTATATAGTATTATTTCTTATTGCTGCCCTGTGGGTACTTGAAAAATAATCAAAGATTAATTAAAGAATAATCTATAGTTCCATGCAGAAGAGAAAACAGATTTTTTTTAACATGAAATTTGGAATAGTTAACACAGGTTTTCAACAAAGCACTGAATTAGGATTTAGGGCATTTGGGATATGGATCCAGCTCCAACAAGATTTGCTGCTGGCCCAAAATGGGGAAATGTCATTCCTGCTCCTCATTTTAACTGTGAAGCTAGGATGATAATTAGCTAATGCTGGATTCATTATAAACTTTCAAATACCATTTGAAGGCCATTTTATACTTCATGATCTTGACAAAGTTTACAATTAAAACAAAAGAATTGAACAGAGGGAATACTCAGTGTGATAAGAGAAAAAGTCCTTGGGTTTTACTGAAACCTGTAGGTCCTCATGATCACTTGAAAAGGACTCAAGCATCTCACCAACAGTAGTAAATTTATGTATCTTTCTGTATAAAATACACTCCATTGTATGCCCATTCAATACAGTGCAGCATATAATATAATTGTAGAGAAGAACATTCACTGTAAGAAAAAATGATAAAAATGATAAAAGCTATTATCTTATAGGTTAAGTGGGATGATAATGGCAGGAAATAATAAAAATCTCCTTGCACAAATAGAAGAATGAGTAAAAGCACTTCATTTCTTCCTCATAAAAGACTTCTCACTAAAGGAGCTTTCCAAGATGAGTTAAACAAATACCATCCACTGAGGTGTTGGAAGACAATAATAAAAATTCTATTTATTTTTATTTTTGATTTCATCACTTTTAATTCCTATGTTTCATTTGTTGTATAACTCACATAATATAGTGATATATATATATAATGGACAGATAGATTAGATAGATAAACAGTACAACAACACCATTTCATGTTGTGGAGGAGGAAAAATAATATCCCCTCTACCCTTCTAGGTTCTTGGCTGAGACTCCCTTATAATTAAAAAAAAAACAGATTAACAGGAGAAAAATGAACAGAACTTTAATAACATGTATCCCTCCTGTACACACGGGAGAGACCCAGGAAAACTGAATAACTTCCCTGAATGGCCCGAGCCACCGCCTTAAATACCATCTCCAGCTAAAGACAAAAGAAGAAGTTGTGGGGAGGGTGACCAGTTATGGGAGGTGACCAGGAAAAGCACAGTGAACAAGAGTAAAGTTGCTATTCAGATTTAGGTCACTGCCTTCTCCATTGATAAGAGTCTCTAGAGATTTAGTCATCCTCCTATTCCTGGTCCAGAGAGGGAGACACCCTTACAAATGGAGATTTCCCTTATAAATGTAAATGCTTCTTACAAAAGGGTAACTCCTACTTGGTTTTCACAGTTTTTCCCATGTCTGCTGTTTCTTAGGAAATAACCAGCTTAAAATAATGACTATGCCATAGAGACATATTTTGGGGTAGCAAATTCTGCTCCCCTTTACCACCAGAGACATCTGATTTTGTTATTCTCCTGCTTCAAATCTGTTGAAAGGCTCCTTGTTGCCGAGAGGGAAAAATCCATACAGAATGTCATGATCTGGTCAGTGCCTACTTCTCGAGGTTTATTTCTCATTGTAGCCCCTTGACAGTCTTCCCTCAAACTGTACTGAACTACCTCAATCCATGTTAAGTTTGTTCAGAGCACACTTCACGTATAACCATATTTTAAATTGGAAGTTTGGACTGAGTGACCACAGTACAATAGACATGGAATTCCAAAGCAAAGTGTCAGAATACAAAGCAGATTTTCACAATGGAAAATCTTTAGAACCAGTTAGAGATTAATTTTAGGTCAGATTTCCTGGAAACAGACTGTGAGATGGGTAGTAGTATTCCAGGGAGATGTACTTGTAGGGAAGTAAGGAAGACAGGGCTGAACAAAGAGAATCTGATCTCCACTGCTTTGCAAATGGGGCCTTAGAGAAAATTGCAGAAATCTCTAGAGCTTGGGTGGCCAGCTTTTCAGAGTTGTATCAAATTGAAGAAAGCTGTTTGGGCCTTTGAACCCTCACATCAGGCAATCATTGTCCATAGACCACCTGGCAGAAAGATGACTAAAATTTTGCATGAGGAGGCAATGCTCTTTGAGGGGCCCAGTTTTGAGCCATCAGCAGAAGATATTCCCAGCATTGACAGTAAAGAGAAGATCTGGGTGAATCAACACACTGCCTACTGTAAAGTTCTAAAGCCCAAACAAAGACATTTAAAGTTCACATGCAGAGAAATAAGGGAAGAACTTGTGAATGATTTTTGTTAGTTAAAAGAGAAGTGCTTCTGAGTTCGCATCTCCTCACAAGTACATCAAGAATACATTGGAACAATTCTCACAGAGCTCCTACTGAACACTAGAGGAGAACCTTGGACACCTAAGGGGACAAGAAAAATCCCCATGCAATTGGGTAGGATGAAAGAAAGAAGGAAAGGGTGAAGAAAAGTGGAAACGGGACTGGGCTGGCACCCCTGAGGGGGATCTAAAGGACAGCAGAGGTTGCCACATTCAGAAAAGCCCACTCACGGCGAGGGGATCAACGGGGACAGAGAGAGACATTCGGAGGATTGGGGGATCAGAGGGGAATGCAGCAACCGGTCTGTGGAAGGCAGGAGAGAGTAAGACCTATGCTCATAGTCTGTGCCACAGCCCTGCGCACCCCAGTATGAGTTGTGTGTCTCCTGGTGCGGAGGAGGGCTGGGTGCTGGAGAGTGCGGTTTGGAGAGTGGACCCAGGGAGGGGGAAGCTGTTGGTGGTGAGGAGACAGCCTGAGGCAGCAGGAGGGAAGGGCTCCACAGCTGGGAAGGTTTGTGGAGGAAGCCCAGGCCACCATGTAAGTGAGGCGCCATTGTTGAGTGGCGCACAAAGGGCGGGGCCACCATTTCATCGCCTTTCTCCACCAGCCGGCCTGGCTTCCTTGAGCAATGGCAGGGGTGCACAACTGAGCAGGCTCACCCGCCCCTCAAGCTAGGGTCTCCCCTGACTGCTCAGGCCCCGGTGAGCCTGCTAGGGCCCTGGGCCTGAGCCCCACCCCACCAAAGCCTCCTCTGGCCGTGCAGGCCCCAGTGGACCTGAGCACCACCCACCCCAAAGCCTCCACAGGCCATGCGGCTCCTGGTGGCCCACGTACTGCCCCTGACAAAGCCTCTTTTGGCTGTGCAGGTCCTGGCGGGCCAAGCATTGCTCCCGTCACCCAAAGCCTCCTCCGGCTGCGCCAGCCCCTGTGGTCACACCCGTGGAAACCTGTGCCCAAGCTGGCCTGCAGGGGCACGTGTGCTCAAGGCCAGCTTCAGGAGCAGACTCTGGTGAGAGGAACACACAGAAAGGTGGGGCTGACAGAGCAGGTCCAGAGACCTACCTAAAGGTCTTGAAGGTCCTCCTGGGGAGGTGGGGGTTGGCTAGAGCTCATTGTGGGGGCAAGGACACTGATAGCAGAGGCACCAGGGAATTTTTTATTTTTTAATTTTTTAAGTTATAATTTCTATTTTTAAAATGTTTAATTATTTATTTGCTGTTGTTTTTTTCTTTCCGTTTTGGCTGCATTGGGTCTTAGTTGCGGCACGTGGGGTCTTTGTTGAGGCATGCAGGATCCTTCGTTGCAGCGCGCAGGCTCTTCATTGTGGCACGTGGGCTTCTCTCTAGTTGTGGCATGCAGGTTGTCTCTTCTCTAGTTGTGGCATGCGGGCTCCAGGGCACATGGGCTCTGTAGCTGTGGAGCACGGTTCCAGAGTGTGTGGGCTCTGTAGTTTGCGTCACGCAGGCTCTCTAGTTGAGGCACGCAAGCTCAGTAGTTGTGGTGCACAGGCTTAGTTCCCTGACCAGGGGTCGAACACGTGTCCCTTCCTTGTAAGGCGGATTCTTTACCACTTGACCACCAGGGAAGTCCCTGCTGTTGTGTTTTGTTTTGTTGTTTCATTTTTATTTTTCTAATATATTTTTCATTTTTCTAATTTTATTTTATTTTTTATTCTTTGTTATTGTCCTGCTCTTTTTTGTTTGCTCTCTTTTTTATTGTCAGTTTGTTCTTTTGATATTTTTGTTTCGTTTTGTTTTTTATTTTGTTTAGTTTTGCCTTTATTTTTGTTGTGTTTTTGTCATTTTTGTGTGTTTGTCTTTTGTTTACTTAGCTTTTCTTCTAGTTTGTTTTTTTGATTTTGCTTCCTGTTTAGGTTAGTTTCATTTTTATTATCAGTTTTGGTTTTTGGGCTCTCTTGTTTGTTTGGGTGCCTTCTTGGTTTTTGCTTTCCTTGTTGTTGTTGTTGTTTTGGTGTTGTTGTTGTTGTTTGCTTGTTGGTTGATTCTGTTTCCTTGAATTTGTTTCTGTTATTTGTCTTTGGTTTTATTTGTCTGTTTCTTTCCTTTTCGTGTGTGTGTTTGTTTTTGTTTGGTCAGTTTTGTTTTTATTATTTGCCTTGGGCTTTGTTTTTCTGTTTTATTTTTCTTTTTGCCGCACCATGTGGCTTGTGGGGGTCTTGGTTCCCACGCCGGGGATCGGGCCTGAGCCCCTGTGGTGGGATAGCCAAATCCGAGCCACTGGGCTACCAGAGAATTTCAGGCCCAAGGGAATATAATCAGCGTGAGCTCTCCTGGAGGTCCTCATCTCTGCACCAAGACCTGGCTCCACCCAACTGCCTGCAGGCTCCAGTGCTGCATGCCTCAGGCCAAACAACCAGCAAGATAGGAACACAGCCCCACACATCAACAAAAATTAGACGACAGGGAAATATGTTACAGACAAAGGAGCAAGGTGAACACCTACAGAACAAAATAAATGAAGAGGAAATAGGCAATCTACCTGAAAAAGAATTCAGAGTAATGATAGTAAGGATGATCCAAAATCTCAGAAATAGAACGGAGGCAAGGATTGAGAAACTACAACAAATGTTTAACAAGGACCTAGAAGAACTAAAGAACAAACAAACACTGAGGAACAACACAATAACTGAAATGAAAAATACACTAGAAAGAATCAATAGCAGAATAACTGAGGCAGAAGAATGAATAGGTAAGCTGTAAGATAGAATGGTGGAAA
The DNA here is from genome assembly GCF_028021215.1 of Eschrichtius robustus. Classification (NCBI taxonomy): domain Eukaryota; kingdom Metazoa; phylum Chordata; class Mammalia; order Artiodactyla; family Eschrichtiidae; genus Eschrichtius; species Eschrichtius robustus. The sequence goes on from NC_090845.1 coordinate 125,812,760, forward strand.
TAGCTGCCGAGGAGCAGAATAAAGAAAAAAGAATGCAAAGAAATGAGGACAGTCTCCGAGACCTCTGGGACAAATTAAACACACCAACACTCAAATTATAGGGGTCCCAGAAGAAGAAGAGAAAGAAAGGGCCTGAGAAAATATTGGAAGAGATTATAGTCGAAAATTGCTCTAACATGGGAAAGGAAATAGCCACCCAAGTCCAGGAAGCGCAGAGAGTCCCATACAGGATAAACCCAAGGAGAAACACACAGAGACACATATTAATCAAACTAACAAAAATTAAATTCAAAGAAAAAATATTAAAAGCTGCAAGGGAAAAGCAACAAACAACATACAAGGGAAACCCCATAAGGTTATCAGCTGATTTTTGAGCAGAAACCCTGCAGGCCAGAAGGGAGGGGTGGATATATTTAAAGTGATGAAAGGGAAAAACCACAAGCAAGATTACTCTATCGAGCAAGGATCTCATTCAGATTCGAGAGAGAAATCAAAAGCTTTACAGACAAGCAAAAGATAAGAGTATTCACCACCACTAAACTGGCTTTGCAACAAATGCTAAAGGAACTTCTCTAGGCAGGAAAACAAGAGAAGAAAAAGACCCACAAAAATAAATCTTAATCAATTAAGAAAATAGTAACAGGAACATACATATTGATAATTACATTAAATGTAAATGGATTAAATGCGCCAACCAAAAGAAACAGACTGACTGAATGGATACAAAAACAAGACCTGTATATATGCTGTCTACAAGAGACCCACTTCAGACCTAGGGACACATACAGACAGAAACTGAGGGGGTGAAAAAGATATTTCATGCAAATCGAAATCAAAAGAAAGCTGAAGTAGCAATACTCATATCAGACAAAATAGACTTTATTTTTTAATTAATTAATTTTTGGCTGTGTTGGGTCTTCGTTGTTGCACACGGGCTCTCTCTAGTTGTGGCTACTCTTCATTTGTGGTGCATGCGCTTATCACTGGGGTGGCTTCTCTTGTTGCGGAGCACGGGCTCTAGGCGCTCGGGCTTCAGTAGTTGTGTATGTGGGCTCAGTAGTTGGGGCTCGCAGGGTCTAGAGTGCAGGCTCAGTAGTTGTGGCACATGGGCTTAGTTGCTCCATGGCATGTGGGATCAGGGCTCGTACCCATGTCCCCTGCATTGGTAGGTGGATTCTTAATGACTGCGCCACCAGGGAATTCCCCAAAATAGACTTTAAAATCAAGACTGTTACAAGAGACAAGGAAGGACACTACATAATGATCAAGGGATCAATCCAAGAAGAAGATATAACAATTGTAAATATTTATGCACCGAACATAGGAGAACAGCAATATATAAGGCAAATGCTAACAGCCATAAAAGGGGAAATCGACAGCAACACAATAATAGTGGGGGACTTTAACACTCCACTTACACCAATGGATAGATCATCCAGACAGAAAATTAATAAGGAAATACAAGCTTTAATTGACAAATTGGACCAGACAGACTTAATTGACATTTATAGGACATTCCATCCCAAAGCAGCAGAATACACTTCTTAAATGCACACAGAACATTCTCCAGGATAGACCACATCTTAGGTCACAAAATAAGCCTTGGTAGATTTAAGAAAATTGAAATTGTATCAAGCATCTTTTCTGACCACAACGCTATGGGATTAGAAATGAATTACAGGGAAAAAACTGTAAAAAACACGAACACATGGAGGCTAAACAATATGTTACTAAATAACCAGGAGATCACTGAAGAATCAAAGAGGAAATCAAAAAATACCTAGAAACAAATGACAATGAAAACATGATGGCCCAAGATCTATGGGATGCAGCCAAAGCAGTTCTAAGAGGGAAGTTTATAGCAATACAAGCCTACCTCAAGACACAAGAAACATCTCAAATAAACAACCTAACCTACACCTACAGCAACTAGAGAAAGAAGAACAAACTAAACCCAAAGTTAGTAGAAGGAAAGAAATCATAAAGATTGGAGCAGAAATAAATGAAATAGAAGCAAAGAAAACAATAACAAAGATGAATGAAACTAAAAGCTGGTTCTTTGAGAAGATAAACAAAATTGATAAACTTTTAGCCAGACTCATCAAGAAAAAAGGGAGAGAACTCAAATCAATAAAATTTGAAATGAAAAAGGAGAAGTTACAACGGACACCGCAGAAATACAAGGGATCATAAGAGACTACTACAAGCAACTACATGCCAATAAAATGGACAACCTGGAAGAAATGGACAAATTCTTAGAAAGGTACACTTTCTAAGACTGAACCAGGAAGAAACAGAAAATATGAACAGAGCAATCACAAGTAATGAAATTGAAACTGTGATTAAAAATCTTCCAACAAAGTCCAGGACCAGATTGTTTCACAGAGGAATTCTATCAAACATTCAGAGAAGGACTTCCCTGGTGGTCCAGTGGTTAAGACTCCGTGCTTCCAATGCAGGGGGCATGGGATTAGTCCATGGTCAGGGAAGTCCCACATGCTGCACAGCACAGCCCCCCCCCCCAAAAAAAAAACGTTAGAGAAGAGCTAACACCCATCCTTCACAAACTCTTTCAAAAAACTGCAGAGGAGAGGGAGGAACACTCCCAAGCTCATTGTACAAGGCCCCCATCACCCTGATACCAAAACCAAAGATATCACAAAAAAAGAAAATTACAGACCAATATCACTGATGAAAACAGATGCAAAAATCCTCAACAAAATACTAGCAAACAGAATCCAACAACACATTAAAAGGATTGTACACCATGATCAAGTGGGATTTCTCCCAGGGAGGCAAGGATTCTTCAATATATGCAAATCAACCAATGTGATACACCATATTAACATACTGAAGAATAAAAACCATATGATCATCTCAATAGATGGAGAAAAAGCTTTCGACAAAATTCAACACCCATTTATGATAAAAAAAAAACTCTCCAGAAAGTGGGCATAGAGGGAACTAACCTCAACATAATAAAGGCCATATATGACAAACCCACAGCAAACATTATTCTCAACGGTGAAAATCTGAAAGCATTTCCTCTAAGATCAGGAACAAGATAAGGATGGCCACTCTGGCCACTATTATTCAACATAGTTTTGGAAGTCCTAGCCATAGCAATCAGAGAAGAAAAAGAAATAAAGGAATCCACGTTGGAAAAGAAGAAGTAAAACTGTTACTGTTTGCAGATGACAGGACACTATACACAAAAAATTCTAAAGATGCCACCAGAAAACTACTAGAGCTGATCAAAGAATTTAGTTAAGTTGGAGGATACAAAATTAGTGCACAGAAATCTCTTGCATTCCTATATGCTAACAACAAAAGATCAGAAAGAGAAATTAAGGAAACAATTCCATTGAACATTGCAACAAAAATAATAAAATACCTGGGAATAAATCTACCTAAGGAGGGAAAAGACCTGTATTCTGAAAACTATAAGACGCTGATGAAAGAAATCAAAGATGACGCAAACAGATGGAGAGATAATACCATGTTCTTGGACTGGAAGAATCAACATTGTGAAAATGACTATACTACCCAAAGCAATCTACAGATTCAACGCAATCCTTATCAAATTACCAAAGGCATTTTTCTCAGAATTAGAACAAATTTTACAATTTGTATGGAAACACAAAAGACCCCGAATAGCCAAAGCAATCTTGAGAAAGAAAAACGGAGCTGGAGGAATCAGGCTCCCTGACTTCAGACTATACTACAAAGCTATAGTCACCAAGACAGTATGGTACTGGCATAAAAACAAATATAGATCAATGGAACAGGACAGAAAGCACAAAGATAAACCCATGCACCTATGGTCAGCTAGTCTATGACAAACGAGGCAAGAACATACAATGGAGAAAAGACAGGCTCTTCAATGAGTGGTGCTGGGAAAACTGGACAGCTGTATGTAAAAGAATGAAGTTAGAACACTCCCTAACACCATATACAAAAATAAACTCAAAATGGATTAAAGACCTAAATATAAGGTTGGACACTATAAAACTCTTAGAGGAAGACATAGGAAGAACACCCTTTGACATAAATTGCAGCAAGATCTCTTTTGACCCACCTCCTAGATTAATGAAAATAAAACCAAAAATAAACAAATGGGACCTAATGAAACTTAAGAGCTTTTGCACAGCAAAGGAAACCATAAACAAGGCAAAAAGACAACCCTCAGAATGGGAGAAAATATTTGCAACGAAGCAACTGACAAGGAATTAATCTCCAAAATATTCAAACAGCTCATGCAGCTCAATATCAAAAAAACAAACAACCCAATCAACAAATGGGTGGAAGACCTAAATAGACATTTCTCGAAAGAAGACATACAGATGCCAAGAGGCACATGAAAAGATGCTCAACATCACTAATTATTAGAGAAATGCAAATCAAAACTAGAATGAGGTACCGCCTCACACAAGTCAGAATGGCCATCATCAAAAAATCTACAAACAATAAATGCTAGAGAGGGTGTGGAGTAAAGGGAACCCTCTTGTGCTGTTGGTGGGAATGTAAACTGATACAGTCACTGTGGAGAACAGTATGGAGGTTCCTTAAAAAACTAAAATAGAACTACCATATGACCCAGCAATCCCACTCCTGGGCATATAACCAGAGAAAACCATAATTCAAAAAGACACATGCACCCCAATGTTCAGTGCAGCACTATTTCCAGTAGCCATGACATGGAAGCAACCTAAATGTCCATCAACAGAGGAATGGATATAGTGATGTGGTATATATATACAATGGAGTATTACTCAGCCATAAAAAGGAACCAAATTGGGTGATTTGTAGAGACGTGGATGGACCTAGAGAGTGTCATACAGAGTGAAGTAAGTCAGAAATTGAAAAACAAATATCATATATTAATGCATATATGTGGAATCTGGAGAAATTGGTATAGACAATCTTATTTACAAAGTAGAAATAGAGACACAGATGTAGGGAACAAACATATGGATACCAAGGGGGGAAGGGTGCGTGGGATGATTTGAGAGATTGGGATTGACATGTATACACTACTATGTATAAAATAGATAACTAGTGAGAACCTACTATATAGCACATACTCAAGTGCTCTGTGGTGACCTAAATGGGAAGGAAACTGAAAAAGGAGGGGATATATGTATACATAGAGCTGATTCACTTTGCTGTACAGCAGAAACTAACATGACATTGTAAAGTAACTGTACTCCAATAAAAATTAATAAAAAAGAAAAAGAAAAACAAAGTGATCAAGATGACCGTCATCATCATTGGGACAGATCCACACCTGATATCATGTCATAAGGACACTACTGCTTCTGTGATATTCCTGCCAAAGACGCATTACTTGAGTCTAATCACAAGGGAACATTATACAAACTCAAGTTGAGAGACATTCTACATAATTGGCCTGTAATCTTCGAAATATATCAAGGTCATGAAAATCAGAAAAATATTGAAGAAAGATTCCAAATTGAAATACATTAAAGAGACTTGACAACTAAATGCAATGTGTGATTCTGGACTGGCCCCCTGTGATAAAGGACATTATTGGGATAATTAGCAGAACTTGAATGGAGTCTGTGGATTAAACAGTAGTGATACATCAATGTTAATTTCCTGATACTCATGGTTGTTTTGTGGATATGTAGGAGAATGTTCTTGTTTGTAGAAATTACACACTCGAGTTTCTGAGGGTGATGGGGCATCTCGGGGCATCATCTCAAATGGTTTAGGAAATAAAAGAGTTCTTTGTACTTTCAAAAACAAACAAACAAAAAAACATAAAACCTCATACTAAGGTCTGTTTATCATAATTTACCTGATACATCATATCTGGCTTTCAACAAAAAATTGAAAGACATGCTAAAAGGCAAAAAACACATTTTGTTGAGCAAAATCAAGCATCAGAACCAGCCTCAGACATGGCAGAGCTTTCGGAATTATTAAACCAGGAATTTAGAGTGATGATGATTAGTAAGTAAGGATATAGTTGAAATGAACCACACCATCAATGATCTGGATCTAAATGACATTTATAGACTACTTTATCTAATAATAGCAGAATACACATTCTTCTCAAACACACACAGAACATTTACTAAGACAGATGACATTCTGGGCCACAAAACTCACCTTAACAAATTAAAAAAAAAAAAAAAAGAAAGAAATCATATAAAGCATGCTCTCTGACAACAATGGAATTAAACTAGAAATCAATAACAGAAAAATTTCACCAAATACTTGGAGATTAAACAACACACTTCTAAGTGGCTCCTGGATCAAAGAAGTGCCAGAAGAAAAATAAAATAAAATATTTTGAACTAAATTAAAATGAAAATACAACTTATCAAAATTTGTAAGATGCACTAAAAGCAGTGCTTAAAGGGAAATTTGTTGCATTAAGTGCATATATTACAAAAGAAGAAAGATCTAAAATCAATAATCTAAGCTTCTATCTTAGTAAACTAGAAAAAGAGGTGTAAATTAAATCCAAAGTAGTCAGAAGAAATTAAATAATAAATATTAGAGTAACAATCAATGAATTTTAAAGCAGGAAAACAATAGAGAAATTCAACAAAACCAAAAGCCGGTTCTTTGAAACATCAGTGAAAGTGATAAAACTCTATCCAGTTTAACCAAGGAAGAAAGAGAGGAGACACAAATTATTAATATCAGGAATGAAAGGGGCCAATGCTATGATTCCTTGGACATTAAAAGAATAATAAAGGAATAGTAGAAACAAATCTATGCCCACAAGTGTGATAGCCAGATGAAATGGGGCAAATCTTCGAAAGATATTAACTATCAAATCTCGTACAAGGAGAAACAGATAATCTGAAATGTCTATATCTATTAAATAAATTGAATCAAAATTAATAACCATTCTAAAAAGAAAGCAGCAGGCTCAGCTGGTTTCACTGGTAAATTCTAATGAACATTTAAGGAGGAAATGATAGCAATTCTTTACAATCTGTTCCAAAATAAGTAGAAGCAGAGGGAATACTTCCCAACTCATTCTATGAAGGCAACATTACCCTAATACCAAAAGATGACAAAGTCTTACAAGAAAGAAAAACAACAGGCCAATGCCTCCTAAGCATAAATACAAAAATCCGCCACACAATTTTAGCAAATGGAATCCAACAATCTATAAAAAGTATTATACACCATGACCAAGTGAGATTTATCCCAGGTATGCAAGGCTGGTTCAACTTTCCAAAATCAATTAATATAATCCTTCACATCAACAGGCTAAATAAGAAAAGTCATATAATCATATCAATAAACACATACAAAGCATTTGAAAAATCCAACACCCATTTAGGATAAAAATTCTCAGGAAACTGAAAGGAGAAATTCCTCAACTTCATAAAGAGCACCTACAAAAAACCTACAGGTAACATCACACTTAACAGTGAGCAACTAGATGCTTTCCCCTAAGACTGGGAACAAGGTAAGCATGTCCTCTCTCACCACTCCTATTCAACACTGTCCTGCAAGTCTTAACTAATGCAATATGACTAGAAAGGGAAATAAAAGGTATACAAATTGGGAAGGAAAAAATAAGCTGTCTTTGTTCACAAATTACATGATAGTCTCTGTAAAAAAAATCCCCCTGAATCAGCAATAACAAAAAAAAAAAATCTCCTGGGACTCATAAGCAATTATATAGCAAGGTTGCAGGATACAAGGTTAATATAGGTACTATGCCATTTTATATTAGGAACTTGAGCATCCTTGGCTTTTGGTATCTGCAGGCAGTCCTGGAACTCATCCCCTGCAGATACCAAGGGACAAGTGTATAAAAATCAATTGCTTTTCCATATACCAGTAATGAACAATTGAAATTTGAAATCGTAATAATATTTACATTAGCATAAAAAAGATGAACTGATCTTTGACAAAGAAATAAAGCCAATTTAGCTCTACGTTTTCCCCAAAGAAACTCTTTTCAACAAATGGTGCTGGAACAAACTGGAAACCCAAATGAAAAAAAATGAGTCCAGACACAGATCTTACACTTCCTCATACCTTTCACAAGAATTAACACAAAATGAACCATAGGCCTAAATGTAAAACACAAAACTGCAAAACTTCTAGAAGACAATGTAGGAGAAAATCCAGGTGAACTTGTATTTGGCACTGAATTTTTAGATCCATGAAAGAAAGAAATTAATAAGTTGGACTTCAACAAGTTGGACTTCATTAAAACTAACATCTTCTGCTCTGGGAAAGACACTTAATAGAATGAGAAGAAAATCCAAAGACTGGGATAAAATATTTTCAAAACACATAACTAATAAAAACTTGCATCCAAAATATTTAAATAACTCTTAAAACTCACCAATAAGGAAAAAAAAATAACATGTGGGCAAGAGATCTGACCAGACACTTCAACAAAGAGATACACAGATGACAAATAAGTCATGTAAAAATGCTCAACACCACATGTTAGAGATTTGGAAGTTAAAACAATGAGATACAACTACCTACCTACCTACCAACCTACCACTACCTACCACCTATTAGAATGGCTAAAATTCAAAACACTGACAACACAAATGCTGGTGAGATTATAAAGCAAAAGGAATTTTATTCACTGCTGGTGGGAATGCAAATGGTACAGTCACTCTGGACGACAGTTTGGCAGTTTCTTAAAAAACGAAACATATTCTTACCGTACAATATAATATTTTTACTATTAGGTATTTACCCCAATTGAGTTGAAAACTTACATGCATACAAAAACCTGCACACAAATATTTATAGCAGCCTTATTCATAATTACCAAAAATTGGCAACAACCAATTTCTTCAACAGGTGAATGGCTAAACAAACTGTGGTACATCAATACAATGGAATTTTGTTCAGCCATAAGATGGAATGAGCTATTAAGCCACAAAAAAATGGAGGAACATTCAGCATATTGCTAAGTGAAAAAAAGCCAATCTAAAAAAGGAACTATATTATTCCCACTATATGACATTCTGTAATGGCAAAACTGTACAGACAGTAAAAAGATCAGTGGTTGCCAGGGGTTGAGAGATGAGAGGGGAAGGGGTAAATAGGTGAAGCACACAGGATCTTTACAACAGTGAAACTATTTTGTATGATACTATAACGATGGATACATGTCATTATGAATTTGTCAAAACCCATAAAACTGTACAACACCAAGTGTAAACCCTAATGTAAACTATGGATTTTAGTTAATATATCAATATGGTTTCATTGTTATAACTAATATACTATACAAATGCAAGATGTTAATGATAGAGGAAATTGTGTGTGTGTGGGTGGGGGTTGAGCCAGTATATGGGGAACTCTGCATTTTTGCTCAATTTTTCTGTAAATCTCTAACAACTCTAATAAATAAAGTCTATTACTTAAAATAAAATGAAATGGATAAAAGTGCACTGAACATCACTGTGATAATCTTGGATTGCATTTCTATTTTCACAGGACAGAGTTCCATAAGTAAACTCAGTCAATATGCATGGCTATATTTAAGATGCTTGTTACAGCTGAATCAATTTCCCAAAGTGTTTTACCAATTCCCATGCCAGTGACCACTGCTACATCTCAGACTCTCATAAGGGATTTTACATTTGTCAAGTTGGCTCTTCCCTAATCCTGGCAGGTCAATTTACAAAAGAGGATGTATTAGTCATAAGAAAGAGAAGTCAATAGGATATAGATAGATTAGCAAAAGGCAACACTCTTATGGAAACAATAGTAGCTATTTGTCACTTCTTAGTTGCTCAGAATCCAAGCCCCTGTTTTAACACTTAGCTGTATCCAGACACTGAATAATTTTCTTCTATTATCTTTGAAAAATTAAATTTATCAGTAAAAAAGTCCATAACATTATACACATAAACTAGCAGACCCTTATTGTGTTTGTCAGTTGTTTGTCCATTTCACTGCTGAATAGTATTCCACTGTATGAGTATGACACAGTTCCTTTATCCTTTCACCAGCTGATGGGCATTTGGGTTGTTTCCAGTTTGGGGCTATTATGAATAAATCTACTATAAATATTTGCATACACGTCTTTGTTGTTGAACCTCAAAAGGGTTATGCTTAGTGAAAAAAATTCAGATGCAAAAGACTACATACTGCATAGTTTTATTTATATGACATTATAAAAGAGGCAAATTCACAGTGACAGAAATCTGATCAGTAGGGAGGAGATAAGACTGCAAAGGAGCACAAGGAAATTTTGGGGGTGATGATGGAAATGTTCTATAACTTGATTTTGGTGGTGATTACATGACTATATTAAGTTGTCAAAGCTCGTCAAACTGTACACGTATAATTGGTAAAATTTATTGTATGTAAATTATATCTTAATAAAACCAACTAAAAAAAGGAAAAAGACAATCACTAATTCTCAAGGATAGTACAGTCTCAACCAATCAGCTGGCTCATGGTTTGCAAGACAGCCTCTCTCACATTGATGCTAGTTCATTATATTATACAGAGAAGTGTCAGTTCCTCCTCTTCATTGCCTTAATACCTTCTTCCCTTTCCGATTTTTTTTTAGCTGATTGGGAGTGGGAAATAACATGGTTGCTGAGCCATACATTTTTTGATGGCCTTTCTTGCAACAACAGAAAGATGCAGCTGAAGCTTTTAAAATAATGTTTATAATGACTAAATTCTAAGTCAAGGATGATTCTAATTTGTAGTCTCCATCTGGCAGGACTTAAGGGGATGGTTTTATTCTTTCAACTGTGTAGTGTTGGTTGTTGTATCGACAGTGTCTATCATAGTGCCTGGCATAGTAAGCATTCCATAAATATTTATTGACTGAAAAAATATAGTTAAATGGTTCATTCTGTTTTAAAGTGCTATATTGAAAAAATATTTAAGCTTGAAGAGAAAAACTTAACTGCAATACAGTCTATAATCACAGACTACTGGCCTCTTTTGAAATTGTAGTACACAGTGCAGTTCTCCAGCCAGATATCCCCATCAGCACCAAGCCACTGTTTTCCCATCTGCTGGGAGTGGGGGTTGCTAATGGCTCACAGCTGACTACCTCTTTGGGAATTACCCTTGACCTAAATAAGCTACCTTGCGCCCTCCCTGGCAGCAGCCTGCATCTAATGACAAAGACTTGACCCCCTTGCCTCAATTCAGGACAATTCTGAAAGATAATTCTAGTTCCAGAGATTCCTGTGGGATAGTCTGAAGCCTGATTGCAACCATATCAAGATTTAATCCCCCCTCTGCTTGTCCTGCTTCCCTCACTCCCTTAAAGGTGCTGCTCCTAAGATCATTTTCCAATAAACCTCTTATATGCAACTTTCGTTTTCTTGGGAAACATGACCCAAGGCAATTCATATCATTAACAGTCCTAAGAAGTAGTCTCAAATATGGAATTTTAGAGCTAGATTACCGACTGGCCAGATAGATAAGAGGACTTCATCTCTTGTGGTAGCTGGAGTACTAATAGCCACTGGTATGATGTAGCAGTGCAATTGTGGTAAACTGGAACAGGATACAGGATGAAAAGAAATGCAATAGTGTGCACAATATCTCAGGCATTTCAAAGGTTTGAGGTGAGTAATTATAAGGAACATGGAATTGGATGACTTGTGGGTATTACTGATGTACTGGAGAAAAACAATGAAAGGATGATGGTGATAAATCACCAATTTAAGGCAAAACATGAAAATCAGAGGGCTTTCTCGGCAGCATATAAAGAAATTCATCTTCCGCAGCTGGAAGACAGAAAAAGCTGAGAATCTGGTTTAGACTTTATAAGGGTAGAGGAGCTTGGGAAGCTGGAATCTCAACCCTGTGTCAAAGACAGGGCAATCATAGGAAATGAAAGGGACTCTGAATCTTGGGATGAAGATATCTATGTCAATATACTTGAAATTCTTCAATCCCCAGATTCCCCTGAACCCACTGGAACTGCAAGAGTGGTCCACTGCTCTCTGTTAAAGTAGCATTCACCCACTGCTTGAAGAGAAACGAAAGGCTTCTGCCTTGCAAGTCAAATCAGGATCCTCTGGCAATCAATCCCCACCTCCGTTTCTGACCAAAAAAAAAATAACTAAGGTGAAGTCACAACATAAACTGGTTGGGGAAAGTACTGGGCTGGCAAAGGAAGGGAAAGATGATGACTATACACTGAATTAACTAGAGGACCTAGTAGGAAGACCCTGAAGATACTGAATCAAGAGGAGCAGAGTATAGTGGGAAGTAGTGATTAACATGGGAGAAATCCACCATTATTAAGGATTGAATAATCTAGCAAAGACAGGAGAAAGTGATGACATGCTACTAAAATGGCTCCAGGAAACTTGGAAAAAGCACCCACACTAAGTGAAAAATAAGTGCTAGGACTGCAGTGGTGGGTGATAGGGGAAGGAATCAAAACGCTCAGAGAAGTAGGCATTATAGAGTAGGATTTGTTATATAAGGCCACAAAACTCAACAGCTCATCATATTCTGCAAAAAGTTCCAGAGGATAATATATTTACCAAAACAATATGGAATGCACTGGTTAAAAAAAAAGAACTAGGAATTTTGAGAAACTCAGTGAGTGGCTATATTAGTTGCATATTTCTGTGTAACAAATTATCATAAACTTAGTGCTTAAAACAACACACATTTATTCTATCACAGTTTCCATGGGTCAGAAATCTAGGCGTTGCCTAACTGTGTCCTCTGCTTCAACATCTCTCACAGGCTATAATTAAAGTCCCAGCCAGGCAGCATTCCTTCCTGGGGCTCAGGATTCTCTTCCAAGCTTGCATGACTGTTAACAGAATTCATTTCTTTGTAGAACTGAGATCTCCAGCTTCTAACTATCTATCAACTAGAGACCATCCTGAGGTGATGAGGCTGCCTCTCCATGTAAACTTTAGAATCAGTTTGTTGATATCCATTAAATAACTTACTGGGATTTTGCATGGGATTGCTTTGGATGTATAGACCAAATTGAGAAGATCTGACATCTTGAAAATATTCAGTATCCCTACCCATGAATAATGGAATATCTGCTCATTCAGTTCTTTGATTTTGCTTATCAGAGTTTTGCAGTTTTCCTCATTTAGACATTGAATATATTTGGTTAGATTTTTACCTAAGTATTTCATTTGTTTCGGATGCTAACGTAGATGGTGTCATGTTTTTAATTTTAAATTCCATTCGTACATTGTTGACATATAGGAAAGAAATTGACTTTTTCATATTAACTTTGTATCCTGCAACCTCGTTGTAACTGCTTATTAATTTCAGTTGTCAATTCTTTCAGATTTTCTACAGCCATGTCATCTGCAAAGACAATTTTATGTCTTTCTTCCCGAACTGTATATCTTTTATTTCCTTTTCTTGCCTTATTAGACTAGCAAGGACTTTATTTTACATTTTTTTAAATTTTTACTTTTTTAATTAAAAAAAGTTTTTTAACATCTTTATTGAAATATAATTGCTTTAACTGTTGTGTTAGTTGCTGCTGTATAACAAAGTGAATCAGCTATACGTATACATATATCCACATATGCTCTCCCTCTTGCATCTCCCTCCCACCCTCCTTATCCCACCGCTCTAGGTGGTCGCAAAGCACGGAGCTGGGGGCTTCCCTGGTGGCGCAGTGGTTGAGAATCTGCCTGCCAATGCAGGGGACACGGGTTCGAGCCCTGGTCTGGGAAGATCCCACATGCCGCGGAGCGACTAGGCCCGTGAGCCACAACTACTGAGCCTGCGCATCTGGAGCCTGTGCTCCGCAACGAGAGGCCGTGATAATGAGAGGCCTGCGCACCGCGATGAAGAGTGGCCCCCACTTGCCGCAACTAGAGAAAGCCCTCACACAGAAACGAAGACCCAACACAGCCATAAATAAATAAACAAACAAATAAATGAATAAATAAATAAACCCAAAAGTTAAAAAAAAAAAAGGCTATTGAGAATGCCATCTGATTTAAAAAAAAAAAAAAAAAAAAAAAAGCACGGAGCTGATCTCCCTGTGCCATGCAGCTGCTTCCCACTAGCTATCTATTTTACATTTGGTAGTGTATATATGTCAATTCTACTCTCTCACTTCGTCCCAACTTGCCCTTCCCCCTCCGCGTGTCCTCAAACCCACTCTCTACGTCTGTGTCTTTATTCTTGTCCTGGCTCTAGGTTCATCAAAACCATTTTTAAAAAACTTTTAATCCATATATATGTGTCAGCATACGGTATTTGTTTTTCTCTTTCTGACTTACTTCACTCTGTATGACAGACTCTAACTCCATCCACCTCATTACAAATACCTCCATTTCATTTCTTTTTATGGCTGAGTAATATTCCATTGTATATATGTGCCACATCTTCTTTATCCATTCATCCGATGATGGACACTTAGGTTGCTTCCATGTCCTGGCTATCGTAAATAGAGCTGCCATGAACATTTTGGTACATGACTCTTTTTGAATTATGGTTTTCTCAGGGTATATGTCCAGTGGTGGGATTGCTGGGTCGTATGGTAGTTCTATTTGTAGTTTTTTAAGGAACCTCCATACTGTTCTCCATAGTGGCTGTATCAATTTACATTCCCACCAACAGTGCAAGAGGGTTCCCTTTTCTCCACACCCTCTCCAGCACTTATTGTTTGTAGATTTTTTGATGATGGCCATTCTGACCGGTGTGAGGTGATACCTCATTGTAGTTTTGATTTGCATTTCTCTAATGATTCGTGATGTTGTGCATCTTATCATGTGTTTGTTGGCAATCTGTATATCTTCTTTGGAGAAATGTCTGTTCAGGTCTTCTGCCCATTTTTGGATTGGGTTGTTTGCTTTTTGGATACTGAGATACATGAGCTGCTTGTATATTTTGGAGATTAATCCTTTGTCAGTTGCTTCATTTGCAAATATTTTCTCCCATTCTGAGGGTTATCTTTTCGTCGTGTTTATGGTTTCCTTTCCTGTGCAAAAGCTTTGAAGTTTCATTAGGTCCCATTTGTTTATTTTTGTTTTTATTTCCATTTCTCTAGGAGCTGGGTCAAAAAGGATCTTACTGTGATTTATGTCATAGAGTGTTCTGCCTATGTTTTCTTCTAAGAGTTTTATAGTGCTTGGCCTTACATTTAGGTCTTTAATCCATTTTGACTTTATTTTTGTGTATAGTGCTAGGGAGTGTTCTAATTTCATTCTTTTACATGTAGCTGTCCAGTTTTCCCAGCACCACTTATTGAAGAGGCTGTCTTTTCTCCATTGTATATTCCTGCCTCCTTTATCAAAGATAAGGTGACTATAGGTGCATGGGTTTATCTCTGGGATTTCTATCCTGTTCCATTGATCTGTATTTCTGTTTTTGTGCCAGCACCATATTGTCTTGATTATTGTAGCTTTGTAGTATAGTCTGAAGTCCGGGAGCCTGATTCCTCCAACTCTGTTTTTCTTTCTCAAGATTGCTTTGGCTATTCGGGGTCTTTTGTGTTTCCATACAAATTGTGCAATTTTTTGTTCTAGTTCTGTGAAAAATGCCATTGGTAGTCTGACAGGGATTGCATGCAATCTGTAGATTGCTTTGGGTAGTACAGTCATTTTCACAATGTTGATTCTTCCTATCCAAGAACGTGGTATATCTCTCCATCTGTTTGTATCATCTTTAATTTCTTTTATCAGTATCTTATAGTTTTCTGCATACAGGTCTTTTGTCTCTTTAGGTAGGTTTATTCCTAGGTATTTTATTCTTTTTGTTGCAATGGTTAATGGAAGTGTTTCCTTAATTTCTCTTTCACATGTTTTCATCATTATTGTATAGGAATGCAAGAGATTTCTGTGCATTGATTTTGTATCCTGCTACTCTGTCAAATTCATTGATCAGCTCTAGTAGTTTTCTGGTAGCATCTTTAGGTTTCTCTATGTATAGTATCATGTAATCTGCAAACAGTGACAGTTTTACTTCCTCTTTTCCAATTTGGATTCTTTTTCTTTTTCTTCTCTGATTGCTGTGGCTAAAACTTCCAAAACTATGTTGAGTAATAGTGGGGAGAGTGGGCAACCTTGTCTTGTTCCTGATCTTAGAGGAAATGGTTTCAGTTTTTCACCGTTGCGAACGATGTTGGCTGTGGATTTGTCGTATATGGCCTTTATTATGTTGAGGTTAGTTCCCTCTGTGCCTACTTTCTGCAGAGTTTTTACCATAAATGGGGGTTGAATTTTGTCAATAGCTTTTTCTACATCTCTTGAAATTAACATACGGTTTGTATGATTCAATTTGTTAATATGGTGTATCACATTGATTGATTTGTGTATAATGAAGAATCCTTGCATTCCTGGGATAAACCTCACCTGATGATGGTGTATGATCCTTTTAATGTGCTGTTGGATTCTGTTTGGTGGTATTTTGTTGAGGATGTTTGCATCCACGTTCATCAGTGATATTGGTCTGTAGTTTTCTTTTTTTGTGACATCTTTGGTTTTGGTATCAGGGTGATGGTGGCCTCGTAGAATGAGTTTGAGAGTGTTCCTCCCTCTGCTATATTTTGGAAGAATCTGAGAAGGATAGGTGTTACCTCTTCTCTACATGTTTGATAGAATTCGCCTGTGAAGCCATCTGGTCCTGGGCTTTTGTTTGTTGGAAGATATTTAATCACAGTCTCAACTTCAGTGCTTGTGATTGGTCTATTTATATTTTCTATTTCTTCCTGGTTCAGTCTCAGAAGGTTGTAGTTTTCTAAGAATTTGTCCATTTCTTCCAGGTTGTCCATTTTATTGGCATATAGCTGCTTGCAGTAGTCTCTCATACTCCTTTGTATTTCTGCAGTGTCAGTTGTTACTTCTCCTTTTTCATTTCTAATTCTGTTGATTAGAGTCTTCCCCCTTTTTTTCTGGATGAGTCTGGCTAATGGCTTATCAATTTTAATTATCTTCTCAAGGAACCAGCTTTTAGTTTTATTGATCTATGCTATCATTTCCTTCATTTCTTTTTCATTTATTTCTGATCTGACCTTTATGATTTCTTTCCTTCTGCTAACTTTGGGGTTTTTTTGTTCTTCTTTCTCTAATTGCTTTAGGTGTACGGTTAGGTTGTTTATTTGAGATGTTTCTTGTTTTTTGAGGCAGGATTGTATTGCTGTAAACTTCCCTCTTATACCTGCTTTTGCTGCATCCCATAGGTTTTGGGTCGTCGTGTTTTCGTTGTCATTTGTTTCTAGTATTTTTAAAATTTCCTCTTTGATTTCTTCCGTGATGTCTTGGTTCTTTAGTAGTGTATTGTTTAGCCTCCACGTGTTTGTATTTTTTAGAGTTTTTTTTTCCTGTAATTGATGTCTATTCTCATAGCATTATGGTCGGAAAAGACAGCTGATACGATTTCAACTTTCTTAAATTTACCAAGGCTTGATTTGTGACCCAAGATATGATCTATCCTGGAGAATGTTCCATGAGCACTTGAGAAGAAACTGTATTCTGTTGTTTTTGGATGGAATGTCCTACAAATATCAATTAAGTCCATCTTGTTTACCGTATCATTCAAAGCTTGTGTTTCCTTATTTATTTTCATTTTGCATGATCGGTCCATTGGTGAAAGTGGGGTGTTAAAGTCCCCTACTATGATTGTGTTACTGTCGATTTCCCCTTTTATGGCTGTTAGCATTTGCCTTGTGTATTGAAGTGCTCCTATGTTGGGTGCATTAATATTTACAATTGCTATATCTTCTTCTTGGATTGATCCCTTGATTATTATGTAGTGTCCTTCTTTGTCTCTTGTAATAGTCTTTATTTTGAAGTCCATTTTGTCTGATATTAGAAGTGCTACCTCAGCTTTCTTTTGATTTCCATTTGCATGGAATATCTTTTTCCATTCCCTCAATTTCAGTCTGTATGTGTCTCTAGGTCTGAAGTGGGTCTGTTGCAGACAGCATATGTATGGGTCTTGTTTTTGTATCCATTCAGCCAGTCTGTGTCTTTTGGTTGGAGCTTTTAATCCATTTACATTTTAGGTAATTATCGATATGTATGTTCCTATTACCATTTTCTTAATTGTTTTGGGTTTGTTATTGTAGGTCTTTTCCTTCTCTTGTGTTTCCTGCCGAGAGAATTCCTTTAGCATTTGTAGTAAAGCTGGTTTGTTGGTGCTTAATTCTCTTAACTTTTGCTTATCTTTAAAGGTTTTAATTTCTCTGTCCAATCTGAATGAGATCCTTACTGGGTAGAATAATCTTGGTTGTAGGTTTTTCCCTTTCATCACTTTAAATATGTCCTGCCACTCCCTTCTGGCTTGCAGAGTTTCTGCTGAAACATCAGCTGTTAAACTTATGGGGATTCCCTTATACGTTATATGTTGCTTTTCCCTTGCTGCTTTTAATATTTTTTCTTTGTATTTAATTTTTGATAGTTTGATTTATATGTGTCTTGGCATGTTTCTCTTTGGGTTTATCCTGTATGGTACTCTCTGTGCTTCCTGGACTTGATTGATTATTTCCTTTCACATGTTAGGGAAGTTTTCGATTGTAATTTCTTCAAATATTTTCTCAGTCCCTTTCTTTTTCTCTTCTTCTTCTGGGACTCCTATAATTCGAATGTTGTTGCGTTTAATGTTGTCCCAGAGGTCTCTGAGACTGTCCTCAATTCGTTTCATTCTTTTTTCTTTATTCTGCTTCCTGGCAGTTATTTCCACCATTTTATCTTCCAGCTTACTTAGCCATTCTTCTGCCTCAGTTATTCTGTTATTGAGTCCCTCTAGAGTTTTTTAAATTTCAGTAACTGTGTTGTTCATCACTGTTTGTTTGCTCTTTAGTTCTTCTAGATCCTTGTTAACTGTTTCTTGTATTTTCTCCATTCTGTTTCTGAGATTTTGGGTCATCTTTACTATCATTACTCTGAATTCTTTTTCTGGTAGGTTGCTTATTTCATGTTCATTTATTTGGTCTTGTAGGTTTTTACCTTGCTCCTTCGTCTGTAACATATTTTTTGGTCGTTTCTTTTTTCTTTTTTTTTTTTTTTTTGATGGGTGGTGCTGTATTCCTCTCTTACTGGTTGTTTGGCCTGAGATGTCTAGCACTGGAGTTTGCCGGCAGTTGGACAGAGCTGGGTCTTGCTGCTGAGATGAGGACCTCTGGGTGGCCTCACTCTGACTGATATTCCCTGGGGTCTGAGGTTCTCTGTTAGTCCATCAGTTTGGACTCAGAGCTCCCACCACAGGAACTTGGGCCTGACCTCCGGCCTGGGAACCAAGATCCCACAAGCCGGTTGCTGGGGGTTCCTCCCATCCCCTTAGGTATCTGTGGTCCCCCACCACTGACTGGTAGGTGCCCTAGTTGTGAGGAGACGCGAATTCCGTGTCCTCCTAGTACACCATCTTGACTCCGCCCCCTGGTTGACATATATCTTAAATCTCTTTTAATGTATAGTTTCCCCTGCTTCTTAAATTATTTTTGATGAAACTGGATTGTTTTCCATGGTAGGCTGTAAATTACCTCCTCTCAAAGATATCCACGTCCTAATCTGTGGAACCATGGAACGTTACCTTATATAGAAAAAAAAAAACAAAAAGAAAGAAAAAGAAAAAGATTCTGCAAATATAACTAAGTCAAGGATCTTGGAAAAGGGAGATTATTCTAGATTATCTGGTGATCCCTAAATACAATCACAAATATCCATACATTTGAGAGGCAGAGTGAGATTTTATACACACAAAACAGGAGAATCCTATATGACCAGGGAGGCAGAGGTTGGAGTGACGTGGCCACAAGCCAAGGAATGCTGGCACCCACCACAAGCTGGAAGAGACAAAGAACAGATTTTCTCCTAGAACCTTTAGAGGGGATTTGCCCCTTTTGATGCCTTGATTTCAGCCCAGTGATACTTATTTAAAACTTCTGGCCTCCAGAATTGTGAGAGAATAAATCTCTTTTTTAAAGCCACCGAATATCTGGATATTTGTTACAGTTGCCATAGTAAATTAATATATTTTCCCTGAAGGATTCCTTATAGTCTGTTTTTTGCTGACTTCTTCCCTTTGATTCTTTAATATGTTCTTCTGGTTTGTTTATTTTCTGTTCATTGATATTTCTTTTGCAAGATGATTTTATAAGTGCTTTGTATACCTCTACTAATGGTATATTATCTCAGGTTGTTTCTCTTTTGTAATATTTCTAGCACCTATTGTTAAGTATTGCTTAGATCCTGTTATTCACTAAGGATTACTAAATAGTTAAAATTTCTGTGATAGGCACTTTATATATATTATCTTCAGTCAGCAACAACCTTGTATGTTTGGTATTATATAATCAGAAAGCTAATAAAAGAACCAAATTTTGAAAGCAGAGGATTAAAATCCAAAGTCTGGGATATATCTATAATGCTTCACTTCTACCAGGAATCTTGAGTCAAACAGAGCTGAGAATTAGACATGTTTAGATGACAGCCCCCCCCCCACCACTGTCCTCAGTATCTATTATTCACTCATTTAGATGGAGACTAGATGTTTCTGTGGGGAAAACATTTCTCACGAACATGTTATAGGTAAAATGTGTGCATTAGAGATCCTTAGACCTTATTAACATGTTTTTTAAAGGTTGTATTGACCCAATTTTGAGGCTCTGGCTAGAAGCTAGTCAGTTCTCCTTCTTGAGTAGCTACTTAAGTCCACACCCTGACCACTTTCTTTATCAGGCTCTCACACTCTGGGCCACTATGAACCTGCTCTAATCACCCCTGGGCCCAGGTACAAGACAACTAGGGACAGCCCTGATTCCCAGGAGTACAAGAAGTTATTCAAATCCGTCAATACACAGGGAGCCCCAAAAACCTAGCTAACCCCACTCCACTTGCCATACATAAGCTTCCCTCTAGAACTCCAGCTTGCTGTTACCTTGCTCCCAGATACAACCTGTTGTGTGGCCCTGCCTGGCAGCCTTCTCTCATTCAGATTTGTAAGTAACAAAGAGTTCTTCCTTTCATCTATCCCAGTGTCGGTGTGTTGTGGTCCATGATCAAAAGAATCTTTAAATATTATAAGAAAGACTATTCTAGCTTTACATAGGAAAGATAAAGCTAGGTCATTCTTTGACTTGTTTTTCTTTTTTAACCACCCATAACTTTGCATAGACCATTAAAAGTTTTTAAAAAATCTCACAGTTATTATTTTATTTTGATCTTTCTCTTCACACTAACCCACTGAGTAAGGCAGAATAAGGATTATTGTTTCTGCTTTATAACTGAGGAAAATAAATCTTCAAACAATGAAGTGACTTGTCTAAAATCAAACAGTTAATAATGGACAGAGCTGGGAATTACAAGATATTGTGATTCTAAGTCACTATTCCATCATGTTATTTCCAATGGTCATCTACCTATCCATCCATCCATCCAACATTTACTGAGCATATATTATAAACCAGGTAAACGCCAGGCTCTGGGGGATACAGAGATGAATCTGGAACAGTCTCTGCACTTATAGATCAGAAGAAACAGACATGGAAAAGAAAATTATAATACAGTGCATTAGATTCTATTAGACAGTACTTGGTGCTCTAGAGGGTCATAGGTGGGGTCTTTACCCCAAGCCAAAGGAAAGTTTTCCATTAAAATTGAAGACTGAACAACACATGACAGTCATGTAGCAGTCAGGTACATGGTCCGAGAGAGCAACATTCCATTGATTTCCCCAAACACTTCATAGGAACCATGCCAAGCATTCAGCTTTAAAGATTAACACCACAGTTCCTTCCTTCAAAGAGTTTATTAGTTACTAGGGGAGACAAGTATGTAAAAAAACATATTACAATAAAGTGTGATAAGTTCAATGAGACAAAAATGTACGTGTTACAGTGGGGGCACAAAAAAGGGGTAATGAACTCTACCCGAGAGAAGAGAAAAGAATCACAGACAGCCTCCCAACATAAGTGACTGTGATAATGTCTTGAGGAATGAAAAGATCTTCCACAGCTAAAGATATAAAGAAGGAACCGCAATGAGATGGGTAGGAGGGGCAGAGACACGGTATATTCAAACCTATGCCCTGGGTAGGCAACCCACAAAAGGGAAGATAATTACAATTGCAGAAGTTCTCCCCAAGGAGTGAGGGGTCTGAGCCCCACATCAGGCTCCCCAGCCTGGGCGGGGGGGGTCCTGCACCAGGAAGATGAGCCCCCAGAAAAATTGGCTTTGAAGGCAAGTAGAGCTTTTGGGAGACTCAGAGGCTGGGGGAAATAGAGACTCCACTCTTAAAGGGCACACACAAAATCTCATACACTCCGGGACCCGGGCAGAAGCAGTAACTTGAAAGGAGCCTGGGTAAGACACACTTGCTGATCTTGGAGAGCCTCTCCAAAGAGGCAGGAGGCAACTGGAGCTAACCCTGGGGAACAGATGTTGACAGCATGCCATTTTTGGAGCTCCCCCTACCATGAGCACACTGGTGCTGGCAAGTGCCATTTTAGAATCCTCCTTCTAGCTTATTAGCGCCAGGACCTGGCCCCACCCACCAGCTGATCTGCACCAGTCCTGGGATTCCTCATGTCAAGCAGCTAGCCAGGCAGGGACACAGCCTCACTCACCAGCAGCCCAGCTGGCTTAGGACCCCATGAGCTTCCAGGTGCTCTGGGACTCAGCTTTGCCCATCAGAGGGTCCAGGACCTGGCCCCACCCACCAGTGGGCTGACACTAGCCCTATGACACCTGCTATCAGACCTGGCCCTGCTTGAAAACAGACCAACACCAGTTCCAGGACACACCGGCCCTGTAGCCAGAGACCCCAGGACCTGACTCTGCTAATCAGTGGTCTAGCACTAGCCCTAGGACATGGATTACCCACTAGTGGGAAAGACCCAGCCCCAGGAACCCCTGGGTCCCAGCCCAACCCACCACCTGAGCAGTATCAACTACAGGACCCCCAGGGCCCTGTAGCCAGAGACCCTGGGACCTGGCTCCACCTACCAGTGGGCTAGACATTGGCCCTGGGACCACCATGGCCCACTCACCAGCAGGCCAACACCACCCTGAGACAACTTGGGCACCTCAGCCAGCCACCTTGGGATCAGGGCCCACCAGAGATCAGGGCCCACCAACTAGCAGGCCAACACTAGCCTTAGGACCCATGGCTACAAAACCAGCCACCCTGGGACCTGGTTCCACCCAAGAGGCCAGCCCCAGTCCTGGGATGCCCTTGGGCTCCATAGCCAGCTGCTTGTAACGCAGCCCCACCCACCAGCAGGCTGGCACCAGAGCCAGGACTCCCCTGGCCATGCAGCCAGCTGTGCCAGGACCCAGCCCTGCCCACCAGCAGCCAGTGCTTTCTACACAAGGCAGGGCCTGGCAACCAACCAGACCAGTGACCAGCCATGCCTATCAACAAGCACACAGTAGTAAGCCCACCACAACAGAAGGACCCACACAGCCCATATAGGGGACAGTCCTAGAGCATACAGTTGTGGTGACCAGAGGGGACTGTGCTGCTGGGTCCCATAGAACATCTCCCACATAAGGCGACTTCTACAAGATTGGGAAATGTAACCAGCCTACCAAATACATAGAAATAAAAACAGCAAATGAGGCGACATGAGGCAACAGAGGAACATGTTCCAAACAAAGAAACAAGATAAAACCTCAGAAGAAGAACTAAGTGAAGTGAAGAAATCTACCTAATAAAAAGTTCAAGGTAATAATTATAAAGATGCTCAAAGAACTCAGGAGAAGAATGGATGAACACAGTAAGAAGTTTAACAAAGAGTTAGAAAATATAAGGAAGAACCAAACAGAGCTAAAGTATACAATAACTGAAATAAAAGTACACTAGAAGGAATAAATAGTAGATTAAATGATACAGAGGAATGAACTGGTGAACTGGAAGGTAGAGTATTGGACATCACTCAAGCTGAACAGACAAAATAAAGAATTTTTTAAAATGAGGATAATTTAACAGACCTCTGAGACAACATCAAGCATACTAACATTCACATTATAGGGGTCCCAGAAAAGAAGAGAGAGAGAAAGGGGCAGAGGACATATCTGAAGACATAATGGCTGAAAATTTCCCTAACCTGGGAAAGGAAATAGACATCCAGGTCCAGGAAGCACAGAGAGTCTCAAACAGGATCAACTGAAAGAAGGCCATACCAAGACACATTATAATTAAAATGGCAAAAATGAAATATAAAAATAGAATATAAAAAGCAGAAGGGAAAAGCAACAAATTATGTACAAGGGAACTCTCATAAGGCTATCAGCTGCCATTTCAGCAGAAACTCTGCAGGTCAGAAGGGAGTGGCACAACATATTTACAGTGATGAAAGGGAAAACCTACAGCAAGTTCTCTACCTGGCAAGGCTTTTATTCAGATTTGATGGAGAGATCAAAAGTTTATAGACAAGCAAAAGCTAAAAGAATTCAGCACCACCAAACCAGCTTTACAAGAAATGTTAAAGGGACTTTTCTAAGTGAAAAAGAAAAGGCCACAACTAGAAATATAAAAATTATAAAAGGAAAAAACTCATTGGTAAAGGCAAATATACAGTAAAAGCAGTAGATCAACCACTTATAAATCTAGTAGGAAGGTTAAAGGTAGAAGTACTAAAATAGTGTATATCCACAATAATTAGTTAAGGAATACACAAAACAGACACAAAATATGTGTCAAAAACAGTAAACGTGGGGCAGGGGGGAGTAAAAATGCAGCGTTGTTAAAATGCATTTGATCTTAAGATCAATAGCTTAAAATAATCATATATATGTATATGTGTGTTTCTGTGTGTGTGTGTGTGTGTGTGTGTGTGTGTGTGTGTGTATATATATATATATATATATATATAAGTTGCTATATATAGAACTCATGGTAAACACAAACCAAAAATCTATAATAGATACACACACAAAAAGGAGTCCAAACATAACGTTAAAAATAGTTATCAAATCATAACAGAAGAAAGCAAAAGAAGAAAGGAACAAAAAAGAACTATGAAAACAACCCCCAAACAATTAAAAAAATGGCATACATACTTATCTATCAATAATTACTTTAAACTTAAATGGACTAAATGCTCCAATCAAAAGACATAGAGTGACTGAATGGATACAAAAACAAGCCCCATATGCATGCTGCCTACAGGAGACTCACTTCAGATCTAAAGACACACACATACTGAAAGTGAGGGGATGATGAAAGTTATTCCATGCAAACGGAAATGAAGAAAAAGCCAGGGTATCAAAACTTATATCAGACAAAATAGACTTTAACACAAAGACTGTAACAAGAGACAAGAAGGATATTACACAAGGATCAAGGGATCAATCCAAGGAGAAGATACAATAATTGTAAATATGTATGTACCCAACATAAGAGAACCTGAATACATATTGCAAATACTAACAGACATAAAGAGAAAAATTGACAATAACACAATAATAGTAGGGTAAGACTTTAACACCCCACTTACATCAATGGACAGATAACCCAGACAGAAAATCAATAAGGAAACACTGGCCTTAAATGACACATTAGACCAGATGGACTTAACAGATATATAGAAAATACCCCATCCAAAAGCAGGAGAATACACATCCTTTTCAACGGCACATGGAACATTCTCCAGGATAGATCATATACTAGGCCACAAAACAAGTATCAGTAAATTTAAGATTGAAATCATATCAAGAATCTTTTCTGACCACAGCAGTTTGAGACTAGAAAGCACCTAAAAGGAAAAAAATGCAAAAACACGAAACATGGAGGCTAAACAATATACCACTAAATAACCAATGGGTCACTGAAGAAACATACACTGCTGTACATTATATATGAAAATTGTTAAGAGTAAAGCCTAAGAGTTCTCATCACAAGGAAAAATTTTTTTCCTATTTCTTTAATTTTGTGTCCATATGAGATGATGGGTGCAGATGTGCACTAAACTTACTGTGGTAATCATCTCATGATATATGTAAGTCAAATCATTATGCTGGACACCTTAAACTTATACAATGCTGTATGTCAATTACATCTCAAGAAAACTGGAAGAAAAAAATTTTTAAGTATGCTTGTGTAACCACAAGGAACTGCTAGCCAGTGAGAGTACTGCCTCACCCCACACTGACTAACTACATACAGGTCACACGCTTAAAATAGCCAAATGGTACACTAAGTGATTTTAGCTCTTGGCACAGGTCTCTGAAAACTTCTGTGCTTTGCATCAGAGATTCCCCTAGTAAAAAATTATTTGATTAGCTCCACTGTTTCTGGCCTACCTCTTTAAGGTCACCTGGGCTTCCCTATCAAGGCTGGTACACTTGCCTCTTGGCAAGGTACAATACCACTTAGTAGTTCTGTTTAGGGGCATGAACACAGGGAAAGAACTGAACATGTCACATTACAATTTTGGAAACAACAGTACAAAAAATGAATTGAAAAGCAATGTACACATTTCCAGTTTACAACACTGGTAATTCTAATTTCTAGTAAGATAAAAAGAAGCGAAACTCTCAGCTCAGATTCATTTCACAACATTATCACTTCAACCTTTTCCTCTTCAGTGGCCCTGACCTTGACTCCCCCTCCCATTGGTGCACTGCCTGGCAGGACTATGAATCATGCCAGAAATCAGATGGATCCAAAGAGAGACCTGCCATTCCTCATAAAAGTAATTTGGGAAGTGTATGTACAATGACCATAACGCTAATGCTAAGGGGTGTGGAACATTTTTTTTCACAATAAGAGCAAGTTTCCTCAGGCACCAGAAAAATCCCTCTAGTTATGTAAGTCAACGTAGGACTTCAAAAAAGGACAGTCATAAAGGAAAAAGGAGAGTTGGGAAGTGTGTGATATGTGCAGACATACAATGAATAAGTATGATTGAAAGTGGACTTTGATGTTTTTGCCAGCTACTTCAGCATCCTGATTTTCATACAGCACACACACTCCTGTCACTCACTCTGGAGATTTTAAAAACATTTTTTTTCTTTCCAATATAAAAAAGAGACTTCAATTTTTTGAGTTTTCATTTTAAAGCTTTATGTCTGCAGTCCTCCCCACCTGAAGTTACCTCCACACTCACCCATCTGCCCAAAACCTAATGTATCTCCAACATCTTCCCATACTCAGCTGTCCTTTCATAGAATTTCTAGCACAGTTATAAGCAGTCCCACTTAGTAACGCCTAAGATTATTTTGCTTCAAATCCTTCAAGATTCAACTCAAGCTTCTGGTAAGCCCTCCCTGACCCTAGAGAGGGAATTATTTAGTTGCCCTGCTTGTCTTTACATAGTACCCAATCTGTGCTGTTATCCTAACATTTATCACGCTGTAATTAGAGGTTTGTAAATCTGTATCCAGAAATTGCCTCAGAAATTTATTATGGCAGTGAACTTGTTTGATCCATATGGTAGAGTACCTAGTACTTGGTAAGAAATCAGGAAGTGACTTTGTGAAATTTTTTTTAAAAAGAGCAATGATATAGACAAACCTCTGGGAAATGTAATGAAAACCAAAGGGAAAATTCAAATACAAAAATATGGAAACAGGAAAGATTCTACTACTGACAATAGATATAGAGGAGATTTTGTTAATACTGAAGAAATTCTTTAGGAAATAAATGATTTGTGAGACTATAAAAGCTATCAAAATTGGCACAGGAAGTAGAAAACTTGGAAAGACTAATAATCATGAAA
This sequence comes from Eschrichtius robustus, assembly GCF_028021215.1. Taxonomy (NCBI): domain Eukaryota; kingdom Metazoa; phylum Chordata; class Mammalia; order Artiodactyla; family Eschrichtiidae; genus Eschrichtius; species Eschrichtius robustus. The sequence goes on from NC_090845.1 coordinate 125,840,370, forward strand.
GGAATAGAAAATGCTATCAAAGCTCCTTTAAAAGGCTTCAGGCCCCCCCACCCAAAAAAAGAAAAAAAAAAAAAAAAAAAAAAGGCTTCAGGCCCACACAGTTAGTGGTAGAGTTCCTTTACACCTTTACACCAATGGTTCCCAATTGGTGAGTGTGTGTTTGGGGGAGTTGCCCCGCAGGGGACATTTGGCAATGTCTGGAGACATGTGGGCTTGTCACAATTTGGGGGAGTGGGTGCTACTGACCTTTAGTGGGTAGAGACCAGGGATGCTGCTAAGCATCTTACAGTGCACAGGACAGATGCCCACAACAAAAAATGACCAGATGTCCAAAATGTCAATAGTGCCAAAGCAGAGAAACCCTGCTCTACACTTTTAAAGAAAACGTAATTTCTATGCTATGTACAACATTCCAACATATAGGAAAAGGAGGAGAGCTCCTTAAAGCAGCTTCTAATGCAAACATTACTCTGATACCCAAATATGAGAAAGATAATACCAAAAAGATATAGGCCCCTGTAGATTGATTATATATATATATATATATATATATATATATATATATATATATATATATAAAACAACAAACACCAAGTACAAGAATAACAAGTCAAATTTAGCAGCATGTATAACATACTTAATAATGGATTTTGTTAGTTAGGGTAAGAACACTTAACATGAAAGCTACCTTGTTAAATTTTTGAGTGCACAATGCAGTATTGTTAACTATAGATACAATGTTGTACGTCAGATCTCTAGAACTTGCTCATTTTGTATAACTGAAACTTTATACCTGTTAAACAGTAACTCTGCATTTCCCCACCCCCAAGCCCCTGGCAACCACCACTCTACTCTGTTTCTATGAGTTTGACTACTTTACACTTGTCATATAAGTGGAATCATGTAGTATTTGTTCCTCTGTGTCTGGCTTACTTCACTTAGTATAATGTTTTCTAGGTTCATCCATGTTGTCACAAAAGGCAGGATTTCCTCTTTTAAGGCTACATAATATTACATTACACTTTTCTCTATCCATTCATCTGTCAATGGACATTTAGGTTGTTTCCATATCTTGGCTATTGTGAATAATGCTGCAATAAACACGGGAGTGCAGATATCTCCTTGAGATCCTGATTCCAATTCTTTTGGATAAATACCAAAGTGGGATTGGTGGGTAATATGGTAATTCTGGTTTTAACTTCTATATTTCAATATATTTAAATATATTTCTATCTATTTAATTTCTCTACTCTTGCCCATAATGGCTGCATCGTTTTAAATTTCCACCACGCATAAGATGGTTCTAATTTCTTCTCACCAACGCTTGTTATCTGTTGGGTTTCTTTTTTTTTTTTTTAATCTTTTGATTTTTTTTGATAATAACTAAACTAAACTAACAGTGTGAGGTGACAGATCACTGTGGTTTTTATTTGCATAACAACGATTTTTTAAATCCCTGAAATGCAATGATTATACAATATTTGAAAATTTATTAGTGTAATTAATTACATCACTTGGAAAATTTTAATTCTTTTTTCAGTTATTTTTGTGATTAAAAGTATAACATAAAATTTACTATATGAACCATTCTTAAGTGTACAGTTCAGTAGTATTAAGTATAATTACATTGTTGTACAACAGATCTCTACAACTTTTTCATCTTACAAAACTGAAACTCTTATACCCATTAAACACTAATTTTCCCTCCTTCCTCCCCACAGCTTTTGGCAACCACCTTTCTACTTTCTGTTTCTGTTTATTTGACTACTTTAAATATTTTACATGAATAGAAATATCTAAAGGACAGTATCTGTCCTTTTGTTTTGTTTTGTTTTGGCTGCCCCACACAGCTTGCAGGATCTTAGTTCCCCCGACCAGGGATTGAACCTGGGCCCCCCGCAGTGAAAGCACTGAGTGCTAACCACTAGATCGCCAGGGAATTCCCAGTATCTGTCCTTTTGTAACTGGCTTATTTCACTTAGTGAAACATCCTCAAGGTTCATCCAAATTTTAGCATGTGACAGGATTTCCTTCTTTTCTGAGGCTGTATAATATTCCATTGTGCGTATACCACATTTCCTTTTTTTCCCAGTTTTACTGACATATAACTGACATATAACATTGTGTAAGTTTAAGGTGTATGTGATGACACATTTATATACCGTGAAAAGGTTACTATAGTAGGTTTAGTTAACACCTTCATCATGTCAGATAATTATCACTTCTTTTCTGTGGTGAAAACATTTAAAATCCACTCTCTTAGCAACTTTCAAGTATATAATACAGTACTGTTAAGTGTAATCACCAGGCTGGAACTTTGTACCCTTTGTCAAAATCTCCCCATCTTTCCCACCCTCAGCCCCTGGAAACCACCATTCTACTCTCTCGATGGAACGTCATGATAGAGTCTGAGAAGCAATCAGTAGGATCCATGTCCCTCTAATGTCCTTTGGGAGTCCTATCTGCTGCTCTCCCAGCCTCTTTCCACCCCCCAGTCATGCAGCTCATGACTCAGTATTCTGGATACTGGGGTAAGATAGAAATAGGCCTCTTTGGCAATGTCCCATGTATCTGGGGAAGGGGGGGGGGTGCTTATTCATGCTCTCACTTTCCAAAGCAGGAGAAATCATGGGCTGAGAAAGCCTTGCTTGGCACTGAGCTGTGCCACCTTGGGGGAGGAGGTGACAGGGATAAAGTTAATCTGGTCCCCTTACTCTCTCCAATGGGTCCAAACTCGTTTGGTTTCTTTTTGTTTGTTTTGGGGGTTTTTTTCAGCTCCAACGGTGTGTCGGAACTTCTGATGGAAACCAAGACTTCCACAAAAGTTCTCTTGTCTATGGGTGACTGTCTAAGACAGTGTTCTCCAGGGGCTCCTGTGTGGTGGCTGAGAGGGGCTGGAGCTGGTCCATGGGTCACTACAGTGTCCACAGCCACTACTGAGGCCAATGCACAATTACTCAGTGCACAGGTGGGTGAGACTCCTCTCAGTTCCCTTGGCGTACGGTGCTGGATCCCACAGCTCCCACAAAGGGACTTTGGTCCATGGATAGGTACAGAATCGTTGATGTTGGAGAGGGGGGATACAATGCGGGATGTCTTCTTCAGCCATGTTGCTGACATCACCCCCACAGGAAATTTTAAAATGAGAAAACCTTCTCAATAGAGAAAATATTTTTGGTAAAATTAAAAACGTGTTCCTGACAAAGTTCTTAGCAAATGAGAAATAAAAAGGTACTAACATGATAAATGACAGCCAACATCACAATTCTTTGTAGAACATCATAATACAGACAGGCCCATTAAATTAAATAGTATCTGAGCAGAAGCCTGAATGAAAGGATAGAAGAAGCCATCAGAAGGTCTGGGAGAAGAGCCTTCCAAGAAGAAGGAGGACAGCCAATGCAATAGCCCTGAGTGTGATTGAAGTAGTTACGAAAAAGCCAATAGATCACTGTGGCTAGAGCGTAGTGAGTTAGAGGGACAGATTTTATTCTGAGAATAATGGGCAGCCGTGAAGGGTTTGAGCAGGGAGTGATATATGATCTATACTGAATATATTCTGGTTTTCCTCATTAATTAACAATACTACCATTCTCCCAATTAGCCACAAAGGAAACATCGAAGGCATCTTCAGCAACCCCATGTACATTCCATGTACAACTGATCGGCAAGGTTTGCTGATTCTACTTCTCCAATAACTCTTTTAAGTGGCCCTTTCTTTTCAGCCCATTGCTACTGCCTAGGTTCATGCCCCACGATCTCTCATGTGGACCACTGCGATCACCTTCTTAATGGGTCTTATGCCACCAACCCAGACATCACGCTGATGAGAGTTATCTTCTTGAAATACATAAGGGATACCCCGTTTCAAAAACCTCAATAATTAATACTTCATAATAAAATCCAAGCTCTTGGGACTTCCCTGGAGGTCCAGTGGTTGACTCTGCACTCCCACTGCAGAGGGCACAGGTTCGATCCCTGGTGGGGGAACTAAGATCCTGCATGCTGCACCGCACAGCCAAAAAAAAAAAAAAAAAAAAAAACCAAGCTCTTTAACTTAACATTCAAGGCCCTTCTTGACCCTTGCTTACTTTTGCAGCCCCATTTCCCCTTTCATAGCAAGGACATCAATCCCTTCTCTGGACTAATTACTAATTTTTCAAATACTTTGTGCTCTTCCCTGCCTCTGGTCCTTTGCTTGTGTTGGTACCTTAATCTCTCTAGGACTGACTTCTGGACTGACAATTTCTGAAAGTGTCTTACCATTTTTCTAAATATCAAGGAGTATAGCATCTCTCATATGTGCTCCTAAGAAGACTTGTTTCATGGTATATTACAAAAAAAAAAAATATTCTGTTCTTAAATATGTTCAGAAAACACTGGGATAAAGAAAGTTTGCAGCTTTCTCTGTTGCAAAACTTCAAAGATTTTAACATGTATTGACAACATCAAGAAGGGTATTGAACAGATGATTTTCTATTTAAACCATGAAACAAGCCATGAAACAATTTTTTAAATGAAATATTATGTGGAACTAGTGTTCTATGGGATATATTTGCTGAAATACTGAAAAGGTGATTTCTTATTCTCTAAAATGAATCAAAGTGTCTATGGATTTAAATCTACTCTGTGAAATAAGCCTCAACAAAGCTACAACCATCTCTAAGGTTTTGAAGTCACCAGCATTCATTCACATTTCATTTAAGAGAATTCCATTTTACAGCTCTCAGCAAGTTCAGTACAAAAGCAATCTCAGACAGTAATCATGTATCAGATTAATCCAAAAACTTACTAGAAGATACTTATAATGAAATATACAATGTGTTAATGTTGCTACTGGGAGTAAGCTCAGAATTATAAAACCACAGTGCATGATTTCCATTCCTTTTTTCATCAAATATATACAGCAGCCCACTTCTCTTGACTTTACTCACTCAGATGAGATTCTCAGAGCCATGTAAAATTCACGCAGAGAGGAAAAGAAGGATCAAATAAGATCAAATGACGAATTGTTTGACCCCAGCATATCCCTACATATGTTGATAAACATCTCCAAACAAGAATAGGACCAAATCCCCTCCTAAGCTCTGTGTGCTTCTGAGTGTGTGGGTGTGTGTGTTTGTGTGTGTATGAAAATACATCTTGGCAGCTTTCCAGCCCAACCAGCCTTTAAATGGTAGCCATTAAAATAAACCTTCCAGCTGGCTGAACCATTTCCTGTAAAGTCTCTTTGTATATAAGGACATGTCTTTCATCATTCTTTGTTCATAATACACATGCACTCTGAACTCTAGTTAGCAGTTTTGCCAATTTATACAAAATTCAGTACCCAATACTGTAATAAACTGCCTTGGCTCCTTGCCAATGCCACCTCAGTCATCATTCTTGGGCAAAGTAATACAGATCCTGAGATCAAACTGTTCTCAGACGAGGAAAATATAAAGAGGGTTACATCCTGATCTTTTAAACTCAACCTAAAGTCAACCATGTTGTACACGTCCTTCTGATATTCATCCCCTTTTCCTTGGCAAAGATAATGTGATGGCAATGTACAGGTCCCAGGCAATGAAACATGATCTAAGACAATAAGGTAGCTCCATACCTATTTGACAGTGATTAATGTTGAGGTTGGCATGTGACTCAGTTCTGGCCAGTGAAACGTAAGGAAGGTCTGCAGGGGCTGAGGGGGCTGGGTGTGGGGGGGGTTCCAGAAAAAACTTTTTTCCTCATTTTTTCTGAGGATAGAGCAGCTCAGATTCAACTTCTTTCTTCCTGCTTTTGTATGCAGCTGCAAAGACAGGATGCTTAGAGCGTGGCAGGCATCTTGTGTGCAAGGGGGAAGCAAAGATACTCACAGAATAGAAGAGCCAGTCTAGAGCCCTGAAATCATTCAGCTGGATTAACCTGAAATTGCCTATCCCAAAATTCCAGTTATGAGATTAACATACATTTATTGTTTAAGCTACTTTTAGTTGGGTATTCTATTACTTGCATCCAAATCATCTTAACTGATAAAACCCGACTTCACAAACGGGGCTTTTGCCTGTTCTCATGCCAAGCCCCCACCTCATACCTAGTTTGGAAACCATGACGCAATATGATTCTTGTGTCAGGGCACCCTCTTCTGTTCACTATCAAGTATTTCAGTTCCTCCAGGTATGAGATTCCACTGTCACTCACTTATTTCACATTGTCTTCTTTGTGCCAGCATTTTTCCAAGTCCTTTCCTCCAAGACTTTTCAGAGTCTGGAATACTGACCTGATCTCTGTATGCAAATATGGGTCACCATAACTTGCTGCCAGTCTACCCTGGTTTCGGGTGAAACCTTGATTATACTTTCTGCTGCTACAACCTATCAGTGGCATGCCTGTCTATAGGATAAACTCCAATCACTACCTGGCCAGGTGGAGGAAATGGATCACTGGTTTTCAATCTAGGGGAGTAGGTTTAAATTTTGGATGAATATTACAATCACCTTGGGAGCTTAAAAGTCATCCAGTGCCTGGGCCACACCCAAGAAAAATTAAATGAGAACTTCCAGGGGTGGGGCCCAGGCATCATTCTTTTTTAAACTATACCACGTGCAACCAACATTGAAATTCACTGACTTAGGAGGTGAGAAGTGCATGTTAAACGCAACTGGAAAATTCCTTTAAACTAGAATGCATCTCTCCCCAGCTATGTTGAAAACACTGTCTTATAGGTCTCCTCTGTCCTCCTACCTATCCCCACAAACAACCTGAGAAAATTTCTTCTGTTGCTTACTACACCTTGCCTATCAAGTGAGCCAGAGCAGTGGTTGAAGAGTTCTGGGACTGCCGTTGGTCAGGCAAGAAGCTGTAAGAACCGAACAACTAAAAATTCTCTCTCCAGGCTCAGGGAAACTCAAACTTTAAAGAGTCAAACTGAGGTTTGTTTGACTATAGACAGGGTACTGACAGCTACCACAGTGTTCTCCAAAATTGCCTGAAAATAAAACTGACTTAGTGTACTCGTTACAGACTCCTGGGCCCCAACCCAGAACTACTGAAGTAGAATTTCCTGGGGGGAAAGTCTGGTAACTTACGTAGTTAACAAGTTGTCCCAGGTGATTCTTAGCAAACACGTTTTGAAAACACTACATTAGGGCATATTTTGCCAATTTTATCTGTTCCAGATAACAGGATTCAACTTATCTGGCATATGGTCAAACCCCAGAAGGTAGCACTAAATTCTGAGAATAGAAGGAGGCCCTGAAAGCAATCGGAAAATTAATTCCCCTTATTTAGAAAAACATATCCATTAAAGTGTGTGTATCTACCCTCACGATCTCTGCTAGACCCAAGAGAGCCTGACTCACTGCTGCCTGAGCTGTTTCTGAGTCTACACATACCCTCCACTGCCCTCATACACAGCTTGATTGGAAATGTCCCAATCAAACTGGGTCACAGAGCTGGCAGGCCCAGCTGGAGCACTGAAAATCACTATGCCACTCTTCGCAGACCCCTTGCAATTGAGGAGGGCCAAGGGACCAGTTCTGGTCAATTGACTGTGGGCAAGTGGTTTTACCAAAACCATAGCAGCAGAAGCAGTCTGTTAGGGCACACCTAATGAGGGTGCTTTAAAACCAACCTATTACCTCGTTCCAGCAATTATAGACACTGTCAGTAATATATCATTCCTCCCCAAAAAAAAAAAATATTTTGGTGGCCTTAAAGTTGTAAATAGTCGCTGTGGTTACTGTTGAGTTTTAATAGTATATAGCTTAGTTTCAAGTCAGCACTTTGTTACTACTTATCCTTTAAGAAACGTTATATTCTACGTGGAAGTTAATTTGGAGGATTGCCAGGTATACAGTCAGCTCTGACACACAGACTCAGCTACACAAATTCCTTTTAAGGAGAGTTTGTCAGAGTTTGGAATCATTTGAACTCCTCAGAGCAGAGTTCTTGTCTCCTGTGGTGCTACATATCCCTGTGTTTAAGCAGTGGATACAAAATAAACCATGACAGCACAGTGACTGTGAAGACAAAGACTTAGAACTTGAGTTATCCCAAATCTCTCATTCTGCGTGACCACTGAACATTTTAATTCGTGTTAAAAAATTTTTTTTCACTGCAGAAACACTGAACGGCCCCTGGAATCAAGCTTAAAGAAACAAAGACATGGATAATATTCTAATTTCTACAATTTACTGTGAAATTAGATCTTCAAAATTTCTACCAGGGACTTCCCTGGTGGTCCAGTGGTTAAGACTCCGCGCTCCCAACGTAGGGGGCCTGAGACCGCGCATTGCAACTAGAGAAGCCCACGCACCGCAACAAAGACCCGGCGCAGCCAAAATAAATCAATTGATTAATTAATTAATGAATTAATTTTAAAAATCTCTATCAAACTTATCCCTATGTTTAAGATGCTTCCTAATTATGTGTAAATCTGTCATTTCTTACTAAAAAGCTTTAAAATTGAAGCTAATAAATGTATTCTTCAATCAACTATGAGTGAAAACGAATATGAGAAGACTGATTTTGATGAATCATTGACAAATTTTCAGAAATCAAAGTCACAAACTGTAATACTATTTTTAGTTATTATTTATTACTGGATCATACCAATATGTAATTGTAATTTCTCCCTCTTTTCAAAAACCACATTTGTATAAATATGAAGTATTAATCCATGACTTTTTTCTGTTTTTTGCACTAAAATATTTTACTTTTTTTTTTAATTGGCTTGATATGAAAATCACAAAAAGAATTTCACTGGTTGCTTTATTTTCTGGCCATATTTCTTATTAATTTTATTACTGAAAATTATTATTAATAAGTAAATTATTGTTTATTAATAATAAAATTTATTATTCCTGAAAATAATTTCAAAATTATCCAACCCAGCCATCAAATATACTAGGTAAACCACTGCTCTGAGCAGAAGTAAAGCGCATTGTCTCTTTTGATCTGAGAAGTGAAAAGCCTTTGCTTAATTCTAACCCTCAGTGTGGTCACAGAGGCCTCCTGTTGAGATGGCAGAGCCACAGGATGGAAACCAACTGGCTCTCTGAAGTACTCTTGGAAGGGAACTGGTCTGCAGAGTGGACAGAGCAGCAGCCGTCTATTTCATATGTAAATGAGAATACTTTTATGTGTTAAGCCACTGAGATGTCAGGATTTGTTTGTTATCACAGCAAAGCCTGGACAAATCCTGACTGACAGATAGATAGCTGAAGCACAGTTATCCCTTCCTCAGGTAGGATGGTACGGTCAGGTTTAGTGTAACAAAGCAAGGAGAGCAACCCAACTTTTCACTTCTGGACACTTTATCTTTGAGCAAGTCTAGAAGAGAAAATACTATGGAAAGAACATATTTATATTATGTAGGTATATTTTATGCACAAGGACTGCGAAGTTCTTGCTTAATATTAACCCTCAGTTTTGTGTTGGCCTGAAAAAGTGATACCTCATTCATCCAGAATCATTCAGAATCATTCATTTAGAATCATTCTGAAAAGGGGGTTTCTACATCGGGGGAGGGGGTGTGCATCTAGCTATAGAGACCAAGTTGGTGATCAAGAGATTGTCATCCTGTCAAGTTTTTACCATTCACTGTGTGACTTTGACCAAATTACATTCACTCCCTAAGGCTATCATTTAAGCAGCTTTGTTACAAACAAAAGAAACCAAGTCTGACTAAAACAAAAGTGATTGAGAGGATACTGGGCTAACTCACCAAAAATTAAAGGAAGAGCTAGATAATCAAACCTTGGGAAGGATGGGAATCAGAGTAGCTCTGGAGATTAGAGCAAAAGGAACTCATGCACTTCCTCTCCAGGGTACTGCTGTCAGATGACTTACTTCCATGCACTTTCTGTCTCTGTATATCTCTGTGCAAAATTTAAATTCCTGAGATAGGGAATCTCCTTGGCCCATCTTGAGTCATGTGCCCAGCCTAGAGATCCTGGGAGCTAGTGTAGTGGTCCAGCCTAGTAGTCTCAGGGAAATGGGGAGTAGGGGAGGTTTGCAGGGCAACAGAAAGTGGTTGAACCACAAGAGTGTTGAGGTAGATAGATAAATAGACTGATTAATCATAGATATAAACATATGTGTGTGTGTGTATATATATGACATATATGGCATACATACTGTACATAATATATATATATATGACATATAGGTATATATACATCGTGTGTGTGTGTGTGTATTTGGAACTTTCTCATCAAATGAAAACTTACATGAAAGCTGTAGTCAGTGGCCTCCCACGCACCTCTGAAAGAAAAGAGCAGCTGAAAACCACTTGACTAGATATTGTCTAATATCCTTTCCAGTGTCATGTTATTTTAACCATTTTGATGAAAATCTTTCCGACTTAAAAGAGTTTTTTTGTTTTTTTAATATGTTCAACTCCATTTTTAGAAGACCCAGGGTCACGATTGTGAGCATAAGACACTGTCATGGACTATAAGAATGCAGTGTTTTTGCTTCCTCCCTTGAGTCCAGGATGTCAACTGTCACTACTGCTGTCAGTATGTCTGACTCATGTACTGTTCAGCCTGACTTCAATGTGCTGTTTCTGTGGACTTGTGAACTAAATAACAAACTGTTAAGAGTTTAGGGGGGGAAAAGGTGGAAGTAGTGTCATGAAAAGTGCCTGAACTTATTAGAAAACCTACATTTTAGTGCCACTGTCATTATGTATTAACCATGTGACTTTGAGCACACAACTTTCCCTCCTCCGCCTCTGTCTCTTGCAGTGAAGGTTAGATTATCTGTGCCTGGCACAGTGCCTGGCATACTGTAGCTCCTCAAAGCATGTAAGTGAGTAGAACCTCAGATCCTACTAGTTCTATGAGTCGATGATTTTATATGGCAAAATGTTTACTTTAGCTATTATGATTGTGGTATGTTTAAAACTGACCATAAAGTTTGCTAAATTCTTACTCTAAATTTCTATTGATGTGGGTAACTAACATCTAATGATCACATACAGTATGCAGTGCATTTTAAATATGCTCTTATTTAAACCTAAGACTATATGAGAAAGGTGGTATTATTCATATTACAAGATAAGAAGAGCGAGGTCCAGGGACCCGAACTGATTTTCTCAAGGTCCAAGGCCTTAGGGAGTAGGGATAGATCTCTTTCTTTAACTTGCAGAAAGTCTGCAGAAATAAAATTAAGTAATATATGTGAAAGGGATGTCAAAAATGAAAATGAAATACAAGCAGAGGGTAACATCATCATAATCATCCTTATTATATGTGGGATTGTAAATTAAGAAAGGAAAAGCTCTTGAGTGATGGCCTGAGGGGCTCTACTATGAAATAAAGGGCACAGGACTCCCTGAGGACTCTCTGACATCTGTCAAGGTTTCTCAGACGTTTTTTTTTTTCTTTTTTTCTCTTTTTTTTGCATCTAGGGAAGCTGAAAGACCCCTAAGAGCCACCTCCGAGTTTACGAAAGACCGTGCATAAATGTGCAGTGCCTGCCTGCAGCCTACTTATTTCCATCACGTACACTTCATCCAGGGGACACCCCAGCAAAAGAAGAAAATGACAGGTCATGCTCCATCCTCTGTCAACAGCTCTTACAGATACTGTGACACTTAGTCAACTAATCAACTTCACTGGAACTGAGTTCATCTGAAGTTTGCAACAAAATCATCTCTGGCAAAAATTAATTTTGCAAAACTACTCCGCATTGAAATTACCTGCAAGTAAGCTCTAACTTAGCCATTTTTGTCTACCCTGAGAGATCCCCCTAACATTTGGATCCTGGGGAACAGAAGATGGACTAAAAATCTTTCCTTCACCAGCTGGCCTAGGCTCTTTATACAAATCAGTGCACTTCCTCCACTAGTGACCTGTTCGGCATGTCAAGGCTGGAGATGGCTCTTGCTAAATCATTTTTTAAAGCCATAATGCAACCTTATTCTAGACCTGTACTGTCCGATATGGTAGCCACAAGGTCTTGAAATGTGGCTAATCCAAACTGAAATGTGCCCTAAGTATAAAATGCACGTCAGATTTCAAAGACCAAGTAAGAAAAAAGGATGCAAAATATCTCACTAATACATTTTTTTGGTAATATTGATTACACGTTGTAATGGTAACGCTTTACACATACTGTGTTAAATAAAATATATCATTAAAATATTAATTTCATTTATTTATTTATTTTATTTACTTCATCTCTTTTTAATTTTCAATGTGGCTACCAGGCAATTTAAAATTGCATACAATAAAGAGCATTTATTCATCATGAACCTGCTATCAGTTTGGCCTTCCTCTTGTGTTCATCCTGCTATTTAAATGTATCCAAAAGAAAATGGAAGAAAAGTATTATTTGACATAACTAGTATTGCCCATGGAAAACACTCTTTTGAATTGACTTTTACTTCAAGATTCTGGAATCATTTTTACCTCACTTTGTAAAATAAGAAACGATCTGATGTCAACCCGTTCCTTCTTATATGATGAGATGGAGAACTAGACAAAGTAAGCAACTGGCTCAACATTACCTTGTTAATAAATAATAGAGACAAAATCTCAATTCAGTTCTGTCACCCGATTCGAATTTCTTCTTATTAACATGGCACACTTAAAAACTATTTCCAAATTGTTCTTTTTCTTACCATAGAAACATAAGCTTCAGTTGTCTTGAAAACATCAAACAGTTGAAAATGAACCACTAATTTCCTCATAAAATTCACCTCAAAAGAGGTCTCCTTACTGTAGAATATATGGATAGGACATGAAATATGAGGAATTTTCACACAATTAGACATAGACTGGGAAGTGGCCTGCACGGCATTCTTTCCTGCTGATTCGTAGCCTCCAATTCTAATGGGAAGAGTGCAAATGTAGTATGTCTGTTTTGCTTGCCTTTTACAATTTAAATGCATCTTTCTCCCCAAACTGCTGAGATTGTCAAGGTGTATGACCCTTTGTCTGCTTGACAGTCAAATGAATTTAAAACTTTTTCACACATAAAAGCATGCATTGCTTCAGCTTCCAAATAATTTGAGCAGATTTGGGTTGTTTTAATTCATTAATTTTAATATTTAACTCAATACATTTTGGTATCATTGGTCACTGAATTAATGAAGTCCCTATATCCAGAAATCTTAAACCTTCCCAAGTTGGTGTTTTTCTTTTCCAATAGCATATTCCTTTTTTCTTCTGAATAAATCCATCATTGGTATCTATTATTTTGAAACATTTCAAGAATACAGAAAATACAAATAATATAGAACCCAAGTATCTATCATCTAAATGTAAAAATGGTCATATTTAGCCATATTTGCCTCAGATTAAGAAATATGACGGTAAAATACATATAACGTAAAATTTGCCATTTTAACCAATTTTAAATGCACAATTCAGTGGCATTAATTATATTCACAATGTAATTAATGTTGTGCAACCATCATTACTCCCCACTTCCAAATTTTTATCATCATCCCAAACAGAAACTCCATACCCACTAGTAATGCTCCATTCTCTTTTCCCCCAAGCCCCTGGTATCCACTAATCTACTTATTGTCTCTATGACCTATTATAGGTACCTCATATAAGGAGAATCATACAACATTTGACGGTTTGTGTCTGGCTTCTCTCACCAAGTATAATGTCTTCAAGGTTCATGTTGTCACATGTATCAGAATCTAATTCCTTTTCATGACTTAATAATATTTCATTGTATGTACATACAACATTTTGTTTATCCGTTCAGTTGTTGATGGACACTTGGGTTATTTCCACCTTTGGCTACTGTGAATAATGCTGCAGCGAACACTGTTATACATGTACCTCTCTGAGTCCCTGTTTTCAGTTAGGAGTGGAATTTCTGGGTCATATGGTAGTTCTATGTTTAACTTTTTGAGGAACAATCAAACCGTTTTCCACAGTAGCTACTCCAATTTAAATTCTCACCAGCAATTTACAAGGGTTCCAACTTTTCTACATCCTTGCCAATACTTGTCATTAATATTATTACAGCCATCCTAGTAGGTACGAAGAGGTTTTAATTTGCATTGTGGACTTGATTTGTATTTCCCTAATGACTAATGATATTGAGCATTTTTTCATGCGCTTGTTGTCTATGTGTATACCTTCTTTGAAGAAATGTCTATTTAAGTCCTTTGCCTATTTTAAAATTGGGTTGTTAGCCTATTTGTTGTTGAACTGTAGGAGTTTACCTGAGATTTTTAAAGAAATAAAATGTTAAAAATCTAGTTGAAACCTCCTCTAGAGTCCTCCCTAATCCCATAATCTCACTCCTTAAACTCATCCAGAAGTGACCGCTACAGTGGATCCTTGAACAACACAGGTATGAACTGTGTGAGTCCACTTATACAAGGACTTCTTTTACTAAATACATACTACAGTACTACACAATCCACAGTTGGTTGAAATTGTGGATGTGAAACCACAGTTTTATCACTTACTGTTTTGAGATTTGTGTTAATACTTGTAGATCTACTTCATTAATTTTAATTTGCATGTGGTGTTCTATCATACAATGATTAACAACTTATTCAGCCATTTTATACTAAAAAACATTTAGGTAACTTTATTAATAATAATAATAATTATTATTATTTTGTTATTACCAACAATACTGAACATTTGTGTATGAAAGATACGACAGTGCTAGCTAAGAATGCAGACTCTGGAGCCAGACTTCCTGTGTTTTAATCCCAGGTGTTTTGCTTATTACTAGCTAAGCATACCTGGGCAAGTTATTTAATCTCTTTCTTCCTTGCTTTACTATCTGTAAAACAGGGACAACAACGGTGCCTATCTCATGCAGTCGTTGTGAAGGTTAAGTGAGACAATTAAGCACTCAAAATAGTTCTTGGCATATAATCATCCCTCCATAAATTTTTACCTGCAAGAGATACCTAGAAGAAGAATCGCTGAGCCGTAGAGTATATGTATCTTCAACTTAACAAGAAACTGGCATATTGCCCTCCAAAGGAAGTATCAGATCTTCTAATTTTACCAATCTGATGAATATGAAATGATACTGCATTGCTGTAATTTGCTTAGCATCTCTTCATAAATACTGAGAAATACAGACCCACCACTGTTCTCTTATCTAATGCCTAATTATATATTTTCCCCCTATTTTCTTTTGGGTTGTTTGATTTTTTCTTATTTTTTTGTAGGAGTTCTTTATATATTGTGGTTATTAATATTTATCAGTAATATGCTTCACACATTTCTTTTCCAAGTCTGTGGTTTAACCTTTTATTTTCTCAGAGTGTTTTTATTTAATTGTACAAAGGTTTCAAATTCTCATGTAGTCAAATTACCAGTCTTTTCCTCGGCAGTTTGTGTTTATTCTGCTTAAAAAATCTTTGCATACCTGGAGATCACAGACATATTCTCTTACATTTTTATCTAATGACTTTAAAGGTTGCTTTTTTTTAAAACATTTCTTTAATACATTTGAAATTTATCTTTGAGTATGCTGTGATTTATCTTTGAGTATGCCGTAAGTAGGATATGATTTTTTCCATATGGGAAGCAATTGCCCTACCTGCATTTGTTGACAATATTCTTCTTTCCCCACTGAGTTTTACTGCCACCTCTGTTATACACCAAGTTCCCTGATGTGCTTCTGTCAGTTGCTGGGCTCTCTAATTCTACTACATTGGCCTGTCTATCCCTGCACTGACAATACATTGTCTTAATTACTACCATTTTGTAATAATTTGTGATATGTAATAGGACTCAGTCATCTTCAAAATTATCTTGGATCTCATTGGCTCTTTTGAAATTCATATGTTAATATATGTTTCACAAATGCAATGTACTTATTATGTGACAGGTTCTGTTCAATGTGCTTTAAAAACAGTAACTCATTTGTTCTTCACAACGAACAACACCATGAGGTACTACTATTAACATCTGCATTTTATGGATGAAGAGACTGAAGCACAGAGAGGTTAATTAATTGCCCAAGGCCACACAGCTTATAAGTGACAGAGGCTGGATTTGAAGCCAGTCAGTCTGGCTCCAGAGTTTGTGATCTTAAGCACTATGCAGTGTTCTCTCTCATGTGAATTTTTCAATATCCATGAAACAAATCCAATTATAAATTTAATTAAAATTGCACTGAATTCATATATTAATTAGGTCAGAATTAATATCATTTTGATAGTGAGTCTTCACATGTATAAACTAGGAATCATTTTCTAGTTACTGAGTGTGGCATAACCACTGCTTCCTGTAGAATATCCATATTGCCTTCTTCCTAAGTAACAAAACTCCAATTTTGTTCAGGGTAGCAATACCCTTAGGGGAAAAATTACATTTCACAGCCTCCTTGCAGGTAAGGAGGGCCATGTGACATAGTTCTGGCCAATAAAATATAAGTGCAAGTTGCTGGGCAACATTTCTAGGAAAGCTCTTTGAAAAAGTCAGACTTCACTGGCACTAACTATTTTTCCCCTTCATCCTTCCCTTTCTTCAAACTTATGCTATACGAGATACTGAGCAGCCATCCTTTGACTATGAGGATGATTAAAGTCACATACTAAGGATGGCAGAGTGGAAAGCTCAAGGAAGCCTAGGTCCCAGAGAACATTATGTAGTCATCGTACCAGCCCTAAATCAACCACCTCCAGGGTTCATTTTACAGGAGAGGAGTAAAAGATTTTCCTTTTTTTTCTTTTTTTTAAATTAGTTCACTCAGTGTTTCCTGTCATGAACACCTGAACACAATCCCTAACTGATACAAAAGTCTCCTTTTATGGCCCGTGATGATTAATTTTACACATTAACTTGAGTGGGCTAAGGGATGCCCAGATAGCTGGTAAAACATTATTTCTGGGTGTATCTGTGAGGGAATTTTCAGAAGACATTAGCATTTGAATTAGTAGTCTGAGTAAAGAAGAGCGTCCTCGCCCATGTGGTGAGCTTCATCCAATACCTTGAGAGCCTGAATAGAACAAAAAGATGAAGTAAGATGAATTTGCTCTCTGCTTGAGCTGGAACATACATCTGCTGTCCTCAGGCATTTGTGCTCCTAGTTCTCAAACTTTGGGACTGGCACTGGGACTTACACTATAAGGTTTCAGGCCCTTAGGCTAGGAGTGGAACTATACCATCAGCTTTTTTGAACCAACAGCTTGCACACCACAGATAGTGGGGCTTAGCCTCTATAATCACGTGAGCCAATCCCTCATAATAAATCTCTTTCTATATGTATTCCATTCCTTCTATTTCTCTGGAGAATCCTAACACATTGGCTTCAATAATGTTTGTAATTTTCTCCATAAAATAGTCCACAACTTTTGTTAGATTTATTACTAGGTGCTTATAATGTTTTGCTATTACAAATAGGACCTTTTTATTATGACAGCTTCAAATTGGCTGTTGCTAATTCAGTATACAGGAGAGTTATAAATTATTTCAATTATTTTACCCCAAACATTGCTACTCTCTATTTAGTTCTAATAATTGGTAGAGGTCATTGAAATTTCTGTGTAGATAACTTTATCCTGTATGAATAAAGTCCATTTTATTTCTTCCTTTTTGTTCCTTCTTTTCTCTTACATTTTAAAAACTTTTTCCTTCTCTTACTGGGATAGTTAGGCCTTCCATTACAATGGTGAATAACGTTACATTTTTTTTGGTAGATTCCCTTTACTAGGTTAAGGCAATCTATTTGTAGTATACTAAGAGGTTTTTCCTTAATCATAAACGGGCATTATGTTTGATCAGATAGTTCCTATATGTACTATATTTTTTTTCTCTCTTAATCTTTTAATCTGTTAGTGTGGTGACTTAAAAGGATAGATTTTAGAGGCTGAAACATACCAAAGGCTTTGGACAGATGGCAAGCTTCCTCACAATATCCTCAGGGCACTAGTGAAAGGTATTGTAGTCTATTTTGTCAGATGGGACAGTTCTTGAAGTCCTTTTGCTTTATGTTAAGAGTTATAGTTTCTTCTCCTCCTGGAGATTCTGGGTCACATATCTTGGGCCCATTTCTGTTAGAAACCTATCTTCCTACTAAAGCATATATGGAACATTGAAAACTTTATGGGGCCACTGCAGTATCAGCTCATATTTAATTTAATACCAAACTTTTAAATTATCTCAATTTCTAGTACCTGGAGTTTTTTTTTTTTAACTTACAAAAAATGAAATTTTTATTTTGATATATTTAATCTCATATTACTATGTATTTCTAATGAGAGCCTGACGTGTTGCTGGAAACTGGTTTTCTATATATTTAATTAGGTAGAAAATAGAAAAGTGTTTTGTTTTTCAAAAAGACTTCTTAGATTTAGGAAGAAGTAGGAATTTTATCTTTAATACTCTTTATGTCATGGGTATTGAGCTGGTGGTCAGTGGGATGCAAACAAAGCATACACACTTTGTTTACTTAGTACAGAGCTTCTCTTAAAAACTGAATTGGAAAACCCTGAGTCGGCAAATCTCTTTTCAGGTCTCCACAGACCACTTGACTCCCTCCTGTATTACACTCAGCCACCTCAAGCATTTACTTGATCCTCCTAGCCAATGAAGACATTTAAGTCTGTGATTTTTTTTTTTTTTTTGGCCTCGCTGTGCAGGATCTTAGTTCCCTGACCAGGGACAGAACCTGTGCCCCCTGTAGTGGAAGTGCGGAGTCAACCACTGGACCACCAGGGAAGTCAAGACATTTCAGTTCATGACTCCTGTCAATATATTTAAAACTGGGACTTTCAAATCTAACTTATATTTGTAATATTACTTTCTAGAAATTACTGAGTACCTATTATACATTAGTAAGTATATGTCAAATCTTTTAAAAGCATTATCTCTTTTTATTCTAATCAAAACCTGGTAAGGTAGATTTGTCATCCTATGTGATAGATAAGGAAGCTGAGTTTCAAAAACATTGAACCACCTGTTCACCAAAACCAGATCTGTGTGTCTTCAAAGCATGTATTCTTTTAATAAATCCACCTTGCAATATGAACTTTTTATTTTATTTAATTTTTAAAGTACCCAAGAGCTGTTATCAATAACTCACTTTAAGTGGAGTTGGAAGTCATTATTCCTCCATTATGTCTTCTACTAAATTTCATCAAGTATTTTCATGATTAAAATTAATTAAATTCAGAAGTTATGCTCCTGGTGGTCTTTGATATCTAGAATTTCATCTTTCTTCTTCCCATAAAGTAAGGGAATGGATGGAATGTAGATCATATTCCTGTATGTCCATGATGTATAGTCAATAGCCAAGCTTTTACAGGAGGATTTGTAGCTTAATTCATAGCCCAGTTCCCCCATATCACTATCGGGTTGATTTTTGTTTGAGGCCTGCCAGAATGATTCTCTGGTACTAAGGTATGAAGGCACTGGGGAGTGGTCCTCAGAGGGGAGCTTTGCCCTTTCAATGCTAAGAGCTAGATTCTTTTTGCAAAGTCAAACCGAAAGGCTGGAGGTAAAGAATACAGAGCAGCAAGATGGATGAAAAGTACTTTTCAGTTAACGTTTCGTCTTTTCAGAAACTCCAAACGAAATAATTTTTCATGATTTTTAGAAAGACATGACACTTAAGATGTATTTTTAATTACAGAACAGAACTATATAAAGCAAAGAATACCAAAATTAATTTAAGTTTCAGAGAGAGAAGAGGAAGAAAACTTTTAATCTGAAAAACAATGAAAAAATGAAAAAGATCCCAAGTTTTAAAATAAACGTTAAGGGAAGTAAAATAAATTCAATCAAGAATATGGTACATGTGAGCAGCCGCATAGCACAGGGAGATCAGCTCGGTGCTTTGTGACCACCTAGAGGGGTGGGATAGGGAGGGTGGGAGGGAGACGCAAGAGCGAGGGGATATGGGGATATACGTATACATAGAGCTGATTCACTTTGTTATACCGCAGAAACTAACACACCATTGTAAAGCAATTATACCCCAGTAACGATGTTAAAACAAACAAACAAAAAACAAAGAATATGGTACAATGATCTGATGGCAGAGTAAATAGGTACATAATGACTCAAGAATAAATCTAAATGTTGCCTCTTACACATGCTATCTGTGACTTTGAGCTAGCTTTAGTAATCTCAGCTAATTCGATTGTTCAGTGGTTTACTAACACCAGCACCAACTCCAAAGGGTCTTTGTAAGGATTAAACTGGATGATATGCACATGGTGTTCTTCTAAGCAACTGATAAATGTTTTTCTTATTCCCTTTCCCTCTCCTTAGTGTAAACAAATACCTTTACAACAGAACAGCATGGTATAATTGACAGAACACCTGATTTGAATTTAGAAGAACTGATAAATGACCTTGGGAAAGTCAGTTCACCTCTTCGACCTCAGATTGCTCATCTGTAAAAATAAGTACTGGTTCATTTGGCCCTTGTTCAAAGTCATAGAGCTAGCAAGTGTTATCCATACACAGGTGTGGCACACAATCTGGGTTATTTTTTGCTCTAAACTTGCCGTTTTATGGGATCATTTGGGACTATCAGATAAAACAAAGCATACTCTCTAAATTCCAGCTTTATCCCCAACCCCTTCCCACCCACCACCATCAAAAAAAAAGAAAAGATGAAATATTATAGGATAGACTACAACAGAAGCTTAGAAGCGTTTTCCTAAAATCCTTGCTGTTTATTATCAGTGGATAAGGGTCATGAAGATCCATGAGTATTTTCCTATGTTTCTTTTCTCCAAAGAATAGGTCCATAGGTACAAAAAGTTGAAGATCTACATTTACAAGATGACAAGCAAACCTTGAGGATTTGCAACCCAACTGCTGTGTAACCATAAGCAAGTCACTTTACCACTTGGTCTCTGTTCCAGTTATCTATTACTCCAAAATAAACCATTTCAAACTTAATGGTAGAAAACAACAACATTTATTATTATTTCTCATAATGCTGGAGATTGACTGTGCTCAGCTAGATGGTTCTCACCTGGGATCTCTCACGCAATTGCAGTTAGATGAGAAGTGGACTGGGTTCGCCTTTAAGGCTTCTTCACTCACATGTCTAGAAGTTTATATAGTCTGTTGGTCAGGACCACAAAGGAGTCTGTTAGCTGAAACACCTACAGGTAGTTTCTCCATGTGGCCTAGGCTTCCTGCCAGCCTGGCACCTGCGTTCCAAGGGTGAGCAGAGAGAGAGATGTGAGAGTGAGAGAGTGAGAACGAGAGAGAGAAGGAGCACCAGGTGGAAGTTGTTTCATCTTTTATGAGTTTCAGAAGTCACAGAGTATCACTGTTGTCATATTTGATTAGATACAGCCGTCACAAAAAAGCCCACCCGGTTTCAGGAAGGGGCAGAGTTTTCACTTTCTCATGGAGGAGTGACAAGGTTCTCTGAAGCACACTGAACCTAACAGTAAATACCACACTTACTACCCCTCACATAACCATATATACATACCATCTTTAGAGGATACATTTTAAAAGTATTCAATTGACTCTACCTGACTCTTGTTAAAGAGTAAACAAATACATACTGCACATCTATACACCTGGTGTCTTTGCAATGCCAACTAGGTAATGGTAAGTTTTCAATCCCTCTTGGCATGTTAATTTAAAAGGCTATGCTTCATTTTCCTTCACTAAAGATACTGCTCAAAAGCAGTGTTTATGCAGCCCTCTCAGACAAAAGAGAACATGTTCATCTGTAACTGTCAAATTAATTGCAAATTATTTTTCATTCAACTGAGAATAAAACAATCTCTTAATGATAGTGAAAATCTGCTACATTGCAAATTCATGGTGAAAAAAAGGCAAGACTGGATAAATTGAACCAGGTGCCACGTTCTGACAAATTTAGCAAGGAAGGGGGCAGGCTAGTTGGCTTAATATTCTTTCTTAAGGGGGAAAACATTTTAAAAAATTATCCACAAATAAATCAGTAAGTCTGTTAAAAACCTCAGAAATGATTAATGACACTTTAAGAAGAACCACTCTTTTTTTTTTTCTATCAATCTGTCTTTTGTATATGGGAAGAACAAGGCTCTTAAATCAGTAAGAAGCAATATATAAAATATTCTCCATCTAGACTCGAGTTCATGCTCTCATGGTATACTATATAAGACAATCAACATTGACTTGATCAGGTGGCCTAAGCTGATGTTTTCAAGGTTTCAGTAAGTATAAACTCATTAGCCATATCAACTAATACTACAGTAGAAACAGTCCTATGATCAAAGTGATTATTTTTACCCATGATTTCATTGTTGGAAATTGCTATCAGTAAGGCTATATTAGGGTACACTTCAGCAAAATAAGCAACACCCCAGATCTCAGTGGTTTAAGATAAGAAATACTTCTTAGGAACGCATATAACATGTCTAGCGTGGGATGGGCTCTATGTGCGTTTTAGTTGCTCAGAGATTTAGGCAAAATTTGCTGGTTGTTGTATCAGATGAAAAAAGCAGCTTTGGAGGACCTTGCACTTTCAAAGAAAGGTCAGACACATTGGCCAGTTCAGGTCAGTCCCATCCAACCCAAAGGAAGCCAGAAAATGGCTCTGTGTACCCAGAATGGGAAAGAACTAAAAATATTTGGTGAACACCATTAATGAGTAGCACAGAACTTAATGATTAAGATCAATGAAATTAGATCAAAGAGCCAGGGAAAGAAGAGCAGAGATGAATGACTGAAGCAGAGAATTAGAAGCGAATTTCTAGGTAAATTCATTAGATGGAAGCTACTTCCCCATCCAAAGCTCTGTGCAGTATAACAGGTAGGTTATGTACTCTTTATAGCATAGGTAGAGTAGATACGTTTGGAGCACCAGGGGTGGAACAAGATAAGCATTTAAAGGGATAGCTAACCAGGTCGTGAGTCACTCTTCTATAGGCTCATACACTTCCGCATATTTGTAAAACGAATACCAGAATGATGCTATAGTCAAGAAAATATGTGCCACTATATTTTCATTGGGGAAGTAATTTTCCAATGTTTCATATTTTCATATTCAATTCGTTTGGAACCCAGTATTAGATAATATTTTTGTTTTGCTTTTGTTTTTGGACTTAAGTACAGACAGTTGAGGTATTCATTTTATCATATGAAACAGCAAGACACCCTCTTCTGTTTTATTTATTTTTCCATCTTATTTGCATTTGTTTCCGATTCCCCTCCCTCCATAGGGAAACTATTCTAACCTACCTAACATACATCCTTTTTGTTTGTATGATTTTGCAAAAAGGGCATTTTTGTTACCTGTGCATGCATTTTAGATTTATGAAAATGATATTTTTACAAAACTTCATTTTGTTTCATTTTTCAATCAGTGCTATGTTTTCTGAACCATCCATGTATATATCTACATTTAGTTGAAAACTTCTTACTCTTGCATAGTACTATGGGCATGCCACATTTTACCTAGCCACTTGCTCAGCAATAAATACTGAGATTGCCTCCAACTCCCCAATCCCAAAACAACACTGCAATATACATCTTTGCATGTATTTCCCTATGGACCTACATAAGAATTTGTTTGGATGCAAACACACACACACAGGTGAGACTGCTAAGTCAAAAGGGGTATATATTTGCATTTCTCTAATAATTAGTGATGTTGAACATCTTATTTCATGTGTTTGTTGGCCATCTGTATGTCTTCTTTGGAGAAATGTCTATTTAGGTCTTCTGCCCATTTTTTGATTGGGTTGTTTTTTGTTTGTTTGTTTGTTTAAATATTTATTTACTTACTTACTTACTTATTTATTTATCTTGGCTGCTCCAGGTCTTAGTTGCGGCATGTGGGATCTTTTAGTTGCAGCATGCAGACTTCTTAGTTGAGGCATGCGGACTTCTTAGTTGCAGCATGCGGGATCCTTTGGTTGTGGCATGCAAACTCTTAGTTGCAAAATGCATGCGGGATCTAGTTCCCCGACCAGGGATCGAACTGGGTCCCCCTGCATTGGGAGCGCTGAGTCTTGCCAACTGGACCAGCAAGGAAGTCCCAGGTTGTTTGTTTTTTTGATATTGAGCTGCATGAGCTGTTTGTATATTTTGGAAATTAGTCCCTTGTCAGTTGCTTTGTTTGCAAATATTTTCGCCCATTCTGAGGGGTGTCTTTTTGTTTTGTTTATGGTTTCCTTTGCTGTTTAAAAGCTTTTAAGTTTAATTAGGTCCCATTTGTTTATTTTTTGTTTTTATTTTCATTACTCTAGGCCGAGGGTCCCCAACCCCCGGGCTGCAGACCCGTAACTGTCCGTGGCCTGTTAGGAACTGAGCCGCACAGCAGGAGGTGAGCAGCAGGTGAGTGAGTGAAGCTTCATCTGCCGCTCCCCATTGCTCGCATTACTGCCTGAACCATCCTCACTCCCTGTCCAGGGAAAAATTATCTTCCACGAAACCAGTCCCTGGTGCCAAAAAGGTTGGGGACCGCTGCTCTAGGCAGTGGATCGAAAAAGATCTTGCTATGATTTATGTCAAAGAGTGTTCTGCCTATATTTTCCTCTAAGAGTTTTATGGTGTCTGGCCTTACATTTAGGTCTTTAATCCATTTTGAGTTTATTTTTGTGTATGGTGTTAGGAAGTGTTCTAATTTCATTCTTTTACATGTAGCTGTCCAGTTTTCCCAGCACCACTTATTGAAGAGGCTGTCTTTTCTCCATTGTATATTCTTGCCTCCTTTGTCATAGATTAGGTGGCCATAGGTGCGTGGGTTTATCTCTGAACTTTCTATCCTGTTCCATTGATCTATATTTCTGTTTTTGTGCCAGTACCATACTGTTTTGATTACTGTAGCTTTGTAGTATAGTCTGAAGTCAGGGAGCCTAATTCCTCCAGCTCCATTCTTCTCAAGATTGCTTTTGCAAATGGATAACTAATAAGAACCTGCTGTATAAAAAAATAAAATAAAATTCAAAGATTAAAAAAAAAGATTGCTTTTGCTGTTTGGGGTCTTCTGTGTTTACATACGAAATGTAAAATTTTTGTTCTAATTCTGTGAAAAATGCCCTTAGTAATCTGATAGGTATTGCACTGAATCTGTAGATTGCTTTGGGTAGTATAGTCGTTTTGAGGTATCACCTCACACTGGTCAGTATGGCCATCATCAAAAAATCTACAAACAGTAAATGCCAGAGAGGGTGTGGAGAAAAGGGAACCCTCCTACACTGTTGGTGGGAATGTAAATTGGTACAGCCACTATGGAGAACAGTATGGAGGTTCCTTAAAAAACTAAAAATAGAGCTACCATATGGCCCAGCAATCCCACTCCTAGGCATATATCCGCAGAACACCAGAATTTGAAGGGATGCATGCACCCCGATGTTCACTGCAGCACTATTTACAATAGCCAGGACATGGATGCAACCTAAATGTCCATCGACAGAGGAACAGATAAAGAAGATGTGGTACATACATACAATGGAATACTACTCAGCCTTAAAAAGGAGCGAAATAATGACTTTTGCAGACACGTGGATGGGCCTAGAGACTGTCATACAGCGTGAAGTAAGTCAGAAAGAGAAAAACAAATATTGTATAATATCACTTATATGTGGAATCTAGCAAAATGGTACAGATGAACTTATTTGCAAATCAGAAATAGAGTCACAGATGTAGAAGACAGACTTATAGCTACCAAGGGGGGAAGGAGGGGTGGTGGGATGAATTGGGAGATTGGTATTGACGTATATACACTACTATACATAAAATAGATAACTAATGAGAACCTATTGTATAGCACAGGGAACTCTACTCAGTGTTCTCTGGTGACCTAAATGGGAAGGAAATTTAAAAGAGTGGATATATGTATACATATAACTGATTCACTTTGCTGCACAGCAGAAACTAACACAACATTGTAAAGCAACTATACTCCAATAAAAATTAATTTTAAAAAAGGGGTATATATACTTAATTTGACCAACTGCTGATCAAGGTAAGTGCAGATTGTTTTGTAGAATGGCTATACTTTAGCATACCTAACCTTCTCTCTTCTACTCTATTTTCTCTTCTCTTCTTTCTTTCCCTCTCTCTCTATAGGTAGGCAGATAGATAGATAGATATAGTGTGTGTGTGTGAGTGCACGTGTTGTTTATGTACCCACATGTATATGAAAGTATTCAGTATATTAACAGTAACGTTTTAGAAGCAGTATAGCCCTGTTGTGGTGGCTAGAGTCATACTGCCTCCATTCAAATTTCCATTTTGCCAATTATTGCTTGTATGACTTTGGGAAGTTACTTACTTAGTCTGTGTTTTAGTTTCTTCATCTGTAAAATATGACTATACCCAGCAGATAGGATGGTTGAGTAGGTTTAAAGAAATGCTTAGCAGAGTGTCTGGTCCATAGGAAGCACTCAATATCAGCTATTGTTATTATTATTATTCCTACATATTGATAAAGCTCTGATTATGATACTGAGTATGTTACTATCTTTCTGCTTCAACTCCAAAAAGTTTATGAGATATTCTTGCCCCTGCCAGCTACATACAAACTGGGTAATGCAGAGAATACAGGATTTCCAAGTACTCTGGACTGTCCGGGCTTGCTGGCAGAGGAAAGGACTTTATAGATTTGTTTACTTTTAAGCTGGGAAAATAATATATTCTAATATAGGCCTGACTGGAAGATGTTTCCCCAAACACCTAAATGTCTTGTCATCTATGGACTTTCCTGATCTTTCACTACAAATATCCCATACTGAGAAAATGGAAATAAATACCTTCTGAGGATCTAATGACACATATAACTCTGAAACTATAAGACTCTGTTAAAAGCATTTCACCACGGGGCTGGGGTTACACTTCCTGCAGGAATAACACATTAAGTAGAATCCTCGCTCCCCTTCCAGCACTAGGGACAATGAAGATGCACAATAAATGCCAGGCATTTGAATACTGTTGATTGAAAGACTGAGTTCACCTCTAAGAGCTACAATGTTAAAAACTGGCTGGATCACTGAGGAGAATTAAGGTTCAAGATTACATCTGGATCCCATGTCTATTCTTTTGTATTTAAAAAGTTTACTCTGAAAACCATAGAGCATTGTGGCTAGGGCTCTTATTCAGAGCAGTGATTCTCAACTGATGGTGATTTTGCTCACCAGGGAACATTTGGAAATGTCTGGAGACATTTTTAGTTGCCCCAACTGGAAGATGCTACTGGCATGTAGTGGGTAGAGGCCAGGGAGGCTGCTCAACATCCTACCATGCACAAAACAGCATCCACAACAAAGAATTTTCTGGCCTTAAATGTCAACAGTGCCAAAAATGAGAAACTGTGGTCTACAGCCTGAGATGCCTGGGCTTAAATCCTAGTTCCACTACTTATGAGCTGTGTGATCTTTGATGAATTACTCAACTTTCTTAACCTATACAGTTTGGTTCATCATTGTAATGTTATGTTGTATCTGGCATACTGATGGTGTTAAGGGAATGTTAGCTTCTGTATTATTATCATTATTATTATTATTCAAGTAATTTAAGCATATAAATAACCTCTGAAGGCCATCGATTAAATATGCACAATGAAATGCATAATGTGTTAACTACTATGGGGGAATTATGAAAATTATTACTCTTTTCCTTTATTATCCTAAGTTGTACATCAATGTTTTGGGTGTTATGCTATCAGTCTTTCTAAGTTTAGTATTCTTGTTCTGAAATAACAGAAACAATCCTAACATTGAACAAAAATAAGAGCTGTTCATAACATAGCACAGATGCACCGGGAAACTTAGAAGTGAAAGGGTCAAAGTTCCCCATTATCTTTCTCTGCAAACAGGATCATTTTCTTGTTTTCATATTCAACTTTTTATCATGAAAAGCAACTTTGAAAAATGAACCTAAAACTATGGTTTCTCTTAACTTTTTGATCAGAAATATTCCAGTTTTTCTTTGTGGAATAATTTCATTCAGAATCACCATGGAACTAACCCATCTGCCATGTCTCCTTATATTTTATCACAATAGCATAGACCAATATGATGGAAGAAGCCCACCCCAAATCACTTACTCTGGGGACATTCCTCAAACCACAAGATCAATCAATCTTCTTTATTCCAATATGTGGTACTGTTTTTATTTTTTTAAGGCAGCACTGTATTTCATTTACTGTAAGTCGCGGAGCTGCCTCAGAAGTGCTGAATGACCAGCCAAGCATTTTTCAAAGAGTGCAATTGTCTTGAATTGCCAAGGGATTTTTTTTTTTCAAGGAATATGACAGATCAGTGCCTTTCATTCGCTTATTACTTCTTTCAATTCCTGTTTACTGAGGGCCTACAAGGAGTTAAAGATGCTGATTTAAAAGAAACAGCTTAGCTTCAAGGCACTCACTACCAAGGGAGGGAGAAAGACAGGTACACAGTTGTAACACGGTAAGTTTAATACAAACACTTTACAATGAAAATGTAAGAACTGGGTGCTGTGGTGGCACAGAACATGTAGATTTAAGGAGTCAGGTAAAGATTCCTGGAGGATACTGGCCAGCCAGCATTCTCAAATGTCTACCTTTTACCCCGGACATGCTTCCTAAAACATCTCTTACTACCATCACCAGTGAACTGTACCTTGCTACGTGCAATTGACCCATCAGTAGCATTTGCCACAGATGTTCCCATCCCTACTTCTTGGTGTACTTTCTTCACTTGCCTTTGAGAACTCTAAACTTGTCTGTTTTTATTCTCCCATTTCACTTTACTGTTCCTTCTAAGGATCATTTGCAGGTCTCTCCTCATCTCCCCAACCCAGAATGGAGTTGAAGTGTCTCAGAATTCAGTCCTTAGATGTCTTCTCTATCTCACTCCCTCTGCTGCCCCATTCACTGTCATGCCTTTAAATATCATCTATATGGTGATAATGCTCAAACTCATACATCTAATCTGCATCTCTCCCTGAACTCCAGATGCAATAACTATACCTATTCACCACCTGTACCTGGATGTCTAATAGGCATTTTGAGTTTGTTATGTCCCAAACTAGACTCCTAGTGTCACTGTCCCTTCCCCCCACCTGCTCCTTTGGATGTATTCTCCAACTCAGTAAATGGCAACTTCATTCTTCAATTGCTCAGGCCCAAAACCTTGGAGTCATCCTTGACTCCTTTCTCTTTCCCACATATGATTTGTTATAAAATCCTTTCTGCTCTATCTTCAAAATAGATCGAACTTCAAAATATATCCAGAATCTGACCACTTCTTCTTACCACCTCCATTGTACCACCCCGGCCCAGCTACTATCAACTCTGGCCTGGAAATTGCAATAGCCTTCTGATTGGGCTATCTGATGTCATCTTTGTTCCCCTACAGACCAATTTTAACACAATGCAATAGACAGAAGTCTAAGTTGGCCCCTAAGATTCCATGCCTTATATAAACCCCTCTCCCTTTGAGTATAGGAACAGTCTCTCCTTTGACTAAATTACGTTATATAAGACTCCATCAGAGCTTACTGAAGGTGGGTTAAAAGTCAGAGGTAAGTGCTCCTGCTGTCCTGGAAGACAGTAAATAGCCCTGCTGTGAACTGCCTATGGTCAGGGGGCGGCACTTGAAAAGGAACTGTGGATGGTCTTTAGTTGCTGAGAGTGTTTCCTGGCTCCAACCTGGACAATTCAGAATAATCTTCCCATCTCAAAATCCCTAACTTACATCTTACATTGTACATCTGCAAAGTACATTTTCCAATGTAAGGTAACATACTCACGATTTCTGGGGACTAAGCTGTAAACATATTTGAGGCACCATTGTTCAGGTTACTACACCTTATTTTAAAAAATACCACAAAATGCTTCCCAAATACTTTCTATAATTTTCATTCTGACCATCTACCACTATTTAATATACTACTTTACTAATTTATCTTCTCTCTCTGCCATTAAAATATAAACTACATGAGGTCAGGAATTTGTCTCTGTTTTGCTCACAACTGCATATCTTGTGCCTAGAATAGTACCTGGAGGACAGCAGGCACTTAATAAACTGTTAAATGACTGAATAAATAACATATTACCAGCCTAACAACTTCCCCATCCTCCTCCTCCAATCTTTCTAGATCCTTTTAAGTCAATAAAATATACATATGTTGGTTGCTATCATTACTATGAATAAAGAACAAATTCCTTATCAAAATATCCAAGGCCCACTATAATATGATTCTTACCTGTGCAGCTTCCTTCTCACCACTTTCCCCTGAAAACAGTGCTACTAGCCCCACCAACTCTGAACATATGATCATCTTTAACCTTTCCATGCCTTTCCTCATACTCTCCCCTCTATTTATGATGTCATTCTTCCTTGTCTCCTCTGTAAGCTCAAATCTTACAACGTCTGCTACATATGAACAAATACCTTGCAATCACAATTAGGGTTTTCTTTCTTTGACTAATATAGAACACTGTTTATCACACTATCATAGAATGTTTTCCTTTATTCTTATTAAGTACAATTAGTGGTCTATGCAAATATCTTTCCCATTTGTCCAGGACTTCTTCAAGGAATGATGTTATATTCTTCATGTCATCTTTTTGCTAACACTTTTCAGCACATGGAAAGGGCTCAAAATACGATGAATTGAAGCAAAAGAGGAAAAATAGTTGATAACATTTTTGTGAGATTGGAAGTAAAAGAAATTTTGGAAATAGTAGCTACCAGCCAATATTTATTTAGAAACTCAAATGCATATTGCTCAACACAAACCTAAGATAATTTCTTAAATAAGAGGACCATAATAGGAGAACTTTAAATGACATTACAAAACACAAGTTATTCATCACTTAAGCCTTTTCTTTCTTTTAAGAAGGGTAACTTTGCGTTCATAAAAATGATAAACACACATTATAAGTAGTCAGAACAACAGAGAAAATTACAAAGGGGAAAGTAAAATATCACCCCAAATACAATGCCCAGAAAAAAGCACAGTTTTTAAAAAGGAGAATATTATCATCCTACACAACTGTATTTGAATAAATATAGAAAGGAGAGTAGAGAGGCAAATATTTTTACAAAATTGGGATCATTCAACACACTCTTTAAGTGTTAATTCACTTCCATTTCCTGTTAAGATGGTGAATAACATGGACTGCTAGATGCCTCTTCAAAATTAACCCTGGAGAAACTATACAAGTTAGAGAGAAACATCAATCAGAGGAACTAAAACCAATAAAAAAGGAAACAAAATGTGAGATAGTCCTAGTAAAATGGAAGGCTGACTTCAGATGGTGTCATTGTGAGAGTGTGCGAGTGTGTGTGGAGGCGAGTGACTGCAGCTCGGGGCAGAGGGCAATAAAGGGCAGGATGGTGGTGACGGGATAGGTTAGAAGTAGGCTCCTAAGTTCTCCCCTTTTCTCCCTAGTTACCTTTACCTGCCCATTTCCCATTGAGATCAGGAGCAGTAGTCCAGGCTGCAGGTGTCAAGAGAGATATCAGACCAGTGCAAAATACAAAACAGATGGGGTTACCAACTGCCTGCTGGCATTGACTCTTCCCCCCAGCCATGACCCTCTGCCTCTCATCATCCTCCGCTCCAAGCTCCCAGGACTTGTGGAAGCTGCCTTTTTCCAATATTGTTTTTGTGAACAGTGAAGCGTCCTGATGAAGTGGCAACAAAGAGAAGAAGAAACAGCAGTTTTGGAGTGCTTCGGGTTCTCCAGGAGCATATCCTCACCTCTCCTTTGAAACTCACCAGATATGAGCTGAACACCATATACCAAATGAAATACAATTATTATAACAGAAAGACCAAGAATTTTGTATGTATCTATTTATACAGATACATACATTCAAACATTCTTAAAGATATAATGAAAGACACTAGCAATCTAAATAAAAGAGAAACAAAAATTTATACTAAAAAATGATCCAAGTGGAAATGTTAGGAATTAAAAATATAATATTTGAAATCAGGAGCACAATAGATGGAATAGAGGATGGATGCAGCTGAATAGTAATTCAATGATGTGGGAAATCATAATGAAGAATTTTCCCAGAAGACAGAAATATAAAGAAGTAGAAAATATATAAGAAGGGCAAAGAGACATGGAGGATACAGGTAGACTTGCCAATAGGTGCACCAAAATAAGAAAAAAAAAGAAAAGAGGGTTGTATTAGGTAGGGAAAGCAGTGTCATCTGCTGTAACAAACCACCCCAAACCTCAGTGGCCTAACAGAATACAAGTGAAAAAAACTATAGATCAAAGGGGTGGAGTTAGCTCTTCTCCTTAAAGCCATTTAGGGACTCAGGCTCCTACTATATACAGTGATTCCCTCCCCTTCTAGATCTTCAAAGTCTGCTGCCAGATCCTTTGTTTCCAGCCAGATAATGAGTGAAGAAAGAGAATGAGAAGACTCATGTGAGATACTTTAGAGGCCAAATGAACATGAGTATGGGCTTTATGCTATATGGGCCATATTAACAAAAATAAAATGTATAGCTTTTAAATCAGCAGAATAAAAAGTGATACATTCAGTGGAATTTATGAAGGAAGAAAAAAGAAAGTATAGCTGAGTCTTTAACAACATGGATTTGAACTGCGTGGGTCCATTTATATGCGGATTTTTTTCAATAGTAAACTTCAGTACTACATGATCTGCAGTTGGTTGAATCTGCGAACATGGAACCAGGTATATGTATGAATCATGGATACAGAGAGCCAAGTGTAAAGTTTTACTCGGATTTTCAACTCCGAGGAGTGTCAGCACCCCTAACCACCCCTTTGTTCAAAATGGAAAGATAGATGGAAAATATGAAATAAGATGGCAAATGTAATCCTTATTAAGACTAAAAAAGTAAATATAAGTTGGTTAATTGTGTCAATTAAAATACAGAAGTACTCAGTTTGGATTAAAAAATGTATTACAAAAACTACCAAAACTTTCCTTAAAATTAAGACATGTAGAGGCTTTTTAAAATGGGTAAAAAATATGTGCTAGCCAAGTATGAATCAAAATAAAGCTAAGATAGAAATCTTAATAGATGACAAATATAAATCAAGCCAAAACATGATAAGGAATAAAGATATGATACATTGATAAAAGGGAAAATTAAGCAAGATGACAATTAATAACATGTATGGACCAAACAACACTACCTCAAAATATAGGTATTGCCTTTTTATAAAGAACAACTGACAGAAATATAGGGATATTTTAAACATCCTTCTTAGACACAGAGAGCAAGCATAAAAAAGGAAAGCGGAGATACTGAAGTTATGAAAGCTACTACTGCATTTGTTACAAAAGGCAGCAGCATTAGCAATTTCAGCAGCATTAAGGGGAGCGCAGGCTCCTGAGTTCCTGCTAAGCAGCTGTGGTAGGGTAGTGACAACCTCCATCACGTTAGCGGGGACTATCCCCTCTCATTTCCGTTGCTCTTCCAGTCCTTCAACACATTTATAATTAATTCCTTGATTACAATCTCTGGTTGATATATCTCGAGTGGTTTCCTGACTACATACACTGACTAATACATGTCATTTATGTCTACACATCATAGGCCAAACTCTACCTTGATCTTAGAGGGATAGCTTTCAATTTTTCACCATTGAGTACGATGTTACCTGCAGGTTTGTCATATATGGCCTTTATTATGTTGAGGTACATCTCTTCTATCCCAACTTTATTGAAAGTTTTTATCGTAAGTGGGTGTTGAATCTTCTTATGTGTTTTTTCCTGTGTCTATTGAAAAGATCATATGGTTTTTATCCTTCATTTCATTAATGTGGTGTATCACATTGGTTGATTTGTGGATATTGAAGTGTTTAAAAGGCTATTGAAGTGTTTTAAAAGCTATTTTGATGAAGAGTTGCAATTTTCTGGTTCTCTACATCACCTTGCTCAAAGTTTTGTGTACTTTTGCTGTTTTTGTTTCAGGTAGAAGAGCTCCTTTCAACATTGCCTGTAATGCAGGTCTAGTGGTGATGAACTCCCTCAGCTTTTGTCTGGGAAAGCCTTTATTTCTCCTTCATATATGAAGGATAACTTTCCTGGATGGAGTATTCTTGGCTGACAGTTTTATCAATTTCAGTATTTTGAGAGTGCCATTCCACTCCATCCTGTCCTGCGGGGTTTCTGCTGAGAAATCTGCTGATAGCCTAATGGGGGTTCCTTTGTAGGTTACCATCCTTTTTTTCCTGGCTGCTTTTACAACTCTTTCTTTGACATTGACTTTTGACAATTTCAACATTATGTGTCTAAAAAGGTCTTTTTGCATTGAGGTAATTTAGGTTTTCTCTTAGCATCATGGACTTGCATATCCAGTTCCTTCCCCAAGTTTGGGAAGTTCTCAGCTATTATTTCTTTAAATAATCTCTCTGCATCCTTCTCCCTCTCTTCTCTTTCTGGGATACCCATTATCCTAACGTTGCCCTTCTTAAAAGGTCAGATAGCTCTCATAGGATTTCCTGACTTTTTTTACATATCTTGATGTCTTTTTTTCTCGTACTTATATCATTTCTATCTTTGAGCTAACTCTCTCTTCCATACGGTCTGCTCTATTTCCAATGCTTTCTAATGCATTCTTCATCTTGTTTACTGAGTTCTCCAGCTCCAGAATTTGTTTGTTTCTTTTTTAGAGTTTTAATCTCTTTGGTAAAGTATTCCTTTTGTTCATTAATTTTATTCCTGAGCTCATTAAACTGCCTTTCTGTGTTTTCTTGTATCTTACTGAGTTTCTTCATGACAGTTATTAATTCTCTATCACGTAGATTGCAATATTCTGTGACTTTAAGTGTGGTTTCTAGAGAATTGTCATTTTCTTTATTGTGATGTACTGTACTGTGGATTTTCATGTTGCTTGAAGAATGGTTCCTCTGTCAGCACATTCAAAGTTAAATGACACGTTAGGAGTTAGAGGCCTTTCTTTTGTTTTCTGGTAGGTGGTGCTATCACAGAAGCTTTTGGTTTCTCTTACCTGAGCTGCTTCTGGTTATATTTGAGAGTTGGCATTTTCCAGCCTCCACAATGTCTGTAAGAGGTGTGGCTCTTTGCCCTCCTTGTTGCTTCCTGCACCTCCAGGGTCATCGCTGCCTTGCTTCTACCAGAGCCCCTGTCATCACTGGGATGGTGGCCTCTACCCTTGCATCCTGGATCCCCTGAGACATGGGCTCTGCTGTGCGGGGAGAGGGACAGTGGTGGGGAAGCCAGGATCACACAGGCACCTATACCATGTCCAGTTTTGTAAGGTTCACAGACTCCAACACTGTGAATGGGGCAGGGGCCAGGGTCATGGGTGCCCAGGCGGCTTGAGGGGAAGGGTTCCAAGCCCCGCTGCTGCTATTGCTCATGTGCCTGTGGCTGTGGGTGCTTCTGCAGTCAGGAGGCCAGAGTCATGTGCACTCCTTCCCCTGCTGCTGCTGGGTTCTCTGAAGCTGTGGGCTCAGCTGCTGTGGTCAGAGGGCCTGGATTGCAGGCACCAATTCTGCTGTTCCCTTACTTCTACCTTCTCTCTGTTTCCTCAGTTCCGGTGCACCCACCTTTAGACGTACAGATGTGTGGAATTCTCCAGCATCCTGTGGTGTTGGGAAGAGGCACCTTTGTTGAGTTGTAGATGTTTCACTGGTTGTAGATTGAAAGGAGGAGACAAAAGTAGCTTTTCACTCTGCCATGTCTCTGACATCACCTGTCTTTTTATTTTTTCTTATTGTCTAATTTTTATAATAAGCATGTATTACTCTAGAATAGCATAAAACAAACATTTAAAAAAGATGAAGCAACCCTGGTAATTGGAAAAAAGAGCAACAGAGAAAATCTAGATACGGAAAAATAAATAAAATAATAAAGATAATGACAGAAATTAATGACAATGATAAATAAAAAGTGATAAAATTAATAGCAGAGAAAGGTGGTTCTCTGAAAAAATTAATTAAATCGACAGATTTCTGGCAAGGCTGATTCCTACAAAAATGATAAAATATGGATAAATAATAATGTAAAAGAAAAAACAAATATAAGCATTTAAAAATAATGATAAAATATTTAAGAACCTAGAGTAAATACATAAATCATTAGAAAAAATATAAAATATTAATACACTGTAAGAGGAAAGAAAAAATTAAATAGATCAATATCCATTAAATTAATAGAAATGGTAGTCAAAGAACTCCCTTCAAAATTAATGCCCAAGCTAAGAGTAAGATAATTTTACAGGTGAATTATATCAAGGTATAAAAGAATAGTTTGTTCTAATCTTATACACTTTTTTTCACAGACAACAGACAAGCTGCCAAACAAATTTTACTGGGCATCTCTAATCTTGACTCTAAAACCAGATGATGATAAAAGGAAAACCTAAGCCCCATTCAGACAGGAATGCAGATGCAAAGATCCTAAATAAAATATGAACTAAACAAGTTTAACAGTGTAAGATGGATACAATACATAATGATTAACTAGGATTCTCCCACCCCAGGGAATAAAATGATGATTTCAACATCAAAAATAACTGCAAATAAAAGCATTAATAGACTGAAGGAAAAAATCATATGTCATCCCTGTGCAAATAGTTTCAAAACCTATCTATGATAAAAACAAAATTCTCAGCAATGTGGGAAATCATAGAAACTTCCTAACTTGGTAAAATTTACATGGAAAATGCCTACCTCAAATATTAAATTTAATGGAGAAATGTTATATGTAACCCCATTAAGATCAGAGACAAGATACATATTCACTATCAGTGTTAATGTTTAAAATATCAGTTGAAGTATTGGCCAACTTTATAAGGAAAGAAAACAAATAAAAGGTATACATAAAGAAAACAAATAAAAGAAAACAAATAAGAATTGAAGGGGAGAAATAAAACTGTCAAAAATTTGAATCTGATATAATCTGATATAATCATCTACTTAGAAAAAAAAATCAACAGATACAAGATATACTTGATACAAGACCATAGTTTAAAAAAAAAAACCCAGACCTCAGCACTCATGGAATTTACTTTATAATGAAGAAAGACAATAATTATGTTATGCCCTGTGGTGGTAAATGGCATAAAAAATAAAGCAGAGTAAGGAGGTATAAAAAACAATGAGGTGGGTCCTACTTACAATAGAGTGGTCAGAGAAGATGATATCTGAAGAGAGACTTGAAGGAGGTATAGACTTAGGGCAGGGAAAGGGCATTTCAGGCAGAGTGAACAGCCAATACAAAGGTCCTAAGCTGGAAGCTTGCCTGATGTGTTCCAGAAACAGCAAGGCAGCAAGTAAGTCTGGTCTAGAATAACTGAAGATTAAGAGCAGTAGGAGATAAAGTTGGAGATTTGGAATGTACTTTTAAATTAGAGCTTATAGATTTAACGGTATATTTGATATAGCGTATAAGAAAAATGATCAAGGATAGTTCCAAATTTTGTGGTCCTAGTAAGGATGAATGCGGTGGTTTCACTTACCAAAATTGGGAACGGTGAGGGAAGTCTAGGTTTAGAAGCCAAAGAATTCTGTTTTAAACAAGTTAAAATTGAGACACTTATTAGAACTCCAAGAAAAGTCAACTAGTCAGGTAGATATAGTGATCTGGAGTTTAGGAAAAAGATTGCAGAGGTTACTGGTAAACTTGCTAAGAGCTGTTTTGGTAGAGTGGTGGAGTCAGAAGCCTGAGAAGACTGTGTTCATAAAGGAATGATAGGAAAAGGGATCAAGAAATATTAGAAAGAGTGGGGGGGGAGTCAAAGGAGGATTTTTGTTTTGTTTTGTTCATGTTTCATGAGTGTTAATACAACATACTTGTGTTATGCGGATACTGCCTAATAGAGAAGGGTTATTGGTGATGATTGATGAATGATTAATAATTCCTTTGCTTATTATATGACTATAGTCTACACCTTGATATGACAAAGTATATATATAACTATATATATACTTTTTATACTTTATATATATATATAAAATCTCAATTTGTCCACTTATCTCTCCAGCTTCCCTGTTCAACTCATTTTGATGATTTATCATCTTTTATCATCTTTCTTTGAGTTTTTCCTTGCTGGATTCTTGTTCTTATTTAATTTTTTAGTGAGGGGTACTTGTCAGGAACATTCTTTTATTGGAAAGTAGTGTTTGCCATACTCAGTTGGTTTATACTTGCATAGTTTTCATGAATATATGTTCACATAGCCCACACATAGGCAGCTCTGTCCAGACTTTCTATTATTTTTAATATGTTTTCTTTACCTCTTCTTCAAACATTTCATTGTACATATGTATTATCTGCCTAGCTCCTGAAGGCATTTGAGTTTGCTAATCCTGGCATAACCCAGCTAGTTCAAATGGATAGAGAGCTGCTTCAAGATAATTCGTTGACTAATCCATCAAAACAATATAAAATGCTACCTTCATCTAGATGAAACCCTCATATATACTTGGCTCTTTCTGCATTTGTTACTCTTTTCAGATGATTTCTCTGCATTTCCTAACCTAGCATCGAACCTTCAAGATGGTTTTATTACTAAATTATTTTTAAATATCTGCTAGTATAAGTCATCATTTATTGCTGCTCAATTTTATTGGTTAATTTCATATGAATATTTTTCTAGGGAACTTTGACATCATTTTGTCAAATTTTTAAAATACTGTTGGAATTTTAATTGGAATTACATAAAATCTGTAGTTAATTTGGAGGGATCTGACACTTTATTAATTACTATTCCTGGAGTTGTTTTCACTTTTTTTTTTTTTTTTGGATTAGAGTTACTAGAGATTTTATAGTCAGTCTTTAAAAAAAACAGTTCTTATATTCATGTAATCAGTCTACTGAATCTTTATATTATTATTTTTAATATCTTTATCCAGACTTCCCTAGTTTTATCATTTTGCTACTTTTTTTAGAGTTAAATGATTAATTTATTTCCATTTTTTATGTTTGATATTAAACTATATAAGGATATAAGATTTCCTCTGAGTACATTTTTTTTTTTTCAGTTCATCACCATATAGGAGACCTAGAAAACTAATGTGGAGGGTATGAGCACCTGTTTTGCTAGAAAAGGTGTATTTCCAAGGAAACAGTAATGTGAGAGGACTTAAAACAAGGAGCCAAGAAATCCAAGTCATGTTCAGTTTAAAATGATATCTGGCAAAGAAATGAAGAGGCAGTCTCTCCTAGTCATCTAGTAAGGTAACAGGAAAAAACTATAAAAATTAACAGCCCTGAAAACTAGAACTGACTCACCATTACCAGTATCTGTAAGGAATTTCCAACTGAGTTGGAAAGGGGGGTAGGGGGGGAAACCCAGTGGCTTTTCCATGTTTTACCTTGGGAACCAAGGGAAAATATCACACCTCAAAGAAGAAAGAAAGTAATTTCACATCTTCATCATGCTATGTACTCTGATTCTCAAACCTAGGATCCATACCTACTAGAAAACTAAATAGCTGACCTTGGTTTTTAAAACATATAATTTTGAAGTAAAATGGGATCATGGTCCTAAAGACTCAGGAAATACTTAAATTTGATAATGATCTATAAAAAGAACCAGAAGAATTATTTTTTAGATCAAATTAAATCTCAATTTGATCCTCCACCTTGTCAGACTGCTAGGAAATTTAATTTTCTTTCCTGGGAACATTTATCTTCTTAGAGCTGAACTAGAATACAGGATTCTTCTGTGATGCCTCCAAAATGAGTAAAAGGACTCAATCTCCATTCTACTGTGGTCATCATTCTGCCATCATTTTTATGCCCACAGTGACCCCTTTATGTTCAGATATTCATTCATTCCATGATGAGATAAAAACATGATGCCTAGGGTCCAGTCTCCTTAATCGCTCCAAACAACCATTTCCTCAGGGAATTTGCCATCTCTTTAGCGCTCTATAACTATGTTGCATGTGACTCCCAGCTCTAACAGGGCACTCTCCCTTCTCCCTTCCCAAATTTGGGGCAAGTTTTTTCTTTCTCAAATATGCTCTCCCTATCCCCCTCCCCCCTCCCTTCATTGTCCTTTTGAATGGGCTTATGCTTTTATGAAAGGTATTAACTTTGGGGGTGCTTCTGTCTTTAGTCCTATAAAAACATTTGAACTTAAGAACTATTAACAGAGGGATCCTAGATTCTTGCATAGAACAGAGGAAAGGGGAGAATAAGAAAAGAACACAAATTAATTTCCTATGAGCAACATATGCTATAAATTCAAACAATGGAATACTATAGAGCAACAATAATGAATGAACCACAACTATACACCTCTGTGGATACATCTCAAAGCCATAATGTTAACTAACACAACATTGTAAATCAACTATACTCCAATAAAAATTGTTTTAAAAAAGCCATAATGTTAAGCAAAAGAAGTCACACGCACAATATATGCCATATGATTACATCTATGTAAAGTGCAAAGACAGGCAAACTAATCTATGCTGTTAGAAGTCAGGGTAGTGTGCACAAGTGACTGAAAGGGAGTACAACAGGGGCTCCTAGGATATTGATCTAAAAAATAATTTTTCTGGTTCCTTTTATAGATCGTTATCAAATCTAAGTACTTCCTGAGTCTTTAGGACCATGATCCCATCTTATTTCAAAATTATATGTTTTAAAAACCAAGGGCAACTGTTTAGTTTTCTGGTAGGTATGGCTCCTAGGTCTGGGAATCAGAGTACACAGCATGATGAAGATGTGAAATAAATTCTTTTTTGAGATGTGATGTGTGTCTTTATCTGGTTGCTTTTTATATAATTATGTTCCACTTGTAAAACTTCTTTGAGCTGTATAATTATGTGCTGTACATTTTTCTGTATTTATATCATACTTTAAAAGTTTAAAAGCAAAATTAATGCATATTCATTAAAAATTAGAGAATTCAGAAAATACACAGGAGGAATTTTAATTTTAAAAAGCCATAATCCTGCCACTAAAGATAACTACTGAGATATTTTTACTTGATTCCTTCCAAGTATCCTTTTGGTGCACACACACACACGCCCATATGCATATGTGTGTGTGTGTATGTGTACTATATAGACATATAAATTAATTCAACAAATATGTTCTGAGTGCCAGCCAGGTAATGTTCTAGACCAGGTGTTGGCAAACTATGGCCCATATGCCAAATCCAACTACTTCCTATTTTTGTAAATAAAGTTTTATTGAAACACAGCCTTCTCAATTTCACACTAGTTAACTTACATATTTTTTATGACTGCTTTTGTGCTACAGTGGAAAAGTTAAGTAGTTGTGGCAGGGACTGTACAGCTCACAAAGCCTAAAATATTTAATATCATACTCTTTACAAAAAAAATATTACCAACTCCTGATTTAGATTCTGAGGACATAATAGTGAACAAAGCAAAGTCTTGGCTTCCTAGGACTTACAGTCTGATGAGGAATACAGACAATAAACAAGTAGGTTTATAATATAATGTCTGGTTGTGATATGTGCTATGAAGAAAGATAAACAAGAGTGTGGAGAGTGCTGAAGGCCACAATTTTAGATGTGATGGTCAAAGGAAGAGTGGAACAGATCCCTGAAGGAGGTGAAGGAGTGAGCCATGCAAAAGCAACTGAGGCAAAGGGGAAAGCACATGAATTGTCCCAAAGGTCTATGTGCACCTAGTGTGTTTAGGGTAGAGCAAGGAGGCATATGTGGCTAGAGTACAACAAGAAGAGTAGCAGGAGATGAGGATGGAGAGGCAGGTAGGAGCCAGGACATGAGTTTGGGTTTAATCCCAAGTATGGTATATAAGGTAATATTTGCGCACTTGTATTACACAGCAGTGAAATGCATGAGGTGTTGAAGTGTAACATACCTGATTCAAATCCTGGCTTTGCTACTTGCTATATGAATGACAATGGATGTGTTACATGAACTCCTTAGGCCTCATTGTCCTCAAATGAATAATGGATATCTACCTCATGTGATTGTTACAAAATGCTTAGTCCCAATGTTTGGCACAAAATAATTGTTTTTTTTTTAAATAATTGTTTTATAAATGGTAGCAATGAATATAACTTGTCTATATCTGTGAGATACAATGAAAACAGACACACAGTCTCAAAACTACAAATATATGAGGATGAATTTTTAAAATGAAGCACATCAGTTAAAAGGGAAAACATTACAGTCAGACTGTTAAGAGACCAACTTTGGCTCCACCTTTCATAAGCTGTTTGATCTTTTGTAAGTTACGTGACATTTCTAAGCTGCAGTTTCTTCACCTGTAACATACAGAAAATTATGGTACTTGCCTCAAAGGGTATGTTCTGAAGATTAAAGGAATGAACACATGGAAAGTTCTTAGGACATTACCTGGCATATAGGAAGTACTATGTGCACAGGACAGCCGCTAGCAAATATGGTGTCTTAGTGCAAACTAGGAAAAGGTCCTCCTTCTTCAAGACACTTTTCTTCCATCTGTTAGAAAATCATTCTAATACGCTGACTTTGCTAGAACAAGACACTTTACTGTTGTTGTTTTTTTTAATTATTTGAAATGAAGTGAAACATGGTATTTTAATTTCTATTTCTTTAACTATTCATGAAATCATTTTTCTTTACACCCTGGCTGCTTATCAGTAATTTGTTGTCACATCTGTTAATTATCTTTTCATGCTTTTTTGTCCATTTTTCTACTGTGGTTTCTCTTGTGTTCCCTACTAACTTGTAGCGACTCTATACATTAGGGTATTAACTCTTTGTCATGTTCCTGACAAATATTTTCCCCAGATTCCTTATAACTTAATGTGCTAATCTCTGCATAATAATTAAAGCATCAATCATTCCAAGCCGAGGTAAAAACAAGTACTTTGGCAGAGCTAAAGCAAAGAGTTTTGCAAAGGGACGTGGGGTTGGGGAGTGGTAGGAAGAGAGAGAGGAAATTATGCAAAACACTGTTAACATGTTGAGCCTTGTATGCTTAGTTAAAAGGTTTGGATTTTACTCTACAGAGAATGAGAGACCATGGAAGAATGTTAAACTGGGAAGTGACATGCTCAGATTGAGATCATCTTGGCAGCAAGTGTGAAAAACGGAGTGGTAGGGAGGCTAGAATATTCACAGCACAATCTGTCTCTCAGTGTAACAGCTGTTCACAGTAGCGAAAACAACCAATAAACAAGAGCATCCCCAGGCTGCAGCTTATGAACGGAGGAGGGCCAGAGGAGAACTCTGCTTTCTGTCAGCCACCATATTCGGCAGCACCAGTAGTACCTGTAGCATCAACTGCAGTAGCAAAGGCGGCATCTGTACCAGGAGAAGCAACCACAGCAACAAGCAGTCAGGCAAATGTAACATGGGGTCATCTCTGTACATTAGCCAGCGCTTACACAGGAAGGGTCAAAGCAAAGAGCAAATTCTTGTTAGGCTCTTAAAATAATGATAGCTAAGATTCTGATGTCAAATGACTTTGCTGAACTCTCCTAACACAACCTCTGGCATAGCTTTGGTCTCATCCTATGAATTCATATATGTACTGATCTCAACACTATTATTTTATAAATGGTCTGCACTGGAGTCTCATATTTCTCATTATTGTCTCATAATTCCCTTAGAAATGTATTTAAAATTTTTATTATTGTTAATAAAAAATGTTGTCTGCCATATCAGCAAAACAGTATGGTGTCAAGCCATCAGCCACTATCCCCACCCCGATGGTGAGCCCTGAGGGAACTCAGGATGGAGACAAATGGGCTGCCCACTGCCAAGCCCTCAGCCACTGCAGCCACCCCCAACGGTGTACCCTAAAGGGGCTCAGGATGGGAAAGAACAGGATACTGGCCCTAGATAGCTAAGGTGCATATCAAAGGAAAGATTTCAATGGGCCCAAGCGCTAAATTCATTAACTTGACATGTCTGGTTTTCTTTAATTAACAGTAATCTTTTGATGTTCTGACTACCTGGATTTTGTTGCAAAGACTCCTGTATATCCTGGCTCCTCCCTTACCTCTTCAGAACCGTCCCTCAAAGCTATCTGAGAGGCTGTTTCCTGGGCTTAAGTCCTCAGTTTTGTCCGCCGAATAAAACATAATTCTTAACTTCTAGGTTGTGCATGTTTTTCAGTTGACATTATTCATTTTCATAGTTTACTGTATTGTTGGTAAAGAATGTAGTCTATACTATTTCTATTTATAACTTATTGGTTTTCTTGTGGCTTAATAAATGATCAACTTTGTCAAGATTACATGGTTGTTTGAGAACAAAAGATGTTTTCCACTTGTCAGACGTGTCTGCTGTGTCTGACATCAATATAGTAAATCCAGTGATCCTTTTATTTTAAAATACTAAAATGTCCAACTTTTTACTTTTAATTTTCATGAGTCACTTTGTTTGGAGTATGCTTCTGTAGACAGCATGTAGCTGGATTTTATATCCTGACTTAGTCTGATAAATTATTATTTTAATTACTGAATGCATCTAATGTATATGTATTAACAAGTGTTTCCTATTTTTCAGAGCTTTCTTGCACACCCTTTTGTCGTAAATCTTTTGTTTTTATGGTATGTTTTGTCTTGCATTCCTCTCCACTCCAAAATTAATTTGGAAGGCAGACAGTAACCTTTCAGTTCAACTAGTTCTTATTTTAGCTTTTGAAATACATATTTAAACCTCCATTTCTCTAATTATAAATATTAATAATAAACCATTTCTAATGATTTCCCCTAGGTAAGTTGAGGAAATGAGCACATTCAATTTTCAGCCCTCCACCCCCTCGAGATCTGACACTTTCCAGTTTTTGTTACTATGATCTGGAAATTTTGTCCCAGTTACATGTTATTATTATATTATTTTTCCATTATCTATGTTCCCTTTCAAGAATTATATTTGCATTGTTTTATAACCATATTTACATAGTAATTTGGATTTAAACCTATATTTTTTATCATTTCTCAGTTAGCTGGTTTATTTCTTCAAATATTTTTTCCAAGAAGCACATATCCTGACTTTTTCCAGCTGTAGGTAACCTGATATTTTGCTTAGATGCTTATATGATTCTTCCTTCATCCTCAAATATGAGTATTTCCACCAAAAATATGGTAGATGTGGATTGTATTTCATTAACTATACCGCATCTAAAGTGAGCCCTTTTTGATCTCCA
The DNA here is from genome assembly GCF_028021215.1 of Eschrichtius robustus. Lineage (NCBI taxonomy): Eukaryota > Metazoa > Chordata > Mammalia > Artiodactyla > Eschrichtiidae > Eschrichtius > Eschrichtius robustus. Next base: position 125,885,307 of record NC_090845.1, read on the forward strand.
GATGCAGCTCTTCTGTTCAATAAAAATGTCTTCAATTATATCCTTACAACATAACTCAGATGTCCCCAAGTTTTATCCTCCTGCAGGTATGAATATGGTCACATTCATATTACTAGCTCCAAGTCCTATCACCAAATATAGATCTATGCTCCCTCCTTCTGAGTTGTGATCAATTTGCAGGAAGGTCTCATAGCAGCGTTCTTTGGACTCCAAAGTATTAATGTTTACTGAGGCCAGTTTACACACAGCCCCTTTTTTTCTTTTTCACAATGACAAGCTTAATGCTAGGGGCATTCACTGGTCACCAGAGCAGCTCTGAGATCAGATTCCAGCCCTGCTTCTCAATTCTGTATGAATTTAGGCGAAGTATTGAGTGCTCTAAGTCTCAGTGTCTTCAATTGTTAAAACTGGACTAATTATGATACTTAACCATAGGTTCATCTAAAGATATAATGAGTTAATATATACATTACACCTAACACTGTGCCTGGTAAATTATAGACAACTCCATAAACACTGGTCTTACTTAAAATTACTCCATGGTACTCTAACTAGAACTACCTCTTTCCTTTGTTCAGTCTTGTATAACCAGGCCAGGCTCGATCTTCCTCTATGGTAAATTCTCTCTTAGAAACCCGACTGTACTTCCCATAACCTGGCTTTTGTTCAGTAGTCTTCCCCACAGCCCACCACTTAGGGTCTAAGTCCTTCAGAAATGCCTGTATGTATTTAACCCATCCTGTTCATGTGTCAAAGACTACAAATGTATAACTCTAGACTGGACCTCTTCACAGAACTTCAGATATCGAGATCTAGCTGCGTATCTCCATTTGATATCTATAAGTGTGTATCTTGTTTAACATGACCAACATAAACTATTGGTTTCCACCTACCCACAAATCTGTGCCTACCCTCTACTTCTCCACCATGTTCCCCATATCAGTAAACAACACCAGCTAATGTTTTTGTTGGTTTTATGTTTTATAAGTATCTCCTTCCTAACTATAGCGTGTCTTTTAACTTCATTTCTGGTGCCTCTTTTTCACATAATTTTGTGGTTTTAAGTTGTATTTTTACTTCTCTGCATCCTGGGCAGTTTCTCAGCTCTTTTAGTTCATTAATTCTTCATCTCTATCTTGTCCATTGAGGTTTCTGATTTCATTGGTAATAAATTTTATTTTTAAGACGTGTGATTTGACTCTCTAACTTCTCATTCATAAAGGATTGTTTATTCAGGGGTAGTCTGCTTTTGCCCTGGGATTTAAAATTCCTCTATAAGTGGCTTTAGGCTTGATTATGTGAGGTCCCAGATGTCAATATTTCTAACCAATTCTGTTAATAATGTCTTAGCTTGTAGAACTAACACTAACAATGAGCACAATTTGGTTGCCACATGTAAAGGGCACAGTTCTGGAAGGGAGCACAAAAATTGATGTACCTGGAAAGAAAAAGAGGAAAGTGAATCTTCTCAATGGCTAGGGGAAAAGAAGACTTGCCACAAAGCAAGCCCATTATGTTAAGCACCATGGAATCTAAGAATATCAAAGCTGGAAGTATACTAGAGATTAATTAATTTTACAGAAAAATAATCTTCAGTTAGATAGATGAGGGGACATTTTTCAAATTAACATACATGAAACTTGCAAGATATGAGAGGGACATAAAATATTTTTTAAGATCCCAGGTCTTATTAGCCAAGTTTAATGCTATTTCCATCCATAATTCTTCTAGAAGAATTCTGTTCCCAAGCAAGGAGTTTCTACTTTCTCTGCAAGCATTCACTTTAAAAGATGCATCTACCACTCTGCTAAACCATATTGCCTGGCATGTATACACAGCAAGTTGACCTTCATGCTTGAGAAGATCTTAGAGAAAAAGGAATCAAGTAGAAGAATCACTTTAAGAAGAGATTAAGAAAAAGAAGTACAGATATCTGCTGTGATAGTCTAGAAAATGGTCCAAAAAGGTATTGGTTCCTTATGCCTGGACCTATAAATGTTATTTGATTTGAAAAAGGGTCTTTTCAGATGTGATTGAGTTAAATATCTTATCCTGTATTGTCTAGGTGAGTTCTAAATACAATCACATCAGTTCTTATGAGAGAGACAGAGAGACATTTACCCCAGAGAGAAGAGAAGGCAATGTGACCACGGAGGCAGACACTGGAGTGGTGGTTACAAGCCGAGGAGTGCTGGCAGCCACCAGAAGCTGGAAGAGAAAAGAAACATTTTCCTCTAGAGCCTCTGGAGAGAGCATGGCCCTGCTGACATCTTAATTTCTGACCACTGAAAACGATCTCATACTTCTGACCTCTAGAACTGGGAGAAAATACATTTGTTTCTTTAAGCCACCAATTTTGTGGTAATTTGTTAAAGAGTCCTAGGAAACTAATATTACCTGCACGTAACCTGTTAATGTAAAGCAAGAAGCAATAAACCCAGTGGCCTGTCTTAATTCTCACGACTCAGGATTTGCAAGTTAGCATTTCCTTCAATTCAATCCTAAGCACATTTTGTAATGTTTCTTGCTGAACTTTGCATACTTTCCCAAAGTTGCTGTATGAAGTGTTGCCCCATTCTAGACAACTGGATAATGTGTGATCACAACTCTACAGTTTTCACTTCTTTATGGAGGAAGTCAAAGCTACATCAGTCCAGGAAACTGCATGTAGGGCCTGGTCATTGTGGAAAATGGGCAAGACCTGAGTGACGTCAGCATCATGCTAGTGAAGACATTCCTCCCTTTTGTCTTCCTTTTTAACAACTAATCAGGCATTCACCCACAAACAAAAGTGCCTCTGTGAGAGTTGTGGGATCCAGCACCATGTGCCAAGGGATCAAGGAGGAATCTCAACCACCTGTGATCTGGCATACAGATCTTGGTATGGGCCGTGAAACCAGCAGGAGCCAGGGAACCTGCCCCAACCTCTCTCGGCTGTGGTTGGGAAAAACCTGGAGAGTGCTGTGTGTGTGTGTGTGTGTGTGTGCGTGCGTGCGTGCGTGCGTGCGTGCGTGTGTGTGTGTGAGCATGTATGAGTTTGGATGCATTGGAGAGAGTAAGAGAATCTTTGCCAGTACCATTCCTCCCCCAAGGTGACACAGCACAGGGCTGAACTAGCTGGCAGTGACCTCTCCTATGGGGAGAGGAGAGTGGTGAGTGAGTGCCCAGCTACCCCAGTTGTGCAGGATCCCGCTGGAGAATACATTTCTCGTGTAAGGAGTTTGGACATTTCACATGATCCTAGGGTTCAACTGATGGGTTTATACCTGGGGGAGAAATGATCAGCAAAGATCAAGTGCATTTGCTGGTTCATTTAAAGGATAGATTTTAAAAGGTAGTATTAAAAGGGCAGGGAGACCAGTTGGATTTATTTAGTTCTCTAATTCACTTCACTATAGTAAGAAACTGCTGGGAGTATGGAAAGGGACCCTACCATGTGCACCTTGGTATGGGCTGCTAATAATGTCCTATTGACAATGGTTGTGCCATGACTCTGATTGCCAGTTACAACTGCTATGGACTGAATGTCTGTGTCCCCACAAAATTCATACATTGAAGCCTAATCCCCATGGTATTTGGAGGTGGGACACTTGGGAGATAATTACGTCATAAGGGTAGAGCTTTCACGATGGGATTAATGCCCTTACACAAGAGGAGAAAACACAGAATTTCTCTTTGCTCTCTACCATGTAAGGATACAATAAAAGAGGTCCATCTGCAAGTCAGGAAGTGGGCCCTTACCAGACACCAGATCTGCCTGCACCCTGATCTTGGAGTTCCCAGCATCCAGAATTGTGAGAAATAAATGTTTGTTGTTTAAGCCACCCAGTCTATGGCAATTTTTTATAGCAGCCTGAATTGAGTAAGACAACAACCAATGACCATATGCTATAGTACAAATGAAGAAACAAGGCAGAAGGAAATGAAGTTGCTGAACATCAAATTTTGGAAAAAATACAGAAATAGTTCTTGGGAAATTGGGATTCATTGAATCTTCTGGTCAGGGTAATTCTGCCCCAGTATGTACCAATTTACACTTTGGAAGTCAAAAGTGCTTTTTGGAAAGGAACCCTAAAATCTAATTGATACAGAATTATAGCATGTTGGCTCCTGAAAGCACTACTGGAGATCATCTAGTTTGCCATGTCATTTTAAACATGGGGAAACTGAAGTTCATAACGGCAAACCAATTTGTCTAATACCACCTAGTTAGCTAGTTGCAGACCTGAAGATTGTAATTTAGGTCTCCTGACTCATAGTTCAGTACTTCGTTGACATACTGAAATATGGAAAGACTAGGAATATGAGAAGTGGTCTTATAAATGTTCTATTATTATGGTCATGTTAATTTGAATTCCATTTCCTCATTTTGTTCTGAATATGTACAGTTCTGTGGGCTCCCATCCCACGTGGTGGTAGAAGGAGAAGAATAAGGGGTCAGAGGAGAGTCAAATAACTGGATGCTCCATAACAACCTATTAGAAAGCTGAAAAGCCTTCTCTCCATGAAGTACAATTACAGTCTGCTGATTCAGCTACTTATTCAATTCAAATTATGGCAACTAGCTTATTAGAGAATATTTTATGTCACTGATAGGTTTTAGAGCAGTATTTGAGGAAAACAAGGTATTATTGATAATATGATTTTGTTTTCCCTAGGAGGTACACCAGGGGTAAAATGTCCAGATTTTACAAAGCAATGCCATTATTTTATAGCAATTAATGCCACAAACAAAAATAGACAAGTAGAAATTTTGCCATGAAATGATCAGTCCTTTGGACTACTCTTGCAATAAATTGATTATATAGTCCCAAGATGAAAAGTGGATGAATTGAATCTAGAGAAGGGCTGTACAGCAAAAATAATTGTTTTAGTCAACAACTGAACACATTTATTTGTCAAGAAAAAATACGCCATCTCTGACTCCTGACATCTATGTGACTGAATTCTGAATGGCCTTACCTATATTAACCACCCAGGGGTGGCAGCAGCCCTTAGGCTAAATTCTCCATGTCTCCCTATAGTGAGCTACTTCCTAAAGAAACTCTTTGTCCTTTTCCCCTCTAATTTTCATTTTCCTCTTTACCTTGCCCAGGGCTGGAGTAGGACATGACTGGAGGAAGGATTGATCATGAAGTAAGGAAAGTGATTACTACAGATGCCCCTTTCTAGTCTAAAATCAGAAGCAATTCTATCCCAGCCCCAACTCCTCACTACTCTCCCATCCCTCACCTCCGGACAGCACATACACTCAAGTCCAATCATGCTACTCATCTCGGAACCCAAATTCTTTTTCTAAAAATGTCCCCAAATAATTAGATCCAGTTTTATTAATAGTAGTAGTTATTATAAAAATAGCTACCGTTTATGAAGTATGTGGTACATGCTTGTTTCTATTAAGAACTTTTAAAATTAATAACCTGTAATGGAATATAATCTGCAAAAATACTGAATCACTATGCTGTACATCTGAAACTAACACAATATTGTAAATCCACTATACTTCAATAAAAAAAAGAAAACCTAAATATATTACTTGACTTAATCCTTACCATGATACTCTGAGGTAGATTTTATCATCCTTATTTGACATTATTAAGTCATGTGTTTTAGCTTCCTGTATCTGTTGTCACAAATCACCACAAAATTTGTGGCTTAAAACAACAGAACTTTATTCTCTGCCAATTCTGGAGGCCAAAAGTCTGAAATCATTTTCAGTGGTCAGAAATTAAGATGTCAGCAGGGCCATGCTCTCTCCAGAGGCTCTAGAGGAAAATGTTTCTTTTCTCTTCCAGCCTCTGGTGGCTGCCAGCATTCCTCGGCTTGTGCCCACATCACTAAAATCTCACCTCCATGGTCACCTCTCCTACTCCTCTTCTGTCATCAAATATCCCTCTGCCTCTCTATAAGAATACACGTGGTCATATTTAGGGCCTACCTGAATAATCCAGGATAATCATTTCATCTCAAGATCCTCTACTTAATGACATCTGCAAAATTAGTACTTATGGGAAAGGAAGAAGGTAGAAAAGTTCCTGGGGTCAACAGCACACAAAAAAAGAGACACATATGCTTGGAAGTACATGAGTCAAGAAATAGAAGGCTTCATCCTTCTTAAGCCTCCTAGAATCCTCCTTATACTTGCTCCTAGCCTCCACCCTGCTGCAGCCTATGCTCTAAGACCTGGAAACATGTCCAGCAGTTTATATCCAGAGGTATACTCACCTCTACAACTGTATTGCAAGAAGATTTTGGTTCGTTAGTGTTATAGGTTTGTGTTCCCCAAATTCTAAGCTGAAGTCCCCAATATCTCAGAATCTGACCTGATTTTGAAACAGGGTTGAAGATGTAATTAGTTGAGTAGGATAGCCCCAATCCAATAGATTGGTGTCCTTATAAAGAGAAGGTCATGTGAAGAGAAAGAGACACAAACAAAGGGAAGATGATGTGAATACATCATCTGTAAGCCAGTGAATGCCAAAGATAGCAAGCAAACTGCCAGAAGCTAGGAGAGAGGCATGGAAAAGAGTTTCCCTCACAGCCCTCAGAAGCACCTTGATCTCAGATTTCTAGCCCGCAGAACTGTGAAACGATAAATTTCTGTTGTTTAAGCCACTCAGCTTATGGTACTTTGTTATGGTAGCCCTAGCAAACTAACACAGTTAGTGTAGGTGCAACTTCTATAGAAAATAGACCCTCAAACATATAAACACAATAGAAATTTATTTCTCATTCATGTGACAGTCCAAGGTGGGTATTTCTGATCTGGATGTCTCTCTTCCATGTGGTATTTCAAGGACCCCGAGACTTTCCATCCTTTACTTTTCTCATCATTATGTCTCATCATCATCTGCATACAGCTAACAAAAGGGGAAAGAAAACCCACTTCTTAAAAATGTTGGCCCCAAAATGTCATATATCATTTTTGTACACATTCCAACGGTGAGAACTCAGTCACATGGTAACATTTAACTGCAAGGAGGGCTGGGAAAAGTAGTTTATCTGTGTGTACGAGATGAGGAAGAGACTGATTTTTGGTGAAAAGTTATTCTCTGCTACATGTTTCATCAAGAAATTGGCAGATTACAGTTCAAAGAAGGTTCTGGGGCTGGCCTCAGAAACTCATTCCCATAGTTAGCCTCTCTTTTTTTTTTTTTTTTTTTTTTTTAATGGAAGGGGATTTTCTTTTTTTATTTTATTTTATTTAATTAATTAATTTATTTATTTATGGCTGTGTTGGGTCTTCCTTTCTGTGCGAGGGCTTTCTCTAGTTGCGGCAAGCGAGGGCCACTCTTCATCGCGGTGCGCGGGCCTCTCATTATCGCGGCCTCTCTTGTCGCGGAGCACAGGCTCCAGACGCGCAGGCTCAGTAGTTGTGGCTCACGGGCCTAGTTGCTCCGTGGCATGTGGGATCTTCCCAGACCACGGCTCGAACCCGTGTCCCCTGCATCGGCAGGCAGATCCTCAACCACTGCGCCACCAGGGAAGCCCTAGCCTCTCTTTTATATTATTGGTATACAGAATCTGGGGAAACAAGCCTCAAAAGACCCCTCCAAAGAAATTTTTCTTTAAGAGTGTTGGCTTCCCACTTGATTCATTCTTTTAAGACTTTTTGAGCATCTACTATGGGTCAGGCAATGAAGACACAGCTGAGAACAAGATAAAGTTCTTGACTCCACGAACTTTACTTTCTAATGGTAGGAGAAAGATAATAAACCAATAAATACAGAATATGTCAGGTGGAGATAAGTACTGTGTGGAAGAAAAAAACCAAGCAAGTTAAGAGGATGGAAAATGACAGAAGTAGAATGTTATTTTATATATGTTGGTCATAGAAGTTGTCTCTGGCAAGGTGACGGATGTCTGAACAGAAACAGAGAGTGAGCCATATAGATGCCTTGGAGAATATTCCAGGCTAAAAGAAAACTACATACAAAAACATGGTATGTGAGTGTGCTTAGGATATTGAGGAATAGCAAGAAACTGGAGTGGAGTGAGCAAGAGGAAGAGACATAGGAAGTGAGGTCAGAGAAATATGTAAGGGACAGACCAAGTAGGGTCATAAAGGTCATGTTTAGAGTTTTGCAAATTAGTCTAGGTGTGAAATGGAAGCTACTGATGAGCTTTGAGCTGAAAAGTGGCATGCTCTGACATTTTAAAAGGATATTTCAAGGTACGGTGTGGAGAAGAAATAGAGGCACTGGGATGTTAGCAGGAAGACCAGTTAGAAGGCTATGGCAATAAGCCAGGTGAGAGATGATGATGGATTAGGCCAGGATGGTAGTGGGGGACCTGGTGAGAATTGGTTACATTTCAGATATGTTGTCAAAGTATAGTGTAATGGATACTAAAGTGTTTTACCTAGACCCCCTCTGCAGGCCAATGCACCCATTTCCCAGCTACTGAAAATACAAATTGCTGAAGGCTCATATTTGCATCCCCTAGAGACTCATGAAGCTACTTTTCCCAGGGTTGCACCCTTTCTCATGTGAGCTAGTCTGCAGAAAATGCCTGGGCGATGCAGGGATACAAGGCCCTTGACCCCCTTACATCTACTACATTTCACCTAGTCAATCTCCGACTGACGAATATCCACATTGCTTCAAACTCTTCTGTTATATATAAGTACAGCAGTGGACTGCCTTATATGTGTTCTTTGAAGAGCCTGTGTGGGAAATACTTTAGGATTATATCCCATAGTTGAATTGCTATATTAGAATAGACTTCCTTTAAATTATGTCAGATCGTTCTACAGAATGACTACAATAAACTACACATCAGCAATGCCTGAGGGTTCCTATGTTTACATACTTCTGTCAATAATTAGAATTATCCTGCTTTCTAATTTTTGCAAAGCTAATAGGTAGAAAGTGACAGATCCTTGTTGTTTTGTGTTCTCTGACTACTACAGAGCTTTTCAAAAATTCAAAATAGATTTTAATTAGGGTTGAAATTTATACATTGAGGATTGATTGGTCAACACTGTCTCATGCCACAGTCTTTAAAAGTAGTTGAAAACTGAGACAAGAGCATTGGCTTTGGCAATTATAAGATAATTATAATAAGCAATTTCAATAAAATAGAGAGGAATTAATCCAGGTTTCAAAATTGAATGGTAAAAAAACTCCTGAGGTACCAACATTTTCAAAAGTTACAGAATAAAGGTACAGAAGCCTCAGCTAAATGACAAAGTCACAGAATTTGTAATGATGAGAATTACACTGTCTAGTAAAAATAAAGGAGAATGCAAACCTTAGAAGGATCTAAATTTATAAATGGTTTGTTAATAATAAAAGGGGAAAATGGACACTTGATTTCATCTTATGAAAGGTAGAGAAAATGGAGAGAGTATCTGAGGAAAACTGGAGGTGCTAATTAGTGGAAATACTTTGCATTTGGATGTGTCAATTGAAGTCAAAGCCAAACAGCTGAGGACCCTTTGAAATGAAAGAAAATGTGCATTGCTTGTCAGGATAAATACTATGGGATTTGATTATATCGCGAGCCTGCCCCTCCTACCAGTCTCACTGTGGTTCCATCTTTATGTCTTTAGCTGTACAGTATCTTTTCTGGTCGGTTTCAGTCTTTTTCAGCGATGGTTGTTCTGCAGATTGATTTTGGTGTGCTCGTGAAAGGAGGTGAGTTTAGGGCCCTTCTACTCTGCCATCTTGGCCACTCTCCAGGATAAGTACTATGAATTGGATGCATTGCATTCATCTTTACCATGGATTTAAGCCTTTAAGAGAATGCTAAATTTATACTCCAAAATAATATTTCAATAAAAATCACAGCATTATTGTGTCAAGGGGACCAATATATTGTTGTAATGTGTCTAATATTTTTGTTACCAGATTCATCACTGTGACTCTCAAATGGGCACTCTGGCCTCTTCTGATCAAGGTCATGCGGAAAGCAGGAAAACATCATTAGTACAATCAAATAAGCTCTTGCCACTTCTACATTATTTTGATCTTCTGTATGATAATCCCTATGGAGCCCTGAGAGTCATACAGGAAATTTGCAGGAAAGTGTGTGGCACTGTCCACTTAAATAAACCTTCCCAATTTTAAGTACCCTTGGGGCTAGTTATATTTTTACTACATATTTTGTGATTCTTTTCTAGAAAACAGAAGAATGTTTGTAACCACTTTTGTAACTTTTATAACTAGTTAAGTCATATTCTTTGCTATTCTAAACCATACATTTCAGTGTAAATATCATGAGTGAAAATGAATGATATTCTGGAGAAAAAATGGGAAGTTCCATTGTATTCCTTTTCTAAAATCTACTTTTAAACAACATTTATTTTTACTAATGGAAGGAAACACTCATGGGCCAATTAAAGTTACAAAGAAATTTATATCCTAATTCCAAAATACACCTTGATTAATGAAAGGAGGCCTAAAATTATTCATGGGAGCATGACTATTTCAGGTAGCAGAATCAATTTCCTGGGATTTTTTTTTTTTTTTTTATGATTATCACAAGTCTGTGCTCAGGATCAAGAAGAAAAATCCAAATATGTTCTCCAAACCAATCATACAGGATGTCCCACTTCTAGTTAGCCTGCTTCCAGCTTCCCTATGCCAATAATCTCTGATCAAAACATACCTGAAGGCTTCTTTTTTTCCCCACTCTATAAAGCTTTCCCACTCCCGACTGGTTGTGGATCTCTGTCAAATGCAAGTGATGGTGGCTGACCCCTTTGCTATAGCAAACTCTGAATAAATACTCTCTTATTCTCATTTGGGTGGTCTCTGTTATTTCCACAAAGCAACAAGTCTTGATTTGGTCCCCCATATCAAGTGGGGCACTAATGCCTTTTACCCCAAGGGAAAAGAAGTCCTATACACCTCAGTCTGCTCTCAGGTCCAGATGCTTGGTTTCAGCTTCACTTAAAGATAGATATTTATCTTGTTTCTCAATATAGTTATATTGTTTTCATTTTTCTCTTTTATCTATTTTATCTATTCTATCTATGTATCTGGAATAGAGGACTCCAAAGCATGAGCATGTGATACCATCTTAACTAGAAGTTCTACCCTTTATTCCATAACTTTTTATTTTTGTATCTGACAGTAATGAGCAATAGGCAGAGTTCATAGCTGCCTCACTTATGAGATGACATACAGATGATAATCATTATATAAATGAAGGTACAAGGTGCTGACTTTTTAAAATAACTAGTACATTGGTGATAATAGCCATGAAATAATGGCTAATAGTTTGTGTTCAGTGGCCACTTTAATAAGATCGAAGATTTCTTTTTTGCTAATTGATTAATCAGAAAAACGGTAAGATACAGAGCTGTGAATAAATAGTCTATGCAAAATAGTTAATGTGTAGAAGTCAGTATAAAACTTACTTGCTATCAGTTTTAACCACAAAATATGGCTGACAGTTTCAACTCAAAGAGATTTGTATAAGGACCTCAAAGACCTCTTGACTATAGCAAAGAAGCAGGCAGAATACCCTAACATTAAAAGATACCCAGTGGGAATGATATTAGGATTTTATGTCAATTCCTTGTAAAAATTAATAAAAAGAAAATATCTCACAACATTCCAAACACAGCACTCTTGTAGAGTAATATTAGCTAAATATGCAAGAAATAAACATGTCTGTGTGTGAGTTCCTGTGCATGTGTATGCATAAGGCGGGTGGAGTGGGGGGAAGAAGGAACACCAACAGATGAAACTATTAAAATAGAGATTCAGTACACATGGATGATTTTTCTTGCAAACCCCTCTCTGAGCTCTCCCACCACAAAAGCGATCAGTTGTTTAATGTGACAATCACTTTTCCCGCCAGTTCACTGAAGCCTGAAAATTACAGTGAGAAATGAATTCCTATGTTCTAAAGGCTTTGTTCACTGTTAAAATGCAAGCCCCAGGAAATTTTATCACTGTAAAGGTAGTGAGAAGAACTTAGGCAAGTTACTTAACCTCTCTGAGCCTCACTTTCTTAAAATATAAAATAGAAATGATGCTATCTGCCTAACAAGGAAGTTGTAAGGACTGAATGAGATAATGTGTATACATATATATGTGTATACATATATAGAGACATATGTGTGCTATAGACTGAATATTTGTATCCCCCCCAAAATTCACATGTTGAAACCTAATACTCAATGTGATAGCATTTGGAGATGGTGTCTTGGAAAGGAAATCAGGTCATATAAGTCATTATTAGGTCATATAAGGCCCTTATAAAATAGACCCCAGAGAGCTCCCTTGTCCCTTCTGTCATGTAAGGACAGAGGAAAGGTGGCCATTTATGAACAAGGAAGCGGGCTGTCACCAGACATTGAATCTGATGGTGCCTTGATCTTGGATTTCCAGCCTCCAGAACTGTGAGAAATACACTTGTTGTTTATAAGCCACCCAGTCTGTGGTATTGTTATAGTACCCTGAACGGACCACGACAATGTGAATCAGTATTTGCATAGTGCATGTTCAGTAAATGGTGATTTGAAATGGTACAATTTTGCTCAACTGTTTATCCTTCCCAGGCATCTTCAAATATGTAAATACTCTTGGTGCTTTGCACACAACAAGCTTTTAACCTGCTCCTGCCTTCTCTACTCTGTTATTAACCCCTTGTTGTGTATGAGTCAAATCCTTTTCTTAAGAACCTATACTGATGAGGGACTGACTGTGAGAATACAGAATATCTTCAGGGCAGAAGAGCTACTAAGGGAAAGTCTGGGAAAGATAAAGGTTACATGTACTTGACAAGTTTACCTTGTAAGATATCCTCAGATTTTTCTTTTTTTTCCATATAACTGCTATCTAATTACATGGCTTGCTTTGTATCTTCTATAACAGAAATTGTGATATATCCAAGATAACTGTCATTCCACACTATAAAGGTGGTTAGTTAGCTTATGATGTACCTTAGGAATTCACACTCCAGAGGAGGTTATTAAGCACCTTCCAAATGGATATAAATATCTATACCCTAAGGCTATGTTAATCAACATAAGAGATGTTAGAGATAATTTTTTCATTGGTGAAATAAATGGTGTTCAAGATATGTAGGTGGTTAGGACATTGCTTAGGCCCCACTGCCCTTGCATGAACAAGATTTAAAAATCTGGCAAGCCCAGCGGCCTAATAGTTTTGATGCACTTTAGACCTTAAGGTCTTTAGACCTTAAGGTCTAAAGTTCCAAACATTGGTTCTGTGTCATTTTATTTCATGTAAGACTCTTCCCTGAGCTATCTACCAAGCTAGCTGATCCAGCCATCAAGTAATAGACAGAGGAACTAAGGGCAGAGGGTGGGACTCCCCCTGAACTACATGAACAGGTAAAAAAATTGTTTCTGCCTGCTTTTGTTGACAAGTGTATCTTTGGCAAAACTGGATCTGAGATTTGCTTTCATACCACCTGACAGAAAGATTGTGGGGAAGCAAACATAAAGCACCAACTACTTCTAACTTCCAAAGGCTAGTGGAAAATGCCAAAAGAACCTAACAATTGCTGAATGGATAAATTAACTTAGGTCAGTTTGTACTGCAACCAAGTGGGTAGTTTTTACCCAGGTATAGAGCAAAAGAAGGAAACAAATTGCTTCCCAAAGGAGATAAAATTTGGAAGGTATTAAGGCAGTACGAGCTTATTGCCACTTCTAAGTTGCCATGTTATGTAAAGGGGAAAAGGAAGCATCCTAGAGGATATTTTTAAATAAGTCTGCAGTACCACATTGTTAAAAAGTGGGAAGAAGAATGGAGACCAGAAAGCAGCCTAACATAGGGGGAAAATTATCACCATTCTGCTGAAGGTTTTGGCTTGGCTTAAGATTTTAAGAGGTAGGAAATAGGGGCTTATACCCTGCTCAAGGTACAACTCAAGGAAAGAATTTGACAAAGAGATAGAAAAAGGAGCTCTGGCTTGGTTAATATACACTAAATGGGTAGACACCATTATGTATCAAAAATAAAATCAGAAGTTTAGGAAGTCTCCCCAGGAAGGAAGGCTTGGAACATACTTAAAGGAGACTAGAGTCCCCTTCAAGGATGAAGAAGCCCTCTCCTGCTCCCCATGAAACAGACATTTACAGTCTGGTGAAAGAGCTGGCTCACAGCTAATACAATGGATTCAGTAGCAAATGACAGAATTTATTCTTGAAGCCAAAGATGAAGTTAGCCATGAATAGATGGGTTTGTCAAGATGCATCAAACCCCACTGAAACTACAGTAGAGTCAGAATACCATAACAATTTCTTTTAATGAAGGAAGTGGAACTCATAGCATCTCTCATTAAGAGGACTGCTCTAATTAACATATTAGGGAGCTTAGAAAGCAGGAAAGGGCAGTGGATGCCCTAAAATTAGTAGACGAATGCTTACGTGAGCACAGGTTTACTTTAGTCATTCAACTGTAGAAACGGGGCAACACATTAGCTAGAAGAAAGCAGGGATTATTTTCGAGAGAAAAATAGGTCTTGAAGGACAAAACTGGCAGGCAGTCAGATGAGGTAGTTAAGGAAGTAACAAGAAAACAACCTTAGATTCCAGAGGCAATCCCTGATGAGGCAATCATAGAAGGCAGTGAGGCTTAGAGATAGCATCCCTCCAGGCCAAATAAACCAAGCTGAGCTTGTCCCTAACTATCCCATGCTGAAAGGTAGCAGCCCCCTAAAATTACAGAATTAGCGAGGGATCCACAAAGCTAGTCTGGGAGTGAAGTAGGCCCTGATTATCCTGTGAAATACAAAAGCTCAGTAGAGGGAGTTAGTATTAACTATGGCTCCAAAATGATGACTACTCTGCAAAAGGCAGAAATGTTTAAAGATTTGGGTAATATGGACACACTGGTAATGAAAACTAAGATTAAACTGGAAACAGGTGGCCAAGCAGGGAAATTGAACTGGTAGCAGCCCAAACTTTAGAGTGAATAATTGGGTTGGATAGATTAAAAATACCTTTCACTATCTTAATCTGATAAACAAGTTCAATATTCTTATGATTATGGTCAGAAGGCTAAATGGCAACGTGTCAAACTACCTATTTGTGGCAACGTGTCAAACTGCCTATTTGAAAGCATATATTTAATGCAGCTGCTATGGAAATCAGTATGGCAGTTCCTCAAAAAAAAATTAAACATAGAATTATCATATGATCCAGCAATCTCACTTCTGGGTATTTATCCAAAAGAATTTAAAACAGGGTCTTCAAGAGATATTTGCACATCCATGTTCACAGAAGCATTATTCACGATAGCTAAATGGTGGAAGCAATCCAAGTGTCCATCGAAGGATGAATAGATAAACAAAATGTGGTCAATCCAAAAAATGGGATAGTATCCAAACTTAAAAAGGATGGACATTTTGACACATGCTACAACATGTATGAGCCATGAGGATATTACGCTAGGTGAAAAAGCCCGTCACAAAAGAAGAAATACCATGATTACACCTATGAGTTACCTAGAGTTGTCAAATTCACAGTAACGAAGTGTAGAATGGTAGTTGCCAGGGGTCAGGGGGTGGGGGAAATGGGGAGTTGTTTAATTGGTACAGAGTTTCAGTTTTGCAAGATGTAAACTTTCCGGAGGTCTGCTGCACAACAATATGAATATACTTGACACTGCTGAATTGTACACTTAAAAATGGTTAAGATGGTAAGTTTTTTTTGTTTTTTTTTTTTTTTTTTTTTTTTAATTTATTTATTTATTTATGGCTGTGTTGGGTTTTTCGTTTCTGTGCAAGGGCTCTCTCTAGTTGTGGCAAGCGGGGGCCACTCTTCATCGTGGTGCGCGGGCCTCTCACTATCGCAGCCTCTCTTGTTGCGGAGCACAGGCTCCAGACGCGCAGGCTCAGTAGTTGTGGCTCACGGGCCCAGCTGCTCCGCGGCATGTGGGATCTTCCCAGACCAGGGCTCGAACCCGTGTCCCCTGCATTAGCAGGCAGATTCTCAACCACTGCACCACCAGGGAAGCCCTAAGATGGTAAGTTTTATGTTATGTGCATTTTACAATTAAAATAAAACTCAAGGGATAATTATCAACTGAATATCTGTGTATTTACCATGCAAATTAAGAAATAAAAAGTTACTAGCAAAGAGAGACAGAGAAAGAAAAAGAAAAAAGTATATATCTAATCATCCACGAAAATTAATTATATGGGAAACAAGCTGAAACCTCCCCAAATATAGAATATTTGAAAGAGATAGGGGTGATTTGTAAAACTATATCTCCACTTAATTCTCAAGGATGTATGTTCAAAAAGCCTTACATTAATTTTTAATTGCTAAAGCAGTGGGTGTGCTGGCTACATTTCCAAATCACTAATGAATTCGTTAAAGCTCCTGAAAAATATTTAGCTGTAACTGACTTGCCTATTATGTTTTTCAACATACCAACTGAAAAGGAATGTGGATTAACCTGCCATCAGTTTTCAAGGAATGCAATATACTTTTGTCTTCCTCCAGTAGGGTTATGTCAGCTTTAGAAATCAAGTATTTTATTGGGGAAAGCGGGTAAAGGAAGGAGGCAACAACAGTCTACACTAATTTAAAATAGCTGTCCAGCAGAGTATACAATTAGTGACAACCCAGTAGTCCAAGCATTTACTTTAGACATGTCAATCACCAGGCATCAGGAACTCTGTATCTTAGTGTCTGGAAACGGTCCCTGCAGAGCCAAGAAAGGACCAGCTGTGTAGCAGTCAGGATCTAACTATATATAACAGAAATCTCTCTAGCTATTAAAAGCAAAAACGTATTTACTGCAGAAAATTAAGTGTTTACAAAATTGTGGGAGGCCCACAGAAGCAGGCCCTGGGCTGAGTCTTGGATTAATTCCCAGAACACCACCACAGAATGAACCTGTCAAGGAAACTGCTATCTCTGGGTCAGTCAGGAAGATGGAAAATCAAGAAGCAGCTATAGGAGGCTGCCGTCTAAATTGCTGGATCCAGGCGCACACCACCATTATCCATGGATTAGGAAGCTGCTGCTGCAATCGTGGCTTTCAGTTGTGCCTTAGTTGTGACTGAAGGGTTATGAAGGTCATTATGAGCCATTCCACATCTGCTGGGTCCGTATCAGCAAACTGGATGCATCATTGACTACAACCTCTTTTCCACTTAATTCCTAATTAAGATCTAATCTGAAAAATCTAAATCTCATCCAAAACAAGGGAGTTTAGGAAGTGTAATTTTGGCCCCTATAGATAGAAAGGACGTTAGGGTCAATGTTGAATGAACCCATCTGTGGTATCCTGAAGAAACCAGCAAGACTTCAGTGCAAGAAATTCCAAGGGGTAAAGGCAACTCATACCCATCTAGAAAATCAAATATTCCCCCACCTTCTTGGGTCTATCTGAAATTAAAGATTTAATGGAACAAGTCCTTAAAACCTGAAAACCATTTTATTACCACAGAAGGGGCTTCCAGTTACACCATGGGTCCAATCAAATCAGGGAGGAGGAGCTCAGACCATCCTTGCAATTACAATTGCAAGGGCAGCTTCAGAAAAGGGCCAAAGCAGGTCCCCATGGCACTACACATGGGGGTGCCAGTGAGCCACTTGCTCCTGAGCTGCTCCAAGGAGTGTCCACGTCGACAGGTAGTGATGGAAAGCTTCTGGCTAAGTGGAGACAGCCCTGGGGGAATTTTCTGGAGGAAGGTAGAGACTATGTTTTTGCTAGTGGATAGCAGCTCCACTCTCACCAGGAGCAGTGTTAAATGAAAACCTGCTGCCCTTCACCTTAAGATGGGAAAATGGGCAAAGGGCCAGCCAGACCAACTAGAAAACCATGCCAAAATTCAGGCAGTTCTTATGGCAGTGTAACATGCAGAGAAATCAAACAACCCAGAGGTCCACATGTTCATGGATTTATGTTTGATGACTACTGAAATGACTATAATATCAAGTCGGTTAAAAAAAAAAAAAAAAAAGACTGGGGGACTTCCCTGGTGGTCCAGTGGTTGAGAATCCATCTTCCAGTGCAGGGGATGCGGATTCCATCCCTGGTCGGGGAACTAGGATCCTGCATGCCATGGGGCAACTAAGCCCGCACGCCACAACTAGAGAGAAGCCCACACACCGCAACGAAGAGCCCGCGCACCGCAACATGTGCCGCAACTAAGACCCGACGCAGCCAAAAATAAATAAATAAATAAATAAATAAATATTAAAAAAATAAAAAGACTGGATAATAAATGAAAAACAACCTGGTGAAAGTAACTTTTGGAATGTACTGTCAACACCAATGTAATGTGTCATGTTTCAGCCTACTAACAAGGTGAAGGAGCAGTCTCAAAATATAGTAGACACTAGAGCCATACAGCCTTTAAAATTTAAAAGGGACCAGTTGAGACAATGGAATGTCTGGCATCAGATCCTCTCATAGCTGTGCTAAGAAAGTAGGCTAACAAGGTATCTGTACCTGTGGTCATTGCCCTTTTAAGTGAATGGATACATCAAAGAGAATTAGGATCACATATCCAGCAGGTAAAATGACTCAAAGATTTATGAATAACTCAAGAAAGAGCACCCAGAGGACTGGTTACTGGGCAACACTGTCAGATTGACTACAGGACTTCTAAAAAGGCACCAAATAAACAGCTTGGTTTTACTACTGTTTACCTGCATGTGGGGTTTGGAATTGCATTTGCTTCTTTGTGATGGCTAGCCAAACCAAAATAAACATTTTAGAGGAACTGCACCAAAAAATAGGGGGCCTGTGAAAATTTTTATTCAGACTAGGGAACATATTTCATAACAAAAGTATTGTGGAAACATGTAATAATATGGATAATCAATGGAGTTTTCACATCCCATTCTATTTGACTTCAGTTGAAATAGGGGAAAGGTGAAATGATCCCTTTAAAAAGATAATTATAAAAGCAACTGTATCCCAGTATTAACAGGCAATGGACAGAAGATATTAGTGCACCAAGTTTTTGGGAATCAAATGAGAGACCACGTCAAGATGGGGAGCACTACAGCTCCGGAGAGATATTCAGAGGCGACTTAATGCTGCCACAATAACAATCCCCAGGAAAAGGTCAAGGGAGATCCCTATCAGATATAGGTGAAGAATGGAAAAAATGAGCTTAATTGCTACAAAGTCAAATGACAGTCTCCAAATACTACAAAGTCCAATAAAGGTTCCCAATAATATTAAAGATATTTTGTCCTCAACCAACAGGACAAGATGTAAATTTTCCTCAGAATGATGTATTATTGAGAGTGGTCCTAAATGCTAAAATTAACCCATTCTTAGGGAAGTAGACTACATACGGTGTATCTCCCTTGGCAGTGGTCCTTAACTCTGACTGCAAGTTAGAAACACCTGGGATGCATTTTAAAAATACAAATCCCCAGCCTATCCCCCTAGAACAATTAAATCAGAACCGCTGGATGTGTAGGGCTTGAGCATCATTAGTTTAAAAATCTTCCCAGGTGATTCTAATATTCAGTGCTGGCTGAGACTCACCACTTTAGCACCAGACCAGCCAGAGCTATTCTCTGATATTGTAGGAACATCAGTCTGGTTGCTCGTGAACACCTCACCTAAGTTAACTGATGGTAAGAAGATATCATGTGTCACTAATAATTAGTTTTATACATTTTCAAAGCAGTATTGTTTGCCAAGTCCTCAAAACAGTAGCCTTGGGCATTAAGAATGAATTGTTGAAGGATACTTCCTTGTTCTCTAAATTATGCTGTTTTAGAAAAATCCTGATTGAGTTATATAAACTAGATAAGGTACTGGAAAATAATACTTGAATCTTGTCTCAGGGGTTCCCCAGACCACCCTCAGGATCAATGATTTGCAAGGACTCAAAGAACTGAAAACAGTTGTTATATTCATGGCTATGGCTATCTTCCTTGAAAAAAGGAATCTAGCTAGTGATTTATATAAATCATCAAGTATCGTTCAATAACCTTATTAATTGGGGATGAGTCTCAAATGTTTCAAGCCAGTGATTCCAAAACTATATATACATAATACAGATGTACATGTGGCCTTTACAACTTTCAAAAATATTTAATAAAAACATGTATCAAAAACTCAAAAAACGGGCTTCCCTGGTGGCGCAGTGGTTGGGAGTCTGCCTGCTAATGCAGGGGACACGGGTTCGCGCCCTGGTCTGGGAGGATCCCACATGCCGCGGAACAACTAGACCCGTGAGCCACCACTACTGAGCCTGCGCGTCTGGAGCCTGTGCTCTGCAACAAGAGAGGCCACGATAGTGAGAGGCCCGCGCACCGCGATGAAGAGTGGCCCCTGCTTGCCGCAACTAGAGAAAGCCCTAGCACAGAAACGAAGACCCAACATAGCAATCAAGCAATCAATCAATCAATAAATAAAAACTTAAAAAAAAAAACAACTCAAAAAACATATGTCAACATAAAAACTTCTACGTGAATGTTCATTGCAGCATTATTTCTAATAGCCAAAAAGTAGAGACAACCCAATGTGCATTAGCTGGTGAATGAATAAATGCAAAATGCATACAAAATGCAGTATGTCCATCAATGGAATATTATTTAGCAATAAAAAGGAATGAAGTGCTGATATGGGTTACATCATGGAACAACCCTGAAAACAATATGCTAAGTGAAAGAAGTCAATCACAAAAGGCCACATACTATGTTATTCCATTTATATAAAATGTCCAAAATAGGCAAATCCATAGAGATAGAAAATGGATTACTCTCTGTGGTGACCTAAATGCGAAGGAAATCCAAAAAGGGATATATGTATACATATAGCTGATTCACTCTGCTGTACAGCAGAAGCTAACACAACATTGTAAAGCAACTATACTCCAATAAAACTTAATTAAAAAAAAAAGAAAATAGCGTACTGGTTGCCACAGGCTGCTGGGGCGGAGGGGGTGTGTGTGGCAGGGAGTGACTGCAAATGAGCATAAGGAATCTTATTTGGGTGATGTGAATATTCTAAAACTGGATTATGGTGATGGTTGCACAATTCCATAAATGTACTAAAAGCCATTGAACTGTATACTTAAAATGGATGTATTTTATGGTATGTAAATTATATCTCAATAAAGCTATTGAAAAATAAAATAAATAATTAATATGTGCTCACACAATGCATCACTAATAAACATGAATCACTGGAAGGTTTCAGGGACCAGGGCACTAAATGTGTCAGGTGGTGATATTTTATAACTGATACTAGCAGATTAAGGGAAATAGGACCATCACCTTTACCTTGATTGGATGATATTTTACTTAGAAGTCTTCCCAGGAAAATATACTTATATGTACCAGACCATACAAAACTTGAGAGTAGGCATGGGC
This sequence comes from Eschrichtius robustus, assembly GCF_028021215.1. Lineage (NCBI taxonomy): Eukaryota > Metazoa > Chordata > Mammalia > Artiodactyla > Eschrichtiidae > Eschrichtius > Eschrichtius robustus. The sequence continues at coordinate 125,906,593 of NC_090845.1, forward strand.
CAGAAATTTTCATTCCCACTGTATTAAAAAGAAGATGATATGGAGGCTTGTCCCCAAATTAATTAAATAGTTTTGGTCTCATTCCAATTATACAGGTCCATCTTATCCCCATTTTAAGATTGATCATTGCAGAGAACTTATGATAATTTCACCCAGGCACAAATAATGGAAGAACTAATCAGTTCCTCTTGAAATTATGATAAAGATTATGCCTATGATGGAATAAAAAAACAGAGACTTACCTATTTATTCATAAGCTGGTGTGTCAAATTATTTCTGCTTTCAGTACAACACCAGTAGACCAGCTGGTAGCTACTAACACATAGTGACATTTTACTCTTGATTGAAAACCCCTTTAGAATAAGAGTTCCCCTTGACTTATATAACGCAATCTATAGTAAGGATATTTTAAGTTAGAGTGAACTACTACCATTTTGTAGCACCCAACATAGATGTGGAAACCAGTTTCAAATGTAGTGAGAAGTATCAAACCAAAGCCTACCCATTTATTCACCTGGCAAGAAAACTGACTAGGTGAGTTCATGGAGAACACCCTTTTTTGGAGGGGTAGACATGAAGGTGACTTCCTAGTTAGTCAGACTACTCATTAATAAACTTACATATATTGTTTCTGTAGTTTAGTTAAGATACCCTGTTATACATTACTAATTACTAGAGGAATGCAAATCAGAACCACAATGAGGTATCACCTCACATCAGTCAAAATGGCCATCATTTAAAGTCTACAAATAATAAATGCTGGAGAAGGTGTGGAGGAAAAGGAACCCTCCTACACTGTTGGTGGGAATGTAGATTGGTACAGCCACTATGGAGAACAGTATGGGGGTTCCTTAAAAAAGTAAAACTAGAGTCACCATATGACCCAGGAATCCCACTCCTGGGCATATATCTAGAGAAAACCATAATTCGAAAAGATACATGCACCCCAACGTTCAGTGCAGGACTATTTACAATATCCAGGACATGGAAACAACCCAAGTACCTATCAACAGATAACTGGTTTAAGAAGATGTAGTATATAAATACAATGGAATATTACCCAGCCATAAAAAAGAATGAAATATTGCCATTTGCAGCAACACAGATGGACCTAGAGATTATCATACTGAGTGAAGTAAGTCAGAAAGAGAAAGACAAATATTATATGATACCACTTATATGTGAAATCTAAAAAATATTACAAATGAATATATATACCAAACAGAAACAGACTCACATATATAGAAAACAAACTTATGGTTACCAAAGGGGAAAGGGAGGGGAGAGGGATAAGTCAAGAGTATGAGATTAACAGATACACATTACTATATATCAAATAGATAAGTAACAAGGATTTACTGCATAGCACAGGGAATTATATTCAATATCTTGTAATAATCTACAAGGGAAAAATAATCATATATATTATATATATATAACTGAATCACTTTGCTATACACCTGAAACTAATACAATATTGTAAATCAACTACACTCCAATTTAAAAAAAAAAAAGATACCCTGTTATACAACTTTACTACAGACAGGTATCCTTTCAAAGCATGACATTTACTTTTCTTTACCCAGCTCCAAGTAATACAATGACCAAGTCAATATGACACTGATAAGTATCTGTATCTTGTAGGTGATATTTATTATAACTTTAGATCAAAAGAACAGGACAGTGGTGTGTTGGAGACCCAGCACACATCTGAGTCTCCTGTGCAGTACTATATAGCTTACCTGCAACTCCCCCTTACAAATACTGTCCATGGACCTATTCTGACTTTGTTAAACAGATTTTGCCTGTCAGAATACGATCTATTTCAAGTTGGTATGTCACATTAGTCCTGTTTCTAGCACAATACAAAATTATAAACTGATGGGTATCTATACTGACAAACACAGATATGTCTGATTTTGGGCAGTTTTAGCCAGAGTACCTTAAAGTTTTCTAGTAATGATTTCATGGAAGGTGTAATAAATCCTAGGTATTAATCCTGAAATGAATATTAGTCATTCAAATAATTTCTTCTAAGGTCAACACAACTGTCTGGATAGACAGAAATAGCCCTAGGGTTAACTGGATGGACACAGCAAAGGAATATTAGGACTTGTCTATGACTAGCTTACCCAATAAATAATAAAACAAATATTCAAAATGTAATGTAAGGTGTTGAATGTTACAGAAAGATCCTGGCAGAAACAGAATCTTCCATGGGGCTATATTAGAGAAAATAAGGGCAGTAATTAAGGAATTTTCAGATATTCAGAGGGCTTGTACTAAAAACAAGAGACAAATAAAGGAAGAAATAAGACATAACTATTATTCCTAGAGAGCACTGATTTCCTGGTATAGTGGGAATATTTACTGGGTGTAGACTGTGAGAACACTGAAATCTACCCAAGCCTTATGATTACAGTGCCCCCCTTATTTACCTAGGACAAGGTCACACACAAATCCTCCAAGTTCCCATTTTTTGCCTCATAAGCAATTTGTTTAACTGTTCTGTCCCCACTGATCAACTGGAACAAAGCTTTGGTTAAGATTCTCCCATTCCTCCAGGTCCTTGAACTTTGGCCCACCCACAGTCTGAGTCAGCATACAACCTTAACAGCCCCTTCTGAGAATAGGCTGGCCTCAGCGTAAAGCATCCTCTGATCTACTGTCCAATCAAGCCACTCCCATTCATCCCACTTCCCTGCACCTGGTTCTTTCTGGACTTTACTCCTCCCTGTAGAAGAAAATCCCTTCTCTGCCTGACCATTTAGACTTCTGATGGTCGGAGCCTTCTTCCTACTGTAATAGTCCCCTTTTGCCCTCTTGCAATAATCCTTTCAAACAAAGTCTCTCCTTATCTAAGTCCAAATTTTTTTTTTGACAACTGTTAAAAAATCCCCCGCCTCTGGAGCAGGAGGAACTGGTACCAATTGCTCAGTTGGATTTCAGAACTTCTACGAACCAGTGAGTGCTTAGTACTTTCTGCCTTGCATCCCATCCCCTTTTGGAAGACAGTTTTCCTACTGCAATTATCATGATCCTGTCTTGCCACTGTATGCTGGATATGTGCTGGGAAGGTTACTTGTTATCTTAGTTCACAGGTCTCCAGATTGGAGAAGCTATAACAAAGGCTCTTCATCTGCACCTGGACGTTATTTAGATAAGAAGATTCCAGACTCAAATCTAAGCCCAGTGCCTTGATGGGATAACATGCATGCAGGAGGGACATGAATCACAAAGAGAAAGATGGCAAACTGGTAGACTCTTAAGTTGGTGGCCTCCTACCAACCAACCACACCTCCTGGTATTCACACCATTTTCCAGCCTCCTCCCACACTGACTCTGGGCTTAGTCATGAAACTTACTTTGGCTAATAGGAGATGTATTACTTTCCTAGGACTGCTGTAACAAAGCATCCAAACTGGTTGGCTTAAAAAAGAAATTTATTCTCTCACAGTTCTGAAGGTTAAAAGTCTGAAATCAAGGTGTCAATAGGGCCATGCTCCCTCTGAAGACTCCAGGGAAGAATTCATTCCTGCCTCTTCCTAGCTCCTTGTGGCTCCCTGTAGGCCTTGAATATGTTAAAACATGCTCTTGGGTTTCTTCCAGCTCTATAATTCTATGATTCAGTAAATGAGGGCTTATTAAACAAACAAACAAAATTAAATGGCAGTATCCTGTCAAGCTTGGATCGCTCCTGGAAATGAAATAAGACTAGTATAAGTCCTATGTAATAGTTAGCAGCAAGAGCAGAATATTTGTATAACATATTATTTCTTCAAATGGGATAATATTTTTCACTTATACTCACAGATATATGAAAAGTGAGAAAAAAGTAATTCTAAAACACAAATTAACAAATAAAAATAGTCTCCCTCTATTTTAGTTTCCCCCTTTTGTAAAGTGATTCCAAATCAAATCCTAATGTAACAAACAGTACTACAATATCACTCTATAACAAAACAAATGCCAACGTTCCCATTGACCTGACACTAATATCAAGCAAGTTTGACTACAAGATCCCAGTACACAACAGGAGAACTGACAATCTCTTGGAGTTATTTCCAACAAAATTTGACCAATGGATAGATATATTCCCCAGCATGCCACAAATCAAAGCAATAAGGATAATAATTAAATTTCAGTCACTACTAGGAGGACGTAAGATTAATGGTAAAACAACTCCTATTAAATCATGTAGCTATCTACCATCCAAGATTGCCTGTGAATTTCAGAGAATCATCTGTAGCCAAATTGAATTATAACACCCAATCCCTATGAATACCACCTGAAAGTTTCAGAAAGAATACACTGAATAAGAATAACTTCTTTCTATTCATTAGTGTTGAGGAGTCCTGCTCCAGGCCAAAATCCTAAATCTGATCTTTCAGGCCTGACCACAGGCAATTACAAAGCTTTGCCTCGCAGTTCTCATGGGGAAAAGCTGCCCTTCCTACACCAGTCAAGGTGCACAGTTAGTGCACTGCAACTTTCTGGAGGGAGCTACAGTCAAGGACTCAGGCCAACATGGTATAGCCATGCTCATACACATATCTGCATCCTAGCCCAGGTACCTCCATTCAGAGGCTTCATTTTCAGAAGCCTCAAATGAAGCCCTTCCCAGGTACCTCCAGTAAGCCATCGTTATTGGGGGGTCTTGAGTTAAGTACTTTCCCCCACTCTGACTTAGTACTCCTGCTCCTGCCCTACCCCTCCCCAGACCCCAGCAACCTACATCCATAGGAAGGGCTCCTCAGCAATGGGAAGGTCACCCCTGTTTGCCCTGACTGTCATCTAATCCCATCCAGTGTCACTCTGTGGGGAAAAATGAAACACTCGGGAGCTGGTACCTTTTTCTTTCCTCTCTTGCCTATTCTGTCTCAATAAATCAATAAAGGCTTGATTGTTATTTTCAGTTTGGCACGTTATCCTAATTGACCACTGACCACCTCAACACCGGGCAGGTTGACAAATTGGTGCAGTGAGCATGGTAGTCAATTGAGCACAATGTCTTTCTGAAAGACACAAACGCCTAAGAGTCCCAAAGGACCCTTGAGGCATGTTGGAGAATTGTTTGCAAGAGACTGAAGCACTTTACCAATGGGTCTTGGGGAGGACTAGTGTATTGTTCACAGAAACTTTTTGGTTTGGAGGGGGTCCTTCTCTTTGGCCCTTGATGGATAAGCTCACCCAGTGGGTGGGTCAAATTAGCAATCCAACAAAAAGGCTCTTATCAAGCTAGGGAAGCAGTTCCCTAGCCACTGCTCAAGTCCTCCAGAAATGGGACAAGACTGTCAGATGCCCTGGGAGCTGAGTTGTGCGCAATAACTATTGTTAACTAGAAGTAGGTCCCTGGTGCTGATAAATGCCCTGTGTCACAGTGCAAACAAAAACAAAACCTCCCTTAAGGATCACTTTGCCCAAGCAGCCCAAAGAGACCTTAGAGACTCGGTTAGTTTGCCTCCATGATAAAGGACACAATCTGACTAAAGTTACTGAGGGAGAGTGGTGCTACCTGTGGCATGTCGCTACAGAGCTTCTCCTTCAGATTGTCCTGACAGCAGCCACTGCCAAGATAGCAGAGCATAAGCATCAGAGGCAGTGGTGCTACCTCCATGTTGTCAGGCAGCCAGAGGAGCCCATGCTGCACTCACAATGTGTGCAAACATCACCACTATCTATTTCCAAAACTTTTTCACTCCAATTCACTCTTACTTACTTATCTTTTTATGTCTTTTCAGCTTTAGATATAATTGACATGTAACATTTTGTAAGTTTAAGATATACAATATGATGATTTGATATGCTTATTTATTATAAAATGATTATCACAAAAGGGTTGGTAAACACCTAAATCACTTCAAAATCACTAATTCTTTTTTGTGGTGAGAACATTAAAGATCTACTCTCTTAGTAATTTTGAAGGATACAGTATCGTTAACTATGGTCACTATGCTGTACATTTCAGCTCCAGAATTTATTCCTCTTATAATTGGAAGTTTCTGCCTTTGCCCACACTCATCCATTTCTCCCAACCCCAGCTCCTGGTGACCACCATTCTACTTTCTGTTTCTATGAGTTCAGCCTTTTTAGATTTCACATATAAGTGAGATGATACAGTATTTGTCTTTCTCTGTTTGACTTATTTCACTTAGCAAAATACCCTCAAGCTTTACCCATGTTATAACAAATGGCAGGATTTTCTTCTTTCTCATGGCTGAATAATATTCACATAAATATAGAGACAGATATAGATATATATACATGTATACCACATTTTCATACTCCATTGACAGACACTTGGGTTGTTTCCATGTCCTGGCTGCTGCGAATGCTACAGCAATAAACATGGAAGTGCAGGTATCTCTTAAAGACCCCGATTCCATTTCCTTCACAAATGTACCCAGAAGTGGGATTTCTGAATCATATGGTAGTCATATTTTTAACTTTTTGAGGAAACTCCACAGTGTTTTCCATACTGGCTGTACCAACTTAAATTCCCACCAACAGTGAACAAGGGTTCCCTTTTCTCCACATCCTCACCAACACTTACTATCTTTTTTTTTTTCAATAATAGCCATCTTAACAGGTGTGAGGTGACATCATGCTGTAGCTTTGAATTGAATTTCACTGATGGTTAGTAAGGGAAAGCATCTTTTGAGCTTTGAGCATCTTTTCATGTACCTTTTGCCTATTTGTATGTCATCTTTGGAATAATGTCTATTCAGGTCCTCTGCCCATTTTTTAATTGGATTATTCAGGTTTTTGCTATTGAGTTGTGTGAGTTCCTTACATATTTTGGCTATTAACCCATTATCAGACATACAGTTGTCTTTTCATTTTGTTGATAATTTCTTTTGCTGTACAGAAGCTTTTTAGTATGATGTAGCCCCATTTGTTGATTTTTTACTTTGTTGCTTGTGCTTTTTGTGTCATATCCAAAAAATCATTGCCAAGACCAAAGTTAAGGAGCTTTTTCTCTAAATATTCTTCTAGAAGTTTTATGGTTTCAGGTCTTACATTTAAGGTTTTTTTTATCCATTTTAAGTTAATGTTTGTGAAGGGTGTAAGACAGGGGTCCAATTTCATTCTTTTGCATGTTTTCACGAAACCATTTATTGAAGAAACTATCCTTTCCCTATTGAGTATTCTTGGCTCCCTTGTTAAATATTAGTTAACTGTCTCTGTGGGGGTTTATTTATGGGCTCTCAATTCTGTTCCATTGGTTTGTATGTCTGCTTTTATGCCAGGACCATACTGTTTTGATTACTATAGCTTTGTAGTATAGATTGAAATCAGGAAGTGTGATGCCTCCAGCTTTGTTCTTTCTCAAGTTTGCTTTGGCTATTTAGGGTCTTTGTGGTTCCAAACAAATGTTAAGTTGTGTTTTTCTACTTCTTTGAAAAAAGCCCTTGCAAATTTGATAGGAATTGCACTGACTCTATAGATGGCTTTGGGTAGTATGGACATTTTAATAATATTAACTCTTCCAATCCATGAACACAGGATATCTTTCCATTTATTTGCATCTCCTTCAATTACTTTCATCAAAGTCTTAATAGTTTTCAGTGTACAGATCATTCACCTCCTTGGCTAAATTTTTTCTTCATAAATATTTTTTATTTTTTTCTTCCAGTTTTATTGACATATAATTGACATACAGCACTGTTTAAGTTTAAGGTATACAGCATAATGATTCAACTTATATACATCATGGAATGATTATCACAGTAAGTTTAGCGATCACCCATCACCTCATAGAGATACAAAATAAAATAAATAGATAAAAATTTTTCCTTGTGATGAGAACACTTAGGATTTGCTCTCTTAACTTTTATATAATATATAGCAGTGTTAATTATATTAATCATGTTGTAAATTACATCCCTAGTACTTATTTATTTTATAATTGGAAATATTTACCTTTTGACTTCCTTCATCCAACTTCCCCTCCCACCACCATCCACCTCTGGTAACCACAAATCTGATCTCTTTTTCTATGAGTTTGTTTGTTTGTTTTTGAAGTATAATTGACCTACAACACTATGTTAGTTCCTGGTACACAACATAGTGATTCAATATTTCTATACATTTCAAAATGATCACAAGTCTAGTTATCATCTGTCACCTTACAAAGATAATACATAATTATGGACTATATTTCCCACACTGTATGATCATTACCTTGAACTCTTTATTGAGTAGATTGCTTATCTCCACTTTACTTAGCTGTTCTTCTGGGGTTTACCTTGTTCCTTTGCTTCGAACATATTCCTCTGTTGCCTCATTTTGCCTAATTTGCTGTTTTTATTTCTATGTATTTGGTAGGTTTGTTATGTTTCCCACTCTTGGAGAAGTGGCTTTATGTAGGAGACATCCTGTGTGGCCCAGCAGCACACTTCCCTCTAGTCACCAGAACCATATGCTCTAGCGGTGCCCTCTATGTGGGCTGTGTGGGTCCTTCTGTTGTGGCAGGCTGACTACTGTGTGCATGCTGGTAGGCAGACCTGGCTCTAGGTCTGGTTGGTTGCCATGCCCTGCCTTGTGCAGAGGCTTCTAGTTGCTGGTGGGTGGTGCTGGTTTCTAGCATGGCTGGCTGCATGGTCAGGGGAGTCCTAGTGCTGGTACTGGCTCACAGGTGGGCTGGGCCAGGTCAGGAGGTGGCTGGCTGTGGGGTTGGGGGTCCTGGAGCTAGTGTAAGCCTGCTGGTGGGCAGGGCCATGCCCTTGGGGGGTACCAGGGCTGCTGTCAGCCTGCTGGTAGGTGGGGCCAGTTTCTGGCATGGCTGGCTGTGGGGTCTGGGGTGCGTGAGCTGATGTCAGCATACTGGTGAGTGGGGCTGGATCCCAGGGTGGCTAGCTGAAGGGCCCAAAGTGTCCCAGGGGTGGTGCCAGCCTGCTGGTGGGTGAGCTGGGTCTTGACACAGCTGGCTATGGGGACACTGTGGTCCTAGGGCTGGTATCTGCCTGCTGGTGGGCAGGGCAGGGCCGGGGCCCAGGGGGACCGAGGCTGGTGTCCACCAACTAGTGGATGAAGCCAGGTCCTGGAGCTAGTGCCAACCCACTGTTGAGTGGAGCTGGGTCCTGAGGTCTCTGGCTATGGGGCCCAGGGATCCCGGAGCTTGTGTTCGCCCACTGCTGGGTGTGGCTGTGTCCCTGCCAAGCTGACTGCTTGGCCTAGGGCATCCCAGGATTGGTACCAACTGGTTGGTGGGTGGGGGCAGGTCCTGGCACTAATAACCTAGAAGGATTCCAAAATGGCGCTTACTAACACCAGTGTCTTCATGGTGGGATGAGCTCCCAAATATGGCTGCCTCCAGCATCTATGTCCCCAGGGTGAGCTCCAGTTGCCTCCTGCCTCTCCTGGAGACTCTCCAAGATCAGCAGGTAGGTATGACCCAGGCTCCTATTAAATGACTGCTTCTGCCCTGGGTCCCGAAGCATGTAGGATTTTGTGTGACTAGTGGAGTGTCTATTTCCCACAGCCCTCTGGCTCTCCCAAAAGTATGCCCTGCTGGTCTTCAAAGCCAAATGTTCTGGGGGCTCGTCTCCCTGGTGCAAGACCCCCAGGCTGGGGAGCCCAATGTGGAGTTCAGAGCCCTCGCTCCTTAGGGAGAGCCTCTGCAGCTGTAATTATTCTCCGCTTCGTGGGTTGACTACCTGGGAGTATGGGTCTTGACAATACTGTATCCCTGCCCCCTCATACCCGTCTTGTTGTAGTTCCTTCTCTATATCTTTAGTTGTAGAAGATGTTTTCTGCTAGTCTGCCGGTCTTTCTCATCAGTAGTTGCTCTGTAAATAGCTGTAATTTTCTTGTGCCCATGGGAGGAGGTGAGTTCAGGGTCTTCCTACTCCACCGTCTTGGCCATGCCCCCTCCTTGATTAAATTTGTTCCTAAGTATTTTATTGCTTTTGATGCTTTTGTAAATAAATGGGACTTTTCGTTTGTATGTTTTCAGATATTTCATTGTTACTGTATAGAAACACAACTGATTTCTGTATATCAATTTTGTATCCTGCAACTTTACTGAATTTGTTTATTAGTTCTAACAGTTTTGGGGGTGGAGTCTTTAGGATTTTTATATATAAGATCATATTATCTACAAACAGGGACCATTTTATTTCTTCCTTTCTGATTTAGGTACATTTTACTCCTTTTTCTTGTCTAAGTGTTCTGGCTAGGACTTCCAATACTATGTTGAATAGTAGTGGTGAGAGTGAGAACCCTTGTCTTGTTCCTGACCTTAGAGTAAAAGCCTTTAACCTTTCACCACTAAGTATGATGTTACCTGTGGGCTTGTCACATGTGGCCTTTATTATTTTGAGGTTCCTTCTTTACCCACTTTGCTGAGAGTTTTTTATTATGGAATGCCATCTAATTTTATCAAATTCTTTTTCTGCAACTATTGAAATGATCATGTGATTTTTATCTGTCATTATATTAATGTGATGCATCACATTTATTGATTTGCATATATTGAACCATCACTACATCCCAGGGATAAATCCCACTTGATCATGTTATACGATCCTTTTAATGTATTGTTGAATTCAGTTTGCTCGTATTTTGTTGAGAGTTTTTGCATCCATATTCACCAGGGATATTTGCCTCCAGTTTTCTTTTCTTGTAGTATTCTCATCTGGCTTTGGCATCAGGACAATGTTGGCCTTATAAAATGAGTCTGGAAATGTTCCCCCCTCTTCAATTTTTTTGGAAGTGTTTCAGAAGTATTTGCATTAATTCTTTTTTTTCTAAAATATCTGTATTGGAGTATAATTGCTTTACAATGCTGTGTTAGTTTCTGCTGTATAACAAAGTGAATCAGCTATATATATACATATATCCCAATATCCCCTCCCTATTGCAGCTCCCACCCACCTTCCCTATCCCACCCCTCTAGGTGGTCACAAAGCACTGAGCTGATCTCCCTGTGTTACGAAGCTGCTTCCCACTAGCTATCTATTTTACATTTGGTAGTGTATATATGTCAAGGCTACTCTCTCACTTCATCCCAGCTTACCCTTCCCCACCCCACCGTGTCCTCAAGTCCATTCTCTATGTCTGTGTCTTTATTCCTGTCCTGCCCCTAGGTTCATCAGAACCATTTTTTTTTAGATTCCATATATATGTGTTAGCATATGGTAATTGTTTTTCTCTTTCTGACTTACTTCACTCTGTATGACAGACTCTAGGTCCATCCACCTCACTACAAATAACTCAATTTCATTTCTTTTTATGGCTGAGTAATATTCCATTGTATATATGTGTCATGCATTAATTCTTGTTTAAATGTTTGGTAGAATTCTTTAGTGGTACCATTTGGTTCTGGACTTTTGTCATGAGGTTTTTGGTAACAGAGTCAATCTCTTCAGTTGTTATTAGTCTGCTCAGATTTTCCATATCACCATGATTCAGCCTTGGTAGGTTGAATCTCTCTAGGAATTTATCCATTTATTCTAGGTCATCCAATTTTTGCCCTATGATTCTTAATATTAGTCTCTTATAATCCTTTATGTTCTTGTGGTTATCAGTTGTAACATCTCTTCCATTTCTGATTTTAGTTATTTGAATCTTCTCTCTTTTCTTCTTAGTCTGTCTAAAGGTTTGTAAATTTTGTTTACCATTTCAAAAATCAACACTTAGTTCTGTTGATCTTTGCTAATGTTTCTCTGGTTTGTACTTCATTAATTTCTGCTTTGATCTTTGATATTTCCTTCTTTCTGCTAACTTTGGACTTAGTTTGTTCCTGTTTGTCTAGTTCCTGGAGGTGTAAAGTTAGGCTGTTTTTTGAGATCTTTGTATATTCTTAAAATATACATTTATTACTAAAAATTCCCTCTAAAAACTGCTTTTGCAGGGTTTTGGTGTGTTGTGCTTTTATTTTCATTTGTTTTGAATACCAATGGCATTTTTCACAGAACTGGAACAAATAATCCTAAAACTTGTATGGAACCACAAAAGACCCCAAGTAGTTAAAAAAGAAGAACAAAACTGGAGGTATCATGTGCCCTGATTTCAAACTATACTACAAAGCGATAGTAATCAAAACTATGTGGTTCTGGCACAAAAACAGACACATGAATGAATGGGACAGAATAGAGAGCCCAGAAATAAATCCACGCCTATATGGTCAATCAATTTACAACAAAGGAGTCAAGAATATACAGTGGAGAAAAAAAGACAGTCTCTTCAGTAAATGGTGCTGGGGAAACTGGACAGTTACATGCAAAAGAATGTAACTGGATCACTTTTTTACACCATATACAAAAATTAACTAAAAATGGATTAAAGACTTAAATGTAAAACCTGAAACCATAAAACTCCCAGAAGAAAACATAGGTAGTACACTATTTGACAGTGGTTTTAGCAATATATTTTTTACATCTGTCTCCTCTGGCAAGGACAACAAAAGCAAAAATAAACAAATGGGACTACATCAAACTAAAAGGCTTCTGCAGAGTGAAGGAAACCATCAACAAAACAAAAAGGCAACCTACTGAATGGAAGAAGATATTACCAAATGATATATCTGATAAGGTGTTAATATCCAAAATATATAAAGAACTCACACAGCTCAATACCAAAAAAACCAAACAATCTGATTAAAAAATGGGCAGAGGACCTGAATAGACATTTTTCCAAGAAGACATACAGATAGCCAACAGACCCATGAAAAGCTGCTCAACATCACTAATCATCATGGAAATGCAAAACAAACCCACAATGAGATGTTACCTCACACTTGCCAGAACAGCTATCATCAAAAATACAACAAATAACAACTGTTGGCCAGGATGTGCATAAAAGAGAAACCTCATGTGCTATTGGTAGGAATGTAAATTGGTGCAGTCACTAAGGAAAATTGTATGGAGGTTCCTCAAAAAACTGAAAATAGAGTTACCATATGATCCAGCAATTCCACTTCTGGGTATTTATCTGAAGAAAACAAAAACACTAATTAAAATGATATATGTAACCCCTATATTCACTGAAGCATTACTTACAATAGCCAAGATATGGAAACAACTTAAGTGTTTGTGTGTGTGTGCGTGTGTGTGTGTATGTATATGTATATATATATATATATATATATATATATATATATATATATAATATTTCATTAAATGAAACATTACCCAGCCATAAAAAATTAACGAAATCTTGCTATTTGTGACAACATGGTTAGACCTAGAGGGTATTATGTTAGGTGAAATATGTCAGAAAGAAAAAGATAAATACCATATGATTTCACTTATATGAAAACAAAACAAATGAACAAACAAAACAGAAACAGACTCATAGACACAGAGAACAAACTAACTAGTGGTCACCCGAGCGGAGCAGGTGGAGGGTTCAGTGAAATAGGTGAAGGGGATCCAGAGGTACAAATTTCCAGTTATAAAATAAATAAGTCACAGGGATGTAATGTACAGCACTGGGAATATAGTCAATAATATTACAATAACTCTTTATGGTGATAGATGGTTACTAGACATGGTGATCAATTCATAATGTATAGAAATGTTGAATCACTAAGTTGTACACCTGAAATGAATATAATATTGCAGGTCAACTATATTTCAATTTAAAAAAAGCAAAAGAGGAGAAAAAAGAAAATCAGTCAAAAACTCAAGAGTGCAAACAGCAAGAAGATGAACCAACTTCTATCTACAGGTACCACTTACAAAACATCTGGAAACATTACTCAGGTTTAACCTTAGATGAATGCTTGGTATCTCTTTATTTACCAGTTTTGTTAGTGGGTTCTGTGAACTAAGAGACTATTCAAAGACACCATATTAACTGGCAAAATGCCCCTCCCTCTGAGATCCATACTTTAGCATAATACCATGAAAATGCACAGACTGATAAAGCTAACTCTACACAACAAAAACCAATAGCTCTCCAACTGAAACAACTTGAGAGAAATCACCCTAAGACCTTCAAGCCACCCTAGATTTCCCTAAAAATTCCTGTAGACCAGGACACCTATAGATGTTGCAAGGAAAAGGCACACTGAACTAAAGTTTGTGCAAGAAGAAAAATAATCCAACTAACTGAAGATTGTAATGACTTCCCTCCAGGGATCTGCTCTTACCTGTTCCCAGATAACCTTAAACACACTGGGTGAAATAATATTCCCAGCCAATGGGCACCCTACCACCCTCAACGTTTCACATTTTCCTGCTATAATTCCTCAGAGTATTCAAATAATCTTAGTGGTGAAGCTAGATAATTTACCATATGCTTTTCCCCTTTCTAAACCCCTTTTTCTATCCCCTTTCTAAGCCCCTTTCAACTATGTTGGATCCAATGATGACCAACATAGTTTTTTGTTAAATTCCACAACCCCCATTAATCTATTAGGCAGCGGTTTTCTTGGAATGTTGTGTTAATGATTTATGTTTGCCAGAAGACTAACCCTTGAAGTCCAAACCTCCTCCCCTGCTCACCTTTGCCCTCTAACTGCTGTGATAGATCATTCCAGTTTCCTACACACACACACACACACACACACACACACACACTCTCTCTCTCTCTCTTCCCCAAGCGCTCGGCAGTCCTCACATTCAAAACATGATCACTCAACTTTGCTGTACAGCAGAAATTAACACATTGTAAACCAACTACACTTTAACAAAAAAAAATCATTTAAAAAAGAATGTCCATCAAGAACAGAATGGATAAACAAAATGTAGTATAATTACACAAAGGAATACTATGCAATCATGAGGTGCAGTGAAGTACAACTACACACAGCATTGTGAATAACTCTCACAGTGTTAAGATATACCTGCTTCCACTTATGTAAACTTCAAAGACAGGTAAAAGTTAGAAATCAGCATAGTGATTAGAAGTCAGTGACAGGAAGAGGGCATGAAGGGGCTTCTGGGTGCAGATAATGTTCTTTTACTTGGTTTGGGTGTTAGTTACAGGTTGTGTTGGATTTATGACAATTCACTGAGCTGGAAATTTATGATTTGTGGATTTTTCTCAGTGTGTGTTCTACTTCAATAAAGAAGTTTACTTAAAAGAAGAAAAAAGAAAAAAAAAACATGATTGCTCACATTCCTGAGTTTCTTTGAGCTACAGAATAACAGATATAGGACTTATTGGAAAGCCAAGTCCTTAAAAGTGGAAATAGACCCCACTAAGCCCCTCCCTAAGCTACTTACGTATCCTTTAATATCTCTAGCAATTGAAAGTCTTAGGCCTATTATTTAAGGGCTCCTTGAAAAAGAACCTACCCTCCCATTCTCCCTGTGCAAAAGCCTTAGGGGAGAGTATCAATTAATCCAAGATCTCTAGGCCATAACTAAAATTGTTAAACCTAGGTTCCCTTTAGTCCCAAATCCTAATACCATCCTCACTTCTATACTTCCTGACACTACTTACTTCACTGTTGTTGACTTGCATTCTGTCTTCTTCTGTATACCCCTCCACCCTGATTCCCAACACCTATTTGCTTTCACCTGGGAAAATCAATAATACACTTGGATTGATTATACCTCAGAGACTTACAGGAGACCCTACCTATTTTTTCCAGTCATTAAATGCAAATTTAAAGGATTTGGTTCTCCCTTGTAATTCAATCCTCATTCAATGTGTAGATGACCTCGTTCTTTGCTCCAGTACATTCTGTAACTTACTGATAGATAACAAATGCATATGATTCAACAGGGACATAAGATTTCCAGAGACAAAATACAACTATTTTGTCTTCAGGTTCATTATCTAAGACTTGACATCTCCCCTGAGGGAAAAACTTTGTCCCCAGAGCACATCAAAACTTTCCTCAGTTACCCTATACCTGAAGTGAAGACACAATTCCAGGGTTTTCTAGAATTGGTGGCTATTGTAGGAT
The DNA here is from genome assembly GCF_028021215.1 of Eschrichtius robustus. NCBI lineage: Eukaryota > Metazoa > Chordata > Mammalia > Artiodactyla > Eschrichtiidae > Eschrichtius > Eschrichtius robustus. Next base: position 125,922,458 of record NC_090845.1, read on the forward strand.
GTGGATTCCTAAATTTCTCTGCTATAGCATCCCCTTTATATAGTGTGACTAAGGAAAGAGTGTCTGAACCCCCACCACAGGACCTACCCTCTTCCACAGCATCTGAATCCTTAAAAATCTCCCATTCTTCTGCTCCACTTTGGGGCTCCCAAATTATTCTTGCCATTCTTCCTATTCAAGAGTGTCTGTAAACAACCTAACCTTGCACCTGAAGCAATTAGAGAAAGAAGAACAAAAAAACCCCAAAGCCAGCAGAAGGAAAGAAATTATAAAGATCAGGTCAGAAATAAATGAAAAAGAAATGAAGGAAACAATAGCAAAAATCAATGAAACTAAAAGCTGGTTCTTTGAGAAGATAAACAAAATTGATAAACCATTAGCCAGACCCATCAAGAGAAAAAGGGAGAAGACTCAGATCAATAGAATTAGAAATGAAAAAGGAGAAGTAACCACTGACACTGCAGAAATACAAAAGATCATGAGAGATTACTACAAGCAACTCTATGCCAATAAAATGGACAACCTGGAAGAAATGGACAGATTCTTAGAAATGCACAAACTGCCGAGACTGAACCAGGAAGAAATAGAAAATATGAACAGACCAATCACAAGCACTGAAATTGAAACTGTGATTAAAAACCTTCCAACAAACAAAAGCCCAGGACCAGATGGCTTCACAGGTGAATTCTATCCAACATTTAGAGACGAGCTAACACCTATCCTTCTCAAACTCTTCCAAAATATTGCAGAGGGAGGAACACTCCCAAACTCATTCTACGAGGCCACCATCACCCTGATACCAAAACCAGACAAAGATGTCACAAAGAAAGAAAACTACAGGCCAATATCACTGATGAACACAGATGCAAAAATCCTCAACAAAATACTAGCAAACAGAATCCAAGAGCACATTAAAAGGATCATACACCATGATCAAGTGGGGTTTATCCCAGGAATGCAAGGATTCTTCAATATACGCAAATCAATCAATGTGATACACCATATTAACAAATTGAAGGAGAAAAACCATATGATCATCTCAATAGATGCAGAGAAAGCTTTCGACAAAATTCAACACCCATTTATGATAAAAGCCCTGCAGAAAGTAGGCATAGAGGGAACTTTCCTCAACATAATAAAGGCCATATATGACAAACCCACAGCCAACATTGTCCTCAATGGTGAAAAACTGAAACCATTTCCACTAAGATCAGGAACAAGACAAGGTTGCCCACTCTCACCACTATTATTCAACATAGTTTTGGAAGTGTTAGCCACAGCAATCAGAGAAGACAAAGAAATAAAAGGAATCCAAATCGGAAAAGAAGAAGTAAAGCTGTCACTATTTGCAGATGACATGATACTATACATAGAGAATCCTAAAGATGCTACCAGAAAACTCCTAGAGCTAATCAATGAATTTGGTAAAGTAGCAGGATACAAAATAAATGCACAGAAATCTCTTGCATTTCTATACACTAATGACGAAAAATCTGAAAGTGAAATTAAGAAAACACTCCCATTTACCATTGCAACAAAAAGAATAAAATATCTAGGAATAAACCTACCTAAGGAGACAAAAGACCTGTATGCAGAAAATTATAAGACACTGATGAAAGAAATTAAAGATGATACAAATAGATGGAGAGATATACCACGTTCCTGGATTGGAAGAATCAACATTGTGAAAATGACTCTACTACCCAAAGCAATCTACAGATTCAATGCAATCCCTATCAAACTACCACTGGCATTTTTCACAGAACTAGAACAAAAAATTTCACAATTTGTATGGAAACACAAAAGACCCCGAATAGCCAAAGCAATCTTGAGAACGAAAAACGGAGCTGGGGGAATCAGGCTTCCTGACTTCAGACTATATTACAAAGCTTCAGTAATCAAGACAGTTTGGTACTGGCACAAAAACAGAAATATAGATCAATGGAACAGGATAGAAAGCCCGGAGATAAACCCACACACATATGGTCACCTTATCTTTGATAAAGGAGGCAAGAATATACAGTGGAGAAAAGACAGCCTCTTCAATAAGTGGTGCTGGGAAAATTGGACAGGTACATGTAAAAGTATGAAATTAGAACACTCCCTGACACCATGCACAAAAATAAACTCAAAATGGATTAAAGACCTAAGTGTAAGGGCAGACACTATCAAACTCTTAGAGGAAAACATAGGCAGAACACTCTATGACATACAGCACAGCAAGATTCTTTTTGACCCAGCTCCCAGAGAAATGGAAATAAGAACACAAATAAACAAATGGGACCTAATGAAACTTAAAAGCTTTTGCACAGCAAAGGAAACCATAAACAAGACCAAAAGACAACCCTCAGAATGGGAGAAAATATTTGCAAATGAAGCAACTGACAAAGGATTAATCTCCAAGATTTACAAGCAGCTCATGCAGCTCAATAACAAAAAAACCAACAACCCAATCCAAAAATGGGCAGAAGACCTAAATAGACATTTCTCCAAAGAAGATATACAGATGGCCTACAGACACATGAAAGAATGCTCAACATCATTAATCATTAGAGAAATGCAAATCAAAACTACAATGAGATATCACCTCACACCGGTCAGAATGGCCATCATCAAAAAATCTACAAACAATAAATGCTGGAGAGGGCGTGGAGGAAAGGGAACCCTCTTGCACTGTTGGTGGGAATGTAAATTGATACAGCCACTATGGAGAACAGTATGGAGGTTCCTTAAAATACTAAAAATAGAACTACCGTACGACCCAGCAATCCCACTACTGGGCATATACCCTGAGAAAACCATAACTCAAAAAGACACATGCACCCCAATGTTCATTGCAGCACTATTTACAATAGCCAGGACGTGGAAGCAACCTAAATGTCCATCGACAGATGAATGGATAAAGAAGATGTGGCACATATATACAATGGAATATTACTCAGCCATAAAAAGAAATGAAATGGAGGTATTTGTAATGAGGTGGATGGAGTTAGAGTCTGTCATACAGAGTGAAGTAAGTCAGAAAGAGAAAAACAAATACAGTATGCTAACACATATATACGGAATCTAAGGGAAAAAAAAAAAAAAAAGGCCATGAAGAACCTAGTGGCAAGACGGGAATAAAGACACAGACCTACTAGAGAATGGACTTGAGGATATGGGGAGAGGGTGGGGTGAGATGTGACAGGGTAAGAGAGTGTCATGGACATATATACACTACCAAATGTAAAATAGATAACTAGTGGGAAGCAGCCGCATAGCACAGGGAGATCAGCTCGGTGCTTTGTGACCACCTAGAGGGGTGGGATGGGGAGGGTGGGAGGGAGGGAGATGCAAGAGGGAAGAGAAATGGGAACATATTGTATATGTATAACTGATTCACTTTGTTATAAAGCAGAAGCTAACACACCATAGTAAGGCAATTATACTTCAATAAAGATGTTTAAAAAAAAAAAAAAAAAAAGAGTGTCTGGTTGGGACTTCCCTGGTGGTGCAGTGGTTAAGAATCCGCCTGCCAATGCAGGGGACACGGCTTCGATCCCTGGTCTGGGAAGATGCCACATGCCGCGGAGCAACTAAGCCCGTGCGCCACAGCTACTGAGCCTGCGCTCTAGAGCCCATGAGCCACAACTACTGAAGCCCGCACGCCTAGAGCCTATGCTCCACAACAAGAGAAGCCACTGCAATGAGAAACCCCCACGCACCGCAACGAAGAGTAGCCCTCACTCGCCACGACTAAAGAAAGCCCACGTGCAGCAACGAAGACCCAACGCAGCCAAAAATAAATTAATAAATAAATAAATTAAAGGGAAAAAAAGAGTGGCTGGTTAGTGCCAGGTTGAGAGATAAGAATATTGTCCTACAAAAATTTGGGGTTGTGTTTTCAGTAGGTCTGGTGGTTCCCTGAGGGACTAGCTCTAATGCCTGCCTTTGTATTGGCTCTTGGGCTGTAATGGCTTCCTATGGACATTTAGAATGTCAGTGTTCTAAATGCCATTAAGTGTATACTTTACAATATTTAAAATGATAAATCTTATGTATATTTTACCACAAAAATGGCTCTGTTTTCAGTACTTTCTTATAGCCCTGTTATGATGTACTTCTATTTTTATTCAACAAAAGCTCCCTTAATCTTCAGTACACTGCAAGTTTTTAAAGAGGATATATGGCAAAACAGTATGGGCAAGTTACATAATTTATCAGAAAAATTTGCTTTGCTTTAATTTCCCAACAGATTCAATCATAACTTTTCCTCATGTGAACCATCCCAATTAAACCAAATTCAGCAAATAATTTCCAAATGCCCCCTTTACCTACTAGTGCATAGCTCTATCTGTGGTACCACATAAAACAGGTAGCATTTATGACACATACACATACTTCATGAGTAGTGAAATAGTGAGAAATCAGGATCACTCAGGGTCTATTTGCACAAATAACCATGATAGGTTGATCTGTTTGGCAGTCCTTCAAAGAAAGTAAATAATATATGCAGACAAATTCTTAACGCTAAAACATTACACATAAGAACATTTGCCATTGGATCTATGAGAAAATTCTGGCAGGACTAAGACCTTTGAAAAATATATGTGGGAATCTGAATTGGCATGACTAGCATTTTTACGTAGCACAAATAATTCTCTTATTAAAAAACACATTGAACTTTCACATTAGTTTCTGTGGAGAAGAATATATCAATTACTCTGCAAGGTACACTGCTGGCACACAGAAGTATACACTACAGTGATGATTCAGAATAAAAGGAACTAATTAATTTCCACTATTATATATAAAACTTCAGATGATTCTTAAATGAAGTCCAGAGTTCATAAGAAGAAAAGTATGAGAAATAGACAGAAGGAAAATTGGGGATGGCAAATGAGCCTATCCCTTGTTTTCTAACCTTCAAACCAACTTTTATAATGTTTGCTTCCTCCCTGGGCCCTGCATTGAAATTATTTTTCCTACTAAACTTCATTTAGTAGGTCATAATTAATTCATGCCATCTGTATTCTTACTATTTTCCAGGTTCACCGATGATTCAGATTTTAACAACAATCCGTAATTATGAAGATTTTATAATAATATTATTAAATCACTGTCATGTTTGTGATAAGCTATGAAGTCAAGCAAGCCTGCAGACACTTATGTACTGCTCACTGATACCAATCATTTAAATGTGGCCATCAACCTGTGCTCAAGTCCAAGATTAGTCACACACTGGGCTTTTTTTTTAAACATCTTTATTGAAGTATAATTGCTTTACAATGTTGTGTTAGTTTCTGCTGTATAACAAAGCAAATCAGTTATACGTATACATATATCCCCATATCTCCTCCCTCTTGCGCCTCCCTCTCACCATCGCTATCCCACCCCTCTAGGCGGTCACAAAGCACTGAGCTGATCTCCCTGTGCTATGCAGCTGCTTCCCACTAGCTATTTATTTAACATTTGGTAGTGTATATATGTCAATGTTACTCTTTCACTTCGTCCCAGCTTACCCTTCGCCCTCCCCGTGTCCTCAAATCCATTCTCTACCTCGGCGTCTTTATTCCTGTTCTGGCCCTAGGTTCATCAGACCTTTTTTTTTTTTTTTTTTTAAGATTCCATATGTTAGCATACGGTATTTGTTTTTCTCTTTCGTACTTACTTCACTCTTTATGACAGACTGTAGGTCCATCCACCTCACTACAAATAACTCGATTTTGTTTCGTTTTATGGCCAAGTAATATTTCATTGTATATATGTGCCACATCTTCTTTATCCATTCATCTGTAGATGGACACGTGGGTTGCTTCCATGTCCTGGCTATTGTAAATAGTGCTGCGATGAACATTGTGGTACATGACTCTTTTTGAATTATGGTTTTCTCAGGGTATATGTCCAGGAGTGGGATTGCTGGGTCATATGGTAGTTCTATTTTTAGTTTTTTAAGGAACCTCCATACTGTTCTCCATAGTGGCTGTATCAATTTACATTCCCACCAACAGTGCAAGAGGGTTCCCTTTTCTCCACAGCCTCTCCAGCATTTGTTTGTAGATTTTCCGACCAGTGTGAGGTGATACCTCACTGTGGTTTTGATTTGTATTTCTCTAATGATTAGTGATGTTGAGCATCCTTTCATGTGTTTGTTGGCAATCTGTACATCTTCTTCGGAGAAATGTCTATTTAGGTCTTCCGCCCATTTTTGGATTGGGTTGCTTGTATTTTTGATATTGGCCTGCATGAGTTGCTTATATATGTTGGAGATTAATCCTTTGCCAGTTGCTTCATTTGAAAATATTTTCTCCCATTCTGAGGTTTGTCTTTTCATCTTGTTTATGGTTTCCTTTGCTGTGCAAAAGCTTTTAAGTTTCATTAGATGCCATTTGTTTATTTTTCTTTTTATTTCCATTTCTTTAGGAGGTGGGTCAAAAAGGATCTTGCTGCGATTTATGTCATAGAGTGTTCTGCCTATGTTTTCCCCTAAGAGTTTTAGTGTCTGGCCTTACATTTAGGTCTTTAATCCAATTTCAGTTTATTTTTGTGTATGGTGTTAGGAAGTGTTCTAATTTCATTCTTTTACATGTAGCTGTCCAGTTTTCCCAGCACCATTTATTGAAGAGGCTGTCTTTTCTCCATTGTATATTCTTGCCTCCTCTGTCAAAGATAAGGTGACCATATGTGTGTGGGTTTATCTATGGGCTTTTTATCCTGTTCCATTGACCTATATTTCTGTTTTTGTGCCAGTACCATACTGTCTTGATTACTGTAGCTTTGTAATATAGCTTGAAGTCACGGAGCCCAATTCCTCCAGTTCCGTTTTTCTTTCTCAAGATTGCTTTGGCTATTCGGAGTCTTTTGTGTTTCCATACACATTGTGCAATTTTTTGTTCCAGTTCTGTGAAAAATGCCATTGGTAGCTTGATACAGATTGCATTGAATCTGTAGATTGCTTTGGGTAGTAGAGTCATTTTCACAATGTTGATTCTTCCAATTCAAGAACATGGTATATCTCTCCATTTGTTTGTATCATCTTTAATTTCTTTCAGCAGTGTCTTATAGTTTTCTGCATACAGGACATTTGTCTCCTTAGGAAGGTTTATTCCTAGGTCTTTTATTCTTTTTGTTGCAATGGTAAATGGAAGTGTTTCCTTAATTTCTCTTTCAGATTTTTCGTCATTAGTGCATAGGAATGCAAGAGATTTCTCTGCATTAATTTTGTATCCTGCTACTTTACCAAATTCTTTGATTAGCTCTAGTAGTTTTCTGGTAGCATCTTTAGGATTCTCTATGTACAGTATCATGTCATCTGCAAACAGTAACAGCTTTACTTCTTTTCTAATTTGGATTCCTTTTATTTCTTTTTCTTCTCTGACTGCTGTGGCTAAAACTTCCAAAACTATGTTGAATAATAGCGGTGAGAGTGGCAACCTTGTCTTGTTCCTGATCTTAGAAAAATGGTTTCAGTTTTTCACCATTGAGAATGATGTTGGCTGTGGGTTTGTCATATACGGCCTTTATTATGTTGAGGTAGATTACCTCTACGCCTATTTTCTGGAGAGTTTTTAGCATAAATTGGTGTTGAATATTGTCGAAAGCTTTTCCTGCATCTGTTGAGATTATCATATGGTTTTTATCCTTGTTTGTTAACATGGTGTATCACATTGATTTGCATATACTGAAGAATCCTTGCATTGCTGGGATAAACCCCACTTGATCATGGTGTTTGATCCTTTTAATGTGCTGCTGTATTCTGTCTGCTACTATTCTGTTGAGGATTTTTGCATCTATATTCATCAGTTGTATTGGGGATCTGTAGTTTTCTTTTTTTGTGACATCTTTGTCTGGTGTTGGTATCAGGGTGATGGTGACCTTGTAGAATGAGTTTGGGAGTGTTCCTCCCTCTGCTATATTTTGGAAGAGTTTGAGAAGGATAGGTGTTAGCTCTTCTCTAAATGTTTGATAGAATTCACCTGTGAAGCCAGCTGGTCCTGGGCTTTTGCTCGTTGGAAGATTTTAAATCACAGTTTCAATTTCTGTGCATGTGATGGTCTCTTCATATTTTCTCTTCCTTCCTGGTTCCGTCTCGGAAGGTTGTGTTTTTCTAAGAATGTGTCCATTTCTTCCAGGTGGTCCATTTTATTGGCATATAGTTGCTTGTAGTAGTCTCTCATAATCCTTTGTATTTCTGCAGTGTAAGTTGTTACTTCTCCTTTTTCATTTCTAATTCTATTGATTTGAAACTTCTCCCTTTTTTTCTTGATGAGTCTGGCTAATGGTTTATCAATTTTGTTTATCTTCTCAAAGAACCAGCTTTAGTTTTATTGATCTTTGCTATTGTTTCCTTCATTTCTTTTTCACTTATTTCTGATCTGATCTTTATAATTTCTTTCCCTTTGCTAACTTTGGGTTTTTGTTGTTGTTGTTGTTCTTCTTTCTCTAATTGCTTTAGGTGTAAGGCTAGGTGGTTTATTTGAGATGTTTCTTGTTTCTTGAGGTAGGATTGTATTGGTATAAACTTCCCTCTTAGAACTGCTTTTGCTGCATCCCATAGTTTTGGGTCGTCGTATTTTCATTGTCATTTATTTCTAGGTATTTTTTGATTTCCTCTTTCATTTCTTCAGTGATCTCTTGGTTATTTAGTAGTGTATTGTTTAGCCTCCATGTGTTTGTATTTTTTACAGTTTTTTCCCTGTAATTGATATCTAGTCTCAGCATTGTGGTCGGAAAAGATACTTGATACAATTTCAAATTTCTTAAATTTACCTAGGCTTGATTTGTGACCCAATATTATAATCTATCCTGGAGAATGTTCCATGAGCACTTGAGAAGAAAGTGTATTCTGCTGTTGTTTGGATGGAATGTCCTATAATTATCAGTTAAGTCTATCTAGTCTGATGTGTCATTTAAAGCTTGTGTTTCCTTATATATTTTCATTTTGGATGATCAGTCCATTGGTGAAAGTGGGGTGTTAAAGTCCCCTACTATTATTGTGTTACTGTCGTTTTCCCTTTTTATGGCTGTTAGCATTTGCCATATGTATTGAGGTGCTCCTATGCTGGGTGCATAAATGTTTACAATTGTTATATCTTCTTCTTGGATTGAACCCTTGATCATTATGTAGTGTCCTTCTTTGTCTCTTGTAATAGTCTTTATTTTAAAGTCTATTATGTCTGATATGAGAATTGCTACTCCAGCTTTCTTTTGATTTCCATTTGCATGGAATATGTTTTTCCATCCCCTCACTCTTTCAGTCTGTATGTGTCCCTAGGTCTGAAGTGGGTCTCTTGTAGACAGCACATGTATAGGTCTTGTTTTTGTATCCATTCAGCCAGTCTGTGTCTTTTGGTTGGAGCATTTAATCCATTTCCATTTAAGGTAGTTATCGATATGTATGTTCCTATTACCATTTTCTTAATTGTTTTGGGTATGTTATTGCAGGTCTTATCCTTCTCTTGTGTTTCCTGCCTAGAGCAGTTCCTTTAGCATTTGTTGTAAAACTGGTTTGGTGGTGCTGAATTCTCTTAACTTTTGCTTGTCTGTAAATGTTTTAATTTCTCCATCGAATCCGAGTGAGATCCTTGCTGGGTAGAATAATATTGGTTGTAGGTTTTTCCCTTTCATCACTTTAAATATGTCCTGCCACTCCCTTCTGGCTTGCAGAATTTCTGCTGAAAAATCAGCTGTTAACCTTATGGGTTTTCCCTTGTATGTTATTTGTTGCTTTTCCCTTGCTGCTTTTAATATTTTTTCTTTGAACTTAATTTTTGATAGTTTGATTAACATGTGTCTTCGTGTGTTTCTCCTTGGATTTATCCTGGGGACTCTCTGTGCTTCCTGGACTTGGGTGGCTATTTCCTTACCCATGTTAGGGAAGTTTTCGACTATAATCCCTTCAAACATTTTCTCGGGTCCTTTCTCTCTCTTCTTCTTCTTCTGGGACCCCTATAATTTGATTGCTGGTGTGTTTAATGTTGTCCCAGAGGTCTCTGAGACTGTCCTCAATTCTTTTCATTCTTTTTTCTTTATTCTGCTCTGTGGCAGTTATTTCCACTATTTTACCTTCCAGGTCAGTTATCCGTTCTTCGGCCTCAGTTATTCTGCTACTGATTCCTTCTAGAGTATTTTTTTTAACATCTTTATTGGAGTATAATTGCTCTACAATGGTGTGTTAGTTTCTGCTTTATAACAAAGTGAATCAGCCATACATATACATATATCCCCATATCTCCTCCCTCTCGCATCTCCCTCCCACCCTCCGTATTCCATCCCTCTAGGTGGTCACAAAGCACTGAACTGATCTCCCTGTGCTATGTGGCTGCTTCCCACTAGCTATTGATTTTACATTTGGTAGTGTACATATGTCCATGCCACTCTCTCACTTCGTCCCAGCTTACCATTGCCCCTCCCCGTGTCCTCAAGTGCCCTTCTAGAGTATTTTTAATTTCATTTATTGTGTTGTTCATCATTGTTTGTTTGCTCTTTAGTTCTTCTAGGTCCTGGTTAAACATTTCTTGTATTTTCTCCATTCAATTTCCGAGATTTTGGATATCTTTACTATCATTACTCTGAATCCTTTTTCAGGTAGACTTCTTATTTCCTCTTCATTTGTTTGGTCTGGTGGGTTTTTACCTTGCTCCTTTATGTGCTGTTTACTTCTCTGTTTTCTCATTTTGTTTAACTTACTGTGTTTCGGGTCTCCTTCTCGCAGGCTGCAGGTTTGTAGTTCCCGTTATTTTTGGTGTCTTCCCCCAGTGGGCGAGGTTGGTTCAGTGGGTTGTGTAGGCTTCCTGGTGGAGGGGACTGGTGCCTGTGTTCTGGTGGGTGGGGCTCTATCTTGTCCTTCTGGTGGGCAGGGCCGCATCTGGTGGTGTGTTTTGGAGTGTCTGTGAACTTAGTATGACTTTAGGCAGCCTCTCTGCTGATATGTGGGGTTGTGTTCCTGTCTTGCTAGTTGTTTGGCATGGGGCATCCAGCACTGGAGCTTGCTGGCCGCTGGCTGGAGCTGGGTCTTACTGTTGAGACGGAGATCTCTGGGAGAGCTCTTGCCGATTGATGTTACATGGGGACGGGAGGTTTCTGGTGGTCCAATGTCCTGGACTCAGCCCTCCCACCTCGGAGGCTCAGGTCTGACACCGGCTGGAACACCAAGACCCTGCCAGCCACACAGCTCAGAAGTAAAGGAAGAAGAATACAAACAAACCAAAATGAAAAACCAAACAAAAAAACAGACAGAACCCGAGGACAAATGGTAAAAGCAAACCTTTACAGACAAAATCACACAAAGAAGCATACACATACACACTCACAAAAAGACAAAAAGAAAAAAAAAAATATATATATATAAAAAGAAAGGAAGAGAGCAACCAAACCAATAAAGAAATCCACCAACGATAATAAGCACTAAATATTAAACTAGGATAAACATAAAACCAGTAACAAATTAGACGCAGAAAGCAAACCCCAAGTCTACAGTTGCTCCCAAAGTCCACCACCTCTGTTTTGGGAACATTCATTGTCTACTCAGATGCAGGGTTTATCAAGTTGATTGTGGAGATTTAATCCGCTGCTCCTGAGGCTGCTGGGAGAGATTTCCCTTTCTCTTCTTTGTTTGCACAGCTCCCGGCGTTCAGCTTTGGTTTTGGCCCCACCTCTGCGTGTAGGTCGCCCTCAGGAGTCTGTTCCCCACCCAGACAGGAGGGGGTTAAAGCAGCGGCTGATTAGGGCTCTCTTGCTCACTCAGGCCGGGGGGAGGGAGGGGTACGGTAGTCTTAATTGGAATGTGGGGCGAGCCTGAGGTGGCAGAGGCCAGTGTGACGTTGCAACAGCCTGAGACACGCCATGTGTTCTCCAGGGGAAGTTGTCCCTGGATCATGGGACCCTGGCAGTGGCGTGCTGCACAGACTCCCAGGGGCGTGTGGATAGTGAACTGTGCTTGCACACAGGGTTCTTGGCGGCAGCAGCAGCGGCATTAGCATTTCATGCCCGTCTCTGGGGTCTGAGCTGATAGCCGTTGCTTGCGCCCATCTCTGGAGCTTGCTTAGGCAGTGCTCTGCCTTCTGTGTGCACACTGGGAAGGAATCCCCTCTCCTCGTGCACCCCGAAACAATGGTCTCTTGCTTCTTAGGCAGTTCCAGGCGCTTCCTGGACTCCCGCCTGGCTAGCTGTGGCACACTAGCGCCCTTCAGGCTGTGTTCACACAGCCAACCCCAGTCCTCTCCCTGGGGTCTGACCTCCGAAGCCCAAGCCCTCAGCTCCCAGCCCCCACCGCCCCAGCAGGTGAGCAGACAAGCCTCCCAGGCTGGTGAGAGCTGGTCGGCACCGATCCTTTGTGTGGGAATCTCTCTGCTTTGCCCTCCGAACCCCTGTTGCTGCACTCTCCTCCGTGGCTCCAAAGCTTCTCCCCTGCCCACCCCCCGTCCCCGCCAGTGAAGGGGCTCCCTACTGTGTGGAAACTTTTCCTCCTTCACAGCTCCCTCCCAGAGGTGCAGGTCCTGGCCCTATTCTTTTGTCTCTGTTTTTTCTTTTTTCTTTTGCCCTACCCAGGTACATAGAGATTTTCTTGCCTTTGGGGAAGTCTGAGGTCTTCTGCCAGTGTTCAGTAGGTGTTCTGTAGGAGTTGTTCCATATGTAGATGTATTTTTGATGTATTTATAGGGAGGAAGTCTTATTCGTCTGCTGTCTTGAAGGTCTCCCCCACACTAGGCATTTTTAATTTGAGTACTGTGACTACCTCATAAGGGACTCTGCTCTCCATGACTGGTGCACCAACTACCTGCCCAGAAATTTCTATGATGTCATCAAGAGCCAATCAGGTGTTCTTTCTCTGATACTTACTTGATGTAAACCAACCAAAAAGCAGATACTTGACATTTTGGTTAGCCTGTTCAGCCTCATGATGGAAACATGTACAACAATCATTAGGATTTTGAATTATTGGAAATAGTTGCTTATTCTTTTCTTTCTATATACATGTAAAAATAAGGATGTTGAATAAGAAAGATTTTTTAATTAAATGGAAAGCCCCAGGATTATATGGATATGGTAGTACTGGTATTTAAAGACAGAGCACAAACAAATTGTATTAGACTCAAATTTAAGTAAAATACATTCAAAACAGTCACTCAGTTCACTGTGTTCTTACAACATTTAGTACATATTATTATAGGAGTATCATTATATTCCAATAATTTTCTTATCTTTGTGATCCCAATACATACTGCAGTACCTGGTAGGCAGTAGGTGGTTAATGCATATTTGTTGAATAGAGGTGTTTATTTTGCCCAGCCTGAAGAGTGTCAGTCTTTAAACTTGACTTTGTTCCGCAAAAAAAGACAAGGAGGTATGTTGTTTCCTAAGACAAGCAAAATGCATTTGTGAAAGACGTGAGAATGCCAAGGGAGCAAAAGTAAACCCCAGTTCTACATCAAAATGCTTCAACAATAACACAATGAGATTCTTCCTTCCTCTTGAGCCAACTCATGCCCAGTAATGGTACACTATCCTGTAATTTAAGCTAGTGATTACAAGGGAGACTTTGAAATCAACACACCTGGGTCCATAGCCTGGCAATGCTACCTACTATGTGTTTTGGGGTAAGTTGCTTACTGTCACTAAATCTGATTTCTCCCATCTATGAAATGGCATAATAATACCGACCTCAAAGGGCACCTAAAGCCAGACCTACCTCAGAACCTTTGAGGTCTTAGTGAAGGTATTTATGACCAAATAAAATACAGGGTATTCTGTTAATCCAAAGGAGATGGATTCATATCATTTTGACCTCCTATCTCTTCCTTGTACCTCTCCTAAAATCACTCCCTAGCCTCCAATCATTGTAATGCATAAGACCTGTAAACAAATATCTTGATTTGCTATACCTCATGGATAGCTCTTTATTGCCCTTCTCATGTACCATTTTTCCGTTCAAGAGGAGGAGCTTCCGGGGAATTCCCTGGTGGTCCAGTGGTTAGGACCTGGCGCTTTCACTGCCAGGTTGGGGAACTAAGATCCCGGAAGCCACATGGCACGGCAAAAAAAAAAAAAGGAGGAGCTTCCTTCAAAAAGGCATAAACAAGTTAACAAAGGGTCTGATGGTATAATTGAAGCATACAATGCATCAACAGCTCTGAATCAGTCTGATGACACATGGACACACTTTGCAATATACACAACGTTTCCCACAATCATCACCTCATTTCATTCTCATTCTCTCTCTCTTTCTCTCTCTCTCTCTCTCTCTCTCTCTCTCACACACACACACACACACACACACACACACAGATTTATAAAACAGGCAGTTAGGCAGGACAGGCATTATTGTTTCTGTCCCCTGGATGACAAATGAGAAGGCAGAATACTGTACTAGAAAAAAGAATAGACTTCAGAGTCAGACCTGAATTTAAATCCTGGCTCTTTATGATCTTGAGCAGGTTACCTAAACTGTCTGAGCCTCCATTTTCTAATCTGTAAAATGGGTACTATAATACTGCCCATCCTGAAGAGCTGTTTGAGGTATAGAATGAGATGATAGAAGGCATTTAAAACATGGTCACAGTTATTATTATCAAATCCCAGCAAAGTAAAAGGATTTGCCTCAGTTCATCTTCTTAAAAGCAGGACCTAGACTAGAATCTAGGAGGCCTGACTCCTAATGTAGTAGATCTTCTAGAAATAGCTAATGTTGGGCTTTCATATTTAAAAGACGTGTCTCTGCTTGCTTCCTATAGTTACTAAATATCTACTGGATTTTCCTCATTTGTTCAAATCCTTAGAAATACATCATATTTACACAATACCAAACCAATCAGTATAAAAGTGACAAATTCAATCAGTCAATGTGTGGTATTATTCTCATGGCATCAATTTGAATTTTTTGTCATGGAGTTGCTTTTACATTCATCAACTATAATGCCAACAGAACAGCACCACCCACATGAAAGATCTGCCCACAAAGAAATTCTTTGTCCTTAAGGGAACTATACTAACATTGTCTCAGGCAGCACAATATTACAAACTAAAAGCTGAATTGAGAATTTGGATATATTTATAAATGCCTAAATATATTAACTGTTCAAATATTCTCTATAAAA
This sequence comes from Eschrichtius robustus, assembly GCF_028021215.1. Lineage (NCBI taxonomy): Eukaryota > Metazoa > Chordata > Mammalia > Artiodactyla > Eschrichtiidae > Eschrichtius > Eschrichtius robustus. The sequence continues at coordinate 125,937,532 of NC_090845.1, forward strand.
GGGAAATAAAACATCAGAAAATCTAATGACACTGCTTACCACTATTTGAAAAGTAAACTGGTATACTGCACACTTGAAAAGAGTAAGCATGCATGGGAAGTACTACATGCAAAACAGTCTGCTTAAAAACGAAATGTACGTGTTAGACCTCGACAGTAATTCTTATTATCAAAGATCCATCATTTAGAATAATGTTACTAATCTTAAGAAAACGCTCATGGCTTTTGCCTATGAGCTTATGATTACATCTCTTTAGATGCATATCAAGATTTAGCAAATTTTATAAAATATTAAGGTTTAAAAACAAATTTATTTGTATTTCATTAAATTAATTATAAAGATTTCTCAATAATCATAAGAAATCAATGGTAGTAATCACCCCCCACTCCCTGCCCTCACCACAAAATTCTCAGATTTATCCATGTGGCTAACTAGCCAAAGTAAAAATCTTTAAAAGAAAGCTGAAAATTTGCTGAAGCAATACAAGTGGAATTTTAGGAAATCCTATTCATAACCTCATGGTACCTAACTCTTCTACTTTACTTACACTGATTTAGAATCAGCTAGAATAATTTTCCTTAAGAAGTCTTCAATTGGAGCAAATTCTAAAAATCTTATACACAAATTATCCTACTACTCACCCTAAGCCAATTAAACACCCTGTTCACTTACATGTCCTTCTGACTCTATGCTGAAATTTAATATCCCAGACTAAAAACATTTAGTGGTGTCATGGGGGCCTCGGGTATTTTTCACTTGATAAACGCTCTGCCAGGTGCGGATGACACAGTGAAGAAGTAGATGCTCCCTGCTTACAAGCGGCATAGAATCTAAATGGGGGGAGACCTACATAAAACGGTGCAAATACTATATATTTCGGGGTTCTGAAAGAAAAGAGAGGATGAAGGAAGCTTTGACATGTGTCAGGGTGCCTGTGAAGCAGATTCAGATACAGAGATTAGCAATAAGCTTGTTGGGAGTGCTCTCAGAAGCAACACCTATGGGGGAGTAATGAAGCAGGATTAAGAGGAGGAAGCTGGTCTGTGATACAGGCACAGCAAAAGCCTCAGCTCATCTCTCGGGGAGCACTGGGGATGCAATGGCCCTTAAGAGCTTTCCCAAATTGAGGTAAGGAGTCTGGGTTTATGAATCCCTGCCTCAGCCAGTTGGATACAGGCTCCCTCTCCCTGCAGCCATGCAGACAAGATAAAACCTTAGGAAAAGCAGCTCTCTTCAGCCAAGGACAACCCCTGAAGAGAAACTCAGCTGAGAGCTGCCAGCCACCTATACTCTCAAGAGCTGGGGTAATGAGTATTTCAATTTTGGAGGTGTTGAGGGGAAGGGGAATTGAGCAGTTCACCAAAGCATCCATTAACATCCACCCTTTGTTCTGCTAAGATCTATGTCTTTCGTATAACTTCTGGAAGCAGATCCTTCAGGAATCTGGTGGGCTTTTCCTGAGGGAAACATCTATGAAGAAAATTACCAGGATGAACCACTGCCACCAAGCTGAAGTTGGTCTCCAGGCCCCATCTGATACTCATCATCTTCCTCCTACTCTATCCATTCTAGATAAATTTTGCCCTCAACTATCGCCTCTCCTAGTCTCAGTGGATTATCTGGCGGGGGGGGGGGGTAACCCAGACCATCATCCTTGAGCAGATCCCAGTTATCAGGCTCTTCTCAGGCCGTGGCCTCTGCACCTGTTCATTCAGTGGCCAAACTGGGCTAGGATGTAACAAGAGAAATCAAGTGGATCACCTGAGTGCCAAACATACCCTCTCAGGCCCACTGTGAAACATCAGCTCTGTCTCCTCTTGATGATCAGGGCCACTGATTCCTGCCAGGATCATGACTCCTTTCTGCACCTGCTGGGCATTCATGTTTGATGAGACTTTTGCTGTGTCCCCCGGTGGAAGCATCCGCCCTCTGGGAACACATACTGCTAAATCTACAGGATCCAGAGTTGTGGGAAGAGGAAGGACAAATGATGACGAGTAAGGCCACTCATACTTATATGTCTTGTTTCCTGTACTCATGTATTCTAATCTTGGGGAACATAGCACGATATACTGGCTGCTATAGTCTGAATATTTATAATTTCCCCAAAATTCATATGTTGAAATCCTAATGCCTGATGAGATGGTATTAGTAGGTGGGGTCTTTGGGAGGTACTTAGGTCATGAGGTCAGAGCCCCCATAAATGGATTAGTGCTCTTATAAAAGAGACCCCAAAGAGATCCTTTGCCCTTTCCAACATGTGAGGACACAGCAAGAAGATGCTGGCTATGAACCAAGAAGTGGACCCTCACTTGAAGGCAACCATGCTGGTGCCTTGATCATGGACTTCCAGTCTCCAGAACGGTGATAAATAAAATTCTGTCATTTATAAGCTACCCAGTCTGTGGCACTGTGTTATAGCAGCCTGAATGGACAAAGCCACTGGCACTTAACATAGAGGGCATTCTGTGTCCTTGGGGGTGATGCCCTACCCCAGCAGAGTATCATTGCTGAACTGCTACCTCAGCTGTGACTGTTTATTTCATCACTCTCAAGCTGGTAGCATCTTGGTCATGTAGTATGTGATAGGACCAGTAGATCTCATGATTGTGTACCCACTGCTGTACCTCCTTTAGTGTAAAATAAGTCTCTTGGCCTGATGCTCTTACCTCATAGGCCGACGAACTAACAAGAAGGTTCTGCTAATGGTCAGGTGAGTTTATCCCAATTACACATTCAGTGATTTAGGAAATAACCATCCTAGGGTAGGGAGGAGGATATTTCAAAGAGAAGGGAAAGTATGAAAAAATGTATGATTTCCTGTGAGGCTTAAGGTAATTACAAGCACGTCAGTAGAGCTGGAGTATAGGATTTGGGGGAAGGGGAAGACTGAAGTGAGAGGTAAGGGGGGGGCATGCCATGTAGACCACTGAATGGCATGTTAAAGAATGCAGACATTATTTTCAACAGCAAAATACTGTGATGAAATTTATATTTTCTAAAACTTTACTCTGCCACAGTGTGGATGTTAGACTGAAGAGGGTAAGACTAGTTAGGAAGATTTGTAAAAGATATTATGTGCAGTGGGACAAAAAGAGAGTATTAAAAAATCACTACAGGTTTTTGGCCTGAGAAACTAGAAAGATTCGCCATTAACTCAGATGGAGAAAACCACAGGAGGAGCTTGTCTAGGGGAGAAGATCAGCAGTTCAGTTGGACATATTAGATATCTAAGTGGAGATGTCAAGGAGGCAGTTGGATATATTAATACGGAGTTTGGGAGAGAGCTCCAGGCTGGTTGTATAAATCTGGGAAACAGCAGTGAATAGACAGAATTTAAAATTAAGCTACTGAGAGAGATCTCCAGTGGAATGAGTGTAAATAACAACAGAGGTCCAAGACTGAACCTGGTACTTTCCAAAATTTAGAAGTCAGGAGAGTGAGGAGGAATCAGGAGACTGATGTTGTGGAGCCAAGTTCAGTCTATAATACACAATCAAGAACTTTTCAGGGGAATTACCCTGCTCGATTTGGAGCTTTACATAAAGTACGATATTTGATCCAGTTCTATGACATTTCTCCTTCTACCTTGCTCTGCTAGCTTCACTGCAGTATTCATGGCTTTGGCCTTGGGCTGTAAGAGTTTTTCCAGTTCTGAGGGTCCACATTAAAGAACATCCTACACTGACTGCTTTCATCTTCAAGATAAGAGAAATAGTATCGTAAAAGCAGTGGATATAAAACCTTAGAGCAGTGATTCTCAAACTTGGCTGATCTCTGGACTCATGTGAATCACTTTTCTAAAAATATATATTCCAGGGCCTCTCTCTTAAGCATGGATTAAAGCAGGCCCGAGTAGGGCCCGGATATGATACCACTTAAACTCATGCAACCTTGGTGGACTCATCAGTAACAGTGGAGATAAAACACCTTTTTATTTCTAGTACAGCACCTCGAATGCTGCAGAAATGCAAAGAATGCTTAAAACAATATATCTTATTCCCCCTACTATTCCCCTCCCCCAGCACGCCTATTCCTCTCATTATTTTTTATTGTGATAAAATACACGTAACATAAAATTTACCATTTTAACCATTTTTAAGTGTTCAGTGACATCAAGTATATTCACACTGTTGTGCAACCTCTCCCTATTTTTTAAACATAAGTCTTTTTTTGGAATACATTTAGATTCACAAAGAGTTGCAAAGATAGTACAGACTTTCACATACTCCTTATCCAGTTCCCCTTATTGTTAACATCTTACAATATGATGGAACATTTGTTAAAACTATGACACCAACATTTTCTCTAGACTTCATTCAGATTTCACCAGTGTGTTTTTCACTTAAAGTGATTTTATACTCCTGGATTCAATCCAGGATACTCCCCTTCCTATCAAAACAAAATTATGTGTAACTTTTTAGCACGGGCTTTCTAAAATCATTACACTTTAAACACCTGAGACCATGCTTTATTTTGCTATCATCAACAAATTGATTGTTCCCCTTTTTTATGTATTAAGGTAGAAGCAACTCATACTTTCTAGGCACCAAGGAAAAAATATTCTTCCTTGTGGGCAAATAGTGTATCCTCCAGATGCCACAGCAGCTGTGCTGCTAGCTGTTGATACAGCTTTAGAAGCAATTTCCACACCTTGACTTCAGTTTACAGAGAGGGAGCAAGGAATGGTATCTATGAAGCTACACTACATAAAAGACACTAAGCATTATGGGCAAGATGGTCCTACTCCTCAGCATGGAAAATCAAGCTCAGGCTCATCAAGTGATTGTGTATTCATTCAACATTTATTGTGATCCTACTGTACACTGACATTATGGTAGGCACTTGAAATACAAAGATAAACGAGGCAAAGTCTGTGCCCTCAATTTGCTCAGTTGAATGGAAGATACAGACACGTAAGAAAGCAATTATAATACACTGAAACAAAGGCTAGGATTGAGATAAATGTAGATTACAATGAGTGTGATGAGGTCAAATAAGGCTTTTCCTAGAAGAGACAATGGCTAGGTTGAAATAAGAGAAATCTCACCACAGATGGGCATAGAGAACGTTACAAGTAGCGTGAACATGAATAAAAGGAACACAGACATGAGAAAATGTGGCAAATCTGTTCCTTTATGTAGTTTAATCTGGCTGAAGTGTTAGCGTGTATATGGGAGTAGACGGTGTCTGGTTAAAAACGGATGAGACTGTTGACGTGGGAAAGCCTGAACATGATATGAGACGTTCATGCATTCAGACTTAATTCTGAATGGGGTGTAGATTCATTGAAGATGTGATCGATTCATATTTCTACTTATCTATACTTATATTAATGCAAAACCAAACCAAGAATTGCCTACCTCCATGCTTCTTATTTTGTGAGAAAAACTAACTGCTATTTGTTTAAGCTACTGTAAATAGTTTCTACTAATAGTAGCTTTATGAATTCTTTACTTATAACCCACATCTTCCACTATTGCCTTATATTCCAGTCTCTCATTGAGGTTATGTCTTCATGACACCTAGGAATACTATACGTTCCCAGAGTTATCCCCGGTAGAGCCAACGTCGCCAGGTAAAGACAAAGTAGGCACATGTGGAGAATACACTTGAGTGCTACAGAAAGCATACAGCCATTAAAATCCTGTAAGAAGAAAGATAAGTGAAAGTAAGGGATGCATAATAATCAGCTGACACCAGTCCCACAACAACCTTGTGTGTAAGATATGCTCAATGACTTGCTGACAGTTCTGCCTCTGAAACAACACTCACTGGAAACGTTAGAATCAGAGGTACACGCTTTTAGAATCAGAGTACCAACATCTCTCTGCATTGGGTAAATTGATCACAGATTGTATTTGGCCAGTTAGTCAGAATGTGACTACAGCTGACCCTTGAGCAAGGGTTTGAACCACACGAGTCCATTTGTTTTCGATAGTAAATACTACAGTACCACAAAATCCACAGTTGGTTAAATCCATGGTTGGTTGAATCCTTGGATGCAGAACCACGGTTGTGAAGGAACCTCAAATATGGAGGAACCAAGGATACAGAGGACAGACTATAAATTATACGTGGATTTTTGACTGCTCAGAGGGTCAGCACCCCTAACGTTGTTCAAGTGTCAACTGAACTGACTGAGGTAGGAGCGTGTAAGTATATGAGAGGTGTGAGCAGGGGTCTAATCTCCTGTTTAGGTGCAATAGTTGGTCAGTGTGAACACTTTACACGTACTCATTTAACAATTCAGCTCTATTAATTCTATAGCATAAGAGGAAAAGGAGTTTTAAACCAGGAAAACTAACCTCACTGTAATGAAGTGCTGTGTTTTCAATTACTGAACTGCTATATTTCACCAAAATGTTTAAAAGTGTAATAACAAGCATGTCTTATGTTTTTTACTGTTCAACTAAAAGAAAAAAAAGATAATCAAGGTTATATTTAATGCCACCATTCTAGATGAAATAGTATCAATAAATTTTGAATTATTGAGTACATTTTCTTCATTCCATTAATTACACTCTTCAGTGCAATCTTGGGCTATTAGAAAGGAAGTATGCTTAGTAATACCAAAGAGACAAATAAAAATCTTTTGAAAGGATTATCAGTATAGGTGTTTAGACCACAAAAACTAATGAGTTTTAGTGAATACTTGTTCCAAATCATGGTATTATTAATCAATTACTGAAGTGTTTTAAGAGTATACTTTCTAAAGGTGTGTTATCTGCTTCTTTTGCATTTAACAATACAACAACTTCTCTTGCTAACATGGTGATAATAGTATTATCTCTGAGCCTTACTTTTGCTAGCTGTTAAATGGTTAGAATTCTTGCTATATTAGGTGTTATGAGGGTTAATGAGAAATTTATCATTAAGTGGTTAGAGCTTCTGGGAACAATGATCTTCTCTGTATAGGGTGTTCTGTCTTTAGGGAGGCATCATGGTGCAGGGAAAAACCACAGGTTTTGAAAGAAGAGAGACTTTGGTTCAAATATTAACTCTTCTTGGACGAGTCATTAAATCTCTCTGACTCAGTTTTCTCACTTTTAAAATGGATACAAATATTCACTGTTAGATTGGTTTTTACATAAAATGAAATAAGCTTATTTTGATTATCATTGAAATATTAGGTTCCATGTTGCAAAATAGGTGTGCACAGAATTTGGTAATTTACATCCCCCAAAAAGGCAAAACCAGAAAATACTCAAAATGAGCATGAGAGACGCTGAGCAAGACATTCAGGAACACACAGGACCAAGATCAGCTTAGGATCACAGCAGGCCAAGGAGCTTCAGGATAGAGAAACACAAAACATCCTATTCCTTATCCCCATCAAGAGGCAGTATGAACCTGATACAATCTACTTTCTAGAAGCAGGGGAGCTGAAACAGAGGAGGCTCAAATTTCGACTTAAAAATCATACACCCCACATTTAGCATCACTGTTCTGGGAGCGTTTCATGCTACCGCAATACTGATGTCAGTCTCCACGGATGCATTCTTTTTAAAAAACATTTTATTGGGGTATAGTTGATTTACAATGTCGTGTTAGTTTCTGTTGTACAGCAAAGTGAGTCAGTTATACATATACATATATCCACTCTTTTTTAGATTCTTTTCCCATATAGGCCATTCCAGGGTATTGAGTAGAGCTCCCTGTGCTATACAGTAGGTCCGTATTAGTTAGCTATTTTATATATAGTAGTGTGTATATGTCAATCCCAATCTTCCAATTTATCCCTCACCCCCTTCCACCCCGGTAACCATAAGTTTATTTTCTACATCTATAACTCTATTTCTGTTTTGTAGATAAGTTCACTTGTAGCCTTTTTTTAGATTCCACATACACATATAAGCAATATCATATGATATTTGTCTTTCTCTGTTTGACTCACTTCACTCAGTATGACAATCTCCAGCTCCATCCATGTTGCTGCAAATGGCATTATTTTGTTCTTTTTTATGGCTGAATAATATTCCATTGCATATATGTACCACATCTTCCTTATCCATTCCTCCGTTGATGGACATTTAGGTTGCTTCCATGTCCTGGCTATTATTAATAGTGCTGCAATGAACATTGGGGTGCATGTATCTTTTCGAATTATGGTTTTCTCTGGATGTATGCCCAGGAGTGGGATTGCTGGATCATATGGTAGCTCTATTTTTAGGTTTTAAGAAACCTCCGTACTGTTCTCCACAGTGGCTGTACCAGTTTGCATTCTCATCAACAGAGTAGGAGGGTTCCCTTTTCTCTACACCCTCTCTGCATTCTTTTTAAAAACTAAGGTCATTTTTATTTTCTAATTCAAGGTGACTGAGGAGCCTGGGAGTGAGCATTTTAACTGTTAATAGTGACTTTGAAAGAAGTTGCCAGATATTTTCTGAAGGAAAAAAAACTTGAAAAACCTGGAAAGCTTATCTCTGGCTCTGTGTGACCTTATCTAGGCTGTAGGACTGTCCCAAAGGAAAACTATTCTGTAAGTGCCCCTAGTACTAATATTTGAGATGCTCCAAAAATATATCTTGAGAAGTATCAGGTTTTAAATTATGAGGACTTAAAAATCTGTACTCTTCACATATTTTTAGTTTACTTTCTTCTTTTAACACCTTCAAACTGGCTTATAAAAGATGTTCACTAATTTCCATATCTCAGCATGGTACTGTTTAAAATGTTTAATTTGACACCTAAAGCACAAGGAACAAAAGGAAGAATAAACAGGTGGGACTATCTCAAACTAAAAAGCTTCTACACAGCAAAAGAAACCATCAACAAAGTAAAAAGACAACCAATGGAACGGAAAAAATATTTGCAAACCATGTATCTGATAAGGGTTTAATATCCAAATATATAAAGAAATCATACAATTCCATAGCAAAAATACATAACGCAATTTTTTAAACGGGCAAAGGACCTCAACAGACATTTCTCCAAAGAAGATAAATGAAAGGCCAACAGGTACATGAAAAGATGCTCAACATCATTAATCATCAGAGAAATGCAAATTAAAACCACAATGAGATATCACTTCACACCTGTTAGAATGGCCATCATCAAAAAGACAAGAGATAACAAATGCTGGCATGGATGTGGAGAGAAGGGAACCCTTGTGCACTGTTGGTGGGACTGTAGATTGGTACAGCCACTGTGGAAAACAGTATGGAGGATTCTCAAAAAATTAAAAATGGAACTAGCATATGATCTAGCAATTCTACTTCTGGAATATCCAAAGGAAATGAAAGCACCAACTTGAAAAGATATCTACACCCCCATGTTCATAGCAGCATTATTTAGAAATAATAGCCAAGACATGGAAACAAAGTGTCCACTGACAAATGAACAGATAAAGAAGTTGTGGTGTGTATATATATGTGTGTGTGTGTGTATATATATCTATATCTATATATATATATACACACACACATATATATATAGTGGAATATTATTCTGCCATAAAAAACGAGGAAATCCTACCATTTGTGACAACATGAATGGACCCTGAAGGCATTATGCTATGTGACATAAGTCAGACAGAGATCAAATACTGTATAACCTCACTCATATGTGCAATCAAAAACAAAAACCAGAAAACAAAAAAACCCCCAAACTCATAGAAAAAGAGGTCAGACTTTTGGTTACCAGAGGTGGAGGGTGAGGGGAGGGGGAAATTTATTTTTTTAAAGAATAATAAAGGAAAGAAAAAAAGAAAATGTTTAATTCTGTAATATTACTGTGATTTACAAATACATAATTTAGATAAATAATGAATGTTACAGACTAATGCAATACAAATAAAATAGAAATAAATTTATCTTGAATCAAACCATCTTTCATACACACAAATTCTGGTTTATAAAGATTAGAAATGTGTTCCAAATGTTCTCCCCTTACCCTTTATTTCACTCAACATTCCTACCCTTAAACATCTGGTCATAGCTTCTGGGACATCATCAAAAAATATTTATAGGCTATTTGAAGACTGGGTCTTCCTTGTTCCCTTTCCTACGGTAAACATCATTTGTGTTAAACAAAAATATTCTCTAAGATGTATTTAATTCAGAAAATCACACACACACACACAGACACAGACACACACACACACACACACACACACACATCCTGGTACAAACCTGTAGATTGCTCAGTTTAAACAAATAATTATATGTTGGGCTGGTTACTCAAATTTATGTCCCTGCTCATAGGTAAAGAATTCTAATACTTATTCTAAGCGAAATAAGTCAGACAGAGAAAGACAAATACTGTATGATATCACTTATATGTGGAATCTAAAAAATACAATAAACTAGTGAATATAACAAAGAAGATACAGACTCACAGATATAGAGAACAAACTAGTGATTACTAGCGGGGAGAGGAAAGGCGGGAGGGGCAATAGAGGGATGGGGGGGAGGGAGGTACAAACTATTAGGTATAAAATAAGCCACAAGGACATACCGTACAACATGGGGAATACAGCTAATATTTTATAATAACTATAAATGGAGTATAACCTTTAAAAATTGTGAATAATTATATTGTACACCTGTAACTTATATAATATTGTACATCAACTATACGTTGATAAAAAAAGAATGCTGATACAGTGTAACTGTATGAGTATATGATTTTGGAGAGTGTGTGTGAGTGTACAAACTAGCTATAGCAAAATTAGAATTTTGTTCAGGTTTAGATTGGATGGCCTTTTGAAGAGCTGTGCGGTAAGTCTTAGGGCTCTTCACAAGATTACGCCTATCCTTGTGAGCACAGATTGCTTGCACTTCTCCACCCATTAGAAGTTAGGTGTGGCCATGTGACTTGCTTTGGCCTGTGCCATGTGAGCAAAAGCGACACACTTCATTGCTGAGCTGAATGGAAGCTTTGAGAGCCTTTACACACACTTTTCCCCTTTACCACAGCACTCGACAACATTTCAGATAGTGGCTGTTTCAACAGCCAGGATTTTAGAGGGAAGACAATGTAGGAGCAGAACCCTGAGCCATCCCATGGAGGATTTGTAGGGTGAGTGAGGCATGAACTTTCTTGCTTTAAGTCACTAAGATGTGGGGGCCGTTTGTTCCTGCAGCATACTCTAGCTCATCCTGACTGAGACAGCTGTTTCTTGAGATTCTATGATTCCATATTATTTGGAGCTTTGCATTCAGAGTCTGAAATACTATAAAAATGAAATCACTGCTCACAAAAGTTGTCACTACTGTCTGCCTCGTGAAACTATGTTAATCAATGCCTGTTAAATGAGCAATCTCTCAGTCCCATCTTGAGTCCTTGAAAACATCTAACTCAGTTATCAAAATACTTGTGCACCTTTCCTAACCTGACAGCATTCAGCAAAAGACTGAAAATACTTACAGTTCAACATTTTCTTTTTCAATTCTGTCTTTTGACTGAGATGACAGAAAACATGTATTTCTTTCTTCCAACAGTGTCCAAGCTTTGAACTCAAAGGATTACACAGTATCTGGATTAAACTGTCAGCTTGTACAAGCTCGAGTTAAGAAAAGGAAAAGTGTTGTTCAGTGTCTGAAAAAGTATAGTCCACTAAATATAGTCATGGTGATCCTTGAAAATTGTAGGGGGTGGCGGTGTGGAAGAAGGAAAAGATAAACTTATATCTCAAAAATCTATCAACACTAGCACCAAAAATGTACAAGGAATATTTGACAGAGGTATCATCAAGATGGCAATATCTAGCACTCACCAAATCAAAAGAATATGCATGAGAAGAACATGAAATTCCTATATCATAATTTCCAGACAATTTGGGGGTATTAAATAACGGTAAACAATGTGACAAGGTACCTTAATTATGTAATTAATAAAGACACAGAACCAAAGAGTCATTATAATGTACCTACCAGAGGGCAATATCAATACATTCACATTAAACATGACTAAAGCAGCATTTCCAAAACTGTCCTGCAGAATATTCCCATATTTCCCATGTCCTCCGTAATTACCCCCTCTTCAATAAACTTGAGGCCTTTAGAATATTTGTATGTTCTTCACTTTTTCTAGCTACTCCCACAGCACTACCACCACAACTGCAAAAAGAGCTTTGAAAGATATTTATTTTGTCCTTTCCCTACTCCCAGGTTTTAAGTTTTGTTAAGATAGTTTAGCAATTATTCAAATTTCCCTTATATTATATCCTATTTCTAGAGCCCTTATTTTGCCCTTAAGGCACATATTCCAAACTTTCTGTCTAACCTATTCTATTTGTTCCTATAAAACCTTACTCAGCATGGTGTTCTCTCCCTTTCCTCTCTTCTCTCTTGAGGTTTCTCTTTTGGCTTCTTTAGTATTTGGTTAGTAATTTTTTTCATTCAAGTATTGTCCTCATATGATGTTCATGGATGATATAATCTCTAAATTCTCACATATTTCCAAATACCTTTGTTTTATTACATCTTTAACATATCATTGATACCATGTCTAGAGTATGATTCTTGGGTTATGGTCAGGCATTCTTCTAACATTTGTGGGTGTGGGAACAAGGATAAAAATAGAGGTTTACATACCATATATCTAAATATTTAAAAGCTGTAAACCAAGCTAATAAATCATTAAACATGTTCTTGTATCCTACCTTAATAAGCATACCTTTCTAATGGCCTGTAAAGACACATTGCAAAAAAATTCGTTGACTCCAGTTCTATACCAGAAAGTGGTGGCACAGCATGGGCACTTGACTAATTAGAATCACTGCCCTGTGCGGAGGGTCATAGCTATAGGAAGGCCAGAGTGGCCACTTTAAAGACCAAGGTTTGTGGCAAAGGATCCTTTTGCTTTAGTTTAAGAGTATTACTTGTTGTGGTGCTTTTTGATCCGTAGTCTGTAGATGCTTTTCAAGAGCTTTCCAGTTTCAGCATTGTAAATGAGAAATCCAATGCCAATCTGATTATTTTTTCCTTTCTAGGTAATTTATTCTTTCTGCATTAATGTTTGTTAGAGTTTCTCTTTATCTTTACAGAGTTGGCAAACTACATCCCACAAATCCTATTTTTGCACAGTCTGTTAACTATTAATGGTTTTTAACTATTTTAAAGGGTTGTCAAAAAAAAAGAATATGCAACTACAAAGCCTAGAATATTTACTCTCTGACCCTTTACAGAAAATTTTTACTGACTCCTGGAGCAGAGGAATGTTACCAGAAAATGCTAAGGTGTGTGTATTTCTCATCAATCCAACCTTAAACTCAGTGTCTGGTGAGGACCATCTTCCTGGCTCATAGTTGACCATCTTATTGCTACACTCTCACATGGCAGAAGGGTGAGGAATCTCTCTGGGGTCTTTTTTACAAAGGCACTAATCTCATTCATGAGCGGTCCACCTTCATGACCGAACCACTTCTCAAAGGTCCCACCTCCAAATATCACATTTGGAATTAGGTTCCAACATATGAACTTTTAGAGGACACAAATATTAAGTCTATAGCACATTCTATGGTCTGTGTAGCGAATATAAATGCCTGTTAGGAAAAGGACCTTTAAGAAACTTTTCAAAATTTATTCTGAATGTAAACTTAGTGCTAACTAATGTTCCTAAGTTGACACATGGATCTAGGTCTTTTGAACTCCAGAATCCAAATTCTTAACAACTATACAGATGAACAAACAAACTAATGATACTTCATTTGTTTTTCAGTTATACAGGTTTAATCACAATAGTTCTATCACTATTCCTACAGGTTCTAAAAACCCGAGACCTATTGCAACTATCATACACGCTAGGCAGCTTTCCCTTACTAGTCCAAATAATCCTTTAACAGAATGCTACTGACTAAGGCCCAAAGCTGAATATGAACCATTTCTAAGTGACTAGGTAACAACTTGTGGCAGATACCTCACTCCTCCTCAGGTCTATATAAGGAGTGTGAAGGGTAGAATCACTAGTTTTGTGAGTTGTACAGTGTTTCTAGTTGGAAATTACTTCTTCCTCTCCTTATGGGAGAGTGACTGGTGTGCTTTCTGTCATTAACACAGGCTGAGCGAGGCCAAGGGACAGCTTCAAGAGAATCATTCAGAGAGACCAGGGCTGCCTGCAAGAAGATGAGATGTTTCTCACTTCCTGGATGAGCCTGCAATCTCAACCTGATAACGCCATGAGTCAGGAGAATGGTGAGACAGTTCTTGGGAGAGCCTGATACGTTTTAGAAAGCATATGAAAACATGGAAACATATCCTTTTCTGGTATAGATGTTTCTGAAGGGAGGAGCCCTGCTGGAGTTGCCTACACCAGCAGGGCAAAAAGAGATTATGGCGAGGTATGCCTTGGAAGAATATGGGAGAAACCCTCTCAGTGATGGGCCTTGGAGGACTTCGAAGAGAACCTCAACACAAAGGGTAGAAGTTGTAGGGCTATCTAGAGAGATGTTGCGTAAATAAGATGCCTCTCCACCTGGAGAAGCTGAAGAATGACACAACTGCTCCTTTCTGAGGTAATATTCAGTGATAGAAGTAGCTGGGATGAAGGTGAACAGTACCTCAAGAAAGCCACACACTTCACATATGCAAAGATCACACAGCAGCAGAGGCTACCAAACTGGACAAACTGCGGTCCCCAGCCACAGAAGGTGACCAGTAAATTATGTGAGAAGGGCTCTGTGCCCACTATTCCCCCTTCCCTGTCCCCAACACCAAATGAATTGCTTTGGGGACAGGAATGAGGTAGAATGCATTTCAGAACCAGGTGACACTGAGCTCCCCGCCCCGCAGCACTCGCTACCACCCAGACTAGTCTCCAAGCAGCCAGGGTCGCAGCTTCAGTCTGCACTGGAGCAGAAGATGGGAAAGGTTTTTGAATTTTTACAATGAATTGAACAAAATTGGAATAAATGAAAACGGCCACAAATTAATGGAATCTACTAAAGATGTTGCTAAGGGACAGAATGGGGGACGGAAAGAGCATAGTTAAAAGCAGTGCTCGGAAAACAAAAAAGCTGTTTTATGTTTATATTTCTTAGAATCCTCCCACCATTGGCAAAGATGGTTGTGGTTCTATCTTGAAACATTTCTTGTGGCAAATAAAACATTCTGTCTTGAATTTATCATTATTTGAGTACTTCTCTTATCCTTTATGAATGGAAGCCCTCTGCTGTCAATACCTATATTTGATCACATTTCTATTTTTAATATAATTAACAGAGCTTTGTGATAACAGCTGTTCTCATATAAGGGTATGGTGGAGTGTGCACAGGTTTTGGAATCAGAAAGACCTAGGTTCAAACTCTGTTTTTGCCATTTATTAGACATGCCTAACTTATGAAATATAGCTCATATATAATATCAGTCTCGTAGTTTTGTTCAGGCTTAAATAAGATACTTTGTGTAAAGTGCTTAGCATAATGCCAGTTACACAGTAGGTACTTAGACAATATTAGCTTCCTTTTGTCCCTTCCCTGTGCAATAAAAAATATTTATTCACCTAGCTAATTTATCTGTTCTGGATTTCAGAGGTAGGTCACAGTAAAGTTAAAGAAGCTTCTTAAATTTCAGGGCTCCTCACTTACATAGGCCCTTTAGAATATTCTTTCTTGCCCTTAATCTTGTATTTTGATGCCCCAATTGTATGAACTTTAGGCCCACAAAACCTAGATTCCCCTCTGATAGTACTTAAAGCTTTTTTCTTTTGTCACATCTTGGTAACTCATGAAAACTAGAAAAGCTTCAAGTAGGAACAAACCAAAAGAATATGTAAATTAAACAGAAACTCACTGTCCATTAAACTAGTAATTTCTATTGCTAATTGAACCCTAAGTACTACTGTCATTTAAAATGTTATAAATGCAATTTAAAAATATAGAACATGACAGGTTGCAATTGAAGTCCAATCAGATAATGAACAAATGTCAAAACTGGAAGAACCCAAGTGATCGTGTAGGCCAGGAATGTGAAATCTTTCTTCGTGCCTTTCTGCAAGTAGAGAAGGAAGGAAGCTTCTAGACATACTAGTTTAGTGTTCCAGTTATGCACAATTCAGGAAAATGTGACCTTGAAAAAGCTGCTTTCCCATCTTGGGGCCTCAGTTTTCCCATTAGTAAAATGAGGAGATTGGACTAGGTGATCTGTGACAGACCTTCTGGTTGCAACATTCTATGTATGATTCTATTCATCAATACTCTACGATTCTATGAATTAACTAGCAATAAAATATTTCATTATCTCATCACATGACAAATCAATTTGGATATTGTCATTTATACTTCCCCCTTACTACTCACTACTACAAGTGTCAATAAGCAGTGAAACAGACATTAAACAATGGGGAAAAAGAAACAATGACCATCAATGTTCAAGAGAAGAATGAAGTCAACTGTGGTTATTTTTCTAACAGTTTTATTAATTACAAGTTTAGTTTTCCCATTGCTTCTAGTTTAGACTAAACATCTTCAATTAAAGGCTAGAGCTCATTTTAACCCAGTTCCTTCATCATCCACCAGGCCATATCTGTCACTTTCTGTGTATACCAGTTTCAAAGCACAGTTTTAATTTTTGGCTATTTTGAATTTTAAGAGTCAAATGTACAGTGGTTTAATACATCATAAGATTCCATTCTAATGCTTTGGAAGCCAAAATAAGGAGCAACTTGCTTCATCTCTGATTGAAATTAAAGAACTTAGAAAATATTCACTATCTTAAACAAATTAAGTCTTTTAACACAACATTGTAAATCAACTATACTGCAATAAAATAAATTTTAAAAAGTCATTAAAAATATATCTATTTGGAAAGAAAGATGGATATATGGATAGATATGTGACAAATTGAGTATAGTAAAATGTTAGTATTAGAACCTAAGTGGTGGGTATATACATGTTGTTATACAAGTTTTTTCAACTTTCTTATATATTTAAAATTTTTCATAATGAAATAGCAAATTTTCAAAAATATCTCTTTATTAACAAACATAGCCAGTACTCAACAGTGTGTATGTGTGTGTGTAGTCATACAGCAACCTGTGTTATTCAGACAAAATGTAAAGCAAGCAAACAACATAGGCAGTTGCTCTGTACCACTGAAATTGTATCAACAAAATGTTAACTAACCATCTGTGACGCATTTAAAAAAACATATTACTTTTGAACAGATAAAATGAACAAATGCAGACCAAATTTTGGGAAATATTTTAACATATAGCATCAAATTTACATCAAACTGTGAGATATCTGGGGTTCAGTTATACTTCTTCATAAAAAAGGAAAAACTCAAATAGCTTGAAAATAATGCAAAATTAAATCATCTAACAAATACTGTGCAGCTACTTTAGCCAGACACTGTTCTAGGTCAAGGGATATAGTGATATCCTCTTCTCATGGAGCTTAGTGGGTTTTGATAGAGCATTTTAGAAAATATACAAATAGCTAAGATAACTTCAGAGATGAGTGCTAGGAAGATTTTTTTTTTTTAAGTAACAGCATAATATGATAGAGAGTAACAGGTAAGAGAGATGCAACTTCACAAAGTGCTGAGGCTAAGACGATAAGAGGGAAGAAGTAAGCTTATTAAAATCTTAAGGAAAATAATTCCCAAAAGAGCATACAGGAAGTACAAAAATCCGAGGTAGAAAGTAGCTTGGTATGTTGGAGAAATGAAAGGAAGGCCAGCATGGCAAAGTAAGCAATAGGGAATGCTTAAGAGAGGCAGACAAGAGCTAGATCACACAAGGCTTTGTAGGCCATGGTAAGAAGTTTGGATTTTATCCGAAGAGTCATGGGAAGCCACCAGAGAGTTTTAAGCAGAAAAGCAGCATTATCTGCCTTATGTTCTACCAAGATCATTTTCATTATGAAAAGAAACAAGGGGACTAGTTAAGCTCAAGATATAAATGATGGTGTTTTGGACTAGAGTGACATATAGTAGAAGTGGAGAGAAAGGCACAAGTTTGAAAGATTACATAGATAGATCGATACATAGAGACAGAAAGAGAAACAGAGATACAGAGACACAGAGAGACAGACAGAGACAAGAGAGAACCTGCAGGACTTGCTATGGATTGGATATAGAGGATGAGGGAAAGAGAGGAACCAAGGATGACACCTAATATTTTGGTTTGAGCAACTGCATGAATGGTCATGCTTATTATTGAAATGGCTAAGAATAGGGGAGGAGTAGTTGTGGGGTGACAGCGAAAGGTCAGGGATCAAAACTTCCCTTTTGGCCATGTTAAATATAAGAAAGTTCTCCAAGTAGAGATGACATGTAGGCAGCTTAAAATATAAGAATGGAACTTGGGAAGAATTCAAGTTAAAAATATAAATTAGGAAATGGCAACAATATAGGTAGAATGTAGTCATAGAACTGAAGAGTGAGTGTAGCTGGGGTGTGAGGGCGAAGCCCAAGGATGAAGCCCTGCACACTCCAAACTGTACAAATTAGAAAGAGGAAGAAGAGCACATAACGGAGACTGAGAAACAGTGGCCAGTGAGGTAGGGGTAAAAGCTGGATAGTCTGATGTCACAGGAAGCAAGAGGAGATGAGTTTTACAGAGGGCTTGGCCACCTCTGTGGAATAACTGAATGTTAATCATTGCATTCAGCACCATGGAGGTTGTTGAGGACCTTGAGTGGAGGGAACACAAGCCTAAATGTGTGGCAGCTAAAGAGATAATGGTGATTGTGGAGATAAATACAAACATGCAAATTTTGATATTAAGGAAAGACAGGACTTACAAGCAAGGGATGAAAAGTTTAATTTTAAAATGGAAGATGTCAGAGCATATTTGTTTGCTGCTGAGAACAATCCAGCAGAGAATGAGAAAATGATGATGCAGGAGAGAGGAGTTGGTTGAGGGTCAAACCATTCTTGAATATGCAAGAAGCGATGGGATACAGGGTATAAGTGGAAAAGAGGTCCTTTAATAGGAATGATGGTATTTCTATTGTACTTGGACAGAAGGTAGGGAATATATGCATACAGACAAGTTACCTGGGTGATTAGGTGGTGAGAAGACACAGGAGTTCCCTTCTGAATGCTTTTATTTATTCAGCTGATATTAAAAATAAACTTAATTGTGAATGGTCAAATCCTAATGTTTATTAGACAAACTAGAAATGAAATGGTTACAAAAGTAAATTTCAGGTCTGCTATAGCCAGAGGACATGGAATTGCATTTATATAAAGTACTACAGTGTCTATGCCTCTTTCCACTGTAAGATACTTTTGTAGATCAGATCCCAATCTAGATGTCGGGCTACTCGCAAAAATTAAAGGAATATAATCATCCTACCACTCTCCAATCAAGTGCCTCAGCAGGGAGAACTCACTAGCAGTAGAGGGAAAGGTTCAGAGAAGGAGAAATGTGCAGACCCACACAAATACAGAGATAAGCCATTTCCTGCGTAATGAGAAGTCATCTTGCCGATCCAATTTAGAGTAAACAGCATTCTTTAGAATCAATTGAGGAAGAATTCTTATTTAAAAATCTGAACTTTAAACAATTCCAGATGCTAAAGGGACCAAGACTCCTCTGTAATTAGTAATTAAGGTTCTCTTACAAGAAAGAGATCATTCCAGGATAGCCAGTGAGACTATCCCCAAAGTGTGAGATCCAAAAGGATGCTAAGCAGTACCTGGATAAAGAATCTGAGACAGATTTAAGGAGCAAAGAAGGGAGCCACATCTTCCTCAGGGTTTCAGTACTTGTTGAATGGGAATTATAAGCTAATACCTGAACACTGCTTTATTCTCATTTTATTGGCTTTATAAATTACAAGTTTAAGAGCCCCTTCAAATTTTCCTGTTACATATATATCCAGACCAGTAATATGTAACTAGAGATTATAATCCAGGTTAGAAGGCTGGATTGTCAAGGTCATGTAAGCAGTGCCTCTTACAAAATGGTGTTATAATAATGTTTACTTTTATAAATGTGTGATACACATTGCACACATATCAGCAATTTAAAGCTTGTTTATGGGTCAATTTCCACATCAGAAAGGAGGGAGTTAGAGTAAGTGAACTTTATGATCTATAACAGGTCTAACAATGTATCATGCTAAGCACTGATTAAGTATTTTACAATATTTATCAATATTGGTTACCTTACAGCTCCCATGATCTTCAAGGATTTGCAATCACCATTTATGAATCTTAATTCCTAATTTAATCCATTCTGCTCACATTATAATTGTATGTAATCTTTGGTAATGTAAAGGCATAAATGAAGGCAGAGCTCAGTTTGTTTGCTTTTTTTTTTTTTTAATAAAAAGAACTGCAAGTGCTTATCCTCTCAGATGTCCCTAGCGTTCTTCTGTGAAGTAGATAAGGCAGGATGTGCAAAGAACTGATCATAGGATAGTAAAGGCCAAATATTAATTCCTTGGTTCTTTAGCCAAAAATGTTCTTTACATGTCTTTCTAATATGACTCAACTAAATCTAGCCTGCACAACCAGAACCTATGCTGTGAGGCCAGAACTGTTTTAGGAGTTGGGCAAGGTAGCCTCTTAAAATTCATTAGATGTGATTTTTAGCAAGAAAGAGAAAATACTGAAGTGGTAAAATTGTTCTTCTCAAAGAAAAACTGAGCATCTTTTAAATTAACTGCCGTGGCACTAAAACAGACACACAGAATGGGATCATAAAATCTGTTTCCAACTGGTACTTATTACTTCTTGAACAAAGTATGTGTTATGTAGGGTATAGGCATATAGGTTACCATAATAAAAAGAACATGTGTATTTGAATCCTCATGAGCCATTTGCTAGCTGGCAGTCATTGTGTAAATTACTGAGATTCAATTTCCTTATCTGTAAAAATAAGATTTTATTACAAAGTTAAATGAGATTTAATATACAAAACTCCTAGCACAGTGCCTGCTATTGAGTAACACTCAATAAATAGCTTCTGTTACCACCATTTTAGTGTATCAGCTGCTTAAGTATACAGCCATAATGGTATGCTAACAGCTTCTTATCTCTCTGGCTGTCTATGGGATATGTGTAAGTGTGACCCTGCCTGTTCATGTGTACATGTGTACACATAGGAAAGGTCCATTTGAAATAGAGAGAATTTTTTAACAAGTCCTTTAGAGGAACCACATTGTCTGGGTTAAAATCATAAAAGGATTGCAGATGAGAACACTGAAACATGGCAGGAAAGCAGTTATTAGCCTCCACATGAGGATTCAAATGGGCACTCTGGCTCCTACATCTAAAGAGCCATCTCAGAATGATATAACTTATACAGTGAAATCCTGGTTGGCTTCATAAAATCCATCATTTCCCTCTGGCTTTGATAATTACATTAAATATAAACTGCGACTAGGTAAGGCCTTATCATTTCTTATTTTACACTGCCCCCTGGAGTCAAAAATGACTATAACATGGGGTTGGCTTTTTCTTCTCTAAAATAATGGGGTTTATTCAAGGGTGAGAATGCACATTGATACTCTACATTTTACCCTTTGGTCAGAGACACATATAGATCACACACATAACTTACATGTGTTGACTACAATAAATACAGGACGGCCTCAACTGAAATAACAAAATAAGGAAAACCCCTAAACTCCAGAACGGTGCCACTTTAAAACTCTTTATCAAATGGTTTCTTAAATTTTGCACAAACTCTTCAACTTGTGATCACATTGCTGTAAAATAATAGTGCAGCCTTTAACTTAAAATATAATAACAGATAGAGAAAGAGAAGTGGAATATCTTTAACAAAATATAAAAGAGAAATTATGACGTGAAAACCACTTAAAAATAGGCAAGGTCCACTGCATAACATTGGCATTAAGCAGAGAAAGAATACAAATTATGAGCAATTAGACCTAATCAGCAAATTGATAATCAACCGCATACAAGCAAGCCTTCAATGATTTTTTTTAGGTCAGAAAATAACATTAACTACTATATAATAAGACATTCATTTGAAAGGCATTTCTTTGAAATAGTCCCTTTAACAGCCTCTCATTTATGTCCTCAGTGCTAATCACTTCATTTGAAACTCTTCTGAGACTTCTCTAACTTTTCACATAATTTTTCTGTGTACAAGGGTTCTCAAGTAAATGGATACAAATTATATTTAGATAAAATGTATGTACAATTATTAATTATAATCACTGTTATTATACTAAAGGAAGAGTCTTGTCCCTAATTAAGTTTCTTTAAGAGTCTGTCAGAATACTCATTATAGTAAGAATGCATTTTAGGTCAATTCTCATTAACCAAGTAGTAAGAAAGTAAGAGTCTATAAATATCTTTTAAGGTTCTCTACTTCACAGTTAACAGTGTATAATATTAGAAGGTGAGAAACCTTTTTAAATCAAGTATTTTGACTAAATTTTATTGTTTTCTTTAAATTTACATTCCTCTAAAACTCATAATGAAACTCATAATGAAAAATATACCAAATGGTCCAGCAAATGTTTTGCTAGTACTAGGCATACAGAAATAATACACAGACCCTGTTCCCAAGGAATTAAAAACATCCTAGAAAAAAAATGTGTTTAATTCCTCCCCCGACCTCTCTCCCCTGCCAGAAACAGAGAGTACAATATATTCAATGACAGAATTATGTATAACATAAATAGTCTAGAGGAAAGAGGTATCACCTCTTTTGTCAGGGTGAGATATCACAGAAATCACGTGACTTTGGACTGGAGTGGAGGCCTCTGTGATTGGGTGGAGCCAATTGTTGGGGAAAAAAAGGTTCCCCTTAAAGAGAAACCAAAATCTAAAATACACAGAGACATATATTGCTAAGACTAATCAATAAAATCAACCATCTGAACAGGAATTTACTCCAGATGAAATTAGTTGTAGAGCACAGTCATTCCAGTGGCCCTCATGCTAAATCCAGCTTAATGCCTGTTGTTGTAAATAAAGTTTTATTGGAACACAGCCATGCCCATTCATGTACGTATGGTCTCTGGCTCCTATTGCACTACTACGGCAGGGTTCAGTACTTGTAACAGAGTCTGGCCCACAAATCCTACAATATTCACTGTCTGGTCTTTTACAGAAAAAGTTTGCTGATCTCTGAATTAGAGAAAGACTTTAACGTAAGTATTTTTAGGGTGATCAAAAAGACAAAGCAATTACATTCATTTAAAACAAGAAATTACTGACAATGGGATAAGTGAAATAAGCGTAGATGGATATGAAAAAGCAAAACTTTAAAAATCTTGTAAAATAAACAGAAAAATGGGCAAGGGATAGGAATAGAAGAACAGGTACAGTATAAACAGAATAGATACAGTGTATGTTCACTGGAGTATTCTAAAAATGAACAGCCTCCAGCTCTATATATCAATAAGGCTACATCTCAAAAATGTTAAGAGTAAAACACAAACTATAAAAAGTTTGCAAAATAATTCTGTGTATTCTTTGTGCATAAATATATATATAGAAAACTTGTAGAATCATCCATGGAACTGATAAACACTGAATTCAAGATAGTGGTTACCTTTGGGCAGACAAAAGAGGAGGAAATGGGTAGGAGTACTTGACAAGGGAACTTGAACTTTATTCTGTAATTTTTTTCCATAAAAAAGATCTGAAGCAAATATGCAAGATGTTAAGATTTGTTAAAGATGACACATGAAAAGCAGTTAAGCCTACTAGCTGTGTGATCCTGGATAAATTACATATTTGTCTCTCTGAGACTGTTTTTTTATCTACAAAATAGGAATAATAGTAACAACCTATCTCATAGCATTGTTTTATAGATTAAATGAGTTGATACATGTTACGCACATAGAACAGTGCCTGGTACAAAGTCAACACGAGGAGTATTAGCTATTAATATTCTCCTCTATACTTTTCTCCATCTTTGTTATATTTCATAATTAAAAAGAAATAAAAAGTATTTAAAGATAGAGGAGGGAGATGGTAGATAAGGCTAAGAGTTTCGGGGTTTAGGTCATACAGCTCAAATTTGACACTGGAGGGAGATTTTTCTATTCTATTTGATTTAATTCTAAGCTGAGACTATCTTTCAAAATTAGTGGATTTGATGCTTCTTATTCTCCATCGGACATTGTAGCAGAACTCAGGGTTTTCACAGAAGGATATCAAAAGTGAGTAATATATACTCCTAATAATGCTAGGATCTAGCAGAGCTATTGATACTAAGCACATAGAAAGCATTCAAGAAATATTTTTTGGAATTGAAGGACTCCACTTCCCGAGACTAATGGAACTAGGTATTTGTACTACTTCCTTTGGAAGTAGAATCAACACATGATAGCTCTCAGAAGTTCTTCACTTCTGTGGCTTAGAACCCCAGTGAATCCTTGTGAAGAAAACAATTCTACTTAGCCATAACCACAGAATAATAATAGAACATATTTTAAGTGGCAATTAATTAATCTTTCTTCATACTCCCTAACTCTTCACCTAGATATGACTTCAACTAGGAGAAAAGCCAACGAACCAGATTGGTAGCTCTGGCATGTCCACTGATGCCCCATCACCATTCTCCAAAGTGCTGGCCTAAGAATCTCATACGAGACCACGATGCAAACATCCCCAGGCTTCTAATTATAACTTAGAATTGAAGTCAGTTAATGCCACTAGGCCTCATGTCTCTATTATCTTTGGCCATCTCCTTATTGATCCTTAAAGTAATAATAATAATAATTGATCCTTATAATAACTTCTATTTACCACTTACTACATGCTAAGCAGTAAACATGCATTAATTTGTTACTCTTTACAATAATCCTATGAGCTGCATATATTATAACTCCATTTTACAAACAAGGAACTCAAGTTAATAACTTGTTTACGATTACAGGGCTTTTAACTGGTGGAGCTAGGATTTAAGCCAAGCCGTTGTGATAACAGAGTCCACATACATCCCTATTACTCTTCTTTCCATACTACTCTGTACTTCCCTCAATGACACAAGAACTCCCTCCCACTCAAAAAAAAAACTTTCCACTAAGTCCTCTATGAGCCTCATTCAGTGGTATGCTCCTACATCCCCTACATACTCAAATTCTTCACTGAAGTCAACTGAAACCTGACTTTCCTTGGAGGACACCATTCCTCTGAAGCTTTCTTAATCAGAGCCTGCTTATTATCCAACATTCCACACATTTTTACACTCATATTTTTTTTAAGAAAAGGCTTTGTTTCTTTGAAACTCATGCCACATCACTGAATCATGCTCTAACCCCACTCATTACTGTCATCTACAGGCCTCCTCCTGAGGCACTAATATTCACCAGCCATTTGGAATGAGGATTACAATATGTGCAATCTAATCCATCCATCATCTTAGGGCAATGCACGGTTTGTGTGGACTTACCATGCAGCCACTGAGCTTCCCGGTTCCTTCATCTTTTAAACTTCATTGACCTTCACTGCTATGCATCCACAGCCATCTGCATGTAGGACTTCACTCAGAAACACTCTGGAACAGACTCATCTGCTGAAAAGAATACAAATAAATCACTGGTGTTCTTCTCAGATCTTACACACCCAACCCGACTCCAGCCACCTCTCTCTTCTTCAGCTTCACTGAGACCATTATTGTCTCCCTTGATCTTACTATTTTCTCACAGTCAATTATCACCCTACTGGCCTCTCCTGTCTCTACAAAATACCTGCTTCCCAAGGTTTGTCACCTGAACTCCTCTCTCACCAGCACCTTTTACTCCTATCCACCATCATACTCACTTTGTAAAACCTCTTCCCTGGACTGACCTCCTCCCTGGACTGGTGCTATATCATGCCTCTGCCATTCATGAACCCAGGCAGCTATACACAAGTGGACATGATCAGTGGTACAGACTGATTTTCAGTCTTAACAAAGGCCTGCATGTTGAGTACCCCTCCTCCTTTGTCAGTACGCTCTAAATATGCACGGTTCTCACACTCCATACTCATTTTAAGCTGTTGACTTTGTTTCCTAGTTCATCATCATGAAACATGAGACCATCCAATCTATTCTCCCTTTACTTCCTGTACACTATTCCATTATCTGCGTACATCTCCATTCCCACGTCGTTCTTCCAGTCTCAGAGGATGACATATCCTTGCTCTTTCTCAGGGCCAGCACCTCCTCTCTGCTTTCAATCTCAGGCCCTCCAGCAGGACGAGGACTAGGATAAGGCAAGGGAGGTGTGCAGGGCACAAGACTTAAGCAGCACTCACTTTCAGATGCCAACCCTTTACCTGAACGACGCTGAGAATGAGTGTGCCCTAAACTCTTTGCCCTGGACCCTTCGCGCTTCTCACACTAGTCCAGTCCCTGTCCGCCTGCCTCCTCCAGAACTTTGATTCATCATTCATCCCCATTTCTATTATCTTCAACCTCTCCCTTCTACATAGTCTTTCCACTCACCCTACACAATGTTCAAGTCATGCTCTGTTTCTTCGTGTTGTAAATATCCTAAAAGGCTTCTCTTCTGTGGAGACCGTAAGTAGTCTACAATCTTTTTTAACTAGGCAAGTAAATTTGACTAATCCTGGTATTCAATAATAGGAAGTGAATTTGACTCTCACACATATGCAACATTCTCCAATAACAACTTTGTCATTAATAAAGATGATACTTTATGTCCTACTCCTTTATCTTTTTTTTCTCTCCTGAATTTACTCTAAACCTAGACAGTGAAAGGGCTGCTATATATTGGGTTCTTCTCAAAGACTCCAATGGCTACATTCCCTCCTAAATATGTTATTTCTTCTGCCTGGAATCAGTCTATGGCCCAACCTAAACCAATCAACTCCTATTCATCCTTTAGATCTCAGTTACTTTATGAGGGAAGACTTCCCCAAACCGAACTTGAAACTAAAACAAAAATGCCTATTATGAGGTCTCCTAGTACTAGGTACCTCTCCTTTGCATCAGTTACCATGGTTGTGATTTTATATTTATTTGAGCGATTATCAGATTGTCTGTCTCTCCTGATAGAATGTAAGTGCTAAGGGCAGGAACGATCCCAATTTTGCTTACCATATATCTCAAGTGCTTGGAACTGTGCTTGATACACACACAGTAGATGAAGTTCAGATCTTACCTTCTCCAGGAAGCTTTCCCTAACCAGCCTAGGTTGAGTGTCCTAGGCCTCTGTTTTCCCATAGCAACAGTGTGGTTTACTTTCATTTTCCTGAACTCAATGCACTACAATTGTTTATGACTTTATCTCCATGACTATATCCTGACCTTTTTGAAAACAATATTTCATTACGTTCACCTTTGAAACTTTAGCACCTAGCACATTCTTTCACAGGATAGGTGAGCAATAAATTTGTACTGAATGAATAAAAGTATGTAGGCTTTGTTCCGTAACAAAAGTAGTACACTTTAAAAGCTAGGTAGCAATGAAAGTTGGTGAAAACAAGTCAGTAGGTCTGGTGCACAGCTGTTGGAAGTTAGCAAAGCTACTCCTTGGGAAAGTCTTTTCCAAATTTGAAAGTCTATTACCACATCCAAAGAAAGGCTAAATACTATTATCAGAGCACTGAAAACGTATAGATGTGTAGTACTTTACAGAACTGTTGCATATACATCTTATCATTTATGTTACAAAATACCTAGAGAAGAATCATTATTGTTCCCATTTTATAATCAACAAAACTAATCAAAAACAATGCTGAAGTGATTTAAGATAACATTGGTTACTAACTTTCAGATTCAACACTTGTTGTACTGTATCATGCTGTCTCCCTAGCAAACTCAAAGGATCTTCATCTGTCCTGAAATTTGTAAGGCCACAGTGCAAACTCCAATAGCTAACACATTTTAATATGACACCTCCATTAATATGGTTCAATATTTCAGATAAAATGGCTAGAAATGGCCTTTATGTGTTTGGTGAGACTCGGAAAATCTCTACTATGATTTACAGCAGGGATTCTGTTGAAGGCTTTTTATGGCCAAATAGTTTTCTTTCAGTCTTGGATATCTGTATCCTTGTTGTTACTATCAGTTGCACAAGAAAATCTACTCTGTAATAACACTTTCTCTTTTCAACTCCAAATATCAATTTTGCTTAAAATTGAAAAAATCTGATATCTGATCCTTTTTATAATGCTTTAGCATCAATAAATTATCCTTGGCAAACAATCCTTCAAAATTGGGATACTGTCTTATAGCATATCATTTTGACTTTTTATATAAAATGAGATGGTGCTAAGCACTCTTTCCTTTATAAAAATGCCTATTTGTTAGTGCTAAGAAAGGCTTTAAAATGGTTTACTTCAAAACATAAACATGTTATATCCAGTCTAGTCATTTATGAATTAAGGTAGATGGTAGAAAAAGTAAGGAGAGAGAAATCATTGATCCCATTAGTAAATGAAATAGGCAGGATGCCATGCCATCCAGTTTATTTGAAAAGAAAAACATTCCACCCCAAATATCTCCCTGTTGGTTTGTTATGCTACTTTTTATAGTTATATGCCTTTGTATATATTATATATAGTATGTGTCCATATTCTAAAACCATAGCTAGCACAACAAAACTGCGATATCTAGGTAGTACTGCCTAGAACAAAATAAAAGTAAGTGGAGATATCAGTCACGGGCTGATTCAAAGAAAAATGTGAAGTAAATGATGGTAGAGGTGATACAACAGGTATGAACAAAACCATGAAGATGGTAAACAAATGCCTGGCATTAGGGGAAAACTTGGCCAAGAAACTATGTCTTCTGGTAGTCCCTTTTGTAGGCTAAGTAAGTTCTAAAGGGACAAGGGCTAAACACAACATACACTGTCAAACAGAAGTGCTATGCAGAATGCACAAATAACACAACTTAATGTAGCAAAAACTATGCATACCTTTTCAAAGAAATGGAATTAATGAAGTGACAAGGATTTAAAAGAGATGAAATAAAAACTAGAGGAGTATACTGCCTCCTACTTATGTGTAAACTCTTTCTCTTAGGACTGTATCTTTGGAAGACTTATGGGGGCCAAAAAATTAAATGTGAAAAATGATAAAATGACACTATAACAGTAAATATAGATGGAGATTACAAAAACATGCGTATACATTTGCAGGGTTATTTTAATGAGTAATGATTTTCACTGAAATTGTGAATGAAACAAAAACAAAAACATTAAATCCCATTTCCAAAACAGGTGCTTATGATGTTTTTGATAAATTTCTTGAGTATTTTCAGTATTGTATAGTCCTATATGTTTTGACAAGTGATGGGAATAACATCAGCTACCTAGCCTCTACCTGCAAATTTATTTACATATGAAGTTATCTTTCCTTTTTCCTTCTAAGCACAATGCTTACTCCTCCTCCTCTGGTCAGAATCCTACCCCTTGTGACCTCTTCACAGACCTCTCTTTATTAATTACTCAACCTTCTAATATCATTTGACCATCTCCATTTTTACAGAGGTCTCCCTATCAACATTTAAGCAGGTTCAATTAAAAATAAACAGCATTATTTGATCCTGTGTTGCCCTACATCTACCACTCTTATTCCTCTCCTTCACAGAAAAAGTTATTGCAAGAACTGTCTATACCTGCATTCTCCAATGTGAAAAGCTTTCTAGGTTCCCAGAGTTAACAAATGGCCTGGTTTCCCTAGAAGAGTTCCATTTATCCCTGCTGTCCCAGTGTTAAAATTAATAGTGTTCCCTTTCACTCTCAATAGTGAAATGGTTTGGGGAATTCCCTGGCAGTCCAGTGGTTAGGACTCCACGCTCTTACTGCTGAGGGCCCAGGTTCAATCCCTGGTCAGGGAACTAAGATCGCACAGCCAAATAATAATAACAATAATAATAATAATAATGATAATAATAATGATGATGATGAAATGGTTTGGATGATAAAATTATATAGTCACCCTATACCTGCAAATACACATATTACAGTGCCTAGGATTAAGTAACATTAACCATCTTTAAGAGCCATTTTCAAAATCCTACCAAGAGACATAAAGATGACAAAAGCTATATAGACTGAGAATTAGAACACCATCTAAAGATGTCAAAAGAAAAAATATATATAAATTGAGTGAAACTACAGTACAATTATAGTCCAAATGGGATTTTTCAGGAAATTTACAAAATGATACATATGTTTATATGTAAGTGAATGTCAAATAAATGTTTGAAGAAAGAATAATCCTGAGGGAGAAACTAGATATAGGGAAATAAAAGTCTGTTATTAAGCTAAAATAATAGAAATCATATGGTAAGTAGTTTGTAGCATGCAAAAAAAATTCACCAGGGGTGGGATAAAAAAAATTAGAAAGTATGTTTTCACTTGATTTCAAGATACAAATTAATATAAGTGTTACTTAACATATGGATTGACAGTAGTGCAAGTATGTAATAAAAAAAAATACAGCTTTCCCCCACTACCCAAAAATGGAGTGTTCCTAGGAAACCCTTCATAAGCCAAAATGGCATAAAGCGAAGAAGGAATTACGTTAGGACACATCTCGCTAAAGGATGCACGAAATAAATGGAGATAAAGCACAGATGCTCACCCACACAGTTCAAAGCTATGATGGCTGGATGCTGAGATGCTGTGTGTGGTTCCCGGGAAGGAACTTGGTGATGCTAAGAGCGCATGTTGCCTCTATAACAGCTCACTGCAAAATAAACGCTGAGCACTATTTTCACTTTTCACCTTTTTTCTTAAAAGCAAAAATCCTCTTAGAATTTCTTTTGGTTAGTGCAAACAGGTACTAATGTAGGTCTTCATAAAAGCAAAGTCATATATCGATGGTGCATGCACAAATTGTGCATGCTAGGCATGTGTGCTCAAAAATTTGAGGAGACCTCTCTACTAGATGATTCAAAAAAGGATCTTGTCATATATAACATGTAATATATGATGAAGAACATCATAAAGCACTGGGGAAGGGATAAATGATGCTCATGCTATTTTTTAGCTAATGGGAAAATAAATTTATATATTCATCTTATTTCATGCAGCAAAATAAATTCCAGCTGGATTACAGAAATAAATATAAAATTAATTAATCAATAAAATCCTAGAGGAACAAAGAGATGAATAATTTTTCAAGTATGGGGAGGGGGGCTTCCTAAGTTTCACAGCAGAAGAAAATAATTAAATAATGTTGATATAAATGACTGGAATAAATCACAAAATTTCTGAATTTCAAAATATAACTAGCAAAATTAAAAGGCAAACAATAAATTGAGAAATGTAATAAAGATGGCAACTTATTTTAAAAGCTCAATATAAATGTTTAAGAAAAATGTTAAAACCCTTT
Source organism: Eschrichtius robustus (assembly GCF_028021215.1). NCBI lineage: Eukaryota > Metazoa > Chordata > Mammalia > Artiodactyla > Eschrichtiidae > Eschrichtius > Eschrichtius robustus. Next base: position 125,968,713 of record NC_090845.1, read on the forward strand.
GTATAAAATTGAGCAATTGACATAACAAATAATGCACAATTATGAAAATCAAATTGCTAATAACTTTGAAGAAAAAAAAGGTTCAACATTAGTAGAAATCAAAGAAATAAAAATGTTAAAAATAAAGTCACATTTTTCTCATCAAAGTAACAATATATGGTTCTACGTTCTACCTACTAAAATAGTCAATTTTTAAAATGAAATAACTAATGATGTCCCTTTCATCCAGCATGAATATGAATCTAGCCTAAGAAAATAATCCTGAGTGTAGGAAAATCTTGATATGGGTAAATATTTTATTGTATCATAATTTACACAGTGAAAAATAGATATATAATACTGTATGATTCCACCTATAAGACATTCTGGCCAAGGCAAAACTATGGCGATAATAAAAAGATCAGTGGTTGCCAAGTAGAGCACAGAGGATTTTTAGGGCAGTGAAAATAACTCTACATGTGTCATCATACGTTTGCCCAAACGCATAGAATGTACAACATCAACAGTGAACTCTAATGTAAACTATAGACTTCGGGTGGTAGTGATGTGTCAGTGCAGGTTCATTAAGCGTACCACTCTGGTGGGGGATATTGATAGCAGGCGAGGCTATGCTGTGTGGGGGCAGGGAGTATACATGAAATCTCTCTACCTTCCTCTCATTTTTCTGTGAACCTATAACTGCTCTAAAAACATTGTCTTTAAAAAACAGACACACCCAAACTTTGAAAAAAGGGGAATGGTATCTCATTTACCATTGAGATATCCAGCAGTGATTAAAAAGATGATTCAAAATCATTTTATAATCACATGAGAAATACTAATTTTATAGTGTTAAAGTAAAACCAATCAAGAGCATAAGATTACGTAGTCTCTGTAGTCTCAACTACATAAATAATTTTCCACTTAGGCACAATCCTGAGCTAAGGAAATATTAGCTTCTGAATGCTTCATGCTGTACCAAAGAAGCTCGTATTCCTATTTTCACTACACAAATAACTAGTTTGGATGATGTTTTTCTCAGAATATACCAGTATATCTGCTACTGAGAACATTAAATCTAAATCTCCATTTGCAAAGTAAAGCAGAGAATAGAGCGTGGTATGCAGATAATTGTGGACAATATCCTATGTCTAACTGATTTTGTTGGTAGGTTAGAAATGTACCTTTCATATTTGTCTCAAATTTCTATCTACTAGTTCCAGTTGGATGGCAGATATTAGTTTGGTACAGTGCTTAATATAATGCCTTGGCCACAGTAAATACTCAAAATATGGAGGTTGATTAAGGCACTAGACTTATAAGTAGTAAAAGTTATAAAACCAACCCAAATTTTTTAGATGCCACTTGGAAAAATGTTACACTTTTGAAACAATTTTTAAATTATTCAAAACATTTTGAAAATGAGAACACTTTCATAAAAGCAAAGAACAAGGCAAATGGTCATCAAATTTATGGGCCATTAAAGGGGAAATATACCTTATTATTTATGTACTGTGGTGGACAGGAAATTGTAGGCAAACAGAAGCAATAAACAGGCAAAAAGCATTAGTTTGTCTCTCATTTTAATGTGGCAGTGGTCATGTGTCCAAATGCTATTAGCGTTTGGCAGAAAAGCCAGATAAGTAAGTGAAAAGTCATGTGGCGGAGACAAAAATGACACAGACTCCTTAATGGAGAAATATTCCCCTGTTTACTATATATTTTAACAGGAACATAAATACATAGACCGAAGGGAGGTGACACCTGCAGACAAAATTGTATCAGCAGTGTTTATGAAGGTGAGTTATAGGAGACTAGGACTTGGTATTCAGCATTTGGATCACAGAGTGTCACACTAGTAAACAGAGTCCTGCAAAGAGCAATGAGTGTGGCCTATTTACAAATCCCAGACTTCCCTTCTCATTCCTTCTAAAATCTATTTTCTTTACCTTTTTGTTTTTTGGGTTTTTTTGGCTTGATCTCAACCCATTGAAGATTAAGAATAGGAAAAGGAGACATCACAGATGCTTTAATTCCACCCTCGATGGTTCTTTTCTAATTTGCCGGTTTATGTAAATAAATATTTATTGGAACACAGCTACACCCGTTCACTTACTGCCTGGGGCTGCAACAGACTCAGACTGTGTGGCCCACAAGGTCTAAAATATTTGCTACCTGGCCTTTTATGGAAAAAGTTTCCAGAACCCAAGGTTAAATAAATACGCGATTCCAATAACAGTCTATCAACCAGGGAAAAATGTGAAAATATTCTCAGGCAGAAGGAAACACAAGCCTCAAACCCAGCAAGCCGGGCATCTACCTCCTCTGATGGCTTCAGGTGCCCGGAGCCAGGTGGGGTCTCCCAAGACCTTTGAAGCGGCAAGAGGCACAGAAGTCCTCCCACAAAATGGAAGGACTGCCTACTGTTGTTTAGAATTTTTCATGATGCCTAGTTTTCCAAGTTACTTTGTAGGAAACATGATGACAGAAAGGACCTGCCAACAGCTTCCGTATCAAAAATGTCCTAAATACAAGGCTAGGATCCCAGAATAAGAAAATATATGCTTTAGCATGTCAAACCCTAAAGTTAAAGTGACAATTCACAGAAGTCTGAGGTTCACATTGGTATTTACTTAGTTTGCATAAGCGTATTGGGTCTAATGATGATAGAGCCAATGTAGAGTATTTGAAATGTTTTCTGGAGAACCCAGTGAATTTTTTCTTAGCAATATTCCCTTTCTGGGAAGTAGAACAGTAAGAAAGGAGTACAAGGACTTGTCAGGTTGCATTCTTAAACACATCTTTCAAAGGATTTGTATTGTTATGCTGTCACTGCCTGAGATCATCTTAGCTTTGGAAAATTCTCATTTTCTTTGTAATTAAATGGTTTCTATTTCAAATTAAAAAAAAAAACTGGAGAACATAAAATATTGCCTTTTCTGTAGAGACCTGAGGGAATTCAATATATATAAAGACTTTTATATAACTTCATTCAAAAAACTTACGTTCAACTGTTTGTAGCTTTAATATCTAAGCAATAAAAATAATACCTCAGTGTCATGGAGAAAAGAATGGACACATTTTCCTTTGGTTAAACTAACACATTCTGTATGTATAAGGGTTAAGGAGTCAAGTGTCCTAGGATTCAGTTACATAATCACTTCCAGTAAATACTATGATGATTCTAGGGAAGTCATTTTAAGACTCCTCACTGTTTCCATCCTAAAAACTGGAAGTGTTACCTTGCTCTGCCTGTACTTCTCACTGGGCACGTGATGGTTAAGTGCATAGTGGATGATATCACACTGCTTCCTGGAGAAAATCAGAGGATTAGAACCCAGCCTAATTAATGCCTACTCCCAAATGCTTTGAGACCTCTGTTTTTCTCATGAAAAATTATTGTTGGATTTTTCCATGACTTAGTCACTGAAAATGATAAAGCTTCTTTCAAATAGGTTAGGTATAACCTTGTGCACTCTTATTTCACAATCTTTAAGTTTCACAGTACATTATGATATAATTATAAAAATGTCATACAAAAGAGATAACATATTTCTTGACCTCCCCATCCCAATTTATCAGTGGGGTGTAAATCCTTATAGAATTTTTAAAAAATTAACTTACATACTTACGAACTCTGTAGAACTTGTAAATAATTCTGATTTTACATTTGGAAAATATTCAAGGTGATAATTTTTGCCATTTTTATACATGTAAAATAATTTTTCACAGATTTGGAATCTGTTCCCACCAATTAATTTGATTTGACTAATACTGCATTGATTTGGACTTTATGAAAAAATAAAACAATTTCTGAAAACAGATCTATTGCCTTAGGCTTTTTATAGACTTAAACACATGCTGCAAATTTTGTTGCTGTAAGTTTGTCTTAAAAATTATTGTTGTTTAATTTTATGATGAACTTTATTTGGATTACTGGTTACTTAGCACTGAAGGAGGAAGAACCTGCAGAATAAGAGGGTGAGGAGGAGAAAACAATCAGGACAACAAAAAGAATTAGAATAGAAAAGAAACTGTAAGAAACATTAAAATTAGCACGCTTAAAACAAGATAATAGAAGCAAGACAGTATGAAAATGGGCGAAACCTACCTATTAAAAGAAAAATAATAGAGTGAGCTAGTGGAAAAACCTACCTAAAACAAAATTAATCCAAATGATTGAAAGAGAATTGACAAAGGAATACCAGATGTAATACCATATGCAAAGGAAAACACTTTCAGTGACTCAGAGTCTTTCAGGGACTCATTGTGTTGATAAAAGGCAAAAATCCATGCTGAGTAACTAACCATTTGTTAATATTGCAAGGAAAAATGAAAATAAACCAAATCTGGTGTATGTTTTCATTATATATCTATAAGAGGTCAATTAGATTACTAACAAAAATAAGTATATAATTAATACAGTAGGGATATAAAACATGAGTGACATATTAAAATAAAAACACATTATAAACTTCTATATGCAATATGATACTATTAAAATCCATGTTTATATATTTCTGAGAAGTGGGGTTATAGATGATTTTAATTTCCTTTTGTGCTTTCGTATGTTTTTAAAATTGTTTTAAAAGCACAGGATTTCTTAAAAACAGTAAAATATTTGGCATACAGTTAAAAAAAAAGTTCTTTGCCTTTTTTTTTTTACTTCCCTTATGTGTTCGTTCATACCTCCCTGCCTTTGGTCTCACTGTTCCCCCTAAAAAAAAAAAAAAAAAAATACCGTCCTCTCTTCTTTTTATCTATTCAAGTTCTACCTTCAAGACCTTTAATGAAAACTTCCTCTCTTCTATAGATTTAATCTGGCTCACAGATGTTTACCCCCCAGAAATATAGCACAGATAGTAAAGGCTTAAAACTGGTGGCATCACAGAGACCTTGGTTTGAACACTGGCTCTGGCTTTTATCAACTGCATGAACTTGGACATGTTAATTAACAACTTTAAGCATCATTTTCCCCAGCTGTTAAATGGATAATAATAGTAACTATTTCGTACAGTTGCTATAGGAGGATTAAAAGCTGACATATAAATTTACCACAGAACCTGGCACATAATAAGCACTCAGTGTTACTGCATTCTGCTTGAGCAAATCTTATAATCCTCTTATATCTCGTCTATGCCCAGCAAAATATACCTTAGGCACTTTCTCCTTGTTGATTAATTTATCTGTTAGAATCTATCTTTCAGTCTAATGAAAGCAAGATTCAATGTGAAAAAATCTGTGAAATACTGGGCCTTACACCTCACCTAAAAAACACTGAATTCCACAGAAACAGGTAATCTATCATGTTTCCCTGCATTTATGGAGTTATCAACCAAGTTAGCTGGTCATTTTGAAATCTCTCAAGTAATTTCCTTTATGAGCAATATTTTATTTGCAATTCATTATCTACATTCTCATACACTTTAAAAGAGCTGGAGATGAAGGAATAGTCTTAAAAGTTTCTCGAGGCTAACTTGTTGGTTTCTTAGTCACCAAAATTGAATGGCTGCAGGTTTCAAGTTCTTTTTTTAGTTTCATATTTTGTGCCAGTTTAGGAAGAGTCCAGATAGTACCAGCTATGTTTAAGAAATGTTAATCGGGTTGTAGGACTTTGAAATGATTAGCCTATGCACCTTGATATTTTCTAAGAAAAAAATATATTTTTAATAACCTGATTTTTCAAATATGCTGTGGTAATACTTGACCCTATGAAGAAATTGGGTTTCCCCTGAAATATGTTAAATTTAAATGAATATTTACTGTATACCTAAAGAATGCTTCACGTGAAGTTTCTAGTATGGCTCATATTATATGAGTGATTTTTTAAAAAATCAAACCATAAAAAAATACAAGTGATTATCAAATTACTGATGGTGATACTTTTAAAGCTTCAAAGCAATGGAAGAAATTACAAATGAAAATATGGATGTTTGCTTATACAAAAAACTTAAAACTTGAGCAGAATATAAACAAAACTAAAATGCCAATCACATCACCTTCCTATATATGTGTGTATGCAGGTCACATGCATATATGTGTATGTATATATAAACACATATGTGAATGACTGAAAGGATGGAAATTTAAATGAAATACATTTCCATCCTTCAATTTAGTAAAAACATAAACAATATTATTCAGTTTTGGTGAGGGTTCAGTGAGATGTATAACTTTATATCCTACTAGTAGGGATATAAAAGAGTATAAACTTTCTGGAAGCTATCTTAAGAAGATTTATCATGTACCATAAAAACATAATGAGACATGTTTAACTACACATTAATTTGAATAAATATTTTAAGAGGCTAAAATTATATTTACAAGGGACATTTCATGCAAAGAGGAAATGCTTATATATATATTCCTATATATTCAGCACTGTTTACTAATTGCTTACTTTGTACAACAATGGTAAATATGTTTAGAAAAATAACTTGTAATAAAAGAACTGAAAGATTCAATAGTGGTTGTTGGAAATATTGGTGATTTTTCTTTGTACCTTTCTATATTTAATTTTTTTTTCTGTAATCAACCTGTATTTCAGAGTCAGAACACACTGATTTCCTCAAAAACATGATAATGGATAGTTTCTCAACTAGTGATTTTTAAATTATACACAGTCTAAATAAGCATTGGGAGGGTTGGAGACTATAAACATTTTAGATTTTACAGCAATCTTTCAGACTGGATCTCTCTCAGAAAAAATTTTAGAAAACCCTGAAGAATCCTGAGTCGAAGTTGTGCAGAAAAAAACATTTGTTTTAAATAGAGTAATAAAATTAAAAATTATAACAAAATATTCTGCAATACAGAGTGGGCTTTGGGCTCTTACAGAGAAAACTTTAACCTCTTCAGGGCTGAGGGTACCTGTTTTGCATGGGATGCATGACACATTGCTGTAGTACACCAAACTTTCCACAAGGGAGCAGAAGAACAATACAGTTTTTTTGTTTTTTTTTTAAATCCCATGCTAGAAATCTTGCTCTGCAGCTTAATTTTACCAGTTACAGAATTATTACTATCAATACTCTTAAGCTGTAACATCACAATGTGTTCATTCAACTCTTCCAGATTTCACTCTAAAATATTTATCCTGAACTACTGGTAAAAATGGAAAAACAAATGACAATAGAGAGGTAGGATCATCTATACATCTGTATTATTTGCTTTCGCTTGGGCTTTTGAAAGCCACAGCTTTGATATGCCATATTTTTTGTTTTTGTTTTGTTTTATTTATTCATTCAATAGTCTGGAGAATGGGTCCTTCACCAACATATCTCAGAAAGGTACCATAAGAGTAGATGAAATCAGCTGGAATCACAGGAGTTTAGCATGTCTGGCTTCTGAGAAGGCTTTAGAGATAACCTGGTCCAAATCTTTCATGTTATCAGTGGAGAAACTGAGGTCCTGAAAATAACGTGCCCAAACGCACATAGTATGCTAAAGTCAGAGGCAGGACTAGAAGGCATATCTCCTGACAACCAGATCAATGTAGTAACAATCAGAAAACACTTAAGGTTTGATGGTTTGAAGATGTCATCTAAAAGGGGTAATAATTCTGACCTCTCTCTGGGCCAAATCTCAGAGGCCCAACTCTGTAGTTGCAGTGTCAGTGTCATGTCAGGCATGGTATAGGATGGAGAAGGATTAACATCTTAACTCTGACATACGTGTCTTTTTATCATTTCAGAGCCGAGATTCTCCAGATGGCCTTACGGAAATCAATCGTGATCCTTCCTGACTCGACTGCAGAAGGAGCATCTCTCCTAAGCCAAGACTGGCGTAAAAGTGACCGCTTCCTACTAACTGCTGTTAAACAGAGAGATACAGGGGCTCAGAATGATAAAGGACCTTAGAAATATTCTAGATCAAGATTTCACTAACCCAGCCATTAACTGGTGAACAGGCTGTTATCCAGTTTCTTCTCACTGGATTTGGGGCAGCAAGCTTAGCGTGAGTACTAGCAGTCAGTAACAATATCCATTTAGTCAAAGTTCTTTTCCTCCTTAGCTAAAAATAAAAATGTGCTGAGGAAGTTGGTCATGGACACATAATGTGATTTACAGGGCTTTTTCAATCATTAAATCATTTTTAAGAAAAATTTCTTTCTTATTTATTTCTTTCAACCTTTGTCATCAGTTCCCGATTCTCACTTCAATATAGCCTTTGCTAACATTTAAATACGCTTCACTGACTTTTGTTTGAGGGACAGATTTTATGCCAAAAAGTGAGCTCGTAAGTAAAATGCTGCTTTCTTGGGTCTTTGGACTTTCTGAGCATCAGCTTGCAGAGCCCCCTCCTGCGCAAAATTCCCCTTCCCCCTGCCAGTCACTTGTCTGCACAACCAATCCTGGGTTTTCTCAAATACGCAGGCCACCAATTCCCTGTACTCTCTGAGGAGTCCAAGAGGAAAATCATCCCATTCTGGCATCCCCTAGTGATGATGCTAGCGCTCATCTTTGACTGCTATATATTCTTTTTTTTTTCCCTTTGGGTTACTTTTCCTAACTAGGTAGTAGATGCACTTATCAGCCCCTTACTTTTCTTCATATAGTTTTATTATATGTATTTGTATCCCTAACATTATATTGTTTGTCTGTTTGTGAATGTTTTATAGAGACACACACTGAATGTGTTCTTTTTTTCTGTCTTTTCTTAACTCATAGTTATCTTCCTGATATGCAACCATGTAGTTTTGTGGCTATAATTTATTGCTTTCATTACCATTTAACATTTTATTTTGTGACTATACCAGAATATATTTATTCATTCTTCTATTGACAGATACTTGGACTGTTTCCAGGTTTTTGCAATTAGAAACAATGAAATTATGAAAATTCTTATATACAACTGCTTGTTCACCAGCACAAGAGACTGGGATAATAATGTCAGAGGTCTTGCTGGGTCATAGGGGATGAGCACTTTCAATTTTTTGAGATAATGGCAAATTATTTTTCAACCAATTTGCTGTCCCGTGTACAGCAATGACAAGTTTGGGGTTTCAGATTTTATTTGCCATTTGTGTTTCTTCTGTAAAGCGCCTGTGAATTACTTTTTTCTTTTCTTTTTTTAATACTAGTATACTTGACATACAATATTACTAGTTTCAGGCCTACAACATAGTGATGCAACATTTATATACATTATGAATTGATCACCGTGATAAGTCTACTAACCATCTGTCACATACAAAGTTATTACAACACTATTGACTATATTTCCTATGCTGTACATTACATCCCATGACTTATTTATTTTACAGCTGGAAGTTTGTACTTCTTAATCCTCTTCGTCTATTTTGCCCAAGCACCCAACCCTACTCCCCTCTGGCAACCACCAGTTTATTTTCTGTATTTATGAGCCTGTTTCTGTTCTGTTTGTTCACTTGTTTTTTAGATTCCACATTAAAATTTGAAATCACATGGTATTTATCTTTCACTGACTTATTTCACTAAGGATAATACCCTTTAGGTCCATCCATGTTCTTACAAATGGCGAGATTTCATTCTTTTTTATGGCTGAGTAATAGTCCGTTGTGTGTGTATGTGTAGGTATATGTGTGTGTGTGTGTGTGTGTGTGTGTGTGTGTATTTATGTATATATATACCACATCTTCTTTATCCATTCATTATTGATGGACACTTAGGTTGCTCCCATATCTGGGCTATTGTAAATAATGCTGCAATGAGCATAGGGGTGCATATATCTTTTTGAACTAGTGTTTTCATTTTCTTCAGATAAATACCCATGAGTGGAATAGCTGGATCAAATGGTAGTTCTATTTTTAATTTTTGAGGAATCTCCCTACTATTTTCCACAGTGGCTGCACCAATTTACATTCCCACCAACAGTGCACAAGGATTCCCTTTTCTCCACATCCTCACCAACACTTGTTGTTTCTTATCTTTTTGATGATAGCCATTCTGACAGGTAATATCTCATTGAGGTTTTGATTTGCATTTCTCTGATGATTAGTGATGTTGAGCATCTTTTCATGTGATTATTGGCCATCTGTATGTCTTCCTTGGAAAAATGTCTATTTGGGTCCTCTGCCCAATTTTTTTAAGACTGTTCCTTTTTTGATATTGAGTTGTGTGTGTTCCTTAAATATTTGGGATATTAACCCCTCATTGAATATATCATTTGCAAATTATCTTCTCCCATTCGGTAGGTTGCCTTTTTGTTTTGTTGGTGGTTTCCTTTGCTGTGCAAAAGCTTTTTAGTTTTTTTTTTTTTTAATTTTTATTGGGGTATAGTTGATTTACAATGTTGTATTACTAAAGCTTTTTAGTTTGATGTAGTCCCATTTATTTTTGCTTTTCTTGCCCTTGCCTGAGGAGACATACCCAAAAAAATGTTGCTAAGATTGATGTCAAAGAAGCTACTGACTACGTTTTCTTCTCGGAGTTTTATGGTTTCAGGTCCTACATTTAAGTTTTCAATCCATTTTGAGTTTATTTTTGTATATGGTGTAAGAAAGTGGTCCAGTTTCATTCTTTTATATGTAGCAGTCCAGTTTTCCCAACACCATCTATTGAAGAGGCTATCATTTCCCCCATTGTATATTCTTGCCTCCTTTGTCATAGATTCACAGTATGAGTGTGGGTTTATTTCTGGGCTGTCTATTCTGGTCCCTTGATCTATGTGTCTGTTTTTGTTCCACTACCATACAGTTTTGATTACTATAGCTTTGTAGTACAGTTTGAAGTCCGGGTACACTTTGAAATCAGGGAGTATGACACCTCCAGCTTTGCTCTTCTTTCTTAAGATTGCTCTGGCTATTTGAGCTCTTTTGTGGTTCCATACAAACTTTAGGATTATTTGTTCCACTTCTGTAAAAAATGTCATTGGTATTTTGACAGTGATTGCACCGAATCTGTAGATTTCTTTGGGTAGTATGGACATTTTAACAGTATTAATTCTTCCAATCCATGAGCACAGTATAGCTTCCCATTAATTTGTGTCATCTTCAATTTCTTTCATCAGTGTCTTATAATTTTCAGAACACAGGTCTTTCACTTTCTTGGTTAATTTTATTCCTCAGTATTTTATCATCCCTTTAACATTATGTAATGCCCCTTTTCTCTTGTTACAGTCTCTGTTTTAAAGTCTATTTTGTCTGAAATAAGTACTGCTACACCAGCTTTCTTTTTCTTTCCAATTGCATGGAATATCATTTTATATCCCTCCACTTTTTTTTTTTTAACAGAACTGAAGTGAGTCTCTCGTAGGCAGCGTATAGATGGGTCTTGCTTTTGTATCCATTCAGGCACCCTCTGTCTTTTGATTGTTGCATTTAGTCCATTTACATTTAAAGTAGCTATTGATAGGTATGTACTTATTGCCACCTTCTTAATTGTTTTCTGGTTGTTTTTGTTATTCTTGTCTGTTCCTTTCTTCTCTTGTTCTCTTCCCTTGTGATTTGATGACTTTCTTTAGTATTATGTTTATATTCCTCTCTCTGTATCTTTTGTGTATCTGTTATAGGTTTTTGGTTTGTTGCTACCACGAGGTTCAAATATAACAACCTATGTGTATAGCAGTCTATTTTAAGTTACTGGTCACTTAAGTTCAAGCACATTCTAAATGCACTACATTTTTACTCCCCACCCCTCAATGTTTTCTGCTTTTGATGTCATATTTTACATCTCTTTATTTTGTGTATCACTTAACTAATTATTTTAGATATAGATGATTTTACTATCTTTGTCTTTTAATCTTATCAGCTTTATAGGTAGTTGATCCACTACCTTTACTGTATGCTTGCCTTTACCTGTGAGATTTTTTCTTTCATAATTTTCTTATTTCTAGCTATGGCCCTTCCCATTTTAAGGAATCCCTTTAATATTTCTCAAAAGACTGATTTAGTGGTGATGAACTCCTTTAGCTTTTCCTTGTCTGGGAAACTATATCTCCTTTAATTCTGAATGATAACTTTGCTGGTTAGAGTATTTTGGGTGGAAGTTTCTGCTGAAAAGCCAGCAATAGTCTTATGGGGGTTCCCTTGTAGTAACTAGTTGTTTTTCTCTTGCTGCTTTTAAGAATCTCTCTTTATCTTTAACCTTTAACTATTCAATTATAATGTGTATTGGTGTGGGTCTCTTTGGGTTCATCTTGTTTGGGACTCTGTGATTCCTGGACTTGGATGTCTTTTTCCTTCACCAGGCTAGGAAAGGTTTCAGCCATTATTTTTTTGAATATGTTGTCTGTCCATGTCTCTATCTTCTCCTTCTTGGACCCCTATAATGTACACGTTATTATGCTTGATGTTGTCCCAGAGGTCCCTCAAACTATCCTCATTTTTTAAAATTCTTTTTTTCTTTTTGCTTCAATGGGTGATTTCTACTACTCTGTCTCCCAAATCACTGATCCTTTCTTCTGCATCCTCTAATCTGCTGTTCCCTCTAGTGTATTTTTCATTTCAGTTATCGTATTCTTCAGTTCTGATTGGTTCTTTTTATATTTTCTATCTCTTAAAGTTCTCACTGCATTCATCCATTCTTCTCCTGAGTTTGGCAAGCATCTTTATGATTATTACTTTGAACTCTTTACCTGGTAAATTGCCTATCTCCATTTTGTTTAGTTCTTTTTCTGAGGTTTTTGTCTTGTTCTTTCATTTGGAAGGGATTCTTTTGTTTCTTCATTTTGCCTAACTCTCTGTTTGTTTCTGTATATTATGTATATCAGCTACATGTCCCAGCCTTGAAAGAATAGCCTTATGTAGAAGCTATCCTGTAGGACCCAGTGGTGCAGTCCCTCCTGGTCACCAGAACCAAGTGCTCCAGGGGTATCCCCTGTGGGGGCTGCATGCAACCTCTGGTTGTGACTGGGCTGCAACTGCTGCAGGCATGCTGGTGGCAAGGGTTAGCCCCCAGGCCAGCTGGCTGAGAGGTCCTGCCACAAGTGCTATGGGCATGCTGATGTGCAGGGCCGGCCCCCAATGCAACTGGCTGTGAGGCCCAGCCATGACTGTTGCAAACACACTGGTGTACAGGGCTGTCCTCTGGAGCAGGAGCCCCTTTGAAGGTGCTGACCAGTGTGGGCATGTTGGGTGAGGCTGGTCCTTGGGGGAACCTTGGGTCAGGGCACATGGTTTATCTAGGTTGATGGAGGAATGGTGCCTCTCAGCACCAGACCAGCTAGGTGGAAGGAAAGTTAAAAAAAAAATGACACCCACCAACACTCCCATACCCAGAGAAAGTTCCACCAGATCCCTGCCCCTTCAGCACACACCCTAAAATTAGTCAATGAACCTCCTTTTTGTGTGACCCAGGCACTTTTCAAGCTGCTGCCTCTGCACTGGGACTCAGAGCAATTGAGTTTGTGTATGAGCCCTTCAAAAGCAAAATCTCAGTTTCCCATCTCCTCCAGTTCTCCCAGATAAAAGCCCCACTGATTTTCAAAGCCGGACATTGTGGGTCTCATCTTCCCAGTGCATGTTCCCTTGGCTTGGGAGCCCAACATGGAGCTCAAACCTCTCACTCCTCAGGGTGAACCACCACAGTTGTGATATCCCTCCCACTTGTGGGTCACTGCACCAAGGGTGTGTGTTTTGACTAGACCACATTTCTGCCCCTCCTACCTGTATTGATGTGGCATTTGCTTTATATCCATAGTTGTAGAAAATCTGTTCTGCTCGTGTTCATGTCATTCTCAGAGATAGTTCTATATTTAGTTGTAGTTTCGACACGTCTATGGGAGGAAGTGAGCTCAGGATCTTCCTACTCTTCTATCTTGATCCAGGCACTGACTGTGAATTATTTTGCCCGATTTTCTATTGGATTGCTTGTGTATTTTTAAAATATATTCTTCATATGTTGTAGACACTAATCCACTGTCACTTACACATGTTGCAATTTTTCCTCCTAGTTTATGCTTTGTCTTAATTTTACTTATGGGTCTTTAAAGAACACTGCTCTTAACCTTAATATGGTTGAATTTAAAACATTTTTTTTTGTAGCTTGCTCTTTCTGTATATTAAGATAGTTTTCTACCCCAAGGACCTAATGTTATTATCTTTCCTTCTAATAGTTTTCCTACTCACATTAAATATAAATTTATCTGGAATTGATTTTTGTTTCTCGCTTGAAGTAGGGCTCCAATTTTATTTTTTTATATGAATAAGCATTTGCCCCATCCATCAGCATTTACTGAATTTTTCTCCTTTCCCAGGTTATCTGCAGTGCTACCTTTGTCATAATTCAAGTTTCCAAATACATGTGACTCCATCTCTGGTCTCTCTTTTCTGTACTGCTTGTCTATTTGTCTCTTTCTCTGAAAATGTCCCAGTGTTTTTATTGCCAGAGCTTCATAAAAGTTCTTGAAATCTAATAAGGCAACACCTTCCCACATCTTGGACTATTTTAGGGCTCTTGATTTTCAAAATAAATTTTTAGGAATTAGCTTCTTAAGTTCCCCAAAAAGAAAAGGTGTGGATTTTGACTTTAATTTTATTGTCTTTATAAATCAACTTGGGAACGACTTATATCTTTATAATACACAGCCTTCTAATCCATAATGTGGTGTTTCTCTCCATTTATTTAGATTTCTTTAAGGCTTTCAGTAAAATTAATACAACTTTCTCCTCAAAGGTCTTGTATATTATTGGGTGAGATTTATTCCTGGGTAATTTATAATTGTTGATGCTTTTATAACTGGTACCATTTTTATTTTCTAACTCTGCATAGCTGGAGGATAGAAATACATTTTATGTGTGTTGATCATGCATCCCAACACTTTGCAAAATCATCTTATTAATTCTAATAATTTATCTGTAAATAGTTTGGATTTTGTACATAAATGATTATCATATTGCAAATAATGAGTAGCATTTTTCTAATCCTTAGATTTTTTTTTTTTTATTGCCTTACTGTACTCAGATATTAGCCACAGTATTTAACAGAAGCAGTGGCAGTGGGAAACATTTTGCCATTCCAGATTTTAAATGGAAATTTTTCATGACTTCACCATTAAGTATGATGCTTTGTGTGAATGTTTTACAGGTACCCTTTATCAGGTTAATAAAGATTTCTTCTATTCTTGCTTTGCTGATTTTTTTTTTTTAATAAAGAGTAGATATTGAATTTTATCAAACTTTTTGTCTGTAGTATGGAGATGGTCATCTTATGTTCCCCTTTAAGAAGTAAACATGGTAAGTTAATTGATTTTTGAGTGTAAGACCATCCTTACATTGCTGAGGTAAACCGAGTTTTGTCATTTTAAAATACTGCTGGATTCGTTTTGCTACCATTCTGTTAATGATCACTGCCATCTATGTTCATGAGAATGCTGTCCTGTAATTTTCCTTATTATACTGCCCTTGCTCACTTTTGGTTTTAAAGTTTTGCTGGTTTGATTAAATGAGTTGAGAATTTTTTTTCTATAACTGAGGGTTTCATGTGAGATTGGAATTTATTCCTTGTTTCTTTAGGAGAAGTGTTGATAACACTAATGCTGGTACACGTGTCCAAGAGTTTCCCTATGACATTTTCCTAGAGAAGCCATTGAGGTTTAATTGTAATGATTATATTTTTCATTTCCAGAAGTTCTGTTGATCTTTCTTCAGTATGACTGATCTGTTTTTAATATCTCATCCTTTTCTCATATTTTAGATTGATATATTTTTTTAAACATACCCATTTTAAGGCCTTTTATGTTTGTATTTTATTGTTTGAAGTTCTTGGAAATACAATCCTGCTTGCTATTTCTCATGTCAGTTGACTCTCATGTTAGATTGTTTCTCTGTGGTTTTGGAAATTTGGATTGGAATTCATCCTCAGCTTTACACTTGACAGTTGTGATGTTCACAAGTTGGTAGCATGTCCCTCCAAAGAGATCTTGTGTTTGCTTCTGCACATACCAGCTGGTTACAGTTTTTATAATACTTTCTCATCTTGAGAGCTTCAATGCTTTGCAGATAGTGTCAATTTAACCTGAAAAGCCACTGAGGGTAGACCTCAGGGAAGTTCCCTCCCCTCAACAAAGCTCAGTAGAGACTGACAAATTTATTTTTCATGTCCCTGTGTTTTGCCAGTGGATTTTTGCTCTTCATCTATTTCATTTATACAGAGGCCAAAATTCCAGCTCAAAGACTCATATGGGCTCATGTTGAAACCGAACAGGGCCCTACAGTATCCTCCTGGGTACAAAAGCCTTTCCATGACCCCCATATTTCTTGTTGTAGACCTCCCCTGACTTCCAAAAGGCAGATTCAAACAGTTACTAATTAGGGAAGTGAGGGAAAGCAGAAACAAAGGAAAAGCAGTCAAAAAGTAATGGTACAGCTATAAAGCAGAATCCTAGTTCCTCCTGAAGGGATATAAATAACAATGTGACATACATCTTTGAGTTGTTCTACAGGAAGTAAGGCCCCCATCCAGGTGGAGGATGGTAACTTCAGGCTGAGCACAAGCACTAGATTCCACACTGGTTGGAACCATAAGGTTGATAATTGAGATTCCAGGAAAACCCCCCTGTTAACTCACCACCAATCAATCAGAGGAAGGTCACACACCCTGCAGCCCTCATCCCAAACTTGCTTTTAAAAACTCTTCCCTGAAAACCACTGGGAAGTTTGGGTCTTTTGAGCATGAGCCGCCTGTACTCCTTGCTTGGCCCTTGCAATAAACCTTTCTCTGTTCCAAACTCTGATGTTTCAGTTTCTTTGGCCTCACTGTGCATTGGGCACGTGAACCTGGGTTCGACGACAATGTGAGACCATTAAATCCCAAGCTTCTTGTTTAAGGATATTAGCCATCATCTCTTTTTCTCTTTGGCCTGTAGATGTCCCTTACTTTTTTCCAAGCTCAACTGTACCTTTAAAAGGATGTTTTCTTTGTTTTTGTGGGCTTTTCTGTAGAAGCATTATCAGGTTACCTAATGAATATCTTTAGAAGACAATCAGTGTGCCTTTCCTCAATTTGTGCTATACATCAGGAAAAACAAACATAAAAAAGAAAAAAAAAGGACACTCCTAAATGCATTTTACCTTATACACTCTTTTTCCCCACAATGATAGAGGGTCTATTATCATTGCTAAGAATTCAAGAAAGTGAGTCTGCACAATGTCTGAAATTTCCAAAAGTTAACTGTGACATACAGATATAGATACAGAAGCAAAGAAAGCAGAGTGATTCTACCATATTTTTAGCCCTATTGGGATAAGTTCACACCTTCCCAAAAGTCTCCTGTTTCAATCATTTATCTCTTATATATATCAAGTGGGGGATGGTTGTGGAGAATCATAATATGAGACAGGGAAGAGAATAATCTAAGGTGGACACATTTCCAAAAATAAGATTTAAACTTCTATAACAAAAAGTACAACAAATATTTCTAACAAATCCTCTGTGTTGCTTTTAAAAGATCAGTGCCGACTACTTACTATTGCTTTATAACGTTCCTTAATCACTTATAATTATCTACTCAATAGAGAGATGCACTGTGTATTTTCTCATTCTGAAAGCAATCTGTTTTTGCCTTACGCCATATATAGTATTTTTCAGATACCTAGTAAATATGTTAGGTGCTGCAAATTAATGTTATTAGAATCCATTCTGCGGGGATATTTCCTAAAATATGGTGGCAGGGGGTGGGGAGCAGTTGTACTTATTTCTCACTGGCATATATTTGAAATTTAAAATCATATTTCACAAGGATAGCCCTTCAGATGTTTATTTGTTTTATTGCTTTTTAGGAAAACTTAGTTCCCCATAATTGTCACTGACTCGATTAATACTGTATATTTTGAAAACTGTGTGTTCATTATTCCCATTGTGAAAAAGTCTGGGTGGGTAAAGGAAGACAGAAGAGGAAATGAGAGGCATATTGAGACTAAGGGGAAGATTTACAAACTGTGAACAAAGTCAGGAATTGTGCTTTGTGCTTTCACATATGTTTTATCCTTTGATTTCCATAGCAATCTTGTGAATCAAAAGTTACTCTTATTTTACAGATGATGAAAACAAGGCCAGAATAATATGTGACATACCTCAGTTCACATTTTTAATAGGCAGCATGTTCTCTGTCTTTGACAATACAATGAGGTATTTTTCATGACACCATAGCTGTCCCCCATTCTACCAAACACTGGACTCAGTGCAGACACACAGTACTTTGTACCAAGTATATATAGTTCAGCAACAAACTCTAATAAGTGGGAAGGGATTGGGGATGATTGGTAATACTTACAGCACAGGCTGCATATTTGAAGCCAGAGCCCAGGCCTGGCCTGGCCTTCAGATAATTCAACAAGATCCATTAAGTATCCCAAGACATTCTTTATCCACTGAACAATGTATACTTGTTGAAAATAAGTACACCTATTGTATCAGTTTCCTAAGATGGTTGCACCAAATTATCATAACTGGGTGCCTTACAACAACAACAATTTATTGTCTCACAATTCTGGAGGCTAGAAGTGTGAAATTAAGATGCAGGCAGGGCCATGCTCCCTCTGAAGGCTCTAGGGGAGAATTCTCCCTTGCCTTTTTCTAGCTTTCAGTGGCACCCAGCAATCCTTGGCACTCATTGGCTTAGAGCTACATTACTCTAGTCTCTGCTTCCATTTTTATATGGTTTTTCTTCCCTGTGTCTCTAGGTCCAAATCTCCCTCTCTTACAAAGCCACCAGTCATTGGATTCAGGGTTATATTCTGAGGTTCTGGGGAAACATGAATTTTGAGGGGACACTAACCCCTATACCTATCAACAAAGTATTGTAATATTAACTATAAGTTCAACATACTGTTACTGTCCACTATTATTACTACCTCTGTTATGTCACCTTTCATTTGTATGTATATTTTTGTTTTACAGTACATAGAGAAATGTGTATGTACATCATCTCACCTAATTCTCATAACAACTCTATCAAAAGGTAGGGTAAGTAACATTATTACACATTGTGTAGATAAAAACCCTGAAATGTGGAAAAGTAACTAAACTTGCTAAAGGTTAAACATGTGGTAATTCAGCAAAAGAGACTTTAATCCAAGCAGAACAGGAGAAAAGGGTAAATATGAGCAGATATGTAATAAATATGATTGAGTTGTGAGAGTTCAGTGGGAAAGCCATGTTAAAACAGCCAGCAAGGCAGGGTCAGAAGCATCACACACTTCAGCTAGGCCCAGGGTCTGTATCTATCAAGGCAGAGAGCAATTTGAAGACTGCCTGAGGCCACCTTAACCTTCTCTGGGCTAACCATTTGGGTAGCTGGATATCTGTATAGGCACTAACAAATATATTTTCTTTCTCATCAATTCTTGTGGTACTACTCATGTGACATTTAGCATGCAAAGAGAAGGAGAAGGTATTAAATCCCATTCCAGAATTATTTTTTCCAGAATTATTTTTTTTCTATATCTTATCTTCTCTCTTAGATTGTAAGTTGATTGAGGACATAGGCATAGTCTTAAAATTATATCTTCTACAATATTCAACCTACTTGTCATTTATTCACTCAAATATACTTACAGTGCTTAGCCATTAGTAAACAGTCAGCTTTTATGTTTGATTAATTCTATACGCATTTGTAAACCTCACTTGTGTATATTACAGAGCAGAATTTGCATTATTCATTTATTAATTCATTCAATTTATTTATTTAAATAGGTGGGGAGGAATGGGATTTAATACCTTTCCCTTCTCTTTGCAAGATTTCTCCTCATTTGATGGTCATTAAAATGGTTTCCTATAGGAACTGCCTCTGAAAATAAAAAATGATCTTACAGATGATGGATGGAAGTCACAAAATGGAACTAAAATGATAATACGGATATGCAAACTAAGACATCTCATAGCCTGCAGTAGATTTTGACTGCTTATTTATGAAGCCCTGAAATGTGGGGTCTATAATGAAACTGCTGCTAGACCCTTAGCTGTACCATCTATCACAGAGGGTGATGGTACGAGACTAAATGATAAATTGTTAAGGTCAAGCTACAATCAATATGCAAACACTCAATATAGAAATGTGTGACTTATACACACCAACAGCAATAGATTAAAATATTATGGATTCAATCTTTTTTTTTCTCCCAAAGGAGGCCATGTTTAAGATAAATGGTGTAAATAACTTTATAATAAGGTCATACCTGATTTTATTTATTTAGCCTCAAAGGTAGTACAAGCAACTTACTTCTTTAAAAAAGGAAAAACCCTTGATTTTTTTTTTTTGTCTCAGTGGAGACATGAGACATGGAGGCATGTGGAGAAGTCTGATAACTCAGAATTATACATACTTAAATTATAAATTATGCTTTTCACACACTTTTCATCATGTTTCTCCTATGAACTCTTTCCCTTCCAACTGCACCCATTTAGACTGTCATCAGTTCTTTTTACAGTAACATTCTAGATTGCCTTCTCGATTTTCAATCCCTTTTGATCCATGTTGCACCCCCAAATGCACACATTGCATGTATCCCTTCAGGTCCAATGTGAGAACTGGCCAGTCTGATGGCAGAGCTTGGCTGATCTGTTTTCCCAGGTAATAGCTGTATTAGTCAGGGTTCTCCAGAGAAACAGAACCAATATAGATTCATTATAGAAATTGGCTCACACTGTTATAGAGGCTGAGAAGTCCCACTGACTGCCATCTGCAAGCCGGAGAACCAGGAAGCCAGTGGTATAATTCAGTCTGAGTCCAAAGGCCTGAGAACCAGGGGAGACAATGGTAAAACTCCCAGCCCAAGGCCAAAGGCCTGACAATGGAGGGGAGATGGGGGGAACCACTGGTGTAAGTCCCAGAGTCTGAAGACCTGAGAACCAGGAGCTCTGGTGTCTGATGGTAAAAGAAGATAGATGTTCCAGCTCAAGAAGAGAGGGCAAATTCATCCTTCCTCTACCTTTTTGTTCTTTTCAGGCCCTCAATAGATTGGATGGTGCTGGTTCACATTGGCGAGGCAGATCTTCTTTACTCAGTCTACTTATTCAAACGCTAATCTCTTCTGGGAACACCTTCAGAGATACACCCAGAAATAATGTTTTACCAGCTCTTTGGGCATAATTTAGCTCAGTCAAGTTGCACACAAAATTAACCATCACAGCACTCAAGCATTTAACCTGGAGTGTTCTATAGATAAAGCATCCTCATGTGTCTTGTAAGCAGCTAGAAATTGTGGGAATTTCAGTAAATGTAGAAGTGGAGCCCCTGGTAATGGAGACTATTGAAAGCGAATTTAGGGAAACATTGTGGGCATGTAGGCAATGGCCTAGTTTACTAAATCATTCTGTGGTCTAGAGGTGTCCAACATGATCTTTAGCCTCAGACACATCTGGCTTATTTCTCAGCTCTTCCATTTATTATCTGAGTGACTAAGAATGTTTCTTAATCTCTCTGAGCCTCAGTTCCATCATGTGTAAAATGGAGCTAACAATCCCAACCTAATGGAGTTGTAAAATTTATAATAGATTATTGGCTTACCAAGCCACTTGACCTTGGGCAAGTGCCTTCATCTCTCTGAACATCAGAGGGCTGATCTGGAAAATGCTGATAGCAATATCTTTATTAATATACTGTTACAATGATCATATTTGTGTTCCTTCAGGTGGTTTAAATACGGTACTTATAAAATTCAACAAATATTTGCTGAGCACCCACCATAGATTCATACAAAGCATTTAGCAGGAACCTTACCATGGTCAATGTTCAGTGAATGTTAGCTATGTGACCGTGGTTATTCCTAGGACACACTGCGGCTCTGCTCCCTCCCACACTGGCATGTGGTTAAAATACCAGAGAGCCACCTTTTACTAGCAGGCCTCCCTGAGCTCACCTGTTTTAACAGCTTCCTGTAGGGATTATTGTGCTTCTGAGAAGTTGTTTGCAAAAGGAAATAACTTATTTTTAGAAGTTATTTCCTGGTAAGGTAGCTAATAGAACATTGAGGAAATGTTATTTTCCTTTTCTTCAATCTATTATGGATTTACATAAGTTGTTGAGTCTCCAGAAATGTGTTGTTTGCACTAAATCCATGCCAGAGGGAAGCTGATCTTTTCCTAGTGACTTGAATGTTAATACATGACATATGTCCAGTGCCAGCAACTCTTACATTTCCAAGATTTGTTCCAATTTTTAATAAGCCCTGAGACTAAAAGATATGCAGTTTTTAAAATGTCTTCTCCATATGGTCACCTGCCTTTAAACTACAAGGAAATTTAGAGAGAAAGGCAGATAGAATGTCTTTTTCTTTTATATGTTTAAAACACAAAAACTGCACACAGGTCACTGGAGCCGTCATGAAGCCCTGGATGTCAGAATGATCCATTCCTTACATGTCAGGGAAATACAGCTTTGCTCCAGGTTTGGTGTCTTAGGTGTGCTGCTTTGGCATTACTTCCATTGTAAAGAAGCGTTTTGATACTTTTATTTTTAGAATTCCAGCAATGCAATTCCCACTGCTATTGATTAGGGTCTGTGAGAATTTGCTTTCACTGAGTGAAGTTTGTGGATTAGGGAGTCAACTGGTTCCCTCTGCTACTGAGTAGTCACCTATGCTGCTTTTCTCTTGTGCTAGAGGATGCAAACAAATGTAAACATGAGCTGAAGAAAAACAAAATTAGATAAAGGAAATCATTTAACCAAAATAAAAAGATTCTATGATTCATAAATAAGTAATTTCTAGAAGAACTGCTCTTTAGAATTATCCATAGCACAAATTTTCAAGACACTCTGCCTGCGTGTGTGTGTGTCTGTCTGTCTGTCTGTCTGTCTATCATCTACCTGTCTATTCATTTTAACTTAATGAATAAACAAAAATAAGCAGAGGAGAGCGCAAGACTGTTGAACCTCAATCAAATTTAATGATTAGGATGTCATGTTCCTTGGGCAACTTTAGTTTTTAAACTACCTCTTTCAGGTGACCAGTAAGACTTTGTGAAGATTAGATTTCTGAGATGAGAGGAAAATTAAGTAAAACTACTTAGAAGGAAATGATTTTGGAGACAGGGATCCCCCAAGGCATTATGATCTCTATGGATTTATAACCCCATGTCTCCTCTCCCTTCTCCGTTGCCATTATTTTTTGGATGTCAATCTTTTTGCATAAACAAATAATGAACTTTTATCCCATATCAATTCTATGCAATAAACATGCAGCGAACACCTACTATGTGCTAGCCATTGGTAATCTGAAGGTGAAAAAGACAGTTTCTCATTCTCATGATCTAGGTGTACAGATTACAAATACATGGCATGTTTCAAGAAAAGGAGTAACATGGTCATAGGTTTAGAAAGATTACTAAAATGACAGTATGGAGAAGAGATTTGAGGGGGGAAATACTGGAGGCAGGTTATCTATTAGGCCTCTGTGCTTGCTCTCCTAGAACAGCATTTCCTGATCCAGTTTGTCCTATGATCACTTTGATAACAATACAGAGACTCTGAGAGCAAATTATTTTGTCCATCTCCCACACGCATTAAAAAACTTGAACAAACATTAACATAGTACCTAACAGCCTAAGGCCACATCCCTAGCATGACACCAGCCCTCCTAAAAGTACCTGCCTGAAAAAAGTCAAGGCTGCCAAAAGAATGTACCCTTTGTTCCAGCCAGCACCTGAAGATACAGCCTCTGTCTCCCAGCCTCTGTGGGAGGAGAGGAGCCTAACTTTGATAAGCACCAGTTAGCGAACCCAGATACGTTGCACAGGGACCAACCGTTTCTTCCTGCTTTTTGTACATTCCCACTTCCCTGAGTCTCCACAAGCCCCTGCCATCCCTTCTCTCTCTTCACTTCTTCTCCCTTTGAAACACCCTGTCATCTCTGTACAAATCGAAGTTGAATTCTGTTTACACTGGACCTTCTTCCCTATTGCAATAGTATATTACTGCTTAAAACTCTGTCCTTACCACTTTAATTAGTGTCTGGCTTTGTTTTATCTTTGAAACCAATTTGAAATACATTTCCAGTAAAAGCCATCCTTGCTGGCACATATGTCATTCTTTTATCTTTTATCCTCTCTCAGCTACCTTTACAGATTCAGCTCAAATTAAAACTTAATGCACCAACAGAATAGTGGGACAGGAGCCTGTGGTTGAAGATTTTGTAACAGATGGTGGCATGCAAGAGTGGGGCGACAGTATCAGTAAAGTTCATCTTTACAATGGAAAATTTTAATTTATATTATTCTTTAATCTAATAACAAAAGAGACAGATGATATGTAACCGAAGTCCCACCTTGCCAATTCAAGTTTAGATTGCTAGCAGCAGCCCTCCTTATACAAAATTAGAACATACCACACAGATAAACTATGCAACATGTAGCTATGAAAGCCAGTGTGGGAATCCCAGCAATGGGAAGACAACTCCTGTTGCTCAGGAACACTGTGCCACTGTGGCACTGTGCTGTATAGTGACATCGAGCCCAACCCTTGAAGTAAGATTCCAATTCCTCACCTATGGAAGATCATTATATATATATTTCCCCTTCTAAGTTCTGCTTTAGCTTTGTTCGATACATTTTGACATGTAGCATTTTTATCATCATTCCCATTTAAGTATCTCACTATTTCCCTTATCTATACTTATAAATTCAAGTGTTACTTATTAGCATATTTTTCCAGACAAGGCCTTTTTCTGTCATCTCTTCTGATTGATATCTGATTTCATTTCATTGTGGTCAGGGGAACATATCCTGTCTGATGCTGATTCTTTAGAATTTATTTAGACTTCTTTTGTGTCACAGTCGAATTTTGTGAATGTTTCATTTGTGTTAAAAAATAATGTATGTTCTTGTACACCTAAAGCTAATACAATGTCACATGTCAATTATATCTCAATTAAAAAATAATGTGCATTCTGTTAGCTATACATTTATATCATTTATTGATAATAATTCATTGCATCTGATACTAAGCACTTTAAATATAATAATTTATTCATTCCTCACCAAAACCTTGTGAGGTATGTATTGTCATGTCCATTTTACAAAGGAAAAACACTGCTGCAAAGAAATGTTAAATAATTTTATCGAAGTCACACAGCTAGCCAAGAATAAAGGTAGAATTTGAACGCAGGCAGTCTGCTGTCAGAGTCCGTGCTCTTATTGTGTTATTTATGTCTTCCAGTTCATTGGGGCTTTTTGGTATCTGTATCCTTGTCTATCAATTTCCAATAGAAATGTGTTAATAATACCAACTAAAATTTCTGAATTGTCTTTTCTCTGTGGTTCTGTCATTTACAGCTTTATAGTGCTTTTCTCATGATCCTTGTATCTTCTTGATCCATTTTTCTTGTTATCAGTAAATAACACCCCATTTGTCTTTTATGATGTTTTCACTTCAAATTCTACTTTATGTGACATAAAATTGCTATAATATCTTTCCTTTAGCTTACATGTGTCTCATAATTTGCCATCCCTTTGTTTTTATTTTATGTGCACTTTTGTTTTAAGTGTTTCAGCAATAGGGTAACCATATAATTTACTGTTGCAATTGCCTAACCTGTAGAGTAGGGTGGCATCAGGATGAGGAGAGGAAGTTTAGGAGCGGGCCCCCTTGCCTGCACATGTTATTGGTTCTCCACTGCAGTCAGGTTGCAGGTCCCAGTAGCAATCGGTGGTATCCCACCACCTTTGGCTGGCATTGCACTGGTGCTGGGCTAGATGTAGCTTTCCCTCCTTGCAGTAGGAATGGGGTGGATGATGATATTCTCCTAACAATATGATGGTGCAGGACTGGGGGATGGGGTTAAGCGCCAAGTCAAGAAGCTCTTCCCCAAATTTGCATCCAACTATGATCTCTGTGTACATTCGCTTTCTAAGTGATTTTATCTTTTCTCATGACATTAAATTCACCTACGGTCTCATAAATCCCAAATACATGGCTCTAGGCCAGATCCAACATCCCCCTTCAGCTCTAGAATTAAATATGCAATTAAATTCGACTTGGATATCTAACAGGTATCTCGAATTTGCCAAATCCATAACATGTCCCTGAACACACACCATCACCCTAGCTTATCTCCCTTAATGGTAATTCCTTTCTACCAAATGATCAGGCAAAAACATTGGAGTTAACTCTGACACAGCCAATTTTGTTCACAAAACCAATCTAGTCCATTAGCACTTCAAAAGATATCTAGAAACAAGTCAATTCTCACCACATTCCAGTAACATTATGGTCCAAATATTACCTCTTAACTGGATTATCTCAATAGCCTTCAAACCGATCTCCCTGCTTCTGCCCTTTTGATCCAGGCCTCAATTTGATCATAATACATTGGCCAGAGATATTCGGTTATTTGGTTAAAACATGTCAGACTGCACCTCTGCTTAAAACTTTGAAATAGCTTCTTACTTTTTTCTGAATAAAATTCAAAATCCATACTCTATTACATGAGCCCCTCCATGATCAAACTTCTGGCTACTTCTCTGAACTCATCTTCTACCACGCATCCCTGTACTGACTGGTTGGTATCCCTAATCCTAACCCAACCGAAATTAACTCAAACACATCATGCATGGTATTTTGGTGCGCTTGGAGTTTTCCCTGACTAGAGCATTCTGTTCTGTCTCCAAGTATCTGCGTGGCTTGTGCCCTCACTTCCTTCAGATCTTTGCTCAAATATCACCCTATAAGAAAAAGATCACTGCATATAAAATGGCAACCACTCTCCTTCTACTATGCCCTATGCCCCTTACCATAAATTACTTTTCCAGAGCGTTTATCATATAAATTAACTCCTTTATTAATTAAGCATATTAGAAAAAATATTTTAATCCATTTTGTTTAATAGGTGATCTAACAACGTTAATTGCTCGCATTTTGGGTGTTTCCTAATAGCCAGGCATAACGCTAAGCACCTTACATACATATCATTCACTGTGAAAAGTGGATCAGATAAACAGACACAGTCACTTACATATGTGCATATGAGCGTCCGCACCCAACTCTCCCACCTCCACATCTGCCTGGCCTGGGCTGACCTGCTCTTCCACCTCAACCTGCCTAGATGCTGCGGTAATCTTTAAGAATTGTTTTCTTGGGCTTCCCTGGTAGCGCAGTGGTTAGGAATCCCCCTGCCAATGCAGGGGACACGGGTTCGAGCCCTAGTTCAGGAAGATCCCACATGCTGCAGGGCAACTAGGCCCGCGCGCCACAACTACTGAGCCTGCGCTCTAGAGCCCGCGCGCCTAGAGCCGGTGCTCCGCGACGAGAGAGGCCACCGCAATGAGAGGTCCGCGCACGGCAATGAAGAGTAGCCCCTGCTCGCCGCAACTAAAAAAAGAAAGCCCACGCGCAGCGACGGAGACCCAACACAGCCAAAAATCAATCAATTAATTAATTAATTTTTTAAAAAAAAGAATTGTTTTCTTTTAGAAACAGGGGTCATGCTATGCATTTAAACTTTTCTAATTTGTTCTCACTTAAAATATGCCATGAAAGTCCTTCCAGATCAATAGCTGTATCTTGTATTACATTTTAAAATTCAACGTTCTAACCCGTGAAAATATATTGAGTGTAAATTGGGAAGTGCTGATTTAACAGTGTAATTTTTCCACAAATATCTAATTTTCCCACAGCATTTAATCTTAGTACTGTTTTCAATTCTTGATCGAAAACCATATGGTTTTAATTTGGTAGTCTTATAATTCCATTTTAATATCCAGTAAGAGAAATATCTCTCATTACTATTCAATTTCATTTTGTGAATGAATTCCCCAAAGCTGACACAGGTGACTGTTTAAGTTTGAATTTATTTTAAACTAAACGAAATGTAGTTCCATCCGGAGATGCTTCAGAGCCAGCCACCTGTGGCTAGTGGTTGCCATCTTGGGCAGCACAGAGGTAGAACATTTCTAATGCAAATGAAATAAAAATCAACATCTTAAATGCATAATCTTGCTGTACAGAAATGGGGATATATCCATTGATTCAAAGCTTTGCTAAATCCCTCAGCAACACTGTAAAGCTTTATTTTATAGCTTCTTGAAGGTACTCTGTTGTTGTTATTCAAAGAGCGGGTGTTATCTGATTTTTAGAGGTGGGAGAATTTGAGATCTGGAGAAACTGAGGGGCTCGGTAGGAACACACATGTGCATTCACATTTATCTTGCTGCATATTTTCCTTGATATTTCACTTACGTAAGTATCACTTGCTCATCCTAAGGGGTGCAACGCTGCAAAGATGCAGGAGCAGACATACAGCGGTCTCCCCGACCCTGGTCGTCCACGGCCGCCCATCCCTCACACCCAGTGTGATCTGCTGCTCCGGCCTGGCTTCCCTGCTGGGCAGCTCCGCGGTCTCCGGCTGGGAGCGGGGACCTCCCACTGGGAGCGCGGATGGGCAAGGCCTGAGTCACGCTGGGTGTCGCGTCCTAGTCTGCAGGCTGCTCTATGACTTGTTCTGATCACTGAGGAGAACCCCGTGCACGACGCTTTTATGCTTCATGTTGTAAAGTGCAACTCCTGATCCTGTGCCGAATCTTTTCAGACGTCTCAAAACACTTTCTGGATTTTTTTCTTAGAATTTTGGTGAGACATGGGGATTAACTTGTCCGTTCCCCCCTCCCCCTGCCTCAGCCACAAACATTCCATATGACTCCATATGCCTGGTGTCTTCTGAGCTCCCTTCTGATCCGTTGTCCGTGTCAACACCCATGTCTCCCCAGTACTATCTTCATTGTAGAGCACAATTTGCCCCGGCCTGTGCCCCTCATTCCTTTGCTTTTGTGGCCAGTTTCATGAATCTTCTCACCACTTTATTGTGGCAGGCAGGGTTTAATACCGTTTGGCGCATAAATCATTTGGAATGTCCTGCCTCCAAGAGCAGAATTCCAGTTGACAGCCGTGGGCGCTGGGCTGCCTGGACCCACGCCAGGCAGCGGGGCCACGTGTGTTTGTTCCCTCCTTTCAAGCCCTCGTGCAAGTTCGAGGGTGTCTTCATTCTTGTTCTGGACACATCTGAGAAGGCTTCTCACTGGGATTTTACATCCTTTCTTCCTGTTGTGAAGGGCTGCTCTCCACGCTCTTTGCTGAGTCTTCTCCTGTCGGCCCGCCTTGCTGGACCATCTTTTGAGTTCTCAGGGAGTTTCACTTGATGTTCTTGAGTTTTCAGGGGGGTAACTGTATCCTTTCCGTGGGAGGCATTTGGAGACCTGAACCTGGAGAAAAGCCATCTCTTCACAAACAGGAGGGTCTGGACGTGGCCAACCTGGCAAGTAAGGCAGCAGCCCTGCTCCGGGGGGGTCCCCAGCCCCCAGCACTGCCCCCTTTCTGTGCACCTGGGTTTGCAGCTCCTTGGTTGCCATGATAGGGACCTTCCCCCACGGGATTGGCACTTGGCGGGGGGGATGGTGGTGGCCCCTGGCCCCCCAGGTACTCAGGGCAGCAGCGGGAGACCCCAATGTACTAGTGACCTGTTGGTGAAAAGAATTGTCACTAGACCCTGGGGGTGAAATGGAGCCTGTAAGGGGCTCATCTCTGGTGCTCAGAGCCTGGCAGGTGGGCTCTTAGTGAGAAAACATGGGTGTAAAGTGGTTAGTTAGATCCCGAAACAACACTATAATCATTTAGAAGTAATAACAGAATCCACTTACCCACATGTACTGTAGAGTACAGTGCACAGTGTACAGGTGTATTCAGTGAGCAACAGATGAGATCATCCTGGTCAAAGTGCTTCATGCAAAGTCTGATACTTCAGCAAACATGGGACAAATGCCTCATCTTATGGTTATTTCTCCGCTTCCCCTCCAGCCCCCTCCCCTCCTCTCGTAACGTCCTCCTCCTTTCTCTCTCCCTCCCTTCCATCCTCTCCTCTCTTCTCTCCCCTCTCTTCCCTGCTCTCCCCTCTCCTCCTTCCCTCCATCTCTTCCTTCCTTCTTCCCTTCCTTCCCTCTCCTCTTCCCTCCCCTTCCCTCCTCTCTCCCTCTCGTCTTGAGTCCTCTCCTCCCTTCCCCTCCCTTCTCCCCTCTCTTACTTTTTCATGCTCCTCCCTTCCTTTCCTCCTCTTTTGTGAACCTTCCTTCCCTCCTCTCTTTCCTCTTCACTCCTCCCCTCCCCTTCCCTCTCCTCTCCTCTCCCTTCTCTGGTTTCTTCTTCACTCTGGTCTCCTCTCCTTCCCTCCCCTCTTCTCTCCTGTCTCCTGTCCTCTTTCCTCTCCCCTCTGCTTTCCTCTCCTCCTGTCTCCCCTTCCCTGCTCTCTCTCTTTTTTTCTTTCCTTCCTCCAACCTCTTCCCCCCTTCTTTCTGCTACTCATTCTCCTCTCCTCCCACTGTCATTCCTCTCTTCTTCTTCAGCATATTCAAATATATCGATGATTTTATTTTGTCCTGCTATGAGGTTCAACATGTTGTTCATAATGATATCTCACTTAATATTACTCCAAAGCTATTACCCTTGGAAAATACTCTTTCATGTTTTAACATTCAATTGATTAACCTATGAGGAATGCATTTGAGTATGTGAAAAGAATATTTTCTGGCCTTTTCCCCACAAATCTAGTATTTCCCTTATTCCATTGTAATTACCAGTTCTGTTCCAATGATATCTCTGAATTCTTTAGTCAACATTTTTTTTTAACTTTGTGATAAGCACACTTAACATGAGATTTACCCTCTTAAATGTTTATGTACACAATATTGTTAATTATAGGCACAGTGTTGTACAGCCGATCTCTAAAACTTATTCATATTGCATAATTGAAAATCTATACCTTTTGAACAGCAATTCCTATTTCCCCCATTCCCAGCCCCTGGTAACAATACCTTATATAGTACCTTGATTCAGAATTTACTGTCTGGTATTGAAAATGCTCATCCATTGACTCAAAATATCTTTTTAATTTTTTGTAAAGTTTTGAATTTTTTCAATATTATCACTGAAATCTTAATGACAAATTTATTCTGAGTGGAGTTTTCCCCCTTTGTGTATTCTAGTTGATTACTGCTGGT
Source organism: Eschrichtius robustus (assembly GCF_028021215.1). Classification (NCBI taxonomy): domain Eukaryota; kingdom Metazoa; phylum Chordata; class Mammalia; order Artiodactyla; family Eschrichtiidae; genus Eschrichtius; species Eschrichtius robustus. The sequence continues at coordinate 125,999,588 of NC_090845.1, forward strand.
ATATAAGAAAACTATAGACTTAAGTGTATATTTTTAATTTTTCTGTCCAACTTTAAGAAATGGCTTGCTAGTAGCTCTCATTGTTTTTCAATGAATGCTACCGAATGTTCTATATTGTTAATGCTACCTATGTCTTAGACACATAGTCAAGACACATACTGGATCATCACATTCAGTAAATGCTGTCTATGAGTTCTGAAACTGAAAATTTTTTCAATCTCCTTGCTGTAGGGTTTATACCACATTTCTCATCCCACCACCCCAACCATTTCCTTTACTCCAGATTGTTTCAACTGTGTTCTGAGAAGGGCCTCAGGTAAGTATGCTTTGGGAGGATTTGGGTGCCAAATGGTCAAGGAATGTTCTAGTAACCACATGACAACCAATCTCACTAGGAACAATTCTGTATAAAGTGTCACTGTCTAATAGAAACATGTAGAGACACATACATAATTTTAAATTTTCTAGCAGCCACATTTAAAAAGTACAAAAGGAGCAGGTTGAAACAACCTTAGCAATCTATTTTTATTTACCTGGATACATCCAAAATATAATTTCAATGGGTAATCAATATAAAAAGCATTATCAATGAAATATTTTCCTTTCTTTTTTCACACAAAGTGCTTAAGATCTGGTTTGTATTTTACACTTACATCATATCTCCGCTTGGACTGGCCACGTTTTAAGTGCTGGTAGACACATGTGGCTAGTGGCTACCATACTGAACAACATGGTGACACTGTAGTGGTGATTAAGCTTAGCTAATGGGTTGGATTGTTCACAGTGCTCATAAGCTAAGAGCCAAGTATATTAGTTCTCAAGGACTAAACAAACTACTATCAATAAATTTGTTTTGTTAGATGTGTTACTGCATATTAAAATTATGTCTAGATTGTGTTCGGTTTATAGCAGTATTTTCGTGTGTGTTGGCTCTTATTTAATCCTCTTAACAGATCATTGAGGCAGAAGTAATAACATTATCCGTCATGACTTTTATTATGCAGATTAAATGAGCAGAACCACATAAAAGCTCTTAGCACAGTGCCTGAAATGTCAGTGAGAACTTGGTAAATGTTAACAATTGTCATCTTAATTGTCATTATTAGTCATAAGGCCAGAAATTATCCCTTTTTACAGACTGGGAAGCTTGAGACTTGAAGACTTTAATTTGTTTAATGTGGTAGAAGCTAAGTTTAATTTTTTAAAATGCATGAAATTTTAATTAAAAGACACTACTTGCTTATTCTAATATTTGAAACAATTCACAACTATATAAAGAAAAAATATTAGTAATCAATTCCTATACCCAGCCTCAGCCATTACCAAAATCCCTGTACTCATCTGTCCACACTGTTTTCCTTGTTCACGCAACCATCTACTAACATATGTAAGGCTTTTTTTATCCATTTTTGTTTGTGCAAGTATGAGCCCATTCCATAAGAACATTTTTCTGCAACTTGCTTTCTTTCCTTAACAAGAGATAGTGTAAGTCCTTCTTGGGATCAATGGGATTTTATGGCTCATATTTTATACTCTATCTCTTTAATCCATATGGAATTTATTTGGGTAAATACTACGAATGTGAGATTTTTTAACTTTACTTGTGTGTGTGTGTGCACGCTAATATGAAACTGGGCTTTGTAATATTTGAGCTTTCAATTTTGTTATATTTATCCTTCAGTCACTTCTTTTTTGTCCAGTTTCATTAAGATATAATTGACATACAACACTGTATAAGTTTAAGGTGTACAGCATACTGATTTGACTTACATATATCATGAAATGACTACTGCAGTAAGTTTACTGAACACCCATCATGTTACATACATACAAAATTAAAGAAATAGAAAAAAAACTTTTCCTTGTGATGAGGACCCTTAGGATTTACTCTCTGAACAACTTTCATATATAATGTACAGCAGTGCTAATTATATTGATCATATTGTACATTACAGCCCTAGTACTTATTTATCTTATAACTGGAAGTTTGTACCTTTTGACTGTCTTCCTCCAGTTCCCCCTCCCCTTCAGTCGCTTCTTGAACCAGATACTCAATTGTTTTAATTATGATAGCTACACACTGCCACTTGGTATTCATTCAACAAATATTTGCTGGTGCCAATTACATGCCATCATTAAACAAAAGAACCAAGAATACTTGTCCTCAGAGAACTTGCATTCTAGGAGGGTGGAGGTGGCACAGATATAAGTAAATTATCTACCATTAGAAAGTGATAAAGGTCAAGGGGAAAAAATACGCATCCACGTTAAAGGGGATGTGGAGTTCTGGTATGGGGACTGGTTGTAAAATGAAGGAAAGTGATCAAGGGAAGTCTTGAAGGGTAAGAGAATATGCCACTCCAAACTATGCCACTTTGATATTTTGATTATTTTGAGCTGTAGGCTTTTGAAAACAATAGCAACTTTAGGAAGAGGCTTTTTCTGAACTCCCCTTATCTGCCTATTGACAGATCCTCCAAAAGGAACTTAACTGTCATAGACCCTCTCCCTCGGAGTTTCATCAACCAGGTAAGACTGACTTTTATCACAGGATAGGAGGCTAGAAGTCAACACTACAGCCAGACACACGTTCTCACAAACCATCATACTTCCCATCTATTCTTCTAACGGTCCCTTCACCTTTCTTAAAAATTATTTACTCTCTCCTAAGAGGCCTACATACCATCTCCGCCTTGCCTATTAAGATGGTATTTAAGTCTGAATTCTAAGCACCTCTGAGTTACTCTCCCTGAGTATCTCCCATGTATACAGGAGGTATACATGTTAATAAACTTGCTTGTTTTTCTCTTGTTAATCTGTCTTTTTATGACTTGGGTCTCCACCAAGAACTCAGATGGGTAGAGAAAAAATTATTTGTCCTCCTCTATAGTCTCAATGAGAGGGTGATTTCTGAGCAAATATCTAGAACATGTGAAGGATGTGAGAGAGGAATAACATGAGCCAGCATAGAAGAGCGCACCTAAGGAACATCCTATGCAAATGCCCTGAGGAGAGTGGCAGCTCGGCTCTAAGAACATCAAGGCCAGTGTGGCTGGCGTGCACACTGGGAGAGTCTTTAGGGACGAAGTTCAGGAAAATAAAGGGAAGCTCATTAAACAGGGCTCTGTAAGCCATTGCACTGACTGGCTTTTAATCCTAGTTCAATAGGGGAGCCACTGCAGGTTTGGTGCTGCAAAGTATTTATCTGACTTACCAGTTAAGACAATTATTGTGTATATATTTTTAAAAGGAGTGCCTACAGGTTTTACTAATGAATAGAATGTCCAGTATTTGAGATAGAGGGGTCTCCAGTTCAAGGAGAATGTGGGGCTGGTTAGGAGATGAGTTAAATTTAATATGACTGTTAGCCATGCACACAGACATGCTGAATAGGCAAGTGTGTCCTCTGGAGTTCAGGAGGAAAGCTTAAGCTGGAAATATAAAATTAAGTGTCATTAGCATACAGATGGTATTTAAAGCCATGAGACTGGAAACATTCATTCAGGGTGAGTACGGAGAGAGAAAAGAGGTGGGATCCCAGAGCTGAACCCAAAGGCATTCCAACCTCATGACAACAAGGAAGAGAGAATCCAGCGAAAGAGACTAAGAAGGAAAAGCCAGTGACTTAAGCAGAAGACTAAGAGAAAATAAGTGCACTGGAGGCCAAGTGAATAAAGTGTTACCAGAAGGGGATACAGCTGAGAATTAGGTTTCTTTCTGAGTTGAAGGCAATGCTGTAAATTTGATTGTGGTGATGGGTGTACACCTCTAAACTGACTAAAACTCACTGAATTGTACTACATGAAACCAGTGAATTTTATGGTATGTAATTTATACCTCTAATTTTTTTTAAAGACCGGGGCTGCCATGTTCAGCCACACTACCTGCAGTGCTCTACTCAGGAAGGTGGCCTTGCATCGATGACAATGTGAACTGCACCTTTCTGAGTGGAGAAATGCTCAACAAAGTAACACTGGGGGTGGCCTTGGGAACACAGTGGGGGAAAAGCACAGAGCTGCTCTCGCTTGAGTCCCCGGTAGAAAAATTAGTAATACAAATGAGTGAATGAACGCATTGGGGTGAAACATTTTTTCCTTTGCCTCAGGCTATGCTATGGCTCCACAGAAGGCTGGCTGACCCCAATTTTTTAATATTAATTTCCCGTCTCTATGTGTTTCCCTCTGTCTGAAACTGCATCGGGATTTCTCCCCAGAAACAATCCTGAACCCGTAAAAAATGACAGAGGATGCTATGAATTTGACCCTTAAAACCCTTCAGTGAATGGATAATTGTGCAAATTAATTCCTGGTAAAATATTATATGAGCAAGTAAAGACTAAAGCATCTGGAAACATTCTAGAAAATGAAAAATGCTATACTCACTATCTAAAACACTGGGAGAAACCGCAGTCTGGGAGAAACCGCAGCAAGGCCGGCTTCTTAGCAGTTGCAGCCGTAACAGCAAGCTTATTCCTTCCTATGGATGGGGCAACAAGTTGTCTTGCAGGTGCGAGGGCGCCTCCTTGGTCCTAAGGAAACTAACTTCTCGTCGCCCTCGCTGTAGACTCGGCGCCGACATTGCGGAAGGACCACGCATGCGCTCCGACCACGCATGCGCTCCGACCACGCAAGCGCTCCGACCACGCATGCGCTCTACGCCGGCCAGAAATAGCAGGTTCGAGCGCCCCCTGCTGGCCGTGTGGGCACAGCGCAGGAAGCTCAAACCTAGTTGTTCATGGGTGGTGGTGTCCCTTCTTGGTGGTCCAGGTGAATCACTGAAATTCAGTATTCAGATGATTCAGTGCCATGATTTGGGAAGTTCAAGAAGAAATGGAGCCCATAGTTCTGTTAGAGATAACATGAAGCTAAGTTTAAAGTCAGTAAACAAAATTCAGTTGATTTTTCTATATACCAGTAATAAATAACTTGAATATGAAAGAAACAATACCATTTACAATACACCAAAAAAGAAAAAATATCCTCAAGTATAAATCCAATAAAATATTTACAAATCTCTGTGGAAAAAAAATATGAAACACTCTTGAAAGCAATGAAAAAAATATTAATTGAGATATATTCCCTTTTAATGATTGAAAACCACAGTATGATTAGTATGTCAATTCTTCTTAAGTTGATCTAAAGATCCAGTGCAATTCCAATGAAAATTTCAGCAGGCTATTTTGTAGATATTGACAAACTCGTTTTAAACATTGAGTAGCCTAGACAATACTGATGAAGAACACACTTCCCAATTCAAGATTTATTTCAAATCTACAATAAACAAGAAAGCATGATAATTAAAACCTACAATAAACAAGAAAGCATGATATTTAAACGAATAGACACATAGACAAATGGAACAGAATAGAAAGCCCACAAATAGACCTATGCAAACACAGACAACTTGACCTTGCCAAACCCAGAAATGATAGTGTTTAATCTTTTAGTCTTTAGTCATCATCAGCAAATGTTAGTGTAATTTTATAAATGGGATTAGGGGTATGCTGAGAGTCTCTGAATAACTACAACAAGGGTGGGAATTGGGTGGTAGAGTTGGTATAGTCTTAAAGGCAATAGATTCATAGCTGGGGTTATAAAGCATGACAGGGAGAGAATGGTATGGAAGTGGCAATGGGAGTGTGAGTCATGAGATGCAGGAGTAAGGAAGAGCAAACACTTGAGAAGGATTTAAGAGAAGCAGCATCCTCAGCGGAGAACCAGGTTTTAATTAGAGCACGAAGATAAACACCAGGGAATAGTATAAGGATGTTCACTTTGATTGTTCTGGGACAGCTTTTTATTTTAAAATGCAGTGACTTTCATAGGTTTGTTGAATTTCTACAGTTTGGTTATATTTTAAGAAGGACTTATCCTTGGTTGATGTAGACAAATGGGTTATATGAGCCTCTGAGTTTGCTTTTGTAGGATTGTGTGTATATGGCAAATACCATTGTGTACATTTGAAACTACTAAAACTTGAAATACAGACAAATTCATAAACAGAAATTCTTTCGTCATCTTGGTAGAAACATAATTATACGTGAATTACCTAGTAGCCATAATGCACTTTTAATAAAGTAGTAATCGTTATGACCACAGAGTACAGTGGAAAAATACAGAGTAGGAAAACCTGACCCTACAGTATATTTTTTTATTTATTTTTGGTAGAAATCATATTTTTCATCATCCCTTTATGTATGGAACAGGGCAGAGTTTTTGACTTTGGTCATTTTATTTCTGCTGCTAACTAGCTTTTAAAAATATTCACAGCTTTTTGGAGGTATAAAGGATATATAATAAACTGCACATATTTAAAATGTGAACTATGATAATTTTTGACATTTATACACACATGAGAACCTATCCATCATCTCCAAATTTTCCTCATGCAACTTTGTAACCCCGTCTTTCCTGTTAATCCCTGCTGCCCTTCTCCAACCTCAAACCAAGGCAAATACTGATATGCTTTCTGTGACAATAGATCAGTTTAAATATTCCGGAAATTTATATAGATGGAATCAAACAATATACATTCTTTTCTGTCTTCTTTCTTTCACTCAGCATAATTATTTTGTGATTAATCCATGTAGCTGTGTGTATCTATAGTTTATTCATTTCTATGGCTGAATTGTATTCCACTGTATGGATATACCAAATTTTGTTTATCCATCCCCTTGTTGGTGTACATTTCGGTGGTTTCTATTTTTTTTTTTTTTTTGCCATTATGAGTAAATCTGTTATGAACATTTGTGTATAGTTCTTTGCATCACATATGTTTTCATGTCTCTTGGATAAATACCAAGGTTTAGAAAGGATTGATTATGTGGTAGTAAATGTTTAGCTTTTTACGAATCTGCTAAATTGTTTCCCAAAATGATTGTGCCATTTACATTCTGACCAGAAGTGTAGTAGTGCTCCAGTGATCCACATCCTCACGGGCGCAGTATTACCAGTATTTTCAATTTTAGACCTTCTAATAAGTACACAGTAGAATCTAATAGTGATATAGCATTTCCCTAATGACTAATGACTAAGCATCTTTTCATGTGCTTATTTGCCATCCCTATATCTTCTTTGATGAAGTGTCTGTTCAAATCTTTTGCTTGTTTTTTTATTGGATGGCTTGATTTCTTATTATTGAGTTTTGAGAATTCTTTATATATTCTTGACACAAGTCCTTTATCAGATATGTGATTGGCAAACCTTTTCTCACAATCTGTGATTTGTCTTTTCATTCTCTTTACAGTGTTTTTCAAAGATTGTAATTTGAATTAAATCCAATATATCTCTTTTTTTCATTAATAGATTCGGTTTTTTGTACGTAAGAAATGGTTTCAAAGCAACAAATATTTTCCCTGGGTTTTCATATAGAAACATTATTAAGGTCTATGATCTATTCTGAGTTAATTTTTATGTGATGAGATGTAGAGATCAAAATTAATTTTTTTGCATGTGGATATGCAATTGCTCCAGACTCAGATTTTGAAAAGACTATCCTCTCTAATCTATCTTCGAATCTCTGTTGATAATCGATCTGTCTATATATGCATATATATGTATGGTTCTATTACTGGACTCTCTATCACATTCCATTTATATATTTTTATCATTATACCAATACCACACCGTGTTGATTATTGTTATTTCATAAAAAGTCCTTGAAATCAAGTAGTACAACCCCTCCAACTTTGTTCTTTTTAAAAGTTCTTGGGACTTCCCTGGTGGCACAGTGGTTAAGAATCCGCCTGCCAATGCAGGGGACACGGGTTTAAGCCCTGGTCTGGGAAGATCCCACATGCCGTGGAGCAACTAAGCCCATGCGCCGCAACTACTGAGACTGCGCTCTAGAGCCCGCGAGCCACAACTACTGAGCCCACGTGCCACAACTACTGAAGCCTGCACACCTAGAGCCTGTGCTCTGCAACAAGAGAAGCCACTGCAATGAGAGACCTGCGCACCACAACGAAGAGTAGTCACTGCTCGCTGCAACTAGAGAAAGCCCACGCGCAACAACGAAGACCCAACGCAGCCAAAAATAAATAAATAAATAAATAAAATTTTTTAAAAAATAAATAAAATAAAATAAAAGTTCTTTTGGCTATTCCAGGTCTTTTGCATTTCCATATAAATATTAGAAGCAGCCATCAACTTGTATTATAACAAACCTTTGGGTTTTCAGAATGATCACCACGATAAGTCTAGTTAATATCCATCACCATACACAGTTACAAAAAAATTTTTTTTCTTGTAATGAGGACTTTTATGATTTTCTCTTCTTAGCGACTTTCCAATATGTAATACAGTATTATTAACTATAGTCACCATGCTGTACATTACCTCCCCATGACTTATTTATTTTATAACTGGAAGTTTGTACCTTTTGGTCGCTTTCACGCATTTTGCCCACACCCCACCCACCACCTCTGGTAACCACCAATCTCTTCTCTGTATCTATGAGCTACTTCTCCTCCTCCTCCTCCTCCTCCTCCTGCCCTCCCCCTTTTTCTCCTCCTTCTTCTTCCTCCCCCTCCTCTTCTTCTTCTTTCCCTCCTTCTTCTTCTTCTTCTCCTCCTCCTCCTCCTCCCCTCTATGTGGTTGCTCTAAGCTTTTCAGAACAAAACCATACCTCCAGCCTTTGCACACTGTTCCCAGTATTGCACACAGGGATCTATTATTTTCAGCTCAGGCTCCTGTCTTCAAATTCGAGAACTGTACATTGTCAGATGCCTCTGGGATCTGCATTTGTGGCATATCCTCTACTTACTCCAGGTCATACTACTGTCCTATATCCGCTGCGTGTGGCAGCACAGACATCATTTCATTACTTAAGGTTTCAGCTGCTCCTAGCATCATACAAGAGGTATGCATTTCTGTTGCCTTATTCTCCTTGTGAATTCCAAGAGGAGAAGGAAGATAAGTGACTTTAAACTAATGTGCTCGTGCTAAAAATCCTCTATTATGCTATTTCATTTCAAGTATCAAAATGATGAAAGCAAATTTATAATCCTCTTAACTTAAAGCAAGACACAAGGGGAAAATACAGATTGCTTATTTCTCCTCTAACTCCTTAAGACAAATTGTTTTTCTGTACATGAATCCCTATGAAAAATGACTTTTTCTATGTGTACTAGTTATGGTCTTGTATTTGCTCTCTATCTCAATGTAGTCCCTGAGACATTTACTAATTTTAAAATATTATTTCCTGAGGAACCAGAATTTATTTTATCTGCCTCATACCATCCTCCCAAAACTTGCACTCTTCTCCCTTCTACCTAAGTTGACTAGATATTTATTAACATGATGTCTCTATTTTCTCTCACAATACCTGGTAATTAATAGTTGTAAATATTAACTAATATGTTCTGAGCAAAGAGACACAGGTGAGAAACAGTTTCTGCCATATAACTGGAAGGAAGATTTGGGAGTATCATGTTCACTGTAATATTTTATATAGCTGTTGACTCACAATAGTGTATGTTTTCCTAATTCTGTATTATTCAATGGTAGGGTTGTCATATTTACCAAAAAATAATAGAGGATACCCAGTTACATATAAATCTTAGATATACCAAAATAGTTTCTATTGTATAATATATATTTTATAATATATATTGTATGTTACATATTTTATAAAAGAATGATGTTTTATAATAGATAATATAAAATAATATATAATTATATTTATATAATATATATTGTATAATGTATAAGTATATCCTGTGAAATATTTGACTATTTAATGGTAATTTTTCTTACCATTTTCCACATTAACTTTACAAAAGTAGGCATGCTTTGCTTAAAGAAATAGGTGCAACATATTTACTAATTCAGTGCAGGCTTTTGATCCAAACAGAAACATTAAGAATATGGAGCTGAAAAAAAAAAAAAAAAAAAAAAAAAAAGAATATGGAGCTGAATTACAGCCTTATTTATCCAACTGAAACCTTTTATGTAGTCAAAATGAATAATTTATGTAGCAACGGAAGCATTTTCATTATTATATTTTACAGGCATAAAATGACCTCAAGTTAAATAAGTAAACATTTATATCTATTTATAATTTTAAACACCACTATCTGCCTTATATATACAAGTTTAAGTAAGTTATTTAACAGCACATTTATTTATCTCCCAATTTTATATTAGTGAAAACTGATGCTGAAAGAATCCAAGAGCACTGAGTAATGCCTGATGTCACATAATTATTTCACATTGAGATATTTCCCCATAATCCCATTAATAAATATAATATGTTCTTTTCAGTAATATGAGGAAAATATAAAAGATCTCTAGAGAAAACCTTTTGACATTTAATTTTCTATTTACTACTATTACAATGTCAATGAATAACAATCTGCAAACTCAAAAATATTTGAGATTATTAGTTTCTATGAAAGCCTTTTTAAGTATATAAATATTCTTGAAGAACATTATAGTTAATTTTCCTTTTTTAAAAAAACTGACTCTGGTAATTTTGAGTTTATATGGTTCTTTAAACTTATTATTCTAATAAGTTACTCCATATTACTGTGACTATAATTCTAACCAAAAATCCTAAAAATCCTTATGGAGAATTTCCTTCTTAATAAATTATTTCAATAAAATCATATCTTTTGTATTTACTTTGCACAATGTGCAGTAGTTTGGCTGAGATTTTAATATTAAAAAGATTAATATCTCATGGTTACTATGGGGACTGCAGAGATCAATATATGACAGCTATTTAGCTTCTAAAATTAACATGAAATTATCATGTAATATAGGCTTGGAAGTCTTTTTTCATTAGAAAAATAGCAAATTTTATTAAAATTATTTAGAGTAGCAAAAACCACAATTAACATATCTACTTGGTATTGTCGGCAAACCTATGCATAAACTGTTATAAATACATAAAAATTATTACATTGGTATATAAACAAGTTATCAGGATATAATTATATTTGTAAATATTAACAGGCACATACAATTTCCATTGCATGTTTTATATTAAAATAAAAATTAACTCCTCATTAAAAATGTAATTAAAAAGTCATGTTTTTCTCACTGAGTGAGTGTGAAGGATCATAGTTTATGTTGTAACTTAACGACCGTAAATAAGTAAGCTAGTTAAAACCTATATGAGTTATGGTTTATGTTATTTGGTTGGAATAAGATAATTTTTGTATGAATTATGTATTTTAGGTCCATGTTCTTTTTTCTTTTTTCTTCTTTTTTCCTATGGATATCCAATTTGCATAGCATTTGTTAAAAAGACCATTCTTTCTCTACTGAATTGCTTTTTCACATATGTCAAAAATCAGTTGTCCATACTTGTGTGTGGGCTACTTCTAAGTTGTCTATTGTGTTCCATTTATCAACGTGTCTGTCTCTCTGCCGATACCTCATAGTCTTGATGAGTGTAACCGTGTAATATGTCTTGAATTTGGACAGAGTATTTCCTCCCACTGTATTTTTTTCCAGAATGTCTTTTAGCTATTCTAGTTTCTTTGTCTTTTCAATACAGATTTTAGAATACTCTTGTCTGTATCTAAAGAAAGTCTTGCTGGAAATTTAATAGGAATTACCTAAAACCTGTATATCAAGTTGGGGCAAATTAGCACTTTTGCCATGGTGACTCTTCCAGTTCATGAATATGTGTCTCCAGTTATTTAGATCTTTGATATTTTTTTCATCAGCATTTTATAAGTTCCGCATATGAGTTCTGGACATGTTTTATTAGATTTACACCTAAGTATTTCATATTGAGTGATTATAATGGTATTGTATTTCAAATATTGATTTCCACATGTTCATTGCGAGTATATAAAAATACAACTGATTTTTATATATTGATCTTATATCCTGCAATGTAATTAAATTAACTTATTAATTTCAGAATATTTTGGGGGGATATTTTACATAGAAAACCATGCTTTCTGCAAATAAATGCAGTTTTTTTTATTCTTCTTTTCTGATTTGTATTACATTTGTTTATTTCTTCTGTTTTATTGTGCTGGATAGAATTTCCAGTCCTATGTTGATAAGCAGGTAAGAAATATTCAGCTAATTATTTTAGCTTTTTTTTTTTTTTTTTTAGTGAAATGTAAAAGAATGAGTGTTGACTACTTGAGAGTATAAGAATCTTGGAGACAGATCGTGAACATTTGCAAGGTAATGTCCATGAAATGCATGAGAAAGAGTGGGTAAGTGTTAGAGGAAGTGAGCAGCCATTGCTGAGAGAAAGTCATGAAACTCTGCCCCAAGTCTTCTCTACTATGGAACAAATGTCTTAAGATTCTAGGAGAAGGGCAGCTAATCTTGTTTTACCCAGGGCACAGAATAAGACCCATTGAAACTGGGTGTACAGGAAAGTAAAATATTCTTTACTCCTGGGGGAGAGATAAAACAATGATCTGGGCTCAGATCATTAGAGGTTTCCTACAGTTGGGGGAGGGACAACATTGCTGAGAAAGGCCTGCCCACAAGAACCTAATATCTCACCTACCTAAGATTTAGCTTGTACCAGGGAAACAGAGAAGATCCCCAACATCAGGCTAGCATGCAGTGAGTAACAAGCTACAGAAGTCTACTGATGGAAGGTGAGCAAGATCATGTATAGCAGGGATTGGCATTCACAAGAAAACACCACTAAAAACATGGTGTATAATGGTGAAAGACTAAGTGCCTTCCACTTGAGATTGGGAACAAATGAAAGATATTTACCCTTACCATTTTTATTTAACATTGTACTGGTAGTTTTAGCCAGTGCAGTTAAGTAAGTAAAAGAGATGAAACAAAATCCAGACTGGAAAGGAAATATTAAAACTGTCTTTATTTGCAGAAAACATGACCCTGTATGTAGAAAATCCTAGGGAATCCACACACACAAAAACCAAGAACTAATAAACAAGCTCAGCAAGGTCTCAGCACCCAAGGTCACCATGCAAACGTCATAGTATGTGTAAATGTTAACAATTAACAGTCCAAAAAGAAAATGAAGGGAATTCCCTGGTGGTTCAGTGGTTAGGACTCCACAATTTCACTGCCCAGGGCCTGGGTTCCATCCCTGGCTGGAGAGCAAAGATCCCACAAGCCTTGTGGCATGGCCAAAAAAACCAAGAAACAAAATGAAAATGAAGAAATTCCATTCACAATATCATCAAAGAGAATAAAATACTGAAGAATATGTTTAACAAAAAAGTCCACACCTTGTACAATGAAAACTATAAAACATTGCTGAAAGAAATTAAAGGACATCTAAATAAATGGAGGAACATCTCATTAATTGGAAGAATCAATAATGTTAAGATGGCAATACTCTCTAATTGATCTATAGATTCAACGCAACCCTATTAAAAGCCCAGCTGTCTTTTTCACAGCTACTGACAAGTTCATTCTAAAATTCATATGGCAACACAAAGGATCTATAGAGCCAAAACAATATTTAAAAGAAGAATAACATTGGAAGACTTACACTGACCAATTTTAAAACTTACTACAAAGCTATAGTAATCAAGACAGTGTTGTATTGGGAAAAGGATAGACATACAGATCAATGGCATAGAACTGAGAGTCCAGATGTAAAACCATATATCTATGGTTATTTGATTTTTGACAAGGGTACCAAGACCTTTCAATTGGGAGAGAATAATCTTTTCAATAAGTTATTCTGAGACAACTGGATAACCACATATAAGAGGATTAATGTGGACTCTTACCTAAAACCAAACCTAAAAATTAACTCGAAATGGATCATAGATGTAAATTAAGAGCTTAAAACTACAAAACTCTTAGAAAAAAGCTAATGGTAAATTTTTAAACCTTGAGTTAGACAAATATTTCTCAGCTATGACACCAAAAGCACAAGAGATTTTAAAAAAATGTATATTTTACTTCATCAAGATTAAAAAATGTACTTCAAATGACTTCATTAATAAAGTGAAAACACAGTTCATACAATGGGAGAAAGTTTTTTGTTTTTTTTAATTTATTTATTTATTTTATTTATTTTTGGCCGTGTTGGGTCTTCGTTTCTGTGCGAGGGCTTTCTCTAGTTGCGGCGAGCGGGGGCCACTCTTCATCGCGGTGCGCGGGCCTCTCACTGTCGCGGCCTCTCTTGTTGCAGAGCACAGGCTCCAGACGCGCAGGCTCAGTAGTTGTGGCACACGGGCCCAGTTGCTCCGCGGCACGTGGGATCCTCCCGGACCAGGGCTCGAACCCGTGTCCCCTGCACAGGCAGGCAGACTCTCAACCACTGCACCACCAGGGAAGCCCCCGAAAGTATTTTTAAATGATGTATTCAATAAAAAACTTGTACCCAGAATATATTAGAAGGCAAATAATCCCATTAAAAATAGGCAAAAAATGTAAATAGAAATTTTAACAAACAGGACATAGGAATGGCCTGAAGTACATGAAGTGACGCTCAAAATCATTAGTCGTTAGGGAAATGTAAATTAAAACCACAATAAGATACCACTTCAGACCTAGCAAAATATTACATATAAAAGTCAGGTGATAACAAGTGTTGAAAAGGATGTAAAGAAACTGAAACTCTCACACATTGCTGTTAGAATGAAAAATGATGCAGCCACTTTGGAAAATGGTATAGCAACTTCTTAAAATGTTAAATGTTCATTTAGCATTAACTTGGCATATGATTCCACTCCTAGGTATTTACCTCAAAAAGTGAAAACAGGGGGCTTCGCTGGTGGCACAGTGGTTGAGAATCTGCCTGCCAATGCAGGGGGCACGGGTTCGAGCCCTGGTCTGGGAAGATCCCGCATGCCGCGGAGCAACTAGGCCCGTGAGCCACAACTACTGAGCCTGTGCGTCTGGAGCTTGTGCTCTGCAACAAGAAAGGCTGCGACAGTGAGAGGCCCGCGCACTGCGATGAAGAGTGGCCCCTGCTTGCCGCAACTAGAGAAAGCCCTCGCACAGAAACGAAGACCCAACACAGCCAAAAATTTAAAAAAATAAATTAATAAAAAAAAAAAAAGTGAAAACATGTGTCCACGCAATGTGGTGAATGGATGAACAAACTGTGATATAGCCATACACTGGAATATTATTTGGTAATAAAAAGGAATGAAGTATCAATATGTGCTGCCAGTGGATTAAACTCAAAACATTATGTTAGATGAAAGCCAGACAGAAAGGCCACATGTTGTATCACTGCATTTATATGAAATGTCCAGAAACTCCAAATCTATAAAGGAAAAAAAGTAGATTAGTAGTTGCCTTAGGTTGTGGTGATAGTTGCCCAGCTCTGTAAATGTATTAAGAATCTTTAAATTATACACCATTAAAATGGGTGAATTTTGTGGCATGTAAATTATATCTCAATAAAACTGTTTCTTCTACCAAATTATCTTAGCGAAGGTCATCATTCTTTACTGCATTTTCTTGGATTTACTAAATGTTAAGTGCTGCCCCGACTGTTTACTGCATTACCATAATCAGCAAATTACATGTACAATAGTACAGAGCAACTCAGACTGTATTCATGCTTTAGAGACTGGGTCTTCCTAACCACTCCTTAGCCCATGTTCTTTAGACCTGGGATCTTCATCTCTATTCCGAAATTCTGGTCTTCACGTGGTCAGTTCAGAGTCACGTGGCAGCCAATACGCAGTGTTTACCTGTGGCAGTTCCTTGAACTGAGTTTCAAGTTTCTTGAACTCCAGTTTCATCTGAGACCTTGAGGCATAAAATGACAATTAATGGAATAGGGGTGATTAAGCATAGCTAATACGAAGGATTAGTCTAGATAATCACATCCTGATATATAGATAGTTGGCTTCTAAGGAGGATATCAAGAGAACATAATTAAATGTGTATTTTGGCTTTGAAGCAAATGTGATAATTTAATAGCTTGTTTTTATCTCTTCTCAATTTCCAAGAGGAACTGAATCATCAGAATTAATAATATCATCTGTATCATAGAACTTTTACAAGGTTCAAGTGAGATTATCCACAAGTACACACCAAGCAGTCAGCCTGCCGTGTAAGTAGTCTGTAAATCTTAATAATCATCATCAGTGCTGCTACTTTTTTCCAAATTTAATATTAAGTATGGTTAATATCTTTGGTTTACAGAAGAGAAAATTTATAGTTTCTAGAAGGTAAGTGACTTTTAAAATTTTCTTATGAAATGATTTGCCTGTAGAACCTTTCATTTTTATCTCTTTATCTCTACTGACTATTTTAAATAACAAAATAAGTCCTTCTCACTATCTCAGATGGAACTAGCTAAGGATATATAATAAAAATTAGCAATCCTTCTCACCCACACCAACCTTCTCTGCCTCATATCTCCTATAGTAAGAAGTATTAACAATGTGGTATATTTCCTGGTTGTTCTCTTAAAAATACATATGCCTGTATGTATTTAAATATACACAGAAAAACAAGATTTTTTATTGCCTTTTTTTTGTAAATTGAGGATGACTATAAGTTACTTTCCAAAATTGTAAGTTGATAATGTGATTAACTTTAGTAAAAATTCATAGATTCTAAATAACATTTCAAAAGTCAGCAGTGAAAATGTTTTTATCTATTTCATATTTATTTATATTTAATTTTTAAGGATGGACCTGAACATTGTAAGCTCTTTAGTGATAATTTTCTCATGTATCAATCTCTTTAGTCACTCTGACCAGTCTATAATGTAGAACTAACAACTATACTATATTTTTTTATGTGTGTAAAGACCGAGCAAGGTAATCCACTTAAAAGCACAAAGTGTACTGCTCGTCAGTTATAGAAGAATTAAGCAAAGTTTCCTTTCATATTTAACCACATTGCATTTTCTTTTTAAATTGTATCTTAATTAAAGAGAAATATTTGCTCATTTTGAAATAGTAAATAATGTAAAGACATAAAGAAAGTGCAATGATCTCCCATCACACCCTATATATTTCTCCAGCCCTTTTATAAGCAAGGCAAATTGTTTAGTGTATTTCCTCCGTACTTTTCTGTATGCTCAAAAGAAATCCTAATATATACATACATACACACACATACACACAAACTCTAAGGTATTTGAGAATTTTTTTAACAATGGGAAATATTGTATAAATTTATTTTTTCATGTTTCATCACACTGTAAAAACTAAGTACATCACAGATGTCTAAGTCAAATTGCTTCATGAATTAATGTCTGAAATGTTTGAAAATTATGAAACTTAAATTTTAACCCATGAGGGCTGAATTCAGGCATATGTTTTAAATTGAGGATTTATGTGTGGTTTTCTGACAGATATTGACTTTGTGCTACAGCTACCTCTCAAATAAGTTGCAATGACCAATGACTGACCCAGCAGCAAACTGTCTAAATTATTATAGCTTTATAGTAGAGTAACCATTATTCAATTGCTTTTCCTATTCTACTTATCCATTGCTTCTATGTCATATACCACCAATTTATTTTTGGAGATTACCATTACCTCACTTAATTAAACTTACAAAAATTACATTAGGCTATATTAGGACTTTTAATTCTAGAATGACTATAAGTTAATTCATGAAATATTAACAACTTTACAATATTGAGCCTTTTTTTTCCATGTTTATCATTTTTGAAACTTCTTTCTTAAATCTTTCTGTGAAAAAAATGTTTTTCATCCTAAGTGTCCTTGAAAATACCTGAGAAGTTTATCCTTTAGAATTTTAGATTATCTCTTCATTTTGTTTTGGTTTTTGTTTTTCCATTCCTGATGGATTAACTTTGATAATTGGTAAAGCTATTGGTTATTATACAATTGCTGTCTGCCTGCCTCCTTCCAGAGCAAACTATAAGTTCTCAATTTTTTTCAACATGAATTTCTTGGTTTTCCTAAGTGAATGGTAATAGCTCTCTTCATGAATCACAATTAAAATAATCCTCCACACACATCATCCCAAAAATATGTGCCTTAGGTTCTTCTTCCAAACCATTCAGGTGGTACTTATTTTGGGATTATGCCTAATATGAGCCTCTTAGACATTTGATACTCTTCTGTATTTTGGGATCCAGGTCCTCCCTCACAAAACAAGTTTGTAGAGACTTTGGTGCCAACTCACCCAGGGTTGCACTGACAGCCACCTGAAAGCCAAACAACATTGAGATGTCAACTTAATAGTGGGACTTAATATTAGCTAGTTAATAGATTTACTCAAGTTACTTATATGTTGGTAAGTTTTAAGTAAGTATAAAACTTTAAGTACAAAACTAAGTTTTTAGCAACAAAACCATATATTAACAAACGTTCGAATATATTGCTATTTTGTTGTTTTGCTGTTAAAGATACAGGATTACTCTTAAACATTTCCTCCATTATTTTTCTATCTTAATAACCCACAATTACCAAATTGTTCTATTTCAGTGTCCCACCTAGTGGGTCAAGAAACCAATTAACTTGGTTGCTGATAGCTTTTTTTAATAGAAAAATTTTAAAGGTATCATAATTGGTATGGGTAACTAGTGTTTCATATAACTTAAGAAAAATAACTCTGGTATTTGGAAATAATGTATAATATGTATTTTAAAGTAAGTAAAATGCTAAAGTGTTGGAATTAACTTCTCTGTCATTATTTTATTATTTTCACGTTACACATTTGATAAATAATTAATGGATTGAGTTGCAATGGAGAATATACCCTGATGCTTCCATTTAATTATCAAACTTAGTGGAAGCCTAGCCTTAACAATTACTAATAGCATGTAAGAATTTCTCGTCATCATTTTCCTCCCATAAAATTATATATACTCACCCATAGTATGTAAATAGAGAGACATTTTTTAAACCTTTTTTATTTCACAAAAAGGAAGTCATAATTTATACACTCATCTGCTAATTGTTTTCCTCATTCAACAAATCATTAAGGATGTACTTGTTAGTAGATTTTTATTTCGGGGATATTTTCAAATACAACCTTTAAAAATGTGTGTAATGTATCCATTTAACGGTGAGAATTGAGTTGCAAGTGTTGAATTTCCCCATATCCATTTGAGCTATTGATCCAATGGTTGTTTTAATGATTATAGCTTTATAGTACAGTTTAATGTATTAAATATTATTCATTGGCATTCTTTATTTGGTTTCTTATAGATATTCACATTTGCTTAGACTGTAACAATACTATGTCCAATGTCTAAAAAAGAAAATCACTTTCAAATTATAATTTGATTAGCTATTTTCAGTAGATTGTTTTTCCATCCAGGATCTATTGCATGTGGGAACACACACACACACACACACACGCACACGCACACACACACACACACACACACACACACACACACACAAGAGGACAGTATTTATATACAACCAGGACATTTTGTATGCTTAAATTTATTCATTGACATCTTTTAATTTTTTCTTTCTGCTGTGGATAGATTCTTTTATGAATTGTTATTTTTAAAAGACTTATTGCTGATACATAGGGAAGCCACTGGTTGTATTTACTTCCTTAAATATTGCTTCTCTCACCAAACTATATTACTGATTTTTAAAAATTTTCAGTGGATTTTCTTAGTTTTTTAAGGTGATTAATAATATTCATTTGTTTGGGGCATTGGGATATTAAAACCAAACTACACACTATATCATCGTAATCAGAATGTTTCGTGAATAATCATATGAAACAAGTTAAGCAGAGCTTTTATTTTAGGGACTATCACTAACAACCTAGTTCAACTTCATATCTCATAGATAGCAAAGGGAATTCTAAACAAATCAAACAAGATTTAAAAAAAAATTTTTTTTCTTGCAGTGGCAATTTTATTTCCTTTTGTGAAAATAAACAACTGGGAGTTTAAATTGTTCCCCAAAACCCCATAAAAATGAAAAGAAATGCAGAAGAAGCGTGTGAGGTGATGGGGGAGGGAGGAGGGTCTTTAGAGCTTTGGCAGATTGTGTTAGCACGGACCCGACCCGGGTGACAGGAGCCAGACCTCAGAGCCAGGTCCTGTCTGACACTCCGGGGCTGTGAGGGGACATCTCGACTGGTAAGCGGGTGGAACACAGGCTTCTTCGCTGAGGAAGTGGCAGGCACCTTGAGTCCCTTTAAACGCGGGGAAGAACCATTGCAGAGGACCTCTTCCCCCCACCAAAAGCTGGAGGCTGGGGCATTAGGGCCACTGAGGGAAAGGGGACGCTGGTGGAGACAAACGAGGCCGAGGTGTCTTCTCACATGGTGACAGCCTTACACTGGGCAGAGGACGAAGATGAAGGCAAGAACCCACGGAACTGAGCAAAGGAGAAAAACGTGGGCCAAGTAAAAGGGAATGTCCAGGAATGGGATGTAGATGAAGAGGCTGCGGGCTAGAAATGGCAGGAACGACCAACATGCAGGCTGGGTGGGGGAAGCCGGGACGCTGGCGGGTGATGGGAAGAGGGAGGAGGGCAGAGAGTCCAGGAGGTAGAGACAGAGGTGTTTTCTGCCCAGGTCCATCCACTGCTGCACATATAGGAAGAATAACACACTACTTTTCAGTTCTTGTTTTTTAAAGATTTTTTGTTTTGTTTTGTTTTGTTTTTCAAAAAAGCCTTAAGATCAGCTACTGTTTACATCTACAGAACGTAAAGTGCTGCTGTTACCAGTCACTCTACAGAACAGTCCGGAGTGGTCAAATATTGACCAATAAAGTCACCTTGTTTTTCTTCCTCTGCTGCTGCTGCATCATTACTACTCGATGAGTCACGTGACAGCCTGCATAGGTCAGGGGGCAGCTTAGTGGGCAGACTTGGTGACCAAGGAAAGAGGCTGGGCCTGGAGCACGGGGAGGGCCTGGTGGGCATGGAGCGTGGCTGGGAAGGAAGGGGGGCACGTCAGCAGAGCTGTGGGCACGGACCCCGGGGGGAGGGGCCGGGACAGGGTTGGGGGCTGGCTGCCCATCTGGCCAGAGGAGGTGGCGGCAGCCTTCGCTGACAGGAAGGCAGCCGAGTGGAGAGCCAGCTGGGCCCGGGTCTCTGGCTTGGTGGTGAGGGAGAGGGGCTGGGCTTGCTCCGAGCGGGTGGCGGCCGGGGCAGCCGGGGAGGCCAAGGCCGCTGAGGGGCTGGCCGGGGAGTCCAGCATGCTGCCGTGGGAGGAGGCAGGGCTGTCACAGGGCTTCTCAGGGGGCAGGTACGGGACACATGGCTTCTTCCTTTTGGAGGCCAGAGCACCTTCTGCCTCCTGGACTTGCTGCTGGGCGGGGGTCTGGGACAGCTGCTTTTCTCACTTCCTCTTCTTTTTCTTACCGTAGTTGTCCCGGGCTAGTTCAACTTCGTATCTCATAGACAGCAAAGTGAATTCTAAACAGCAAATCAAATATGATTTTTAAAAACATTTTTTGGCGGCGCCGCGCGGCTTGTGGGATCTTAGTTTCCCGGTGGCAGTGAAAGCGCAGAGTCCTAACCAGGGATCACCAGGGAACTCCCTCAAATGTGATTATTAAATGTGTATTTTTAATGAAATTTAATTTTGTGATAGTATAAATAAAACCGTTTATGTTTCTGTTACTACTTTTCAGATTCCAAAAGGGTCTTTACATATGTTGCCTCTCTGAATTCTCATGAAAATTCTGTGATATACAATTCATAATATTTTTATAGAGTAAGATTGTTGTGAGGGTCAAGGGGGATAATCTACATATAAGCACTAAGCTCTCTGCCAGAAAATGTAAGTAAGCATCAAGTGTTAATGATTATCATTATTATCATTTTTTTCTTATTTGCAACGACATATCAAATAGCTGATCTATGGTATCAATTATTTTATTATTTTTCATAATAATTTTCTTAATAACATTGCAAATTATTTTTCACCATTGCTAGTGATACCAGGCAACGGAACATAAAAAAACAAAAGTAGTACCTTCTCCATTACCCTTCATTTCATACTTCTTCTTTAATCAATATTAATTGCCTAGTTCATTTTATTCAACATTTGCCACATTTAGAAATATATATAATACTCCAAAATTGCATGTATTCATGCAAGTCGTTGTATAGAATCAAATATTGTGATGATAACAGCATTTATGTTTCTCTGTCTCTTCAAAGCCAGTCCATAAAGTTTGGCCTTGGTAGCTTCTGAAAACATGGGATCATGTGTGTTTTTCTCACTGACTTCAACACTTGTCCATTAGCTAGGCTGTTACCTGAGCTTTCAGGTAATCAGTTTGGAGTAATTTTCCAAGGGAGGTTATAGAGTTTGACTAAGGCTACATCTTGATCCGGTGACTCACTGGAGACCTTGAAACAAAATAGCATTTTTACCAAGTAGAATTAATCTTACATAATCCATCTTTTTCATTAAATAACTCACCATGAACCTCCATCTGGGTGAAAGTAAGTAATGCCTTTTTTTTGGGGGGGGGGGGGGTTGAAAATTATTTTATTTTTCCAGTTTTACTGAGATATAATTAACAAAGAGCACTGTATAAGTTCAAGAGGTACAGCATAATGACTTGACACA